>NC_133395.1:109853817-110478817 GCF_047511655.1 Castor canadensis | reverse complement strand
CACGCTGCAAGCACTGCCACCAGCCATGAGGACTTGGCATTAACCCCTATATGAAAGGCAATTTCCTCAGTCTCATCAAAAAACAAGTAGCTAGCTGTCAACCCAGCACTCAGGACGCGGAGGCAGAAAGATAGTTAAATTTGAGGCCAGCCTGGGCTACATAGTGAGACCCTGTCTCAAAAAAACTCCCCTTTTTTCGCTCAAAAATTTTTGTTCTGACATCAAGTATTTCATTTACTAAGCTGGCACTTTTTACTCCTCATTTTTACCAATTTCATTTCCTTTGACTGTTTTTCTTTTTACCTTGTTCTGACTTTCAAGAAATATGCAGAGTAGAAGGGACTCCCATTTCTTTGGCCAATGCAGTTTAGACTGTTCTTCCTTACTCACTAACTCCTAACTAGGGAGAATTGTGGCCTATCATGTCTCTTTAACAGGACAACTACACTGTGTGCATGAAATGTAACAAAAATGGCGTGTACACAAAGCAAGAACATTCCAGGGATGGCAAGATGGTGGAGGGCTTGGTGAGGGAACTGGAAGAGCAGAACCGACAAAACAACAAATTTTTCTTATGAGTTAGAACAAAGCTGATGTCAAATTTCAAAGAAAGGAACAATTTTAATCATTTTAATGACTAAGTCAAAAATATAATATTTTAAATTAAGGAACCCTAATACTGAGGTAGATGTTGCTATTACAGATACTGAATTAGGTTTCAGACATAAATATGATGAAACGAAGTGAGAGAAAGCACTGATTTAAAATTACCTTCCTTTAAATTCAGATGGATAATTAAGAATCTTTTCAATTCAAAGTTCTAAGCATGAAATCCTGGTGTGGCGAACTCCGCAGCTGGGGAAAAGAGTCATGCTCTCATGGAGCAGTAAGCCAGAAGGCAGCTGTCTGCGTGGAGGAGCTGGTAACTCACACGTGATGCTTCCACCTTGGCTCGTCCCCAACTGTTTAGGATTTGGATTCTTGAGGTTTCTTCAGCATTTAACTAATTCTTTGTTGGTTGAAGGGGCTGGGACTGTTTCTCCACACATAAACTGATCCTATGGCGGAACGAGAAATGATATTAACCACTGGGTTTCTGTGCTGCAAATGTAGTACTTTGTTTTGCTGCACCATCAATCCAGCTATTAGTTTTCAACTGAAAAGAGCCAATGGCAGCACTATAATTGGATACTTAAACGTGTGTTGGATTTTAGAACTGAACTATTTAATAAATTTCTACACGATGGTCTAAATTATAGCTTGCTTTGCATGAGGCTCCATTTCTCATTCCCATTTTCCCTACACCCATTTTAGAGTTCATCCATAAGACTATCAAATTTCTTACTTAAGACTCCACTGCAAGCAGTGACCAAAATTCTGGGCAGTGTGGTCGTAAAAACATTTAGGTTTTTTCTGTTGAACATCTTTGGGTGAAAGATAATTGTACAACTAAAGATTAAATGAAATTGGAAAATTGTAAAGGTGCAACTAAGAATTATATCTCAACCAAGATAATGGAGAGTTCTATGTATAAGCCAAGCAAGAAATAAGACACAATTGTTCCCCTCAATATGTGTTCAGGAGCTCTGATGAACAAGTTTAATTACATATTAAGTAGAAGAGAAGTAAATTAAAACCCTCACGATTATTTTTCTTTCATTTGATAATAAGTAACCCATAGTTTTCATTAAATTTTCTTCATTACCCTTTCCAATGCCAAAATGAGTTTCATAATTTGGGCTTTAAAAATTTTTTAATGTATGATATGGCTGTTTGTTAATAATTTTAAAAGATTTTTTAAAAAAATAACATGTTACCTAGCACGCTATTAAGAAAAACTCTTCTACACTTACATATCACAGATAGGCTGCTTTAAGATCACTGCTGTTGCCTCCCCCATTTCCCATGTACCCCTTACTTTGTCATAGATCACTTTTATAATGAGAGAGCAGCTAGGACACGTTGCCACGTCTTCCCCATTCTCCAGATCTTCCTATAGCGAAATCAAACAACGTGTGGTCAGCATAGCCTTCCCTTCACCATCTCCTCCCCTCAACCTCGCCCCGTCTCTTGGTGGTTTGCATTCCCCCAGGATGCGTGATAGCCCAAAAGCTTTCCCCCTTTTCCCCTCCAAGTGTCACTTACGGGAAACACCGGGAAAATTAGGCGAGGTTCGCTCGCCTTATAACCCATGGAAAACAAAAAACACTCCCCTTCTCCAAGGAAGAATCCCAGGAGAGGAACAGGGCAGGGAAAGCAGCGCTCCTTGCCAAACTCAAGGCCAGAACGATGGACCCACTACACTTTGGTGGTGGGGTGGGGGGAGGGGGCGGGTTACTCAGAAGCAGGGAAAAGATGACGTGGATGACTCAGAGCCGCCGTGAGGAGCGAAAAGGCGCGTGCTCGAGTGAGTCGCCGGGCAGAATCCTGTAGTTACCTTGGTGATGGAGAAGTTGTCGCCGCACGGACAGGGGTAGAAATATGTCTCTGAGTCCTCGTCATACTGGAAGTCCTCGATCTCCACCTCGTCGTGAAACACCGCCATGGTCACTGGAGCCGGCGAAGGGCTTACGCCCCTGCAGTCTAACACTACCCAGGCTGCTCTAACTTCGCGGGCGCCGGCCCGGACCCGGCCTTGTAACCACGAACAAGGTCTGGAAAGGTCGCTTCCGGCTCGTAGACAATGACGCAACCCCAGCCTTGAAGGCCAATTGGGTAACCGGGTTGCGGTCACCATGGAGATGGTTGAGCTAGGGGAGGAAACGCTGGAAAGATGGCGCCTCTTGCTCAGCAGTGTCGCGCACCGCTCCTCCCATTGGACGGATAGCAACCAATAAGCACTCACGCTGCTGCTACGTCACGTCTGGGAGACCCTAGATGCTCCCAGGAGGCGAGGCGGAATTTGGCCGAAGTTTATCAATTAGGGGCCAGCGGCGGCTGTGTCCTTGTGTCACGCAACTGACTTTAGAAGGTCCCAGAACAGCACACGGAAGGCTGCGATCTTCCATCCGCCTTCTGGAAAGGGAAGGCGCCGCTTTGCTTGGTCGCTGGCGGCGGCAGGAGCACCTCAGCGTCTTCTACGACCACCCCCCTGTGACTGAGAGCAGCTCTTGTGGAATTTGGCTTCATCGAGTAACCTTGAGCTCGGGATGACATCCAGCTTATAGTTCCTGGCTGCAGGTACATCCCATCACTTTTTCACCCCAGACATCTTCACATTTTCTAAACTGTGTTGCTAAGAGGACCAGCACTTTGTTCTAATCCTTCATTTGCCAGTGATAACGCAGTAACAGTAATCACATCACTTTTTATTATTGGGAATTCATTATGTGCCACGTGTTATTCTTCCGTTAACCCTGGAGATTTAAATTTCCATTTTATTAGTCTTTAAACTTAGTTACAGACCGTGAGCATCTTGACCAAGATAACAAACCTAGGAAATAACGAAGAGCCTGACTGTCTCCAAAGCCAAAGAACAAATTACTTATGTCAACTCCAGTTTCTTCCTCATAAGAGAAATGGTGTCATAGGGCAGTATCATCAGCTTGGGGCCTCTGTGTACCTTGAAGCTAAACGCAACCGAAAGGTGGTTTGTCATGAAAGCAGTGCTAATGGCTGTTTTGGTACAACCTCGGTACCATGGTGCATTGCTCTTTTTCTAGAAGTTACTCTTGTCTCAGTAGAGAAGGTAGTGCAGTGTAGTGAAAAAACTCAGAATCTGACTTTATTACAGTGAACTCTGGAAGTTGGAGATTTACTTTCGTCGATCCCTGTTTCTTCTGCATGTAAAGTGTGAGTTTTACTGGGTTCCACAATCACATATAACTTATGTAGTTTGCATTTGCATAACGTATACTTTTTTGGGGGGTGTATTGGGATTTAAATTCAGGGTCTTGTCATTTGCCAGACAAATGTTGTACCACTTGAGGCATGCCCCCAACCTTTTTTTTTTTTTTTTTTTTTACTTTATGTGTTTTTTTGAATAGGATCTCACTTTTATGCCCAGGCTGGCCTAGACCGTGATCTTCCTTTTTATGCTTCTCATGTAGCTGGAGGGATGACAGGTGTGCACCACTGTGCCCAGCTTTTAATTGATTGAGATGGGTCTTGCTAGACTCCCCCCCCAACACACACACACACACACACACACACACACACACACACTGGCCTCCAACCTTCATCCTCCAGATCTCTGCCTCCTGAGTAACTAGGATTACAGTAGGTACAAGAGAGGCTGATGCTGGCAGAAATCAAGAGGATCACATTAAGGCCAGCCTGGGTAAAAAGTGTAAGACCCTATCTGAAAAATAACTCAAGGCAAAAGGGGCTGTAGGCATGGCTCAAATAATAGAGCACTTGCCTAGCAGGCAGAAGGCCCTGAGTTCAAACTTGTACTACCACCACCAAAACAAAACAAACAAAAAAAAACTAGTAAGTTTGAAAACCTAAAAAGAAGTCTTTGGGAGGAAAAATCCAGAAGCCACATTAAAGGAGTTTATAAAAGACTTTTGTTTTTGTGTAATTGAAGATCTACCCAGCAATTAGGAAAAATTTGAGATTTTTTGAAGGGTAACTAACTGGTGATTCTGGTCTGTATGGGCAGAGGAGAAACCCAATCAAAATCCCTGTATATCTTTAGACACATATTTCCAGGTAACCGCTTAGAAACAAGGAAAAAGGGGGCTCACAGTTGAGAACCATTTTTAGTTCTTATATAAGACAGTTTCCAGTGTATAGAAATTAATTCAGGCCAGGCACTGGTGGCTCATGCCTGTAATCCTACCTTCTTGGGAGGCTGATATTGGGAGGAAGGTCACAGTTCAAAGCCAGCCTGGGTAAATAGTTCAGGAGACCACATCTCTGTAATAGAGCAAAATGGACTAGTGGTATGACTCAAGTGGTAGAACACCTGCTTTGCAAGTATGAAGCCCTGAGTTAAACCTCAGTCTCACCAAAAACCAAAAAAGAAATGGGTGTAGATATATTTGGCTCATAGGAAGTATAAATTGATAGGTCTTTTTTAAAATTGGTGCTGGGGATCAAATCTAGGACTTTTCAAGATGCTAGACATACTCTCTACCACTGAGCTACCCTCCCAGTCCTGGTAGGCCGTTTAGGACCTATCAAAAAACAATTTGCTGGGGCATCTTAAAAATCTGAAATTAGTTGTCTTAAAAGTTTGTATTACTTAAAATGGAAAAAGAAAAACTAATTAAACCAGGTTCTGTGCAAATAGGTATCAGTCCCATCTTTAACATTGAAAAGTCTGAGGTGTAGATGCTAAGGAACTTGTTAAGGTAAAGCTAGTTAGTTGGCAGTCAGCCATAGTCACAACCCACATCTGTGATCCTAGAACCTAGGATCTTAATTAACTACAGTGCCATTTATGATGTAAGGTGCTTCAAGAAGAGCTCAAGAAAGCAAGCATACAGCAGTGCTGATTCCCTTGAGACCTCCATTTGTGGGGTTCTCCTAAGCCTTTTGTACTGTTTTCATCCTGCCACCTACTGGCCATCCCTCTTGGTTGGCCTCAGGTGATTCTGCCCAGTCTGTTTGTGTCTGGTGAAGAAAGTAAAACCATAGCCAAACATGGTTTTCTTTTACTTCACGTAGCACTTATAAAGAAGACATTATAATGACTACTAAACTTTAGATTTATTCTTAAGAGGGAATAGAAACATTTTGGAATGATACATATTTGGACCCTGAGGGTGTGACAAAAGTAGATTCACTAGTTGCTAGAGTCATTTGAGATCATAAGTTTTATTTTATTTTATATCATAAATGCTAGCACTGAGTATCTAGAAAAGTAGCAGAAATTCTTGGCATAAGAGCAGACTTACAACTAGGTCATATGGTGTAATAAGAACTGTATTTGATAAGTGCTATTGTAGATCAGGCCACAGGGAGTACGTTATTGGCACTATCAAACCTCTACTTTTCTAGTTTGTTTTAGCATGAGGGGGTAATGTACTAAGATTTAGTTATGTATTTTTAGTAACACTCTTGCTTGCTGGGTATTTCCACAGATATTTTATTTATCCCTCTGAACAATCCAGTGAGGCAGCATGGGTAAAGGGTTACTTGCCTCTCCCCTCCCCAAAAAACCCCAAGAAGTAGTTACCCAATGCTAGTGATCCCAAATTAAACACTCATTGTGTACCACATGTATACTGCTGAGGTTCCCTTACCTAATGCTGGAGTCCCATCAAACACTCATTGTGTACCACATGTATACTGCTGAGGTTCCCTTACCTAACGCTGGAGTCCCATCACTTCCTCAAATGACACCTAGGATTGTTGTGTACATTTACTTTATTTCAGGGCATTCATGCTCTTTGAGGCATTTTTGTTTTTTCTTTTTCTTTCACTACTGTCTCACACCCCATCCAATCTACCAGCAAGCAATAGGGCTCTAATTCCCAAATATATTCCATGTTATCTACTTCTGCCATCCCTGTAGCCGTTGGCCTACCCTAATCTTAGACTGAAGCCTCTTAACTAGACTTCCTACTCTCACCATTCTTCACAAGCCAATCTTGACAGTCAGATATAAATTAGAGCCTGTCCTACTGATTTAGAGACACTTTTGCTTCCCAGTATCCTTAGGTTAAAGTTCATAGTCTTACCGTGGCTATGAACTGCTGTGATCTGGGACATGCCTAATTGCTTAACTTCCTTTCATGTCACTCACACCCCCAGTCACACCTGCCTTGGTTCTGCAAACTTTTCAGGCTTGTTTTGTGTTGTGCTGTTGTTTTTATTAATCCCTCTGCCCAAATGCTCTACTTTTAGCATCTGCTTGGTTGCCTCTTAGTGTCCTGGTCTCAACTCAGGTGTCATCACTTCAGAGAGGCTTTCCTGATACTCACCCCAACCCTTGTCACTTCTACTTCCTTTGTCATACTCATCGCAACCTGTAATCCATATTAAGCTGTCTCTTGCACTGTAATAAAGGCTTCATGATGGCAGGAGCATGTGTCTGGTTTTTATTTTATCTCCAATGCCTGAAACAGTGCCTGGCACCCTGGAATTGATGAATGAACTGAGTTTACTTGTTGAACTGAACCTTGTGAAATTAAGCTTAAATCTGATTTGTTGCTTGCAGTTACTTGTTTTGCTATTTACTTAATGGATATTAGTTTTGTTTAGCATTTATAATTTGTCTGTTTCAGAAATAGTTTGTTAAAGTGTCTTAGTAAAGTAGAGCTTGTGAGGATATAAACATTTATGGAGCATTCTTCTGTAGCTTTAGAAATTACTTAGTATATGTTGATCTGCCTTGGCTGATTAAATACTTACAGTGAATGTATGAACACATTAAAATTGGTAGTTTTTTTTTTTTTTTTTTTTTTTAATACCTTATTCTACGGACTGGTACTTTGAAGGCATTTTAAAAAATATATCCTTTATTTGCCAGTAGGTGGCACTCTTGATTATGATTACTGCTACAAAACAAGATTTTAGAATTTTAAAGAGAACAATTGTTTTATTGTTTTATTATTCATATGTACATACAATATTTGGGTCATTTCTCCCCCTGCCCCCACCCACTCCCTTACCACCCACTCCGCCCCCTCCCTCTCCCCCTCACCCCCTCAATACCCGGCAGAAACTATTTTGCCCTTATCTCTAATTTTGTTGAAGAGAGAGTATAAGCAATAATAGGAAGGAACAAGGGTTTTTGCTAGTTGAGATAAGGATAGCTATACAGGGAGTTGACTCACATTAATTTCCTGTGCGTGGGTGTTACCTTCTAGGTTAATTCTTCTTGATCTAACCTTTTCTCTAGTTCCTGGTCCCCTTTTCCTATTGGCCTCAGTTGCTTTTAAGGTATCTACTTTAGTTTGTCTGTGTTAAGGGCAACGAATGCTAGCTAATTTTTTAGGTGTCTTACCTATCCTCACACCTCCCTTGTGTGCTCTCGCTTTTATCATGTGCTCAAAGTCCAGTCCCCTTGTTGTGTTTGCCCTTGATCTGATGTCCACATATGAGGGAGAACGTACGATTTTTGGTCTTTTGGGCCAGGCTAACCTCACTCATAATGATGATCTCCTATTCCATCCATTTACCAACGAATGAGAACATTTCATTCTTCTTCATGGCTGCATAAAATTCCATTGTGTATAGATACCACATTTTCTTGATCCATTCGTCAGTAGTGGGGCATCTTGGCTGTTTCCATAACTTGGCTATTGTGAATAGTGCTGCATTAAACATGGGTGTGCAGGTGCCTCTGGAGTAACCTGTGTCACAGTCTTTTGGGTATATCCCCAGGAGTGGTATTGCTGGATCATATTGTAGGTCAATGTTTAGCTTTTTAAGTAGCCTCCAAATTTTTTTCCAAGTGGTTGTACTAGTTTACATTCCCACCAACAGTGTAAGAGGGTTCCTTTTTCCCCGCATCCTCGCCAACACCTGTTGTTGGTGGTGTTGCTAATGATGGCTGTTCTAACAGGGGTGAGGTGGAATCTTAGTGTGGTTTTAATTTGCATTTCCTTTATTGCTAGAGATGGTGAGCATTTTTTCATGTGTTTTTTGGCCATTTGAATTTCTTCTTTTGAGAAAGTTGTGTTTAGTTCACGTGCCCATTTCTTTATTGGTTCATTAGTTTTGGGAGAATTTAGTTTTTTAAGTTCCCTGTATATTCTGGTTATCAGTCCTTTGTCTGATGTGTAGCTGGCAAATATTTTCTCCCACTCTGTGGGTGTTCTCTTCAGTTTAGAGACCATTTCTTTTGATGAACAGAAGCTTTTTAGTTTTATGAAGTCCCATTTATCTATGCTGTCTCTTAGTTGCTGTGCTGCTGGGGTTCCATTCAGAAAGTTCTTACCTATACCTACTAACTCCAGAGTATTTCCTACTCTTTCCTGTATCAACTGTAGAGTTTGTGGTCTGATATTAAGATCCTTGATCTATTTTGAGTTAATGTTGGTATAGGGTGATATACATGGATCTAGTTTCAGTTTTTTGCAGACTGCTAACCAGTTTTCCCAGCAGTTTTTGTTGAAGAGGCTGCTATTTCTCTATCGTATATTTTTAGCTCCTTTGTCAAAGACAAGTTGGTTATAGTTGTGTGGCTTCATATCTGGGTCCTCTTTTCTGTTCCACTGGTCTTCATGTCTGTTTTTGTGCCAGTACCATGCTGTTTTTATTGTTACTGCTTTGTAATATAGTTTGAAGTCAGGTATTGTGATACCTCCAGCATTGTTCTTTTGACTGAGTATTGCCTTGGCTACTTGTGGCCTCTTGTGTTTCCATATAAATTTCACAGTAGATTTTTCAATCTCTTTAATGAATGTCATTGGAATTTTGATGGGAATTGCATTAAACATGTAGATTACTTTTGGGAGTATAGACATTTTTACTGTGTTGATTCTACCAATCCATGAGCATGGGAGATCTCTCCACTTTCTATAGTCTTCCTCAATCTCTTTCTTCAGAAGTTTATAGTTTTCCTTGTAGAGGTCATTCACATCCTTTGTTAGGTTTACACCTAGGTATTTGATTTTTTTTTTGAGGCTATTGTAAATGGAATTGTTTTCATACATTCTTTTTCAGTTTGTTCATTATTAATGTGTAGAAATGCTAATGATTTTTCTATGTTGATTTTATATCCTGCTGCCTTGCTGTAGCTATTGATGATGTCTAGAAGCTTCTGAGTAGAGTTTTTTGGGTCTTTAAGGTATAGGATCATGTCATCTGCAAATAGGGATATTTTGACAGTTTCTTTACCTATTTGTATTCCTTTTATTCCTTCTTGCCTAATTGCTCTGGCTAGGAATTTCAGTACTATGTTGAATAGGAGTGGAGATAGTGGGCATCCTTGTCTGGTTCCTGATTTTAGAGGGAATGGTTTCAGTTTTTCTCCATTAAGTATAATGCTGGCTGTAGGTTTGTCATATATAGCTTTTATAATGTTGAGGTACTTTAAGAGAACAATTTTTAATAATTAACATTTCTTTGTTTTCCAGTTGAAGTGAGAAATAGACCATTCAAAAAGAGTCACTGCAGGTGAATCCTATCATAAAGACAGTTCATTTTAGTAATAATTGCTAAAATAGTAAGTAGGACAGTATTTCTATATTTAACTATAGAGCAGTTAAATTTTATCAGAGGCTTTGGCCTTAAATTACATAGCTGTATCATTCTAGTCTTTGAGTATGGCTTTGCTTTCTTCAGCATTATATGAACTCAACTGGGCAGAGCTGTAAGAGGAAGCATCTATGGCCTAGATAAGAGGGATGGCCAGCAAAGGGTGAGATGAAAAGAGTATCCTAAGAAAGCAGGAGTTAATACAGGCCAAGGAAGATGAACAAGGCAAGCAGTAAGAGAAATAATCAAAACAGAGAAGTGGAAACCTGGGCATGGTGGCTCATATCTTAGCTGATCAGAAGGATTGTGGTTCAAGGTCAGCTGGGCAAAAAGTGAGAGAGACCCCATCATAACAGAAAAGCCTAGACATGGTGGTACACAGCTATCATCCCAGCTATAGTGTGAAGCGAAATAGGATCATGGTTCAGGTCAGCCTGGGCAAAAAGTAACCAGAGAAAAAATGGCTGGAGACATGGCTCAAGTGATAGAGCATCTGATAGCAAGCATGAGGCCCTGAGCTCAAACCCAAAGTACCATCAAAACAAAACCAAAACAGAGAAGTGGCAACATGAGGGGAAGAATTGATGGGAAAGGGTAATTGAGAGTGGGCTTTCTGTGAGGTGGTGCCTTCTGATTATAATGAACCTTTTCTTTTGCAGCTAAGACCCAGTAAGGCTTTTCTTGATTTCCCAAAACACTGTTCTTAACTTCTCTCTGCCATTGCAGGAATTTTGTTCAAGTTTCAGTATATGGAAAAACTTCCTGTGATCCAACTGGAGTATATCCACACATCTCAGTATAATACCAGGACCAAAGTACACTGTATCAGTCAGCCACCCAGACATACACTTAATGACTTCTAAAGTCTCATGGACTCTTAAAGTAAGTTCCACCTTCCTTCTTTCAGTGATTAGCATATTGTGTTTGGTTTAGCACATTTGAAGTTGAGAAATCACATTTAGTAGTCTTTCGTGAAGTGAGAAAGGTCTTAAACTTTTTCATTTACTAGAGAGAGGAGCCAGTAACATGTTAATTCACAATGATCATACTCTGGAAAGAAGAAATAGGTCTTATACCTCAAGACTAGTTAGAAAGCAGTGAACTTTAAGATATAATGAATAAATTACATCTAACTCACTTTGCCCCTTGACATTTTTAAAAAATTTTTTTACCTCTGCCCATTAGAATCTGAGCTTTTTGTAGCACCAGAGTGTAGGCCAGTGCCTACCTCATATTGGACTCTTAATAACTATTTGTTGAATGAGGAACTAAATTAATGAATATGAAGCTTCATGGGCTGGCGGAGTGGCTTGAGTGGTGGAGCGCCTGCCTAGCAAGTGTGAGGCCCTGAGTTCAAACCCCAGTGCTGCCTAAAAACAAACAAACCATTGAAGCTTCATTAATTGGCTTGAATAGTTTTCTAACACTAAATTTATTAATTAGTTTATATATAGTGCCTTCCAAAGAGTTCAGGGAAAAAAAAGTTTGCATACATTTTCATTTTTTCTCAAGGTAACTAGTAAGGACAGATATGGCATTACAGTATGTTAAATGTGACTATTTTGGGCAAAGAAGTATTTAAAAATTGGCACAGGAAAATGGTATGGAAGGAACAAAAAAAATTAAAAATATATCATTTGACTCCTTATCAGTGATTTTCCTGATAGTACAATAGTTTTAAGTATTGAAGTGTTGGAGAACCTTTCTGTGTGTATTTTTTTAACTCTTTTTTTTTTTAAGTATAACATACAAACAGAAAAGCACACAACTCCTAAGAGTTTATTCAGGGTGAGGGTACCTAGCCAATCAGCACCAAGATAAAGAAACAACCTTGTCAGCAGCCACCTCCCAAGGGTAACTGCTAACATAATTTCTAACATCAGAGATTAATTTAGCCTGCTTTTGCACTATGTATGGCTTTATCAAAGAAATATGTTTGAGTTTCAGCCTCTTTCTTTCATTATATATGGTATTTATGATGTTCAGTTATATTATTGGATCTAATCACAGTTTATTCATTCTCATTCATTCATTGTGTCATATATATTTTGTCTATTTGTTTACTCTTGTCAGTGGTCTTTTGAATGGCTGCTAGTTTAGGCTATTATGAATAGCATTATTATCTGTGTTGGTGTTTAATATCTGGGAACCTTAGCTTTTTATGTTTGGGAGCCTCAGTAAATTTATCTGCCTCTTGCGCTTTATCTAACAAAATTTTTTAAATTTAAGATTCATTATTAGTACAAGGGGGTTTCTTGTGAAAATGCAACAATATATTTGGGGCAAGTTTAACCTTTCACTAAGTTTTCTTAACCTCTCTTCTCCCTCCCTTTTAAAAAACAGTATTTGATGGGTTTCTTTGTACTATTTCTATACATATGTATTCAACATACTTTGACCCCCTTTACCTCCCCATTTCCCCTCCCCCTCCTGTTTAAACCCCCCCCCACAGTGTCCCTTTTGTACTCAAGTCCCATTATTATGGTCTAACAAGAAACATTAAAGACTTAATGTGGGGCTCTTCAGGTAGAATATAATTATTAGGCAGTTATAAAATCTGTCTTCTATAATAGCATAAGATTAGTCAGGTCAACTTGGTCAGAGATTTTGGAAACCAGTAGAGAACATGAATATAGCCACATGCCATGTAATGACATTTCAGTCAATGAAGGACTGTATACACATCCCATAAGATTATAGGGAGATGAAAAATTCCTATTGCATTGTAACATTGTAGCCCTCTAAATATCACAGCATAACTTGTGTTTGTGATGACGCCACTGTAAACACACCTGCTGTACTGCTAGTCAGATAAAAGTATAGCAGTGCAGCTATGTACAGTGCATAATACTTGATGATAAGGCTATGTTACTGGTTTATGTATTTACTATCCTATACTTTTTATCATTATTTTAGGGTGTACTTTTACTCACAAAAAAGTTTACAGTATAGGAATATGCCCTGTTATGCCGGCAGTAGCCTCATACATCTCATGTTTACTGTAGCTCTTGATTGCATCAAGAGTCCACATTGAGTAATTAATCTACACCATTGAAGTTTGTGTGAGTGTACTGTATGATGTTTGCACAGTGATGAAATTGTCTAATGAAGCCATTCTTAGAATGTGTCTCTGCTGTTAGTGATCATAGCTGTATTCGATAGCACCAGTCATTACATACTTATGTACTATGCATATACATTGAATCAACTCTGAATGGTAGGAATTTTGCAGGTGAAGTTAGGACTTTGCTTGTTTGTTGGTTGACCAACACATAACTGCACACAGAAATCTACTCTTTTCACTACCACCCCCCACCACCAAATAGTCTGCTATTTCCCCACTTTCTGAAAATTATTTTAAATTTCAGTTTTATGTTTGTCCAGGAAATACCATGGCTTGTACTGCTGCTTTGATTCCCAGGTTGTTGCAAGGCTTTGTCAGAGCCATCTGCACTCAGGCTGCTTTGTGGAGGTTGACATCTGTGCGCCACCTTAGTCTTACCAGGTGAGTCGTCAGCCTTCACTGTCATTTGTGGTTGATTTTCAAAGCGATCTGACCTACTGATGGTTGTGGGAGGTCATTAAATACCCCAAAGAAGTAGCATTTAGCTTCAGTGTTCATGCCACTGGCAGCTTATTAAACTTCGATTAGATGTGAAATTTTCACTGGCCATTTTGTAGGATCCATAATACTGTATTGCATTGTGAATAGCCATGGTATTACAAGGGAAACTAATTTTATTATTTTATGAGAATAATACTTAATAACCTAATTTTACTTTTTATTAAAGCATAATGAAATCCGAAAGGAAAACTGATCACTTGGAGAGAACTGCAAGTGTCGTTCGGCGGGAGGTTTGTATCTTTGGGGTGTGACAAGGTTTTTCTGACTGGACAGTTTGCCCACAGTTAAGACCAGCTTACAGGACAGGCATTAGTTCAGAATGGTCCCTGTGAAGGACAGATGGGAAGTTTGTTATTTTCTGTTCTGAAATTTTCTGAGCAGGACATATGGTAGTTTATTTTAAAAAATGACAGAGAAGTACTCAATTTTTCCTTTAAACTTAGAATAAATGGATTAATTTTTGATGAAGGGAATATAGCAGCAATTAAGGAAACAGTTCTCACAGATACGATGTTTAGGGTTATATTTTAGAGATAGAACTTCTTTTAGAGCCTATGTTTTATGAATGGCTTACCTTTTCTTTTTCTTTCCTTTTTTTTGCACCATGTCTCAATGTCCTTGCATCCCTACTTTAGCAACACTTCCTATTTCATCAAGGCAGTACTAACATCTGAAAAAGGAAGGTGGATGAGCTCTTGTTGCCCTTCCCATATACAGATTTTTTTCATCATATTCACAGTGTAAAAACTAATCTGCCAGCTGAAAGGTGTCAAGGGCTGAGCAGTAAAGGATCTTCACCCTTTACCTCAGTGAGTAACCCTATTTTCACTTAAGAACATAAATTGGATATTTTATTTTGCTTTCTGAGTTATTTCACACATATTCAGATATATTTAGCTTAGTGTTGTAAGTCTATTTAAACTAATAGTTTAAAAAAGCCATTTTATACACTTCTACAAACATCAGAAATTTTATTGTCTCAGTAATTTAATTTTATGTATTGGTAGAAGACAATTTAATGGGATATTGTTTAGACCCTGCTTTTAAAAACTAATTCTACTTTCAGGAAATTGCTTTGGGACTAAGGGTGATGTGTTTCTTGATTTGGCTTTAAGTTGATTTTTTTTTTTAAGTCTGTAAAATTAGCTTAGCAGAGTAAGTTCATCTGAAAATACTTTTTGTTTGTTGAACATAAAAATGCTGATTCTATAAATGTGAGGCTTGTTAGAATTTTGTTTTAAAACTGAAAAGCTTGCCAGTTGTGAAGAAAAAGTGGTATTTCCTGTTATATTTTGAGGTAGGTAGATAAATTAAAACAAGTGTTGGCAAACTTTCTGTAAAGGGCCAGGTAGTAAATATTTTAGGGTTGATAGACCATGCTGTCTCATTTACATCTGAACTCTGTCTTCATAGTGTGAAAACAACCATGACAGTATATAAACAAATGAGTGTGACTGTGTTTCAGTAAAACTTGATTTACCCAAGTACTCAGACTAGGCCTAAAGGTAATAATTGCTGGTCCCTGAATTAGAGTACTCATCTCAGGATTTTACAGAACAAAATTATTGGGACTATCAGGGGTTATTCAGATCCGAATTTAGGACAAAGACAGTCTCTGTAAACTCTAATAGTATGATTGAAGAGTTGAGAATTTTAGTGCTCAGAAATCAGAAAATTCCGGGTTAAAATTCTAATCCTGTTACTACTTTGGAGGAGAGTTCTCCTCTTTGTCTATAATTTCTGTTGTCCCAAGCAGAATGAGAACTGAGAGGAGATGAGAAGAATTAGAAAAAGCTAGATGATCTCTGGGACCACCATTTCATCAGTGTATGAAGGCATCAGGGAATCCCTCCAGAAGGCCCTACTAGCCTGGACCAGTTCCTCATAGTCTTTGTCTACTCTTGTCATTAATTTTTTTTTCAGTACTGAGATTTGAACTCAGAGCCTCATGCTTGCTACCGGTTGAGCCATGCCCTCAGCCTTTTTTTCTTTTGATATTTTTCCAGATAAAGTCTCATGTTTTTATCTTGGGCCGAGCTCTCACTGTGATCCTTCTACCTGTGGCTTTTCCCACAGCTAGGATCACAGGCATGAACCAAAACACCAAGTTTGTTGGTTGAGATGGGGTCTTGCTAACTTTTTGCTTTGACTGTCCTTGAACCATGACCCTCTAGATTTCTGCCTGCCAAGTAATTGGGATTACAATCGTGCACCACATTGTCCATCTTGTAATTTGTATAGCAATTACAGTATGCTTTACAAAACTCCCCATGTATCATTTAGTCCTTCAGTTCAATTTATGTGGCAGCCTAATGATAGGATGTCATCTACATTTTACAAAAGAGGAAACAAAGCCTAGGAAATGTCTTATAGGTTTCCCGAGAGCCAAAGGAAAGCTGCAGCTCAGAGTTCCCAAGCTCAAAGACCCTAGTTCTACCTCTAGAGTGAGTAGAGAATGGAGCAGTCGCTCATCCAGAAATGTCCTTTCAGTATCGGGCATTGTGTTCCCTCTGGAAAACTTGCAGAATGTCTGTTTTATGATGTTAATGTAACTAGTCTGAGATTATGCTGAATTGAATGACATTTGACTGTTCAAGTTCATGTTTTTTTTTTCTTAAGGATCAAAGAATAAGTTTGGGTAACCTTAGAAATGTCAAGAAGATAAAAGTACAAGTATTATGAAGCAGTAAGGATTGTTCAGCAAAACATGTATTTTTCTGGGGTCACTCTGTACTTGACCTCTGCAGAGAGTAGCCCACTAAGCTAGATGGACTGTATTCATCAGTTTGGTGGGAGAATTTGGCAATGCAATAATTGTGTTAATTAGCTAGTTCTTAAGCAATCATTTATTCATTTGGAAATGTGCCCAGCTAGGTGTTGGGCATTGAAAGTGATAGACAAACCCTTGCCCTCAGGTTTTAGTGGAACTCTGGTCCAGAGAAACTGATTTTGTGCACCTAATTGATTTTGGAAAAGCTACTCTTTTTCACCTGTCCTACTTTGCTTTTTTCCTACAATGGTTTATGTTTATTGTTGCCTTTTTGTTTTCAAAGCATTTAATTACACGATAGGTTGGTGCTCGATTCTTACAACCACTCTGGGAATGAGGTGCGGGATTCTTTTTCTGTTTTACAGAGGAGGGACTCAAGACTCAGATTTAGATAGGATGATCCTGCTTCCTGATTTGCCTGGGATAGTCCCGGTTTGTGCTGCTTGTTCCTAGAATAATTATCAGTAGCATCTCCTTTTACTATGAAAACTGACCTGCCTTAAATGATGAGTTACATTGCCAGCCTAAGTTTAAAGGACTTGTCCAAATGGAACACTCAGCCTTTGAACTCAGAGCTCTGATAATGAAGTCAGCTTTTCTTACAACATAAGAATGTGTCACTTGGTTTAGACACGCAGGGTTTAATTGAGCGTTGTGTTGCTGGGCATACGAAAATGGGGAGTTACTGATGGCACAGTGGTTAGTTAATAAAGTCAAAGGGCTGGGCTCCTGGGGCAGAGGCCTTTGGAGACCCTGTGGTTCGCAGTGCTGATCTTCAGGTGCTCATATTCTGCTTGACTTGGGGTTTTGCAGAGGTGTGGGTTTGAGTGGGATGGGCTGCCAGCTGGAGAATGGACTGTGTCCCAAGCTTAACCTGTACAGTTCTCTTCTAGTCATGATTTGTGCATTTTGAGGAGATTGTGTGCTTCAGTGTGAGGAAGGGGACATGTCTTTAGCATCCTTTATTTCTCAGTAGCTGTATACCTGTTTGCTTTGGTTATCAGCCTGATGGTCAGAGAACCTTTTATAGATAGTCCAGCCTGAATAAGTAGTGCTTGGCACTCGTAGCCTCACCACAGTGTCCCTAGTGACACATGTGGTAGTAAGACACCCAGGGCACCTGTCACCTAACAGGGGCTCCAGAGAGGCTGGACTGCAGCCTCTTGGAGAAACTCCAAGGTAAGCACAGCCTCATGGCCTGGAAGCTGGCTGTGGCTTCTTGGTGTTTACAACTCACTCTGCTCTGCAAAGAGAAGGAAGCTCCTTTGGGAAAGGTGCAGCTCTGTAGCACCTAACACAGTGCTAGCATACCCTAGGTACTCAGTACTTGCCTCATTGAGTAGAATAAGCAAGTATTAATCTCAGTTCTGTAATTGATTATTTGCACTGTCAGAATGAGTTACTTTGTGAAGTAGGACCAGTGATGATACCCATCTTGAGATGAGGGGGTGATGCACATTTAGCCTATAGTTCTGTAGAGATAGAAGCTATAAAAAATGGGAATGTTGCCTATACTTACACCACAAACCTAACTGGGTAGTGCCTAAAATGTAATGGCAGTGCTTTTCACTGGCACACTCTTGTTCAATAAGCTAAACAATCCAAGAGGTAAGGCTGTTTTCCCTTTTTCCCCTCAGAGACCCAGTCAAGTGAAATGAGTTTTATTTTAAAATCACCAGCCATGTATCCAGTGTCTACCAAGTGCCCAGTGCTGTTCCAGGTGTTGGGATTACAACAGAGCATGAGGTAGGCAAAGCCCCTGCTGTATGTGTGAGTTTCACTGTGGTGTGGATAAGCCAGAGAATGTCAAAAGTGGTAAGAATGATGAAGGAAATAAAAAGAGGATTATAGGAAGCAAGAGTGGCTAGGGACAGGGGAGTCAGTATACATCCGTGCTTAACATTTGAGCTGAGAGGAAAGAGCTGGCCATGTGCACAGCATTCCTGGCAGGTGGACTGGCAGAAGCCAGGATTTTGAGGTAGGAATGAGGGTGGCGTGTTCAGAGGAGATGGATGGGTGTGAGAGAAGGTAGAGGAGGACAGGGGCCAGGTTATGTAAACTGCTGGGGGCTTGAACAAGGAGTTGAACAGAAGGTTGTGAGCAGGGCAGTGAGTGATATTTTCATTTTAAATAGGTCATTTATTTGCTTGGATGTGAGCTTTGACACTAGGTTGGAAGCTGGTGGTATACAACAGGACAGGTAGTGGAAGTGGTGGTGGGGACAGAGATGGGTCTGGGACAAAGTTAGGGCCGATGGGGGTCACAGATGGAGATGAGAGAAGAAACCAGGATGTTTTCTAGCATTTGGGATCTGAATAATCTGGGTAGACAATGATGTAATGGTGGTGATAAGGATTTGCTACAGTAGAGAAGAATGTGTTTGGAGAAGGGGAAATAAAAGCTTGGTTTGAGATAATCCTGGAGTATGGAAAAAGATGGAGTTATAGATGAAACAGGTTAGCCAGGTGTTTTATAAACTCATTTCAGCTCATGTCAAATATTGCATCAGTGTCATAGGTACATGGGGTGCATTAAATTGTTTTCACTACTTTTATATATTTTTAAAATTTTCCATAATAGTAAAAGGGAAGAAAATTTGAGAGGGAAAAAGAGGTTCTGAGACACTTTGGGGAAGTGAGGGAGATCACCAGCCATCATTTACTTCTCCCATATTTCTCTGTGGGAGAAATGAATAGTTGATTTTGGAATGGAAATTCAGATAGACAGCTGTGTATATGAGTTAAGAGTTCACTGCTGGAAATAAAGTCTAAGCCATTACAGAGTGAGGAAGAGGGCCTAGGACTCAGCCCTAGGTGGGTCACCAATTAGGTGGCAAACAGAAGAGCGAAGAGCAAGGGCCAGCAAAGGATGTGGTGGAGGAGGAGTGACAGCTGGCAGGAGGGAAATCAGCAGTGTTGTTGAAGCCAGGGGAGAAGAAGGGAGTGTCCAGCTCTGCCAGCGCTAGACACTGGATTAACCACTGGATTAACCAGAACGTGCAGTGGGTGACCAGAATGTGGCTGTCGTATACTTCTGAAGAGTGGAAGCCCAACTGTTGGGTTGGAGAGAGAATGAGAGATAAGAAAGTGGAGGCAGATTCCAGTACTTGAGGCCAGCCTGGGCCTCAAAAAAAAAGAAGTAGAGACAGAACCATATATAACTCTTGAAAAGTTCTGATACTAATGGGAGCAGAGAAATGGGATGACAGCTGGATGAAAGGAGAGGCTTGTTTTTGTGTATTTTGAGAAGCAGTAAAATGTAGTGTTGGATTCAAATCTCTGTTTTTGCCACTAAGTAGCTGTGGGATCTCAGTTTTCTCCTGGATAAAGTGGGAATGATAATGGCTGCCTCTCCGGGTCATTGTGAAGATTAAATGGACTAATGCATTTGAAGTGCCTGGCTGATGGTAAACACTGTCTGCAGGCATTTGCTGCTGCTGTTATTATCTGAGATGGGAAATCCTAGCATTCTCACATGTTCTGGTATAGAGGAGAGGGCAGGGGGTAATGCAGGAGAGAGGACAGTTGCTTGAGTGAAGCCTGAGAGGGCCAGACCAGGTAGACAGGTAGTCTTTGGGAGGAGTAAGGTAAGTACATCTGTTGTGCCAGGGTGCAGTGTTGACCAGCATCAGCCACTTATGTAAAATTGTATGGTTGACAGAGAGTGTTGTAGTCTGTCTTTCTTTTTTACTTTTCCTCCCTAGTCCAGGTTGGCTTTGAACTGATCTTCCTGCCTCAGCAGCTCATGTGGTCTTTCTTTGTAAATAAATCACTTGAGAGAAATTGACTTCTTTTAATCAGGTTCCTATATGTCAGATTGGGATTCTGCTATCATTTAAATAATTTTCCTAGGTTTTGGTGTCCTCAT
Organism: Castor canadensis; assembly: GCF_047511655.1. Classification (NCBI taxonomy): domain Eukaryota; kingdom Metazoa; phylum Chordata; class Mammalia; order Rodentia; family Castoridae; genus Castor; species Castor canadensis. The sequence goes on along the minus strand of NC_133395.1, from coordinate 110,458,460 downwards.
TATAAAGTGACATACTATTCTCAATAATAGTTTCCTTCAACTCTAAAATTCTCTTGAGTCCTAACCCTATTTTTGGTTTAGATTATCTCTAATCCTTGCTTTGCCTAAAATTTTAACCATAAGATGAATAAACATAAAATGAACACAGGGGAAGCTAGTCAGGTTTCCAAAGATCTGTTTCCTTCTTGTACAGAGACTTCTGCATCAGCAATACCATCAAAATATCCGTATAAAATCAGCTTTTTAAGTAAATGTGATGGGATTTCCTTTTAGATGCTGACTAAGTCAAAGGATTAAAAATGTGTACCAGTAAAAGTTGGCAAATGTATTGTTATTTTATTGAACAGTAGAAGTCTAAATGTTATTTTATAGAAAACTTCATTTCCTGCCATGTGTTTTAACTTAGGACATGGCTAGTTGAGGTTTTCGTTGGGGAAATCTTTTGATCCATTAACTCTAAGAGCAAATACAATGTTAAAACACATAGTTTCTCCATTGTGTTTTACTTATTCAGTAAAAGTAAAAAAAAAATGGCATATAACAAAGACTACAATTATAGATCCTTATTATATGAACTAGCTTCAAAATTTTCAACAATGAAAAAAAGATTTCACTGTTTTAAATCCACCTGGCTAGAACTCTGTATACTATGTGATATTTGCACTAATTACATGAAATAAAGCAGTAAGAGAGAGGCATGTCTTTAAAAGTCATGAATTGTGTTCCAATTATAGCAGTTCTGTCCAGACTATTAGGATGAATAATAATAGGTATGTAGCTATTTAACACCAAAGATATAATACATCTGGGAAAATATTTTGGTCATAGTCATTATCCAAATGAAAATAGAAAGTGTAACTTTTCCCCTTATTAAATTTTGTACTTAGATTAATGATTTCATTTCACATAGTTTAGCATTTGATTGTAACGCATTCTTATGTGTTTCAGATAAAATTCTCTCCCCTGTAGGATTGTGGCCAGGTGACTCTTCTAGATGCATTTAAAGCTTATACAGAGCTAGTTTTGTAACTGAATCCAACAGATGCCAGTTAACCTGTTAGAAATTAAATAATCTAGCATTTGTCTGTATTTTCACAAGTTATTAAACTAAAAGAAAACAATGAATGTTTTTAAAATAGCAAATCTTTTTTTTTTTAATGGGGAAAACTTAAATACTAAATTTTTTTTTATTGTTGTACTGGGGGGTTGTGACATTTACAAAAGTTCTTACAATATATCATGGTTGAATTCACCCCATCCATCATTCTCCTTTATCCTCCCTCCCCCAGCATTTCTTTTTTATAACATAAAAAAGGAGGGTAATAAGCTAATAGAGAAGCTGGGCCTGGTGACGCACAACTCTAATCCCAGCTACCAGGGAGATGAGGCAGGAAGATTGTGAGTTCCAGGCCAGCTCAGGCAAGCCCCATTTCAAAAACAAAATATAAACAAAAGGGCTGGGGGTGTGGTTCAGGTGGTAGAACACATGGTGCAATAACCTAGTACTACAGAAAAAAAAAGTAATGGACCTATGATAATTCTAATTACTTGTCTTTGAAATAATAGACTAAATGACCAACAGAGGAAGACACCAGTTCTACTGAAGAAATCCCTCTGACCTCTCCCGTATTTTTTAAAAGAAAACTGGATTTTCTCTGGTGTACCCCCACCCCCCACCCCACCTTACTTTAAGCAATAAAAAGTTCCTGAATTTCCACTGCCTCTGTTTGGAAACCAATTTTCAATGACTTTCAGTTAAGAATTTTCATTCTGTAGATGCTTACTGAGCACTACAGGGCCCTGTGCTTGATCCAAGAGCTGATTACATAGAATACCTGTCTATGTATTCCATCCCATACCTGATCATAGGAGGCTAGTAGTCTATATGGTGGAAAGACCCGTTTTTATAATTTACATTGACGTGTTCAATACAAAAAGAAAGTGCATTATATTGGTAGAGTTGAGAGAATGGAAGAGGGAAGACCTCAGGCAAAGGGAGCATTTGAGCAGGGCTTGAAAAATTAGGAGTGATAGAATGGGGAGAGCATGGCACATACAATTTGGGAGGTGGGGCAGGTGTTAGGTGCCTTTGGAGACCAGTTGGTTGTCCACTTTGGCTGTAAAATCACTAACATGGATCCAGGAGGAACTCAAGCTAGTATATGAATTACAAAGCCATTTAGCTTTTTGTCGTTGTTGAGTAGTAGAGAGCCCTTGAAGGTGTTTGTGCTAGGGAATAACTTAGGTTGGAACATTAACAATATTCACCCATTGACTGTTTTGAGAGATACAAGAAGAAATTCAAGATAGGAATTAAAGTGAAAAGAAAGAAATTCTCAGCTGAGATGGGGTGGGGCAAGGGAAGTAAAAAATGAGCTGAATTCATGGAATTTGGCTGCATTAGATACAAAAGGCTAGAGTCAAAGTTTGTGTTTGTATAACCACTGAAAATGGATTTGACCATTTTGAGTTCACGAGGGGTCCAGAATTGAAATCCTGGTGGTGGTGGAAAGCAGCTGATTGTTCAGGGTTCTATGAGGGTAGGGGCAGCCATCTCCATCTCTGCACACCAGTTTCCCAATTCCAGGTGTCACACTCAGGTGTCCAGAACAGGGCAAGAATGTGGTGGATTTACCATCTTTCATACCATCTGAATGACATAAAATATTTAACCCAGCATCTGGTATCTGTCTGAAGTAAAGGATCCTTGGGCATTGACTGTTATTACCCACAGGGAGTGTAGGTCTGAACCTGTGATGGCAGAAAGACTGATGAGTGGTCAGTAGGCAGTGGAGGCCTGGGAGTGATTTAGGGCCTCAGACAGTTTAGGGAAATCTCTCATTATGAAAGTGGGAAAAGGAATGGTAAAGAAGGACTAGGGTAGAGAGACTTCCCATCCTGAAGCATAGAGATCAGGGAGGGGAGGAACTGAAACTCCCTGATTTTCAGGGAGTTTTGAGTGTAGCTTTTTAGGAAGACGTTGAGCAGCCTGGGAAGAACAAGATGCAGGAGAGCTGAAGCCGGGTTACTTGTGGTTAAGAAGACTATCAGGGAAAGTGAAAGATCCTGTAGGCTAAGGAAGAGCTAATCATCTCAATTAAAGGAAGGGATGGGAGGCAAGATTTCTAAAGCATCTTAAAGGCGGTAGGGTTTTTAAGTTTGCACTTGCAAAATAATGAGTGGGGTAGGATGTACAAGTAGCACAAGGCCAACACACTGCATAGTTCCTGTCATCTGTGTGTGCGGCCTCCCCTGGCGTGTGCCGTTCTCAGTGGGCAAGATACTGTGCGGCAGCACTGCTGTGGTGGCATATATTAATAAGTGAGTAGGGTGTAATATGTAACATAGAACAAATATGAATGATTTCTAATAATTAGTGCAATAGGTATATTATAACAAACACTTAATAAGTACCTACTATGGCCAGCAGTATTATAAGTGCTTTTGCCTGTATTATCTCATTTAGTCTTCTCAACAACCCTATGAGGCATAGGCGTTATTGTTCTCAATTCATAGCTGAGCTGGCTAGGTAACTTGCTCTGAGTCACACAGTTGGGAAATGATAGCACCAAGATTAAATACCATGCTGCTAGCAGTCATTTCTGCTGCTTTATTTAGTAGCTGGATTGCTTAGGATGTGCCAGTGGCATATCTGATGAAACAGGAAGGTACTAGAGAGAGGAAAATTGATTGTGAAGGAGAGGGCTTATGGTTGCTGATGGTCCAGTTTGTTTCAGAGGGGTAGATGGTATGAAAGATGGTAAGTCCACCACGTTCTTGCCCAGTTCTGGACACCTGAGTGTGACACATGGAATTGAGGAACTGGGGTGCAGAGATGGAGTCGGCTGCCCCTACCCTCATAGAACCCTGAACAGTCAGCTGCTTTCCACCACCACCAGAATTTCATACCATCTGAATGACATAAACTATTTAACCCAGCATCTGGTATCTGTCTGAAGTAAAGGATCCTTGGGCATTGACTATTATTACTCACAAGGAGTGTAGGTCTGAGCCTGTGATGGAGAAAGAGTGCTGGTAGGCTGGATGTGGTGGTCCATGACTGTAATCCCAGCATTGGAGAGGCTAGGGTAGGGGGATCGTGGGTTCAAGGCCAGCCTGGACTACATAGTAAGTTCCAGGCCAGACTGAGCTACATAATGAGACTATCTTGAAAATAAATAATAACAGTAATAATAAAAGTGCAGGTAGAAAGCTATCCAAGGAAAATCATCCACTTGCGCTATTTATTCTTCAAGAGAGAAGGAAGAGAGGGTTGGCAATAATGCAGAGAAAGAGGGAGGGAAGGGATTTTGCAGGAAAAAGATAACTTCAGAGATACTTTAAAGTGGTGAGGGAGACCAGCATCTATCATGAGAACCTTCCTGTGGATTTTTGAAAATGGTCTCCCATTTAGCCCTAGTAGTCTTATTGGAGCAAAGGACCAGAGTAAGCTAGCATTAGGGTGGGAAGGTTATTGACCTTGACAGATTTCCAGAGTCTCCTTTAGTGGAGCTGTGAAGGTGGCCCTCCAGGGAGAGGTCTGCTCCTGGTTCCATTTGCTCTCACAGATGGAGTTGAACAGGAAGAGAATTTTGAGGAAAAAGTCATCTCTTTCTTTGTCTCTTATGAAGATGTCCTAGGTTTGGGGGAGGAAGAGAAACACAAAGCAGAGGAAAGAATGAAGAAAGCAGAGACATTTTGAATTTGAGAGGTGCTGAGACATGGGCAGCACTTCACTGAGTAATTCCAGAAAGCAGATCTGTCATTAGAGCAGAGCTTCTCAAACTCCGTGAGGAGAGTTTGTTGTTCTTGTTTTAAGATTGCAAACTATTTATATATAAATAAGTTAGAAAAAATTAATAAAAAGCCAAGATGTAAGTACAAACCCAGTTTTTCTATTCTGTAGTACTGCTTTTAAAAAGATTCTAGGTGCTACTTTTAATTTCTGCAATTAGCTTGTAATGGACTCCTTACGTTCTCAGTAAAAGTGGGCCTCACTTTGCCTAGTACGGGTGGAGAATTTTAAGTGCCAGGCAGGGCTGCTTACAGGCTGTCCCCCTACTCCCATCTCTTCCCAGGGAGTATAACCAAGGGTATGGCACATGGGACAGGCGCACATCATATAAATGCTTTTTAAACAATACCCTGTAAGAGATGATTTTTTTTAAAAAAATGCAGTGTAAGATTAGTATTATAGAAGGTCTTTCAAGAAGCAGCTAATTTTTTTCACCTCATGGTGGATAGAACCAAAGCAAAATATGCTTTCCCTTATTTGGAAATTTTCAAAAACCACATATTTGTACATTTCAAAAAACCTTAGAGTTCCCAGAAGGCATCATGTGTCCCTGATGTACACAGTAACCTGAGCCCTAGTTCACCTCTGTTTAGGTTGTGGCAGCAGCTAAGGTGTGTGGAGTTGCCGACGAGTCGCCATCAGTGAAGAGTCTCCGCTTGCTTGTTGCTGATAAAGATTTTTCCTTTAAAGCTGGCCAGTGGTAAGTAGCATTTCTTTTTTCCAAGGGTGTATATTTAAGTAGGTGCCATCAGATAGGAGGAATTTAATTTTTTTCTGGAAAGAACTTCTGGGCTAGCTGTTCCCCCTGAGGGAGAAGAATTCGAGGTCATTTCCATTCATGGTGAGCCTTTTTTGGCATGGAGAATCTGATTCCTTCCTTGGCCTGAGCCCACTTTGCTTTGAGCCTGTGGCCCTCTCTTAGTCATACATGAAAATTCTTTTGAGTTTTCAGGCTTCAAAGAAAGCAGCTAGTTCTGGTCCATGGAACCAACAGCTCTGATAATTGCGTTCTGCAGGAAGGCTTGCTAATGGAATGCACTGCAATAATCTAATCTGCTTGAGTTATGTGTTGCTGGGGATTCGTGTGCTTCTAAAAATTAGTCTTCTTTATGTGTAAGACAGTAGACAAAGCAGTCTCAAAGAATAGCAACCTGATACGTTATTACAGGGCTGACCATCCTCTCAACTGAATTCCTGTATCACTCATACCTTGTCTGCCTTGAGTTGAAATATTTTGCTCAATAAATTATCAGGATTCCCCGGTCAGCTTCCCCTGCCCTTCCCCCACAAAATCCTAAGTGCGTCCCTTTCTACTGTGAGGACTAATCAGTATGCTGACAGGCTAACAGCACAGCTGTCCCACTGTTCCTCCCAGTGGCCTCTCAGAGCTGCAACTCCAGTCGAATTGTAAATAAAACGACTTTCATTTCCCTAGGAAAGGTGTGTTTGGGTGTGTGTGGCTTTTATTTAAACAAAGCATTCATTCCTAAATGAATTTCTGGCATGTCAGTCTTGATAGTATTTCTTAGGAGTCACTTGACTAATTTTGGCAGTCCATCTGGAAATGTGGTTTTGTTTGAAGGAGGCTGTGTGATAATAGCAAGAGTTAGCAGTCTTGTGTTAATAGTTTGCCTTTGAATTTAGAACTAGAAAACAAGATGCTGATTGCAATAATTTGCGTTTGTGAAGCAATTTACTGCAATCTTTGCACATGTTCGGTGATACACATTAAATGCATTTTGGCAGTTTTAGGGGGTGGGCAACACATTTACCCTTCAAAAATGGTGTAGCAGTTACTACGTTCAGAAGTGGAAACTTTAATTGTAATGATCTGTTTTTCTGTATTTCCCTTGTATGGAAGTGTTTATGTCCTATGTGTAGCATTGTCTCTGTGCCTTCAACTCGGAATTCCTCCCAGATTCAGACCCCAGTTCCCTGGGCAGAAAAGGTACCATGGTATGCCTGTGAGTATATTAGCATTGCGGTGGCCTGATGAGAACAATGTCATTGTTTCCTAGTGGTGCACAGTGATTCTCAAGATAAAAGCATGTGATGTCTCCTGTCCCAGTAAGTGAATATGTCCTTTCACTGATGTTAGGACTCATTTTAGTGTGTGCCTAACAAACTCTTGCTTCAGGGTAGGGGTGATTAGAGGTAACACTTCCCCTGCCAGTATGGATCAGCATTGTTCCTGGGCCCTGGGCCCTTTAAAAAGATTGTACTCTTACTACTGATTTATTGTATGGCTTTGAGGGTTCTGAGTTCCTTTTTTTCTGTTTTTGGTCTTTTCTTTTTTGATGCTGGGATTGAACCCAGGACCTCATGCTTGCTAGGCAAGTGCTCTACCACTGAGCTATATCCCAGCCCTTCTGAGTTCCTTTTTGATATTTTACCATATAGTTTACAGGATGGCCATTTTGTTTAGGTTGGTGATGTCCCCCGTGTCTTGCTCTTGCCTTATGCTCCAGGTTCTCTTAGATCAGCAGCTTTGAAGAGGGTGAAGCAAGAGGGAGTTGGGAGGTGGATGCCAGGAAGTCCGTGTAATTAGGATTGTGAGTGGAGAGCTGCTAGAGGTAAAGGATCACAAGGATCACACACTGAAAGTGTTGCATTCCTGGCTCTTCACTTATACTCCCTCCTCCATCACCCTGTGTTTTTTTTAAGCGACATCTCTGTGAAGTCTTAATTCTTCCACTTCTCGTAGAGTTGACTGTTTCCTCCTTTAAGTTATTATTTAAAATAATTTAAATTATATTAATAAACAATAGAATTTATTAAAATAAAGATTTCCTCCCATTAAAATGGATTTATTGAGGGCAGGAAGCAAGGCATCCATGATGTCAGTACCTCCCACGGTGCTGTCCATGGTAGGCAGGTGCTCTCTGGCATTTGCACAGTGAATGAGCTCTGAGTGCTGTAGCACAGTATAAAGAGTTCAGGATCTCACGTTCAGTTGGCACAGTTTTCATGCCCACTGTGCTGGGTGTTGGGGCCGCCTCTGTGGACAGGACCTGGACACCTGGTACAGAGCTGGACACTGATGTGCTGATGCACTACATTCCCGGACTCCTTCGTCATGCATCTATACAGCAGGTGCCTCAGTTCTTGGCTCCAAGGTTGTTCTTAAAAGGTTGAAGTTTAAAACTTGATTCTTTCTTGGACAGATGTTTTATGAAATGTATATTGTGCATATCTTTTTAATCCCCACTCGTATGGATCTTTTAATATAATTTGACTTCTGTATATTTTAATGAAGGAGACCTTTTTTTCTGAAGGTAGCTTTCCAGATTAGAATAAAGTTCTTTTCACTCAAGAAAAAGGTCTTTATCAGCATCGAGCAGCAGAGGGCGCTATAGTTCAGGAAATGAAGCAGCAAAAGTAGCTCATAGATGAATTTATTAAACATGAAAATAGTGGAGAGTACTAGGAACACAGATAGCACATAGTGATTGTGTTAATAATTTTGACTAGTCTTAAATTTTTACGTTGTCTGAAATGAGAGGGAAGTTAAAGTGTTCATGGAAAAGAGGCAAATGAAAATAGGTAAACAGGCTAGAGACCTTTTCTGAAGCACTTCCAATCCAGAGCTAGTTTTGGTGAATTTTTAAGGTCAGAGATTAGAGGAAAATATGTTTTAAGGTCATAGATGAAACCAGTATAGAGCATCTTGTGCTTTTCATATAAGCCTGCATGTAGGAAAACAACAGAATAGTTTTTGCTCTTTGATGGCAGAGGAAATACCTAGAATGGATGTTTAAGTTTCCTAGACATAGGGATGAGAGGTTTTTGGGGTTTTTTTGTTGTTGTTGTTTTTAGTGCCATGTTCTTTTCTTTGTATGTGACTAGATTTGTTGCATTTTATAATTCCCACCAAAAAAGGGGGTTTCTGTGACATAGGGTTATGTCAAGGAAGGATCATAAGGATTTTAGGTTGTAAGAATTTAGTTAAAAGGAAACAAAAGTCTTTAGGAACTAGAAGATCATGTTAGCCTATTAAAGTTTAGCAAAAACCAGTGAGTTTTTGTTGTCTTTTAAAACACCATTTTACAGGCAGGTATGGTGGCTCATGCCTATCATCCTAGCTCTCCAGAGGAGTTTGAGGCCAGCTTTGGACCATGTAGTGAGTTTAAGGACAGCCTTAGCTACTTATTTACACCCTGTTTCAAATTTTTTAAATTTATATGTATAGTTTACATATAAAATTCACTGAGTATACAGTTCACTGGGTTTTGGTGTACTAACAGAGTTGAGCAGCCAACGCATAATCAAATTTTATGGCATTTTCACTATCCCAGAAAGAAACCTTGTAGCAATTACCATTCATTCCCCGTCCTTCTTTCTCCAAAGACAATTATTTATCTACTTTCTGTCTGTATAAATTTGCCCGTTTGGAACATTTCATGTAAATGCAGTCACACATTCTGTGATCTTTTTGTGACTTCTTTTTCTAACTGTTTTCACATAACATGATTTCACAGTTCATCTGTCTTATAGCATGTATCAGTAGTATTTCATTCCATCGGTGGATATAATATAAGTTTTTATCTGTTCATTAGTTAATAGACATTTAGATTATTTCTACATTGGGGCTATTATGAATGATGCTGCTATGAACATTTGTTTTCAAGTTTTTGATGGACATATATTTTCATTTCTTTTGGGTATAAACCTAGAAGTGGAATTGTTGGGCCATATGATAACTCTTAATATTTTTGTGTACTGCCAAACTGTTTGCTACAGTGGCTGTACCATTTGACATTCCCACTAGTAATGTATAAGGGTTCTGATTTCACCAGATCCTGACTAATACTTGTTTGTCTTTTTGATCATAGCCATCCTTTTGGGTGTGAAGTAGTAACTTATTGTGGATTTGACCTACATTTCCCTAGTGACTAACGATGTTGGACATGTCTTCATGCTTATTTGCCATATATATACATTCTTAATTAAAACTCATTTTAAAATTTGAGTTGTCTTTTATCGTTGAATTGTACTTCTTCATATAATCTGGGAGTACAAGTTCTTTAATAATATCATTTGAAAATATTATATTGTGTGCATCGTCTTTCAACTTTCTTAATGATCTCATTTGTAGTACAGTTTTTAATTTTAATGGAGTCTGATTCTCTCTCTCATTTTTATGGTTTGGTGTCATAGCTAAAAAACCATTACCATCTATTCTGTGCTTTCTAAGAATTATTATTTTGGCTCTTATACGTAAGCCTGTGTTCCATTTTTACTTAGTTTTTGTATATGGTGTGAGCTGGGAGTCCCAAACTTCATTGTTTTGCATGTAGTTATCCAGTTTTCCTAGTGTTGTTTGGTGAGTAGACTATTTTCTATTGAATTGTCTTGGCACTTTTGTCAAAAATCAATTGACCACAAATTTAAGGGCTTATTTCTGGGCTCTTTTTCTTTTCTATTGATCTATGTCCATCCTCAACCAGATCTTCATATACTCTAGCTTTGTAGTAACTTTTGGAATGAGAAGGTATGAGCCCTTCAAATTTTTTCTTTTTCAAGTTTGTTTTGATGATTCTGGATACCTTGAGTTTCCATATAAATATCAATTCCCAGTTTCTACAAAGAGACCAGCAGTATCTCTTTGGTAGATTTTGTATTGAATCTGTAGATAAATTTGAGGAGTATTGCCATCTTAACAATATTAAGTGTTCTACTCTATGAACATGGGATATCCTTCCATTTATTTAGATCTTTAATTTTTCAACAATGTTTTATAGTTTTCTGTGTATAAGCCTTATAGTTCTTTTGTTAAATTTATTCCCAATTATTTTATTTTTGTACTATTATAGAAAATTGAATTTTTCTAAATTTTACATCTGGATTTGTCACTGCTAGTACATAGAAATAGTTGACTTTTGTTTACTAATCTTGTGTCCTGCAACCTCATTTGAATCTGTGTATTATTCCTTTGGATTATCTTTCTTTTTTTTTTTTCCTTTTTTTCTTTCTTTTTCACTATGTAGCCCAAGCTAGCCTCGAACTTGTGATTCTTCTGCTTCATTTTCATGAGTGCTAAGATTATAGGCATGTACCACTATGCTCATCATCCCTTTGAGTTTTCTATATATGAGATTATGCCAGCTGCAACTTCCTCCTCTCTGATCTGAATGCTTTTTATTTCATTCTTTTGCGTATTTTCCTTAGCTAGAACTAGTACAACGTTGAGCAGAAGTGGTAGGAGTGGACATCCTTGTCTTGTTCCTGTTCTTTGGGAGATATCTTTTAGCCTTCTACCATTAAGTATGATGTTAGCTTTGGGTCTTTTGTAGATGCCCCTTATTGGTGTGAGGAAATTCTCATTTTTTTCCTAGTTTGAGTGTTTTTATTATGAAAAGTGTTGCAGCATTAGTTGTATTTTATCAAATGTCTTTTGTGCATCTAGTAAGGTGACCATATAAGTTTTGTCTTTTTTTCTAAATGTTATTACACTGATTGATTTTCACATTTAAACCATCTTTATTCCTGGAGTTTTTGTGCCTTTATCAGAAGGGATATTGGTCTGTAGTTTCCTCCCAGTTTCTGTCTGGTTTGGGTATCAGTATAGAGTAATGGCTTCATAGAATGAGCAACAGTGTGTTCTTCTCTGTTTTTGTAAGAGTTTGTAAAGGATTGGTATTAATTCCTCTTTAAGTATTTAATAGCATTCACCAGTGATGCCATCTGCACTGAACTTTTCTTTCTGGGAGTTTTAAAAATACTAATTCAATCCTTTGACTTCTTGCAGGTATGCTTAGATTTTCTGTTTCTTCTTGAGTCATATTGGTTAGTGTATGTCTTTTTTGGAATATGTGCATTTCATCTAAATTAAATTTTGTTACCCAGTTCATAAAATTCCTTTCTAATTCTTTTTATTTTTACAAGGTTCTTAATTACTTTTTATTCTTAATTTAGTAATCTTTTCTTTTTTTCTTAGTTTAACTAAACTTTTGTCAATTTTGTTTGCCTTAAAATTGCTTCAACAGTAATCATTTATTTACCTTTTTTTTTAGGATTGATTTCTTTATCCCAGGAGTCTCTGTGGTTGGTGGCTTTTCCATATGCTCCAGTCCCAGACTGCTAGAACAAGACAGAATGATAGAATTGGCAGTGAAATATGCAAACCACCCCCCTGCTCTCTGGATTCACAATAAGGTAAGCAATTTCGGTTTTCAGTTTGGTGATCTGGGCATCTGCCTCCCATAAAATTTGTGTCCATCTTAAAACACTTGGTATTGAGTATATAGAATACATAATCATGCAGAGAGGGTAGAAGAGCAGAACTTTTCTTTTTTCCCTGTGGTACTGGGGATTGAATCCAGGGCCTCCTGTTGGGAGCAGATTATGAGAAGCCTACATAAGCACAGTTGTGCTCAATGACAGGCTGAGTTTGGCACAGCCCCAGCTCAGACAAAATGCAGCTCAGCTGCTTTTCCTAAGTTGTTTACGTTCAGAGAAGCAGGAACACAGGTTTCTCTTGTCACAATGTCACGCCCCTCCCAGAGAACTGTTGCTCCACCTCCTTGTTTACCACTGTATATAAAAGACTCGCTAAAGGAGGACTTGAGGCTTTTTGATGGCAGATTTTGATTGGCTGCTGCTGATGCTGGCTGCTGTGTCTCCACCAGAGCAGCTTTCTGCACTGAGAACTTTATACATCGGCTTTACAAAAACTATGCTAAAGAAAAAGGTAAGGAGAACATGGGACAGTGCAAGTCTAAGGGCCAAGACTTTAAGAGAGATAAAAGAAAACATGGGACAGTGGGAGTCTAAAGAAACAGACTTTAAAGAACAGAAAAGAAGACTTTAGAAGCAAGGTTTTAAAGAATTGTAAAGGAGTAAGGCCTTAAAGAATAGAAGAGAAGCAAAGTAAATGAAGAGGATAATAGAGAAAAGAAGCAATGAGGCTGTTGTGTGTCTCCATCCAAGTGTCCAGCACACCTGGCCCCAACTTTATGAATGTCTGTCTATCACTTGTCCTTTCTGCATCTCCCATCACCCCCAGTTAGGTTCAGCAGTAACGGAGCGAGAGAAAGCTCGCTTCAGCCTCCTGCTTACTCGGCAAACACTCTAGCACTTGAGCTGCTTCCCAGTCCTGCAGAATATTTTTGATGTATTATGTTTGACTCAGAATGCCTGGGATTTGGAACTATGTTCTGTTTTTACCAAAAAATATTCAGTAGAATACTGTTTTGGATTTTATGCAAATTTTTGAAACTTGTCTCCTGTTTGTCATGTAAATGACAAATCTATAAATCAGGTTATTTTATAATAATCATCCTAAATAAAGGAAATTAAGTTATTCTGACCAGTATTTAGGAAAAAACTATCTACAGTTACATAATAGTGCTGGTCCCCAGAGGTGAGCATAGCTACTCACCTTGTGTCCATGTTCTGTCCACTTTTCATTGAAGGACTCGTCACACGGGATTCTGAGAGGGAGTCCAGATTTAACTGCTGCTGATAACTCATGCTGTATCATGGGACTCAACACAAACCCTACATAGGCCACCTGTCATTAACTACTAAACTCAGATGACAAAAAATAAACTCAGAGCAGATCAGTTTCTTATTGTCTTCATTTTGACTCTTACTTTTCACTGTCATCCTCTTCATTACCAGAGTGTGTCTTCTATATTTACCAACAACCTTCTTCCCATTCTAGGCAGTTCCTTAATCTCCTTTACCAGAAAGAAATGTGCCAGTACAAATATGGCTTCAAAAACTCAGCATTGTCCCCTTCTTTTCCTGGAAATCATTGAGAGTCAACAACGGAGAACAGAAAACAAAAACTCTTAACTTTATTCTCAGCAGAACTTGGAGACACACTCCAGTATATTTTTTGAAAGTCACAGAGCCACATGAGAACAAGTGGAGGAGAGAGACCAGCGGTTGCAGATCTCATAGAGCACTAAACATGCACATATGAGGGGGATGGGACTTAAAGCCCTTGTCTCCAAAAAAACATGGTTGGAAACACAGTTGAGGTTAGTAGCTGCAGAATTCCCACCTAGATGCAGTTTAATTCATTAGGAGACGAGGCACATAAAGAATCACACCAGCAAGCCATGTTTGTAGGAGGTAACACACCCTTGTATGGTTGAAGAGAGCTTTTGTTCTATGAAAACTTGCTAGTTCAGGAACTCTCTTGCCCATCCCCAGTATAGGAACATCTTGCATATGGTTGGTCCCTAAAAAAAAAATTACCAGCGTTCAAAGCTAGCTTGGGCTACACAGCAAGACCCTATATCAGCAACCAAAATATAATGTTAATATGGACTCATATTAACTCAAATTTAAAGTTAAAAGCTGGTGGCTCACACCTGTAATACTAGCCACTTAGGAGGCTGAGGTTGAGAGGATCATAGTTTCAGGCCAACCAGGGCAAAAATGTTTATGAGACCCCATTTCAGTGGAAAAAAGCCAAGTGTGGTGGCATGTTTTGCCCATCATCCCAGCAACAGTAGGAAGCTTAAAATAGGAGGATTGTGGCCTAGGCAAAAAGTGAGACCCTGTCTCAAAAATAACCCGAGCAACAAGGGCTGGAGGCAGGGCTCAAGCGGTAGAGCACTTGCCTCACAAACATGAAGCCCTCAGTTCGAACCCCTGAGTTCAAACCTCAATACCACAAGAAAAAAAAAAAAATTAAAGTATAAAGCAATAGTAGTCAAAATAGTATAGTATTGGTGAAAGGCTGGACACACAGATAAATAGAACAAAATATAGATAGATAGAACAAAAATTAACACACACACATATATTTTTTGACAAAGGTGCTGAAAAAAAAAACAGAAGGTAAAGCCTTTTCAATAAATAGTGTTGGAACAATTTTACATCTACATTAAGAAACTTCAACCTAAACTTCATACTTTACAGTCAAAATTAACTCAAAGTGGGTTGTAATTCTTAGATATGACACCAAAACCAAGATCCATAAATGAAGAAAAATGGACTTAATCTGCAAAAGTCTGTTACCAGAATTGAAAAATAGCTGATAGACTGAAAGAAAATATTTTCAAGTCAGAGATCCAACAAAGGACTTGTATCCAGAATAGATAAAGAACTCTTAAAAGTCAACAAAGGAAGAGAAACAACACACTTTTATAAAATAGACAAAGGATTGGATTGATACTTCCCTGAAAACAATATAAAGATGGCAAATAAGTAATGAAAGTTGTTCAGTGTCATTCACCACTAGGGAAACGCAGATTAAAAACTGTTGGTAGTAAAGTGGACATGCCTCACTTGGAAGACAGAAGCCGGAAGATCATGGACCTGGGCTACATAGTGAGATTTGAAAACAGAATACTACTCGGGAGGCAGAGATCAGAAGAATTGAGGTTTGAGGCTCCATCTCAAACAGTAGAGACTATGCAGTGGTGACACAAGCTGGGATCTCAGTTACTGGGAGGTATAGGTAGGAGGATGATGGTCTGAGGCTGGCACCCAGACAAAAATGCAAGGCCTTATCTAAAAAAATATACTAAAGCATAAAGGGCTGGAGACATGGCTCAAGTGGCAGAGTATTTGCCTGTCAAGTACATAGCCCTGTGTTCAAATCTCAGTATTGCCAAGGAAAAAAAAAAGCAAACATTTAGTGGGATACATAACATTATCTTATCACATTAATGACAAAAATTGAAACTAAGGACAATACTAGGATGCGGAGCAACTAGAACTCTCATACATTGCTTATATTGCTGGCAGGAATGCAAAATAGTGCAACTGTTAGGGAAAACATATCAAGTTAAATGTACGCTTACCATCTGACCCAGCAATGCTACTCCTGAGTATTTATCCTGGAGAAGGGGAGGCTGTGTTCACATAAATACCTAGCAGGAATGAATAGCAGTTTTGTTCAGAAGTATCACATGCAAGAAACAAACTGGATGTCCCACAGCAAGTGAATGGATGAACAAACTGTGACACACTCATACAGCAGATCAGCAATCAAAAGAGATGGATTGTTAATGCACACAACCTGGGTGAATCCCAAAGGCATGTTCCGTGTCAAAGCCAGTCCTGAAAGGTTACACACATTTTAATCCTTTTATATCACATTCTGGAGGACAGAAGTAATGATTATAAACAGATTAATGGTTGACGGTTGTAGTGGGAAAGGCTCTGGGATGGTGGCACTTTTCTATATTTTGGTTTTTATGGTAGTTACATAGGTTTATGCATGCGTTAAAATTCATACAGCTGTATACCAAAAGTGAAAAGTTTCACAGTAAGAATTTAAAAAAAATTTTTTTAAATCTGTAGGGGCAGAAAATTGCATCGTTTTTGTAGTATGTTCTTGTACATGTCAACTGGTGTCTGTTGAGGATAACCACAGGCACTTGCTGGACTTGGCATTTCCACTGTAAATGTATCCTGTCACATTTTTAATCCTTCCACCTCTGAGTCTCCTTTTTGTGATCTCAGCTGCCTCATTCCTTTCTAAATTCTCTGTAGGTTTTCAACTCATTACCATCTTAAGCTGCTCTTATGAGTCTAAAGTACGCTTCTGGGGTGCCAACAAGGTGTCCATGTGCCCCTTGTCAGATTCAGAGTGCTCATAGCCATTCTCCTTCCTAGTGTCATCCCCCTCCTCCATACACACACCCTGCCCTGTGGTTGTCCTCAGCCTCCCACGTGACCTGGTCCTGGTCCACCGCTCCCTGCTTGGTTTCATGCCTCATTGGCATTTCAATGAAGGAACTTATTCTTACAGCCTGTAGAAAATCTCCAAGTGGCATTGCCTGAGTGCACATCCTAATTGTAGTGCCTGCTCTACTCTGCCCAGTGGGAGTTACAAACAGCCTTTATGAACTCAGATTTTTCTTGGAACCATTTTCAGGTGGCTGTTTTTCTCCTGAGGATTTGTCTTATTAAGCTATTAGAGTGGACAATGGAGGCACGTGAGTGTCTGGGTGGCAGCAGGCTGCTCTGTTGGGACATGGGATAAAGTGCCATAAATGTCTTCCTTTATTTTATGGGCTTTGGCTCAAGCTCTTGGCAGGGTAAAGGGTTCTAGACAGCTATTGTGTGCTCAGCTTCAGTTGCTGAGGAAAGGTTATTTATTTCACAAGTAGAAAATCAAATTTGATATGGTGCTATGTCATTGAAGGTACTGTCCTTTTACTTACTTACATATTATATTGTGCATTGCTTTGAGTCTTGTGTTCATGTTATCCTGGCAATTTTTATTGATCAACAAAAGAAAGGTGACTTTGGATTCTTTCCAGATGCCAGCGAATTAGAAGATAGATCTCCTGACGATTATTTTGTCACTAAGGAGAAGACAGGCTTCTTGGGTATTACCCTTCCTTGGGGCACATTTTCTTGCCAACTTTAGGGTTGAACATACTCTAGTTTCTAAGAACAATAAGCTAATGGCTTTCTTCATTGTCATTACTAAACACACCAAAGATGGCCATTGGGGAAAATTATTTTGGTTATTTCTCAGTTTCTTTTGCTGTCAGATTATTATGGATAAAGAAAGATGTGTGTAGGCAAGAGAGAGGGACAGCGGAGGATGCAGGAAGATAAAATCCATCATCATCATCAGGCAGAGCCTCTTGTATCTTGGATTCTATTTTCAAGAGTTGAAAGGAAGGAGCATTTTAAAGCACTTTGGTAACCAGTGCAGTCACTCTGGATTTTAGTTATTCTGAACCAAGTGCTCCCTTGCTGCTAATTTCTTTTGTTAAAATGAAAACCCACTTAGTATCATTCATGTAACAATTTCCTGCATATTTAAAACAGTTAAACTCAGATATTTTTTCCCCAGAGAAAAGATTTCCATTCATTTAACAGTTCTTTACTAAAAAGGACCTATTTTGTGAATTCAAGTAATTTTCATTTTTTTCTTAGATTTTTTCTCTTAAGTTTAGTTCATCTTTAAGTTTTATTTCCTGCTTACCTGACCTGTATGGTACCATAGTTTTCATGCCAAGGGTTTCATCCTCAAAAAAGTATGTGATATGTTATTATTGCTAAGAGAGGGTTTGTTTAGTTGATTTATGCTAGGAATGTGTAATGAGACAAACCTGTGCTCTTAATGTAGCTTTCTTTATTCTTGAGTTCTGTTTTTTTAGTGACAGGGAAGAAAGAAGCAGGTATACCCAACACTTTCTTCTGTGCAGCTATAATGACTCAAATACTTTCTCATATAGAGCCTGATACCAACAGGGATTTTTCTCCCCAGGGTATATCATTTGATGCCCACAACAGCTCTGTTAGGTGAGCCTGGTGCTATTACCCATTTTCAGGTATGGTAACTCAGGGAAGCTGAAGGACTTGCTGAATTTCCTTGGGGCTGTGATTAAACTTCAGTTTTTTTACTCTTAGATCAGTACTTTTTTTGTTCTTCAAGACAAGGAATTTTCAACATTATCAGATCCAATAATGTCCCCTTTCTAGAACTATCATGAAATGAAATTCATAGTTAATGGAACAAACATGGAAAATTAATAAAAAATAATTTTCTAGCTCTAATACAAAGGTGAAATAAAGTGACCTATAATCAAAGAATCTGTATTTTGATACATAAATGTGTGCCATATCAAAACTAGAAGATAGAATGAAACCATCAGATGGTCACACCTAAGCCCAGAATCACCATAAATACATGGTCTACAAATGCACGTGACACAGGTATGTTGGCAGGTGACAGAAGGACACACATGTCACTGGCTGGGATGTAGTCTTAAAGAACAAGGAACATACGTGGTTAAGTTCTGAACATAACCTAATTCAATCTATTCAGTGGTTACATTCTGGAAAATTCAGACCAAATTAGATCTGTGCAAAAAAGGTTTTGAGTTTATTTTTGAAATGAGTGTGTGATTGAGAAGTGCTTGGGAGGTTAGTAAAGCACACCTGTGAACATGTGTGTGAGAGCATTTCCAGGGGGGATTAAGTAAGAGGGGAGGACCCCCTGAATGTAAGAGGCACCATCCCATAGGTTGGGGGTCAGATGCAGTAAAAGAGAAAAATAAGAAAACCAGATACTGCGGGCATTCTCTCTCTGTTCTACCTGGCCTCCATGAGATGAACATTCTGCTTCTCTAGACCCTTCTGCCATGATGTTGTGCTCACCAAGCCCAGAAACCATGAACTAAAACCTGTGAAACTGGGAGCCAAAATAAATTCCTTTTAAGTTGTTGTCTCACATATGTCTTATAGCAATGAAAAGTCTACTCACACAGTTAGGCTCTAGTCTCAGATTATTACCAACTAGCTTTCACCTATGTGAAATGACCCACACAGATCGCTCAGAAATTGTCATGACTGTCTTGTCTGTTGCAGATGTTTGTATGCTGGTAAGTCAGCTCTCTGAATTAAAAAATCCTGATTTGTATCATTTGCTGATTTCTGTGCTGTAAATACTTGTACAGTGGCTGACTTTTCTGAAGATTTAGTCAACAGCTCAGCAGAGGCCAGTGCCAGGTCATTTTGTGGTCGTCTAGCCCTTGCAGACATCCAGCATGTGTAGATAGCTAGCACTTGCTCTCTACATGCCAGTTGGGTTCCTCACATCATTGTGAAAACAAAAAGCACCACCATGAGTTTCCAGAACACCCCATCAGGGGCAGTATCGCCACACTGAGAACTCTGGTGGTATCCGTGGTGTGAGTGACCTCACCAAATACTGGGTGATTTACCTGGGTAGACCTGTGTGAGACTCTGCCTTAGTGTGAAGCCTCTGGTACCTGTGTGGCTGCTCCAGAGAGAAGTGCAACACTGATAAGCATGCAAAATTGGTGTGGCTAGGCAGTTCTGAGTGTCAGGAGGGAGCCCCTGGTTCTCAAACTTCTGAGCCCTGATGATCTCAGGGCAGCCTATGTCATGACATTTGCCTCATCCTACCTCTCAGCCTTAGAACATGGGCGGACACTCAGATGAAGAGGACCATACTGCAGAGTTAGCCCTTGCCTGAATTTGTTGCCATTTTTATCAGCTCAGTTCATCACCTGAGAAGTTAACAAATGGCACAGTCACTGAAGCAAATCTCTTTCTCAATTCTGGAGTGTGGATCACAGAGGTAGAGTTGCAAATGGTCTACATAGTGGACAAGTGGAATCAGTTCACAGTGCCCTGGGAAAATGGAGAGTTGGCTGCAAAAACAGTCATCAATACTGATAAAAATGCATAAGACAGACCCAGTTGGTTTTATTAAAGTAGAAAATTTGGCTTAAAACCTGTGCTAAAAGGACTAAAGAATCTTTTCTTTCCTGCATCAGTGTACACTTGACTCTGAAGTGGCCGTGAGAGTGGGTGGAGAGTTCTTCTTTGACCCTCAGCCTGCAGATGCCCCTAGAAACCTCGTGTTGATTGCAGGAGGAGTTGGAATTAACCCTCTGCTTTCCATACTGCGGCACTCAGCAGATCTCCACCGAGAGCGGGCAAACAAAGGAAGTGGATATGAGATTGGAACAATAAAATTGTTCTACAGTGCGAAGAACACTAGTGAACTCCTGTTTAAGGTAAAGAGGGAATGTCTGTTTACAGTTTGCTGTGAACAGACTCGTGATGGGTATTACTTGTCCAGAAACATTTCTTTAGGTTCTGGTTTCTCTGCACAGGTTCACACAAAAGGCTGGGCAGGGGTTAATCACGGTCAGATGAAGGTTAACCAACATGTCTTATCCAGGATAGTTAAAACTGCTAATGTTGAGGATGCTCCCAGTTAAGTAGCAGGATAGGATGGGTCTTGCTCAGATGGTATCTGGAGCTTAATGAAATGGGTGAATAGGAAAGTCATCAGGGCCTGAGATTCCAGAGACAGACAGGAGGCTCAGGTGTCACAGGCGTGAGTAAAACCTGAATAGTTTGGACCCTTCTGAGTAAAGGAAGCCCCCATGAATTGCATCTGTTGAAACTAAGCACATCTGATGGAGAAAGCTTTCACTTAGAACTGCTTTGCAGCTGCAGGAATGAACAAAAGAACAGAAACAGTTAAAAGACACAACAGTGGTCAGTGAAACTGCTGTGAAATTGCCAATGCTTAAGAAAAAGGAAAAAGAAAAAACTCCCGGACAGTTGGTAATATGCTTGTTAGCATATTCAGATTTCAATTAAAGCCAAATAGCCCTCTGTGCTCTGAATGCTCTGGCCTGCTAGGCTGCAAACAATATCTCCCTGAGTAGAGAACAAGAGCAACAGACGTGTGCAGAATGGCAGTTGAAGTTCGGCGTCAATGGTTGTGCACATCTGTTTTGATTTTTTAAAATTGTAGTGTGACCAACTATGTTTGACATTCCAGAAAAATATCCTGGATTTAGTAAATGAGTTTCCTGAGAAGATTGCATGCAGTTTGCATGTTACCAAACAGACTACACAAATCAGTACAGAACTTAAGCCATACATCACGGGTGAGTCCCCTAAAGATATTTTGACTCTCTCCATGCAGTTGAGTCATGGAGAGTTGAGCCTCTCCATGAAGTCATTTGATGGCCATGAAGTCGGTTGAGCCTCAATGCTTTATTATTGGGAGGTTGCCAGCTGGGAATATCACTACCAGGGAAATTGAGATGATTCATCATGGAAAAATAAGGAAAGGATTTAGTTGGAGTTACTTACTATTTGCATGTTTCCTACTGCTCATAATAACAATGTATTTTTGACATTTTTAGTAGGCCTTTGCATCATCACTATAGAATGTATACAAAAAGTTACATTCCAGACTTGGCTGAATTGGTTCCATTTCCATTGATGGTCATTTAAGTTACTCATGGTCTTCCCCTGTTGGAAGGATTTCTATAAAACAGTTTCTTTACTTTGCTGGAGGTAGTTTTGCATCTCTTCTGTAAAGACTGTAAATACCTGTAAAGTGGGTAGGCCCCTCCGAAGAGTGTTACTTGCTTCCCTCTTAGTTTGTCATAGGTTTAGGGAACCTGGAGAGGTACTGAGATTAAGTTAGTAGTCCTCATTTCTTGATACAAATGTATCTGCCTTAATTTGGTGTTTATTTTTTGGTAGAAGGAAGAATAATGGAGAAGGAGATAAGAGATCACATTTCAAAAGACACTTTGTTCTATATTTGTGGCCCACCTCCAATGACAGACTTTTTCTCCAAGCAACTGGAAAACAACCATGTTCCCAATGAACACATTTGCTTTGAGAAGTGGTGGTAGATAGCAGGCAAAGTCACAAAAGAAGAAGATGTGAGATCCATTTGGGAGAGTAAAAGATCATATTTAATACCATTTGTGGCACAATGGATTTACCTTGACTCGAGCCGTCTTAATTTTAAGGCTGTGAACTAGTTGACCAGTTGACAAAAAAAAAAAAAACCAAAAAAACCAGCACCAGATTTAAATGATAAACTTTTTGCAAAGACTTCAGTTGATCAAACCATTTTTTATTATATTGATTTTCTTTCATTAATAACTAATTATCTCAGGATGTACTGTGAATTGGTTAATACAGATAGATTTGTCTTTTGCCCTTAGGGAAAAAAGTAATTATGTACTCACATTTAATCATAGGAAATTGTGTCTTTTGGTGTGTGAACTGTAGACTGTCTTTAAATTATTTGATACCAATTCATATATCTTATGTTCAAAGAACTTCTAATTTAAATACATTCTTAATAATTTTGAAAGTTCTTCTAATGTCTTAGTTTACTTTTACCATGGCCTGCAGTATTATTTGGACCATTGAAGTTGCATCTGAAAATGGAAAATTGCTAGGAAAACTACTTTAGGCAGTTGAATATCGAGTGTGTTTGCTTTCTTGGTAATGAATATCCCGTGTGTATCCTAATTGTTAGTTTCTTCTCTAATGGAACCCTTTCTGTGTCCTGGCTGCCTGCCTTACCACTGTGAGAGGCAGCTTCCTGTTTGGAACAAAGGTGTTGGTGATTGGTGTTCCCTATTGAGTCTCCCTTCCCTGGCTGGGCTGGTGGCTGTGGAAATGTGGTTAGGATTGATTATCAGTATATAAAGCCACTTCCAAATCCTGCTTTTTACTTCCTTCCTTTTCCAGGGTTGTTCCTGGCACCAGCAGGTATATAACATACTCACTGAATGACTGAAAGAAGCAGTCAACATTTTAACTCCTTGCTAAGTCTGGGGTTGGGAGGCATTCCACAGGGTAGATAGAAAGAATGGTGGTGCCTCATCCTAGGCAGATTGAAATACTAGAATGCAGATTGTAGATGTATTTTTTCTATTTTTTGTTTAGATTTTTAAAAATCCAAAAGAAATTCATGGGTTGATTGAAGTCAAGCAGTGTTGGGTCATTGAAGGGTAAGTGGAGTCTGAGAAGAACAAACAGTGCTGGAGACCCAGGAAGCCTAGTTGAGATTCTGTGATTCTGTTCTTTTTTTAGTGGGGAGGAGGGAGATGATAGCATGGTTTGAACTCAGGGCCTTGCACTTGCTAGGCAAGTGCTGTACCACTTGAGCCACGTTCCCAGCAAGATTCGGATGTTGCAAGAAGACAGGTTGCCCTTTTTTTGTTGCTAAGGGCCTCCCAGGGACTTCTGGGCTTATACAGAATTGATTCATGGGACCCAAAGAGGGCTGGTCTCTCCACTGTAACCTCTGCCTTGTTTTAAGCTTTGTCAGATTTTAAGCAGAGGTTATTCTTAACAACAGTCATGTGCTATTTAATGACTGGGATATGTTCTGAAATAAGTGCTAGTAAGTAATTCCATTATTGTGCAAATATCATAGAGTATAACTCACAAAAGAAGATAACTATGACATCACTAGGCAATACAGTCTTACTTAAGACTGCTGTTATATATGCGGCCCATCATTGACCAAAACATCGTTATGCAGTGAGGGTTGTATTTGATCCCAGATGTGAATTCAGAGGGAGGGATAGAGAGGTTGGTGACCTGATGAGCATATGGAAGTTCAGTCTAGGAAATGATTGTCTGCATTTCAGAGGTGAGTAGACTAGGAAAAGCTGTGGGCCACCACAAAGAGTTAGGACACCAAAGTGTCCTGAGTTGCGGGCTGGGCTTTAGAGCTGAGTGCTCAAAGGTGTAGGAGCACAGCACAATGAGGTTCTGGAGTGTTGGGTCAGCAAAGGGCTCTTTTGGCAAGTAGCAAAGGCAGGTGTCACCCATTACTTCTGTCTGACCAGCGCCACGCTGTGTGCCTGCTGTTGTCAGACAGCAAGGGCCACCCACCTGTTCTGAAGATCCTGGCTCTGCCTGCCGCCTTGTGCTGACTCACTGTCACCATCTGTGAGCTGCAGGTGGGCCAGGTCTTGGCCTTTGCTTGCCTGCAGTGTTGTTCCTTTCAGCTATGTCATTCAGTGCTACGTGCTGAATAGCATTTTCAGGTCTGTTGGCTAAGAATGCTCTGTTGCCCTTGGCTGTCAGTCCAGTCCAGATCTCTTCGGTACTCAAACTGAGCAAACTGCAGCCAGGGTGGGTTGGAATTTCTAATGTGGTAGCTAAAGAGTGTAGACTAGAGAGATCCTGTAAGCCATACTTGTGTGTTCAGATCTCAGCCATACTGCCTACTAGGCCAATGACTCTGAGCACATCTCTTGACTGTTTTATGCCTTGTTTAAATTATACACTTGCAGCTACACATAAAAGGGTGATAGTACTGCTACCTCCCGCCTCTGGCTGTCATGGGGTTAAATGTGATCGTGTCACTAAAATGCTCACAGAGCATGTTGTCATTGTTCGTTTGCTATTCCTGTCTTATCCAGAAAGAATTCAGGAGGCTGGATGACTTAGAACTTCATGTGGGTAGGGCTTGTCTTGTTTAGAATTATACTTATCATGTAGTAGGATTTCATAAATATTTGTTATGCAAAAGCCTGTCCAGAGCAGACAGGCTCTGGAGGATTAAAGGATGCTTCAGTCCTGTGAGTTTGTGGGTTAATTTCTCAAATTTATGTCAGTATAGAAAATAGTAAACATGTGGCCTTCCCCAAATAGTTCACCCTTCAAAGGGGCTTTCTACAAGGCAGGGAGCACTTCACCAACACAGGGGCTGTAGATAGAGGTGGAGCTATGAGATTAAGATTCCCTGGGACCCTTGTTCTAGTCAGTGGACCCTGCTTAACAAAAAATAAATTTAAAAACAGAAATTCCAAACATATAACCCAGTACAGGGTAAAATGAAATGAATCCCCATGTGTCCACCCCACTTGCTTCAGGGACTTGGCGTTCTGCTATTTTGGTTCTGACTGTTTTTGTCATGTCACCTGTAAGTTCTTCAGTATGTATCTAGCAGGTGCATCCCCTCACACCATCACAGTGTCATCATGATCTGCAGGACAACACCTTTCTGGCAACTTGTCCCCCATGGCCTTGAAAGTCCACTTATCACCTCAGGTTGATAGGACTTTAAGTTTCTTTTAATCAGTACCACCCTCCTATGCCACACACTTACACACTTTTTTCTCCTTATAATTCCTTCGTTATAGAAACTGGCTCCTGGACTGGTGGAGTAGCTCAGGTGATAGAGTACCTGTCTAGCAAGCATGAGACCCTGAGTTCAAATCCCAGTACTGCAAAAAAACAAACAAACAAACTAAAAGCTCCTTTGTCCTATAGAGTTTCCCACACTTTGAACCAGCTTATTGTCCTCACAGTGTCATTGTCAGTAACATGATCCTCCATTTTATTTAAACTAGTAATTAAATTTGGAACTTATTTAGAGTTAGAGTCAAGATTTTTTTCCACAAGGCTACATTATCAAGTGGTGTGCATACTTCCTTTTGTATCACATGAGGCACTAAAGTCTGTCTCATGTTTAATGTTGTCAGCATGAACCAGTGGCTTCAGTGTTTATCCACCTTGTCCTTCCAGTATTAAATTCTCCAGAAACCTTTCACCTTATTATCTTAGCAGCCATTGATCATTGTCTATACCTATTTCATTAGGTAATTATCATTTCTCTTACTTCCTGCACTTACCACCCATGATTCTTGTATCGCGATCTTTCCCTCATCAACTTCGATGAGGGATGTAAATGAGTCTGTAAAGGAAAGGTACAGGATCAATGTTTGATTTCTTTCCTTTTGCTTCACAATTAGCATATTATGAGTTGGTGCCTTAAATGTCATAATGAAGTCAGGACTTATTGTACATTTGATTCTTTTCATTCATTGCAGTCAATATTTTGTTATTCAACTTGTCTCAGGTTATCCCTACTGTGTCAGTGGCCCACACTAAGGACTTGTTGAGGTTTGAGGCTTATAAGAGGTACAGAAAATGCTCTAATAAACAGGTAAGAGGCAGAGGAATTGCTACGTGAGGAAAGCATTCTAAGGATGAACTGGGTAGCTGTGTTGCTCTGCTATGACAGGAGAGGTGAGTGCTCACCCGTGAGCATTGACCTTGCCAACAGCAAGGGCTTGGTGTCCTGATGAGCTGGATGATGGGAGGGAAAACATGGGAGTAGGCTTAGGAAAATTAGGAGAAAAGATATAATGAGAATGGATAATAGTTTCAAGGAACTTTACCATAAAGGGAAGGAAAAATATGGGATGGTAGCTGGAAAGGGCAGTGAAGTCAAGAAAATGCCATTTATCTTACTTATTATTTTTTACACTTTTCATTTTGAAATAAGTTTGGATTTAAAGAATTGCAAAGATAGTATGGATTTTCTCTATTTCTCTCACTCAGCTTCCTGGAATGTTAACATAGTCATAGTATATTTATCAAAACTAAGAAATTTATAGGACAGTTAATTGGTACAGCACTATTAAGAAAGCCATAGGTTTTTTTTTTGTTGTTTTTTTTTTAAGGTGAGTGAGATAATGGCCTGAATTGTATGAAAAACATGAGTCATTCAGGGGGACTCCTGTTGGGGAGGTGTTACAGTTTGACTATGAAATGTTCCTCACAGGTTCATGTGGTAAAGATTGGGTTCCCAGCTGGTGACAATATTTTGGGAGATGGTGGAGACTTCAGGAGGTGGAGCCTAACTGGAAGAAGTATATCTTTAAACCATTTATTTATTTTGTTGCAGCAGCAGCAACAAAAAAATCTGACTAGCACAGGTAGTTATAAGTTTTTCTAGGGGATGATGAATTGATTAACTGCTGTTTATTGAACATCTTCTGAGCTAGACATCAAGGATAGGAAAGGGTAAGACATAGGTTATCTTGCGGATCAAATTAAATACTTTGAGAAACTATTTTTATGAGGCTAAAGAATGATTAAAAGGAATCTTCTATAAAGAAGTATTATAAGCCAAGCATGGTGACACACCTGTAGTAGTTCCAGGTTGTTGGGAGACTAATCACCTGAGTTCGAGATCAGCATGGGCAACATAGTGAGAACCTGTCTCAAGAAAACAACAAAAGAATTATATTTCATACTTAGAACATTTTGGCAAGATTGAAAGCAGAGGTGCTCTGGGGAAAGGCGTATATTTTTCATCTACCGCTGGTGGAAAGCAAAGTAGTTGGGGTGATGGCATCCTGTGGGTGTGGGGGAGGATCGATGGGAATGTTGTCCCCTGCTCTGTAGGCAGTGCTCTAGGAAGGTTATTACTGGACTCATAGCTGCAAGTGTGTACAGTGCACCCTCGTAAGTACACACACTTCATGCGTGCAACGACTGCCAAACAGTCTTCTACTGAGATTTTTTTCCTTTTTGAATGGAAAACAGCAATTTCCTTTATTCCTGGTATTGTAGACGATCATATGCTGATAATTTCACCTGAGCCATTATTTTGTTTTTTATTTTAAATCGAAGTATGTACTATCTTCATCTTAGAGAAAACAGTAATTGCCTTTCATATTACTCTTTCCTAATATGCACATAAGCTGTCTGTATGTGATGACATATAAGATATCTACTGACCCACCCTGAAATTAAGGCATGCATGTTAAAACATTTGTGCTCAGGAATCGAAACTTTCCTAACTTGCTGCTTGGCCATCTTGGTCTAATCTGTCCTGAGTTCTTAAAATCCACCAGGAGCTCTTCCCTCTTATCCTCATGTCCCATTTTGCCATACTTGAGCATAATATGAAAGTATGCACACTAAAATGCTGAAGTCCTCTTCTCCCCCATCCCATTCCCACGCATGGAAGGAACCTCTGCATAGAGTGCTTGCTTGATAGGCATCCTTTTAGACATTTATGGTTTATTAACCTCACATCCATACATAGCCATATGTTCTTGTGTCTTTTCTTTTCACACCCTTCAAATTACCCTATAAAAAAATAGGTCATTGGTTTGTATTCAAATAGGGTATGAAAGTACCCATTTTTGGCCAATACTAGATATCTTCTGTCTTCAAATGTTTTTTCCCTAACTGGTTGGATGAAAGATGATTCTTTTCAACAATTTTCTAATTGTTCCATTACATTTTTTACTAAAGATTTTCAGCCATTTTGTTCTTCTTTTGAGAATTGTGCATTCCTGTTGTATGTCCACTTTAATGTGTTACTGATTTGTGAGTCTTTATAAAGAGTGAGTACGAATCCTTTGTTTACACACTGAGAATAATTTCTCTAGTCTGTTACTATTCCCTGAATTCTGAATTTATATATATCAAAATATGTTTTCCTTTGATAATTTACAGATGTTTAATCCATTGGGGATTAATTTTTGTGCTTGCTGGGGGATAGGGATCCAACTTCTTCCATATGGCTCTCCAGGTGCCCACCACCGTTTATCAGATATCTCATACTTTGCCCAGTAAGTTTACATGCTTCCGTTAGCACATATTAAATAATTCCCTCCTAAATGTTCCACTGTATTCCATAGGTCTGCTTTGCTTTTGACATCATACTTTGTTTTTAATGTCTGTTTCCATTAACACATTAGTTGTACACACACACATATGATTCACTTTGATATTTACATACATATATACATACATACATACATACAGGTACACTGGATCATATACCCTTCTTCCATCTTCATCTTCCATATGCTGGCACCCTTCCTAGTAATCAGTATTCTACTTTTAGATAGACCTTTTAATACTCTATGTATGAAAGAGCACATGTGATACCTTTTTTTTTAATGGTATGGGATTTGAACTCAGAGCCTACACCTTGAACCACTCCTCCTGCCCTTATTTGTGAAGGTTTTTTTTTTTTTGAGATGGGGTTTCATGACCTATTTGCCTGGGTTGGCTTCAAACCATGATCCTTCTGATCTCTGTCTCCTGAGTAGCTAGGATTACAGGCATGAGCCACTGGCGCCCGGCCACCTGTTTTTCTTTGTTTGGCTTCTTTTCCTTTTTAATGTTGTCTTTCATTTCCATCCATTTTACTGCAAATGATGGGTTTTCATGCTTCCATATGGCTAAATAATACTCCATTGTGTACATATACTACATATTTTTTTCTTTTTTTTGGTAGCACTGGAGTTTGAACTCAGGTTGTCACACTTGATAGGAAATACTTGAGCCATGTCCCTGGCCCTTTTTGCTTTTATTTTTCAGGTAGGGTCTTGCTTTTGCCCAGATTGGGCCTCAGGTTGCAATTCTCCTATCTACTCCTGGAATGACACTCTTGTGCCACCACAACCAGCTTGTGGATTGATATGAGGTTTCACTAACTTTTTGTCTGGGCTGGCCTTGAACCACTGTTCTCCTTGTCTCTGCCTCCCCAGTAGCTGGGATAACAGGCATGAATCACCTCACTCACCCCCTTGACTTCCTGAATTAAGTTTATTCCTAGGTTTTTGGGGTGTGTGTCTATCATGATTAGAATTGCCTTCATGATTTTTCTCAGCAAATTCATTTAACGGTTTATAGAAAAGCTACTGATGTACCCTGCCACTTTACTGAATTTGTTTAGCAGTTCTAAACTGCTAAAGCAGACTTTTGGTGCGGTCTTTAGGATTTTCTATGTATAGAATCATACTGTCTGCCATTGGGAACAATTTGACTTCCTTTTTTTTTTTTCTATTTGTATGGCTTTTATTTCTCTTACCCAATTGCTCTGGCTAAAATTTCTAGTAGTAAATTGAATAAGACCTATGTCTTGTCTTGTTCCTGATTTTAGAGGAAATGCTGTTTCCCCACTTAGTTTGTGTTGGCTATGGTTTGTCATATATATAGCCTTTATTGTGTTGAGATGTGATCCTTCTATACCTTTTTAGGGCATTTGTCATGAGGAGATGTTGAATTTTTATCAAGTGCTTTTTTCTTGTTTTCTCAAAATGATATGATTTTTTTATCCTTCATTTTGTTTGTGATGTTTTGTATTTATTGACTTGTATATATTCAACCATCTTTCCATCCCTGAAGTGAAACCAGTTTGATCGTGGTTGATGTTTTTGATGCGCTATTGAATTTAATTTTCTAGTATATTCTTAAGATTTTTGCATGTATGCTTATCAAAGACACTAGTCTTTAGTTTTCTTTTTTGTGTTGTGTTCTTGTCAGTAGTAAAGCCATTTGGTCCTGGGCTTTTCTTTGTTGGGAAACTTTATCAACTAAGTCAGTCTCATTATTTGTTATTAGTCTATTTAGATTTTTTATATCCTTTTGGTTCATTTTTGGCAGGCCATGCATGTGGAAATTTTCCACTTTGTTAACATATAGTTTTTCAAAATAATTCCTGAAATTCTTTATATTTCTGTGGTGTGAAGTGTCGTATCTACTTTTTCCTGTGTGCGCGCGTGCATGTGTGTGTGTCTGATTTAGCCTAACTAAAGGTTTGCAGTTTTGCTTTTTTTTTTTTTGGTGGAACTGGGGTTTGAACTTAGGCCACACCTCCAGTCCTGCTTTGGCAGTTTTGTCTTTTCAAAGAACTAAGTCTTTGTTCTATTGATCCTTTGTATTGTTTTTTATATTCATTATGTGTATATTTGATCATTTAATGATATGCCACAGCCCTTGACTTCTCTTCTCTTCACCCTTTTTCTTTTTTCTGAGTGTTGTATTTCCAAAGACCTGTCTTCAGACTCATTCTTTCTTATGCTTGACCTAGTCTGTTGTTGAGAATTTCAACTGAATTCTTTTCCAAGCTTTTTGTTATTCTTTTTCAAAATCTCTCTCTCCTAAATATCTCATGCGTATCCTGCATTAGCTTCCTAACTTCATTTTACTATTTATCAGTATTCTCTTCTTTTCATTGAACTTCTTTCAGAATCATTCCTTAGGATTGTCAGACATTTCATATATTTCAATATCTTTGGAATTTATTAGTAGACTGTTAGAATCTTTAGATGTCACATTACCTCATTGTCCCCATATTTCTTGTGTTCCTATGTTGAGATTTGTGCATTTGCTGCACTGGATATCTACCACTTTTAGTAAGCAGCTTTCTCCTGAAATTGTGATTAGTGTACTATTTGTTATATAAACCTATTTCCAGTTGGATATGATCTCCTTGTAGCCTCTTTGGTTATGATAAGTGAGTATAGAAAGTGAGCACTGTATTGGAATTAGACCCTCTGTATCTGAGGGTCATTGCAGTTCAGGCAGGTGCGGTGTAGACAACAGTATGTGGAGTGCACCTTATGTAGCTATTTCTACAGTGGGAATGGTGACACCCCTTGAGTGATCGAGTTGATATTGACTATTACTGGTAAAGGTCTCTGGCACTGGCTGTATTACTAGTGAGGGATCTGAAGCACTTGCCCACCGGCTAGACAGTGGTGTGGGCCCAGCTGCTACACAGGGAGAGGCAGGGGCAGGAATCATAGCACCCCTCTGTGATGTGCACACCTAGTCATTAGCAGTGCATGTTTAGTCAAGATGTGTGGGGAGACGGGCAGGGGACCCACTTATTTTGGCAGCATCCTTTGGAGTTACGTTCCTCTCTGCTGTTATGATGGGCCTACCCACCTAGGAGTGGGGCCTCAGACTTTATCTGGCCAAGTATCCTGGGACAGAGCATTGGCCAGGATTAAGCAAGAGTAGGTTACTGCTGGAGCCTGGTACAGTTCCTCTCATGGGAGCAAGCAAGACTGGAACAAAACTGTTGCTGGGTGTTTCTCTCCAGACCTTCTTACGCTGTGCACCCTAGGGCAGATGGACAGCCAGAGCCCTGGTGGATGCATACCTGACTTACCACACTCCTATGAGCAGAAGAACCAGACTTCTTTTCCCTGCCTTGTGACAGGAACCCATGCATGGCATGGGAGGTGGGTGGCAGGAACTCATGGAACTTCAGTCCTGGCACCACCCCAGACTCGGAGGGCAGGCTCCCTGATCCCCCAGGCGGTGCTCTCTCTGTTCATCTGTGTGGCAACATGTTTTCCTACATTTACCTCTCAGTGGGTTTGTGTTGGAGTCACTCTAATGAGCCAAGTTTGTGGAACAGTAGCTACCTGTGAGCCTGAAAGTCTGTGGGGTTCCAAGATGGGAATATGCAGAGATTTCACTAGAGCAGTCCAAATTCAGACACTTAAGTCTCTTTATAAGATTGCTCCTACAGCACACTGGGTTCACTGGGAGATGATGTGAAATCTCTTTCCAAATCCAGGCTCAGTACAAACTTCAGGTTATTTAGGCTACAAGGGCCCCAGTATCTGTGCTGGCGGAACTCTTCTCCTTTACCCTGCTGGGGGAGATTCTCCCCTGTCCCCTCAAGCCACGGAACAGAGGTGGTAGCTACTGGGATATTTTGTTTATTTTGCTATGATGTTGCCCCAGCCCTCTGGATATTATGTTTTTGCTATGTTTCTCCTGTTGATTTCCATTGTTTTCTCATGATCACTCACCTTGTCTCCATATTTGTTCCTTTGGTTCTTCTTTCTGGAGGAATAGGTGAGTGCTGGGTGCTCCCATTCAGCCATCTTGCTGTCCTCTGTTTTAGTTACTTTTGCTTTTTAGTATATTCTGTGTATGCTTTACCATACCTTTTCATTTCCAGGTTAAACACAAACAGGTCTGATGGATGCCATTACAACTCTGCTTTCACAGGCAAAGTTACAATGGAAAAGTGATGGGAAGTAGTAACTCTGGGTTAACCTGAATTTGGTGGTGATCTGGATTTTGGTTAGAGCTCTATTATAGTTGGCGTTTGACAAGAACTTTGTCTCATTAATATTTTGTTAGGCAGAGTGAATGAATGCTCTTTTCTCATTTTAGCAATAAGGGAGATGAGGCTGAGTGGTCACATCTGGGGAGAGTGACAAAGCCAGACCTACAGAACCTGGTCCTTATTCCTTTCCTTTTAGAGTACTTCACCTTACAAACTTTTAGCCCCAGGCTTCTTCCAAAATCTCCCCACCACTAAAGGGATAGGTTCTCCTCCATTTTTTTTTAAGAAAAATCAGTTAATCAAAACACCCATCTCTAGAACACTGCAGTTAAGTGAGAACATGGGCCCTTTTAATCCAACTAGGCCTGTCTGATCTTAGCGACCATAGGTTCATAGAAGCAGCAAAAACTGAGCCTGTGTGGGATGTGGCAGAAACATGGCGCCAGGCCACAGGAAGACCTACGTCATTCCCATTCTATAATTTGTTGTATGATACATTCCAGCTCTCTCTATAAGCTGCTTTGTTTATCAAGGGGATAGGACTGCACATCCCTTTTAGTTTTAACATGCTTCACAATTTCACAGTGGAAAAATGGACCTTCTAGATCAAGGAGAGTTGAGGTTGACCATGGTTGAGAGCTAACAGGAGTGTCTTACCTGTCTTCAGGTGTTTGATTAATCATTGCAATGACAGTTTCTTGCATGTCCAATGTTGACAGAGTAAGTTTGGTTTGATGTGGAGGACCCCTGAAGTCAGGGCAAAAGAGTAATGGTGGAGTCTAAGAAAATTTAGACTTGACTAAGACAGGCTGAATTGATAGTTTCTTGGCTTTATAACAAAAAAAGAGTTCCACAGTTATTAACTTGGGTATTCTATGGATCCAGAAATTGGTAAGTTTTCTGGTTCTTTAAGATGATTTTCTTTGTGCGTGTGTGTGTGTGTGAGAGAGAGGGGGTACTGGGGTTAAAACTAAGGGCCTTATACTTGCTAGGCAGACACTCTACCACGTGAGCCACTCTGCCAGCCTTTTTGCTTATTTTTCAAATAGGCTCACATTTGTGCCTGAGCTGGCCTGGACTTCGATCCTTTGCTTCAAAAACAGCTAGAATTATAGGCATAGGCTGCTGTGCCCGGATTTTCTTGTTCTTTTTGATACAGAATCAACATGGGAGGGGTGATAAAGGAGAATTATGGAGGGGGTGAATTTAACTAATATGCATTATAATAAGCACTTTTGTAAATGTCACAGTGTACCCCCAGTACAACAATATGTTAAAAGAGAATCAACATGGTTGGAGGTACCCAGGATTAAAGATTCATCGAACCCAAGAGGTCATTTCAGAAAGCATTTTAATCCTCACCTTAGTAAGTAAAATATATTTAACATTATTAAGCCTTTGTAATACTTACAGACAGCTGAAAAGTTGATTCATTCTGAACTTGATGACTACTGAGTAACACATTTAAATATAGAAATGTATGTTTTATTGCATTAGTTATAGGATAACAAACTTTTCTTCTTTTACCAGTCAACCAATTTGGGGATTATAAACCATCTCTGTGTGCATTTGACAGCCAGGCTAGTTCACCACTAACACCTATGACTGTGTGTGCCACCATTATTCTCTTTTGTATTACCACACACATGATGATGATACCTCCCTCATCAGCTGCTGCTTTCTATTTTCCAACCCCCCCACCAAAAAAAAAAATCTGATGTCATTTCCCAGCTTAAAACTAAACAATGGCTTCCCCTTACTCTTACCATGAGCACCAAAGTCCTTATCATGGTTCACAAGGCCCTTGTGATTGTTGTCTTCTCAGCACTTAGCACAATTGTGCAGGAATTTTAAAAGCTCTCTACAGTGAATAGTTTAATCCTTCATGCCCACCTCGACATGTGGGTCTGTTATGAAGCCTGCTCCCCTGCTGGAAGAAAGTGCCGGGCTCTCTGGCAGGCCTGGAGAAGCAAGCACACCCAGTTCTGAGAGCCAGCTGTTCTGCACCCAGGGTTAGTTTCCTTAGTCTTACCATAGAAAGTATTCCTATCAATAGGAACCTGTGGTGAATGTTGCTTTGCTTTCTTCTTTGGCAACAGGCACCTTAGAAATCCCAGCCAAAGGCCTACTGGGCCTGTCCTGAGCTCTAACATTCACATGCTTCCCTGTTCCAGACTCTGGGAGCCAGGTACAGGAAACCCATACTCTACTGGGAAGCTGCATCAGTCACGTTGGCGGGTCACAGAGCGGGCAGGAGCTAATCACAGGGGCCCACCCTGCTGTACTCACGCAG
This sequence comes from Castor canadensis, assembly GCF_047511655.1. Taxonomy (NCBI): domain Eukaryota; kingdom Metazoa; phylum Chordata; class Mammalia; order Rodentia; family Castoridae; genus Castor; species Castor canadensis. The sequence goes on along the minus strand of NC_133395.1, from coordinate 110,423,501 downwards.
AGCTGACCTGCACTTCCGGTGGGGCTTCTGGAAAGACCTGCTGCAGTGACTGGGAGTCAGTGTGAGCCCCTGGCTGCTTGAGTGTCCTCCCCCCCCCCCACTTGACCTTTAATCCCAGATGCTGTGAGTTCTAGCCAGACACAGCCTGTATCAGGCTGCTGGTCTGCAGCCTCACACCAGGTAAGAGCTCTACCAAAATGTGTTGCGTGAGCGATGGCATGGGGTCAATATGCTCCTGCTAATAAGCACTGCCACAGCTGACAGCGGTTCTGTGGTACAGATCAGCCATGATTAATTTGTTTCATTTAGAGGACTGATAAAACGTGCTTCATACAAAATGAATTAGAAGCTGCTCCCATCCACCATTGGCAACTCTGCTGTAGCATGAACATTCAGAGATTTAAACAAGACAAGGATCCAGCAAATACTTACCTTTGATATGTATAACCACTGCATAGATTATATTACTGTATAATATAATGTATTTGTTAAGGTGGGAGATGTGCTTCAGTAAAGATAAATCTCAGCCTCTCAGTGGCCTAGCGAGGGTTATGTAGCACTGCCATCATGGTCCATCTTGAACTATGCCAGGGGGTATTTATAAAGGTCACGTCCATCCTCTCAGCCCAGGGTCATAGTCCTTAATTGCAAAAGGGCCAGGAGGTATATAGAAGTTTGTGGATACTGGGTGAAACCACCAGTTTCTGCCACATTTATTACCCGTCAGCCCATGGTCAACTGCTGCCCACAGACCAAGCACTTTACACATACCTTTTTAACTCAGAAAAATCTGAGGAGGTAAGTGCCATTAGCCCTTTTCCACACTTGGGGAGACTTGAAGTTAACCTGTAAACTTTGCAGCTAGCATCCTAACCAGAGACCCGACATGAAAGCATCCCCACTTTGTTAATAGAGGTCTCCTCAGGCTTTCCACATCAGCACTCTGACCCCAAGGTCCTTAACACACATGCATTTCTCTAAGTGAACTTGGTAATTCATCTCCCTCCCCGTATCACCCTGGAAATAACTAACCCTTTCCTGAACTTCTGGAGGTCAAGAGTGGGTCTTAAAAATACTTCCCCAGTGCATGAATCAAAATCCAGCCTCAGCTCAGAGAAGTGGTGCATTTTAGTCACCTGATCACCCCCAGGCTCCCCATTTCTTGTAGACCACTGTGACAACCACAGCCCCAAAGACTAGCACCTGCCTCATGCAGACATCACATGGTCAGAGTTCTTATTTCTCCAGGCTGTGGAAGGATGGCCTTTTTACCCTGTGGGCAGTCACAGGAAAATGGGATTTCTTCAGGAAGCACATGCAGGTTTGGGCTTTCAGGCCTTGGTTATTTACCATTTGGGAAAAGCAAAGTTGTTTCATTTCACAAACAACTGATTCCATTTATAGAGACCTTGTGGCTACTGGTTCTCAACCTTGACCACACCTTAGAATCCCCCAGAGAGCTAACATCCAGGCTGCTCCCAGACCATCCATTCACCACTCTGAGGACAGGCCCTGTTTTGGTGCTGGTAATTTGAGATTGCCCACTGTAGACTGACGCTGCTGGAATCAGCAAGGGTGGAGGGAAGCAAGGGAGAGAAAAGGAGACCTTTTGGAATAATTTGTTAGCCTGACACTAGGGCAGACTCCCTGAATAATTCAAATTAGCTGCAGTCACCTTTACTTTTTTTCCCATAGCAAATACAGCCAACATAAATGTCACTTAGTTATTGAAAACTGTACCCAAAGCTGAGCAATAAAAGGCCCTCCAGCCTGGAATTTTATTCTTTCTAAAGTTTTTGAATTCATTTTTGTTCCTATCTGTTATGACTTAGTACACAGCACTAGTTTAAAAAAATGTGCTAAGTGGTATTGGTATTAAATCAAAATGTATGGCTCAATGGTAGAGCACTTGCCTAGCATGCATGAGGCCCTGGGTTTAATCCCAGAACCATCAAAAAAAAAGAAAGAAATGTACATATCTACTAATGTCCGAGTATAATTTTAAGAACAGTTGTCTGTGAACTGGCCATTCAACCTTTCTAGGCTCTGAGGGTTGGGCAATTTGTCAAAGGGCCTAATGTGACTGTCCAAGACTTTTCATTTGTACCTGTGAAACACATTACAGATGGCCTTTTTTTTTTTTTTTTTTTAAATAAACTTGCCTTACTTAGAAGCTGATGGGTTTTCTGTTCAGTTTGAAAGGTGCTCGTCTCTACCACCTACAACCTCACTCACCTGGTGCCATGTGAGTTCCACCTTCCCTCTTTCTTTGGTAGATGGCAGGAGCAGTGTGCTTAGCTGGCTCTGCTGTTTTCCACAGGAGCCTTGTTTGTTGCACCGACAGGAGTTTGAGACTTAAAACACGACTCGGGGATGAGGGGTGGAGTCCTTTGGACACTAGGCCGGCACTCCTGTTGTGACATGATAAATACTACTCACAGGGTACTAAACTCAAGATGATTTATTGCTTTAAGTAGCGAAATAAGAAAGACAGGTTGTTGTTTCCGTCAAGTAATGACATTCTCTCTCCAGTTGCCAGATGTGTCTACTTAAAGCCTTAACAATGCTTTCTGGACAGCATAAACGCGTGATAGACACAGCATACGTGGGTACTTGGCCAATGACGCACTGATAAAATTGTACATAACAAGGTGTGCGACCAGCCCGGATGCCCTGAAATGAGAGGAACATGTATTCCTAGGATGTGCTGAATACAAAATCTTTAAAAAAGTTTTTTGGCATTAATACTAACACAGAAAACTTTCTTGAATGTTCTGCAAGAACAGGTGCACACAGAATTACCTCTTCCTTTCCACATTACCAGCATCTATAGGACTACTTTGAGAGAAGTGAGAGGCTGGCCACCTCCCCTCCTCAATGTCATCATTTTTGCCAAAGCAGCAGGATATCTGCAGGCTGTAGGTGGAGAAGGGCAGTCCGCAGAGCTCCAAGGGTTGTTCAAAATCACCAAATAGTTGCACAAAGCAGCAGGGGACAGACACTGCACAACAGCCCTGCGTAGCCAGGACCCCTGAGGTCTAAAAGAACACGACCTTGCATTCTAATTTGGGGTCATTAAGACGCCTTTTGAATGGATGTGCAGAAACCAACACTGTCAAGGACCGGCCCTCAGAGGGTTCGGGTGAGCTCACAAGGAGAGGTCAAGCCAAGCCAAAGGGTAACACACAACACCAGGGCAAACCAGCTGCCAGCAAGATAACTGGGTTTGCCACCTTGTCTAGCTTCAGCACAAACTGCCCAGGACTTAGTTGTCTTCTGGAGCAGGCTCTGCAGCAACTTCGGCATCCTCTCCAGGACCCGAGTGCCGGGGGACTGCCTGGGCCCTGCTGTAGCCAGCAGGACCATTCTGCACGGCAACCCCACTCTGCCTTTCTGCTCTGACCTCAGGCTCAGGGCCCCTCATCTCAGCGCCTCCACCCTCCTGCTGCCCACCTGCCACACAGTTTCCCACATCCCCAGCTTTGGAGAACTGGTCTTCTAAATTCTTCTCGTTTTCTTCTGCTTGTCGTTTATCTCTGGCGCTGAGTTTCCCTTTGGATTTCCTCGTCTGCCTGCTGTGCATTTCTTCTCTGGAGAACCGCCACTGAAACTAGAAGTGAGAGGAGGGGGTAAATAAATGAGCTTTCGGGAACCTAGGGCTTCACTCACCTACAGGCTTGTTTGCATTCATGCCCATCTCATTCCCACCAGCCAGTTTCCAGGATTCCCTGAGCGACACCACCCCCAGGACTTGTGCCGTGCCTTCCAGGGCCTATATTCTAGATGTGGGTTTGGGGTGCTGTGGGAGCACAGGTAGAGTGGGAAAGGGGATTCTGAAATGCTGTCATGGGGAGGTCTGGGGCATAGGAGTGTGTGAGGTAGCCCTCCATCCAGGGGCCAGCACTGCAGCTTCTCCGTTCCCAGCAGGCTGAGGATGACCAAGCACTGGGCAGCACTCTCTCCCCAGCTCACCCCAAGTAGGCGGGGCAGAGAACATGGCACAGACGCTTTGCTGCACCACCCCCACAAGCTCCCCTGCAGGACTGGTGGGTTCCTTTCCAGTTGCAGGGACTGTTGCCTGCTGACAGGCCTGTCTGACCAACATGGCTCCCAAGGTGGCACTCCCAGGGCAGCCCACAACTAGTGGCTGCTCCCATCTCCTTGTGCCAGCCCTGGAAGGCCATCCCAGCTCCAGAGCCATTGGAGGGGAAGAGGAAGGGGATGCCACTGCAGCACCACCCAGTTTCTCCCCCTGCCCTTCCTGCACGCACGTTGTCCTAAGGGCACTCCCTCTGGAAGCTTCCCCCCCAAGTCTATCCCAGAGGCTGCTTCCCAGGGAGCCAGCCTACAACCAAGCTTTTCCCCATGTGACAGGAAGCCAGCAGAGGCTCAAGAGTCCCAGGTCATGTGGCCAGTAATAGAGCTGAGCATGGGTCCTGGTCTTATCAAAGTCCTGGAATGAAGCTGCCTGGGAGAGATCCGGCTGTCCCACTCACTGCCCAGACCTGTCAGCCTGTTTTCTCATCTCAGTGGCCCACAGTACACTCCGGGACTCCAGTTTCAGGTTCTGACCACAGTCACTTCCTTCTGCGTCAATTACACCATACTGACCACACCAAGTATATACTTGAATCTTAGACATTCTGTGATTGAAAGAAAAATAAAGGAGCCGAGCATGGTGATGGCGGTGGTGGCAGCGAGGCTGAGGCAGGAGGATCATGAGTTCAAGGCCAGCCTGGGCTACATAGTGAGACCCTGCCTCAAAAAACCAAAACATTTAAGTTAAAAATAAAAAAGGGGAGCCTTCAGTTCCCACGATGTCGTACAGGGCCAGAAAGGGAAGTCAGGAATGCAGATGTACCATCGGTGGAAAACTAACCACACTGCACGCAATTCTGAGCACTTTGCTGAGAAAACCCAAAATGTGCTAAATCAAAGTTTTTAAACCAGCCCACATTTTCCATGACGGATCTGTTTCCTCAAATAAAACATCAGTCTAAACATGCACAGGTTCTGAGATATAATGTATTTTGGGATTCCTGGATTTAACACCTTTTAGAGAAGACTAGTAAACTTGAATATTCCATCAAAGTAGAGAAAAAGCAGATGAAATACATGTTGAGGTTAGGATTTGATGTTTATCCTGTACCTTCTATTCTAGCCCCTAAAATTCCCCAAGTAAGTTTGCTTACAATGCTGGCTGGGTTTTCTCCTTTGTCACTCATTTTTGGGGTGACAGCTCTCATAAAGCAGTTCCTCCCACCCCAGTTTCACATTTCCCACAGTGGAGTCACTTTCATTCCACAGGCCAAGTAGTGGAATGAAACCTGCCCATTTTATGTCCTCTGAGAGACTATCAGAGAAGTCAAAGGAAGTTTGATTTTTGCCAAAAAAGTGGTGAGACTGTTTTGGCTAAGAGGCCTCCGTGCTGACATCAAAGCACTGTAGTGTGGTTACTTAGCCCCAAGTTCAAATTCCAGTTCTGGCACTGGCTACCTGTCAGGCCTTGGGTAAGTGGTTAATCTCTGTGAGTCTCCTCATCTCTAAAACAGCTGTCTCTGCACTCTGCCCTGTCCACACTGTAGCTGTTGTGAGTGGTGCCCTCTGCATCTGGACAGTGCCCCACTGAAGATGGTTCCACTCTGTGCCAGAACTTCCAGCCCTAAGACGTGTCATTTTCCAACATGAGCCCAGATGCTGAATTGGGCTGTTCTTGCTAAGTAAACAGAGGACGTTTATGGAAACCTGGCCACATCCTTTCCTGTAGGAGATCACATTCTGTGTCTTCCTGATGAAACCTGACAGCACGCAGATGGGGCAGGCCCTCAGCCTTTTTCTCCAGGGTGCTTCCCTGGACACTGGGCAGAAGACTGGAATGATTTCAGTCTCTTTCTGCCCTCAGAGTCATCACAGAAAAAATATGCCAGCCAAATGCCTTCTAGGACTACATTGTTTTCTGTGCCTTCAGATGGGTTCATGAGTGGCTTCATGACTCCCAGTGCCACCCGGGCCCCCATCCCACCACAGCTGTCACAGGGGCTGCAGCTAGTCCCCAGGAAGCTGGATTCCACCCCTTACCGCTGTTCTTCCTTGGCAGGGGAAGGCTGTTGAGAAGCAGGTAAGGAACAATTGTCTACACTCCGACACTGGAATCTAGAAGTTCCAAGTTCACAGTTGCAAAGGCAACTGCCTTGGAGCACCTGCCAAGGAAGGGACAGCTCATGCTGTGCCTCACACTGTGACTAGCGTTCACATTTCCCAGAATTCCCAAAGCAACTTCCTCTGTAAGCATTAGTTGTGTTTTAAACATGATCACACAGAGGTTCAGAGAGGTATAAGCAACTGGCCCCAAATCACCCAGCTAAGAAGTAGCAGAGCTGGACTTCAAAGTCTGATTTCTGCAGCTATGCCTTCCTATCCTCTCCATCTTAGCAAAAAAGAATTGGGTCTCTTGCTCCACAGGAAGTGACAGGAGAGGTTACATCTTTGGAGTGGCTCAGCCCACTCGTAAGTTCAGGCTTTCAGAGAACAAGCTTTTCGTGTTGGTCAGGTCCTTGGTTTGCTAATGGAAGTCCAGATTCACTGCCAGTAAAGATACTTTGGATCAGCTTACTAAAGACAGACATCTACACTGAAAGCTCCCTGACAGACCCATTTCTGATCATTTAGGATAAAATTTGAATGGAGGCCCACAGTTGAGCCTCGGAGAAGTCCCGAACTGTCCCTCTAAGACCCCTGCTCAGCCCTGAGTAGCTCATTAAAATGCAGCTGCCCACCCTGTCCCAGTCCCAGAGGGTCTGACTCAGTGGGCCTGGGGAGGGGAGCAGGCTTTGCACTTTAACAAGCTCCCATGTGATGCTGACACTGCTGGTCCTCAGGCTACATTTTGAAAACCACTGAATTACAAAAAATACCTGGACAGGACTGGGAGACTGGAGAAACCTGGGAAGAAAAATAAACCACTCTCCCCCCAGCCTTCCACAGTCCTAGCTCTGCCATCCGGGGAAAGGCTTCCTCCCTGCCTGCCTTCTGCCTTCACACCTGCCCCTCTGCCATAAAGCCCTCTTTTTCTCTTTTAAGCATGGGGCAGGCATAACTTAACATGCGGCAAAAACGGTTCCAGGTCCTAAGGTATAAAAGATGTTCCGAAAGCAAGGGGAGTCCAGTGTGCAGCCTGCCTTTCAGGTGGAGCCTCTGAGGTGGGGTCTGGACTCCCACACACTTTAGAGCAGGCAGTCTTGCCTAGAGAGAGAGCTGATTCCAGATCTGACCCACAGCAGGGAGTGTGTAGCTCAATCAACATGCCAGAAAGTCAACCAGCTGCTCTGAGTCAGGGGCTTCCTGAGCTATGAAAGAGTGGCTATGGAACCTAGGGGTGCCACCAAACCCAACTAGCCACCCAACTCAGAAATAACTATAGAAAGAAAAAAAAAAAAAAAAGTTCTCCACTCCACTGCAGTGTGAGCCTAGAGTTCCCTGTCAGCAGGGGCTGATGGGCTTAATTTGCTTATTTCTGGTGTGGTAGAATTCATCTATTTCCTTTGAAGGCATTTGTTTGCTTTGGAAATCTCACATACACAGAGATTCTTTTCAAATGCTGAAATGTCTTGATTGGAGAATTTTGTCCATGTCACTGATTAAGAGAGGACAGAGAATGCCACAACCCTAGTGTGCCAATCCTGTGATTTCTTTCTTCAGTCTCAATGCAAGGCATAATATGTGTGCTCTGGGCTCAGAAGTTTGATTGAATGAGTATTCATTGAGTCAATAGATATCTGTTGAGCAGTAACTAAAACCCAGCTCATCAGAGGGAAAGGCTTGTGCTCTCATGGAGTGAATGTCTGACTCCTCCTGGAGAGGGGACCCCCAGAGCAGAGCTCCTCAAGGCAAGAATGTGGCTCTTCCTCAGTGTCACTGGCCTCAAAGAAGACAGCATTGTCCCAGGAAAGGATGCCTGAGTGGAGACACAATGAAGGAGAGCATCCTAGGCAAAAGGGACAACCAAAGCAAAGGCAAGGGGATACAGAGGAACTTGGAGGACGATGTGGCTAGAATGCTGAGTGGAAGGCAGAAGAGGTCAGAGTAGCCTCATGGGATACAGTGCAGATTTCCAGCTTTAAGAATCATATGCGGCTGTAGAACTGTTTTTAAGGAGTGGCGTGACATGATTCACTTGACTTCTTTCTTTTTTAGCGGTACTGGGGTTTGAACTCAGGGCCTCATGCTTGCTAGGAGGTGCTCTACCACTTGAGCCACTCTACCAGCCCCTTTTTTTGTGTGTGTGGGGTGTTTTCCAAAATAGGGTCTCATGAACTATTTGCCTGGGCTGGGTTCAAACCGCAGTCTTCTTGATCTTTGCCTCCTAAGTAGCTAGGATTACAGGTGTGAGCTGCTGGCACCTTGGCTTACTTGACTTTTTTAAAAGACCACTTTGGTTCTGAAGAGAAAACATGGGGCATCCTGTTACTAGGAGACTGGAGTAGTTGGAGCAAGTGATGGTGGAGGGACACCAGAGTTTCTAGGGCCTAAACCAGACAGGTCTTAAGGGTAGACTGAGTATAGGGGAAAGGTGAGGGTGAGTCAGGAAGGACCTCTGGTGGGTCCCATGGGTGTTGCTCCTCTAGATAGGAGGAGGTGGGCTAAGCACGGGAGGGCAAAGTCACGTGCATGCTCTTAAGTGGAGCAAATGATAGACAGAGCAGGACTCTCAGAGGCATAGCAAGGGCTGAAAATGCAGATGTAACTGTCTCCTGCATGGAGAAGTGAGAGAAGCCCTGGAGATGAAGATTCTCTAGGAAAGAGGTGAGAGTGAATGGAGAAATGGGGCTGACCCCGAGAAATGTGATAGGAAATCAGGAGAATGTGTAGGGCAGAACCAAGAGCCAATGGTGCAGCTCACACTGTTGGAGCTGTGGAAGCCATGATCAGGATGGGATGGAGTTGCTGTCGGGTCATGTGGAGATGTACACCCCCGTGGCTGAGGTGTTAATGATGGGGATAAAGAGATGGAGACACACCAAGTGCAAGGGATTCTTCCAAGAAGTTTGTCTGCAAAGTCCCCTCTCCTGGGACTTTACCAGTGAAGTGACCCAGAGGGTCTCACACAGAACAAGTGCCCAACACCTGTCACCTCCACTCTTAGAATTATGTAGGAAATAGGTGCATTAGAAGAGGAAGCTATCTACCTGTCACTTGTCTCGCTGATTAGGATTGGAAGTTCTGACTGACTAGAAACACATGGCTCCTGTACTCTCTGGGTTTTCCCTGAGGAAAGTCAATACCTTCTTACAGCAAGTTTAAAAATCCCTCAAAAATCTTGCTGCTGGCTTATGTTGACACTGACTCTGTGAAAGGCCAAGAACGTCCTATGAAAATCATGCTACACCACGAGCAGACTTCCGGCACAGAAAGGCAGCACCATCTTCCTTGTAAGGGCCAAAGCCCGATTCTTTCCAGCATCTGGCAGGAGGCCTTGTGTGCTGCTTATCAAATGTCACTTTCTATGAATGGTGCAGTTCAGTGAGACCTAACAAAGGTCTGTAGTCATCCATCTTCCAGCCGGTGGCTGACTGCTCCTGGTGGTTAATGGTGGATCAGCGGCTGCCTTCTGGTCCATTGCTGCTGTCAACTGCCACTTATGGCCTTAAATACTGGAGAGAGACCTTTCTCTACACTCCGGCCCATCTGGCTTCATGTCACCATTGCCTTGGCGCTCCTTCCACCAGTGGGCACCCTCTGGATTTGTTGGCTGGTGAGGGGCTACTCCAATCTGTTCATTGAAGGGATGCTCCTGTCCAAGGCTCTGTGTCCAAAGAACTCGAGGAACCAAGAGTGGGGAACATGAGGATTGTGCCAAGTGTGCAGAGCTGAGCAGGTTCTGCCTGAGTGTGGCCTTGGTCAAAAAAGAGAGAGGCAGATCCTGGTGACACCTGCCAGGCTCTGGTCAGTTCCCCCAACTTACTGGCCTCTTCCTGAGAAACTGGTGATACACACAGTGTGTTAGTTTTCTGTGATTGTGACAATATACTTGAGAAAATCAAAAGAAGGAAAGATTTACTTTGGTTTCTGGTTTCAGAGAATTCCATTGTCTTTGGGCCTATGGCAAGGTAGCACATCACGGCAGAGAGCTGGTGGCACAGGAGCTGCTCACTTCACGGTGGCCAAGAAGTGAAAGGGGCCAGGATTCCAGTATCCCCTTCAAGGGCAAACCCTCAATGACCTAACTTTCTTCTACTAGGCCCTACCACATCCCAGTAGCGTCATCATTTGGGGACAAAGCCTTCAACACATGAGCCTTTGGGGTATGTTTAGGGTTCAAACCATAACACACAGAAAAGCACCCACATGCTGCAAAGCATGGGGTTGAGAAGCCTTCAGAATCACATGGGACAAGGGGACAAGGAAACACAAAGAAGACTCAGAATGGCCACGGTCTCTCTGTGCAGCTGTGCCAGGGTAATCCATGAGAAGCCCAGCGAGTGAGAAAAGAGCCCCAAGGACCCCTGAGCACAGCCTAGCCTGAGGACTTATACACAGTTTATACCTCCCTCATCTGTATCACAAGCTGTTACTCAAAGGCCTTTAGTTGGGGCTTGTCCAGAAGGAATTCTGGCAGAGTCCCTCTGCCAAGATCAGCAAACTTCTGGTGCCCAAGGGCTCTAGCCAGCAGGCCAGAGCTCCAGCCTGCTTGTGGTGAGATTAACATACAGGAAGCTGGCCATAAGCTGAAGCCATTGCCACTCCTGGTCAGGCCAGCTGACTTGTGCACTATTTTTGGCTTTGTGGGACAATCTGGCATGTGCAGTAACAAGAAGAGCCTCTGTCCCCTGTCCTTCCAGCCTGGCCAGCAGGGAACCTACAGAACAGCCCACTGGTTCTCAGCTGCCCTGTTGCAGCAGCCTCCAGTGTGACCCATTTTGCCGTGGGCTCTGGTGTTCCTTGGGCTCTGAGAGCCCTTAGAAGTTAAGGCAGACTGCCTATGCAACTGCTGCAAGACCCCGCTGGAAGCCAAGCCTGGCTGAGGAAAATCCAGGAGGGCTGTCAAGATCTCTTACCTTGGATTCCTTTTTCTTGATTTTCTGAGGTAGACATGGTCTCTGAAGAAAGACAATCTGCTTGGTGGATACACTCCCTTCCCTACAACACAGAGTGAGCTGAGGGTAAGTCATGTGACACCTGGAGGCACCCCAAGCCTGACTCAGACAGTGCAACCCTAGCCTTATTCATGCAAAGGAAAGGTGAGAGGTCAGAATCGCCCCACTCCACTCTCCCACCTCTAAGGCAGAGGTGATCACTGATGCCAACCAAAGGTTCTTGGTGTCCCTAAAGTCAGTTTCCTAGCTAGGAAATCCTTTTTCCCTTTCCCTTGATGGGAAGTGGCAGCTGGCATCTTGGGTCAAGTGAGGACACACTGGTTGCTTCCTTGAGTCTGAAAGGGGTGGGGCCTTTTCCAACTCTGTCTTTGGTAATGATGGCCAGGAGCAGGTGGATAAGGACCTGGGTGACAAGTTCAGGCCTTCAACGATGACAGAAGGCAGAGGGCAGGGCTGACATGGGGGCTCAGCCACCTAGTTATCAGCTCTGACCCTCACTGACCATCAGGTAAGGGGCTGCTGGCTTGCTATGATATAGGGAAGACAGGATCCCATGGAGGAGAAATACTCCTCTGTAGTATTTCTGCAGAGGAGAGCATTGTTTTCTCCTGCCTCCATCCTTCTGATTTTTTTTTTGTGTGTGTGTGATTCTGAGGCTTGAACTCAGGGCTTATACCTTGAGCCACTCCACCAGCCCTTTTTTATGCTGGGTTTTTTTGAGATAGGGTCTTATGGACTAATTCGCTCAGGCTGCTCTGTGCCACAGTCCTCCTGATCTCTGCCTCCTGAGTAGCTAGGATTACAGGCGTGAGCCACCAGCACTCGGCTCTGATTGCTTCCTTAAATCTCTATCTTACAAACATCTTTTCGCTGCATTCAGTCAAGAGTTGCAGGGAAAGGAGGTGAAGAACTAGCATTTGCTTGGCACCCATGACGTGCCAGGGGCCAGGCTGGTGACTTCACACATAGGCCTCACCACAACACTCCAAGACAACTGACTCCTACTTTCTCAGACTGGAAACAAAAGCTTGGTTCAGGGGCAGGCTCCAGCCCACACAGCAAGGATTCAAACACTGAATCTATCCAACCCTGAGCACCCTCTCCACTCCACCATGAGGGATGGAATGAGAGGATCAGGCAGGATCACTTAGCAGGTATGAATGTGAGACCTGTCTGGGCCCAGTGGGCTTGGACAGCTCAGAACCAGCTGGGGCTTTATGTTCAAGTTCCTTCTATCATGGTTTTGTCATCTGGAAACTGACTCAAAAAAGCTATGGGACTTAACTAGGATGGCAGAGTTAGTAAATTCAGGACTGTGTTCAAGTCTTCTGGCCATAAATCCAGGGTGCTTTCTGCCCTGCTGCACTGCCTTGGGCCTGCAGAAGTGTTGTCTGAGAAATAGTATGGTGGCTCTCAGTGGCCAGGGGTGGCCACAGAGTGATTACATCATGACCTAGTATCAGGAGGGGCTGGAGCTGAGGGCACAGAGAAGTCACAGGAGGACCCAGGGTCATGCCCGTCATGCTTTGTTCTCAACCACACGGGCCCTACAGAAGTGAGTATGCAGGGGAGCCAGGAAAGGGAGAATGCTAAGGGCCACAGTGGGTGGGGTTGGGGCACCCCTACAGGCCATCAGAGCGTCCACCTGATACAGAGGTAGTTCCTGCCTGACTGCAGACTGAGGTTCCAGGCCAAGGTTCTGACACATATAGGCTATGGGCCTTTCCGAGCCTCATTTCCATCATAAAGCAGGAATCATTTTTATGCTTACAACCCCCAGGAAGGTTAGGAGGTCTAATTCAGACAGCAAACCCAGTGTATAGATGAAGGAAGGTTGCTGTGACTGGGTTCAAGGTATGACAGGCAGAGCTGAGGGAGAACAAACATCCAGGAATGTGAAATTGCAGTTACAGGAATGCCACAAGCAAGGCCTAAGACTCCATGTCTTCATATCTGCTTTGTGGGGATACCTGATCTTGGACAAGTCCCTTAATATCCCTGGCCATACTTTCCTTGGCTATAAAATGGGTTTAATTTTTTAAAAATCCAGTCAGGCGTGGGGGTTCATACCTGCAATCCCAGCTGAGGCATAGGACCATGAGTTTGAGGCAGCCTGGGCTACATAGAAGACACCCTGTGTCACAAAACATAGTAAGATTAAACAAGCCACAGGACCCTTCCTCTCTCCCCCTTCTGTTTCAGGATTGAGATTTTGTATACAATGTAGACCTAGTCTAGCACCAGGCGCAGATTAGGTGCTGAATTTAGCCTAAATGGCTAATCGCAGTCCTGATTCCTGGGTAGGGCTCCTTCGTGGAGGAGGGGTGAGGAACATGATCTGGGTGATGACGGGAAGAAGCAAAACCCTGGCTCTGCCTCTATCATCTCGAGAGTTTACATGCTTGGTAACCACACCAGCCTTAGAGGCCAGTCCCAGGATTAAACAGGTCATCCGCACAGATACAGCAACAGTGCCTCGCCCAGGGTAAGTGTGCAGTAATAACTACCGGTCTTGTTACCTGGTTGTTTTGATGACGGGAGTTGGTAGTACACAGGTGAGCTGCCAGCCGTAAGCTGCCAGTGAGTTCAACAGAGGCACGTAGTCTGTCTGCACCTCCACCCCCTGGAGGAGAAAGGTCATTATGAGTGTCCCTGCTGCCTCAGCTCAGCTCTCCAGCAGTGGGGACTGTTCCATTCACCAACCCAACAGAACAGAGCAGAGAGGGGGTTCTCTGAAGCATGCAGAAGAGTTAAGAGTTTGGAGCTGTTGGGTCTGGAGACCTAAGGCAGATGAGTGAGTGTCCCATCCCCCATGGAGAGCAGTAGCATTCCTGCCTCCTGAGGAGATGGAGGCCTGCATTCCTGCATCCTAAAGGAGAGATACAGATCTGCCACTGGGCTGAAGAGCAAAATGCTCTCAAGATTGTTCCCTTCCCCCAATAAAGGTGCTGACCAAACCAGTTCACCTGAGAAAGCCCGCGAATCCACGGCCAATAAGAAAAACCCACCTAACCCAGAGTTAAAACGTCCATAAAAACCCCAGCCCTCACCTGTGCAGCGAGCCACCGGCTTCCGGGCTCCACTGCGCTTCTCTAGCTGTAGCCTTTCCTTTCTCTCTAATAAATCCTATTTTATATATGGGCTTTGGCCTATCATTCAGCTGCCTCACGAGCCAGTTCTCTGGCCTGTGAAGGCAAGGACCCTCGACACTGGCACATAACAGAGCCAAACTGCCAACATGGGGTTTCTTCCCAGGCCCTGACTTAGTCTGCACAGTGGGTAAGGAATTAGCCAAAAAATTAATCCATTAATTTTGTTTTAGTCCTGTATTATTATGTATTCTGGTATTCTGGACAAATACCCTCCTGTGAGTTCCATGAGGGTGAAGCAGCACAATTACCTTACCTCAAAGACACGGTCAGGGTATATGACAACACGCTCTGCTCTGGATGATTTAAATGCGTCGTGGGGAGTTAAATTACATCTGACAAATGACAGAGTCATTTGCATCCAGCCACAGCAGCAATGCACACATGCGTGCACAGAAGCAACTTCACCTGTTACACACCCTGCCATCAATGCACAGTGCCCGTGTTTTAGTTCAAATTACAAACAAGGGACTAACATTTGTCTTTCAGTTTAAAAATGCACCCCTGTTCACTCAGGGAGACAACCCCAACATGAAGCCGTCACACTGGGGTTCACTATGGGAACATTCTCAACACAGCAGGACTTGCTTCTTACTCTGGGCTCCTCACCCAAACTGAAAATGCTGCCCACACCTCTGTCCTGTACATACACTGAACTCTCCATCTGTTGGTTGACATCCTGTCATTGATTTTGGAAAATGTCAAATGTGTGTTCAGATTCCTTGCCACCTATGTGCCCACACACATTCATTCCTCTAGTATTGTGGATCTGTGCAGTGACCAAAGGCCTGGTCCTGCCCGCAAATATTCAAGTAACCAAAGCTCAAAGTGGCCTGCTGGCAGGGCCACAGGCTAAGAATGAATGTCAGCAGAAGAGGGAGGGATCCAAGCAGTGGCCAAAGCAGGCTTCCTAGGACCTGTACACATCAGAAGACCAAGCTGAGTCTAGCATATGGAGAGTGGGCTGAACTTGAGGCAGCAGTGCCACTTAGCCTGGACTGCACAGCTCAGGAGGGGGCGGAGCCTGGTGAGGCTGCCCTGCTGGTGGTATCTGGGGGAAAAAACTAGCCATCTGGCTGTCCTGGACTAAGAAGAGAAGTGAGGGAATGATGTACCCAACTTTTCAGTGGCTGTTAGAGCTTCTGTAACTGGGTGCTAACCTCACCATGGCTACCCAGTCACCTGGATCCCTGGCAAGCCGCTGGCCTCCACTGAAATAGGTATGGGTCGAAGCAGTGGCTCTTCAGAGCTTGGCCCTGGAGCCAGCAGCATGGGCCTTACTTAAGAACTTGTGAGAAATGCAGGTTCTTAGGGCCCAGCCCAGATCTGCTCAATCAGGAAGTGGGGGACAGCTGGAATCGTGTTCGGTAGCACCGATTCCACTAAGCAAGGAGACCACTACCTAGGTAATCTCTTAGGTCTCTTCTGGCAAAAGAAGGGTCTATAATTCTGGGGCCATAATCTACTAGCCTTCACATCCAATCTAACTTTTTTGTTACTTGCTGTGTAAGACAAACAAATGGGTGGGGGATCAAAGGATCACTGTGTCTGAGAAATGCTGCCAGTGGCAGGGACAGATGGGGCAGGGAAAAGGAAGGAAAGCTAGTAAAGGAAGGGGGAAGGGACAGAGAGAAGGAAGGAAAGGAGAACAAGCAATCAATTTACCAGCTGGATCAGGAGAGGACACCATTGTCCTCTCTAAAACCTCAGTCAGGCTTGAGGAGATGGCTCAGCAGGAGGCTAGTGGCCCTCCTTTCTGCTGGCCCTTGGGGCAGATTTCACAGCCCCGTCCCTCCTGCTGGGCAAGGCCCTCACCACCTGGAAGAAAGAGCCCTATGGCTGCTGTATCCAGAAATCCCCTGCCCCCATCCCTGCATTAAAGACGAGAGGAAAAAAATTTCAATCCAAATTCTCAAGCTTTGCAAGGTTATGATTACTTGGGCCTATCAAGAATAACCTTCCCACTTTATCAAGCACTGTGACAAACCCACCACAATCAGACAGTAGCCATAGCAACCAGGACAAGCTTTGGCACCTCACAAAGCCCTGAGTGGCAGAATGGAGCCCTTTTATTGGTGGCTGTAGCCTGGCCCGGTTTTCTCTGCAGGAACCCAGAGCTGCAAGACAATGAACGACCCCTGTGGCTGCCTGACCCGCCCCGCTCACAGGCCTCACCCTGTGGCTTCTATTTTCCTCTATTTTATTTCATTTTTGTCACTATCTTGAAGAGAAAAACAGCAGGATTTCTCCCAAACAATTTTCCCCCCTCAGGGTAGGAGTTGTCAGGCAGAGTGTGCAGAATCCTAAGGACCAAAAGGAAAAGGGAAAACAGGACAAAACAAGGTGCTTGAGAGGTTCAATTCCAAGTGCTGACTCTCAGTCACAAGGTGAGTTGATGCATAAAATAACAAATGGTAGGTGAAGGTGTGACACTCTGCCAGGTTGGTTTTGATTTAATTAATTAATTAATTTTTAATGTGGTTTTCCATAAGCATCTATCACAGTCGGTTTGCATATTATCAATAGAGTGAGAAAGTGGCATTTCTAGAACAGATGAGCGCCACCACCAGTGGAAGACACTTTTAAGTCCATTAGCTAAGAAAGGTGGTAGGAAACACATCCGGATGGAAGGCTGCCTTTGATCCGTTTTTTTTCATGACACTCCACTGAGAAGAGAAGAAAGCACATACTGCACTAAAAAGCCAGCCTGCTTATCAAACGAAAAGACATTTCTTTCTGTGAGTCAGAGCAAAAATTTTAATTAACTCTCCTCTCTCCTGTGGTGGATACATAATCTCCCATCACACCTGGAGTGTTAAAAAACAGTGGAGCATGTCCTATGGTTTTTCTACTTGTATAAAAGGAATTCATTTGTATTTATGGTTCTTTTTCCCTTTGTTCCCTATAATTTCTCCAGTGGTTGCAAATCAACTAAAGAAACAGACATCCAACACAACCTCCCTTACCCTCTAAAAACTACGACAACAGAATGTAGAGTCCACTAAGACATCCGTTTGTCTTTTGATCACTTTTTTTTTTTTTTTAAAGATCCTCTCTGCATGGAAAGGATTACATTGGTCCAGGAAGAAAGTTTGTACCCTGAATGTCTGTTTCCTCTTCTTCCTGTATTTCCATCCATAATTTCTATTATTTAATTTTAATTAAATGAAAAGCCACTGTAAATATTATAACTGTAAATATTGCTCAGTGCTGGTCCAAGTAATGCCTTCTTTTTTTTATATAACCCTTTAATTTTCCTGGAGTTGAGTATTACCTTGGGTTTTTTGGTTATTGTTGTTTGTCTCCCTGGTGGTGCATGAACCCCTAATTCGTTTATTCCACTTGTTGCAATACCACTATTTTATGCTGCCAATAAATATCCAATGTGCTTAAATACATTCATTGCATGTGTTTCCACTGGTGACATGATTTCTGTCTGAGTTCTCTGAACCCTTGTTCCAAATGTGACTCCTTTCCATGCTTGGGTCCTCCCAGCACTAGCATCTATAGCTGGTTTGTTCTCTTTTTGCTGGAGCACATCCTTTAGTGGCTTCCTAGGAAACAATGCCTCAGAAGTCATTTCAATCCCTGCATTCCAGGAGATGCTTTTAGGTTCAAATAACTGGACTGAAATTTATTTTTCCATCAAAAGTTTCCAAGTATTGCTCTAGAAGGTTCTAGATGAGATATATATTGTGATTACTCATTCTTTGAGCATAACCTCTTGTGTTGCTTTCAAAGGTTTTAGGACTTTTCCCCTCCAAGATGTTCCGGAATTTCATGGCAATGTGCCTTAGTGTGGGTCTTTTTATTTTTGGTGATACTGGGTTTTGAACTCAGGGTCTTGCTCTTGCTAGACAGGTGTTCTACCGCTTGAGCCACTCCACCAGCCCATTTTTTATGTGAAGGGTTTTTCAAGATAGAATCTCACAAACTATTTGCCTGGGCTGGCTTTGAGCTGTGATCCTTCTGATCTCTGTCTCCTGAGTAGCTGGGATTACACCTGGCAGTGGGGGTCTTTTTATCCAAAGACTGGCTACTTGATGGTTCTGCAATCTGAGAAATCTTGTTCTTCAACTCTGAAAAGTGTTCTTTTTTAAAAGTTTGATAACTTTTCTCCCCTCCAGTTTCAGTCTTCATGCTTTCTGGACCTTCTATTAGTCGAAATGTAGGCTTGATGTTTTCATTTTATTACCTTTCTACCCCTATTTTCTTACTCTTTTTATTTTATCTTCTAGAGATTTCCTTCATTTTATCTTCCAGCCTTTTTATTGTGTTTTTAAATTTCCTGCTGCCCTATTTTTAAGACTCAAAAAGATCTTTCTTATCGTTCAATTGTTTATTTTTTTTTATAGCATCCTGGCTTTGTTTCATGGATACATGCATTTTATCTCCTTATTTTAAGTGATTTCTGCTGATCTCCACATCATCTCTACAGTTACCAGAAAAATGAAGTAATAGACACGGGGATTTTTCCATGCCACAGGACTTAACACCACTGTCCTTGGTTTTTAGCTCTACAATTCACCACCCCTTCTATCCCCTAGTGATTTGTGCTTTGAAGACCAGAGTTTTTCTCCAGTTCTGCAAGAGAAAAGCTCCCTTTTCTTCCAGGTTATAGTTTCATCCACTTTATTGGATATGTTAGATTCCTCAACCTAATTTCCTACTTCTAACAACCTGCTGAAATCAGTGATTTTTCTACTTTCCCTTCTAGTCTTGGTTCTTATGGGTATCTATCATTCTATCTATCAGTGTATCCATCCATCCATCCAACCATCTACCCACCCATCGCCTATTCTTGGTAATTATGTTCTATAATGTCACTGTGAACCCTAAATTAGTGAATACTGAACCATTTCTCCTATGGAAAATGCAAGATTAGTTACATTCTTCTGAGCCTTTGGTTGTATTTTTGCCAACCAATCACTTTATAACCTTATTTTCTGTTTAAAAACATCTTGTTTAGCATATGCTCTTGATTCAGGAGCATGAACTCACTGTCAAAATATAACTCAAGCCTGAACAAGACATATCCAACACTCACATTTGCTCTGTAAAGCATACCACAGCATTCTGTGCTCAGGAACATTAGACCATGCCTGCACTATTCTTAGGAACTGTTTTAACATCAAATTCACCAACAAAAAGCGTAAGAATGGGAAAAAATGTGACATTAAGTAGAGACACAGAAAGAACCCTCGTTTATACCATGAGCACCAAAACAATGAGGCAGAGCACGGAACCGACACCATTATGTGGCCCAAACATTTTGCTGTTCTGCACATGTCTGCAAAGAACCATGAAAATGCCATGTGGATTGATTCTGGAGCTACAAATAAATTTTTGTGGGCAGGTGAATTTACAAATAAAGAATTTGTGGATGTAAGGATCAACTTTATCCACCTTCTATCTACATTGTTCCTACATTATTTCACTGGGATTTTTTTCAGAGAAGAAATAGATGTCTGTAAAATTATTTTCACTTAACACAATTTTTATTATTTTAATTATTTTAAATAAGACTCCAGAAGCCAAAAAAATATAATAAATTTGATTAAAAATCCATCTGCATGACAATATACATAAATTCAAAAGATGAATGATGAAATGGAAAAATATTTGTAGCTCATATTATAGAGGTTCTAGAAATTGGTAAGAAAAAAATTCAATGGTCTTAGTTTTTAAATGGACAAGAATATGAGAGGGAGATCACAGAAAAGGAAAATCAAATGGTCATTAAGTATATGAAAGAATGCAGAATCCCATAATAACAAATTAATTAATGCAAATAAAACTACTCCTGAAATGTGTTTGTTTTTTAACCTATCAAGTCAGTAAAAACCTTCAAGTGCGACAACCCACTTTGTTGACAAGGCTGTTGGGAAACAAGCATTTTTACACACTGTTGACAGGAGGGCAAACTGAGTCAACCCTCCTGGACAACAATTTGACAGTGTCTCTCAAAACTACAAATACATTTACCCTTTGACCAACAGTCTCACTTCTGGGAATTTATCCTACATGTTAAAAAAAAATGAAAAAAATGTACACAGCCATTCACTGGAGAACTGTCTATAGGAGCAAGACACTGGAAACCATCCAAGTGCCCATCAATGCTAGACTTCTAGACATGTTACATTTCATCCCTACATTGGCTGAATAAAACAGCATGTGGCAGATAGAATAATAGCCCCCAAAGATGTCCACATCCTAATCCTGGAGCCTGTCAATATGTCCCTTATACAGTAAGATAGATTTTACAGATGTGATTAAGTTAGGAATCCTCAGATGGGCAGTTTATCCTGGATTATTTTGGGTGAGTCCAATGTAATCAAAAGGACCTGTATAGGAGAGGCAGGTCAGGGTCAGAGGAGATGTGGTGACAGAGCAGAGGGTGGAGTGATGCCAGGAAAAGGCCATAAGCCAAGGAACACGGGCAGCCTCTAGAGGCTGGTAAAGGCAAGCAACAGATTCTCTCCTACTGTCACCAGAAAGAGTGTGGTATTGCCAACACCTTGACTTCAGCTCCTAAGTAAAAATGACTTCAGACATCCAATACTGTAATCTAGTGAGTTTGTGTTGTTTTAAACCACTAAATTTGTGGTAATTTGTTATTGTAGCAAAAGGAAACTAATCCATGGCCCAATGCCAGGAAAAGCTTGGCATGGAGGTACAAACTTGAAGGTACTGGCCAGTGCGGGGTACACAAAAACCTAAGAAGGAATGATGGTGGCTGAGGACTGGCTTTTCTGGTGAGGGAGGTAGCAGAAAAAGATACCAGCCATAATGACACACGGAGCAGATGAGCGTTGTGTTCTCAAATGACAAGGAAGTGGAGATCCAAACACAGGATAGAAGGAGAATGCCAAGCTGGAAAGAGGGGTCATTTCACCTTCATTATCAAATGGCAGATGTATAACTCTAGGGGAGCTCTGCAGAAAACTCAGCTCGTTCCTCAGTATCCTACAGGGTAAAGGCTCTGCCTGGAACCATGACTCACTCACAAATCTCCACACTGAGTCCTGATTCTGTGCTGGGCACTTGGAAGGAAAGACATGTGAGTTCTTTTTTCCTGCCCCACAAGTGCCCAGACCAGGGGTAGGGAGGATAGGCATTATGGCCCACAGAGGTGCAGAAGAGGGAAGGCAAGGAATGACAGGCCCCTCATTCTCTAGAGAAAGGACAAATCCCCCAAAGCCAGCACAGGGCAGGACTACTGCGCATGCCAGCCAGAGGGAAGGACAGGCACGCTGGCTGGCTGGAGACATTGTTTTCCTCTTTGTTTTCTATACAATGCCCCAGAAAAACATTTTGCTGATATGTAATTAGGCCAACATAATAGAGTCTAAGAGAGCAGTGTCTCATTTTAGATACTTTGGCTTTCAAAACGTTCAAAGAGAGTAAGTTAAAAAAAAAAAAAAAGCTCATTTTTTCAATGCAGAAAAAGGGGCAGATGAAAATACATGTAGTGTGCAGAATGCTTTGGTTCCAAGACTCCTCGCCCACTCAGGCTAGTGGATTCACATCTTTTTCTGATTGTTCCTTCCATGCAAGAAAGGCAGCAAATGCTGCAGCCTTCTAGGAGTTCAACACAATAATGGCTAATAGTTACTATTATTTGAAGTACATTGTTTGCAAAACTGGTCTCCACCGTGACCTTCCTGTACAGGCTGTTTACAACACGACTCTGTGGCTTCTCCCACAAAGAGAAGAGTCTACTTTTGAACCTCTTGAATCCAAGCTAGTCCTGGAACTTGCTCTGACAAATAGAATCTGGCAGATGTGATTACAGGAGTCCTGAACCTAGCCCTCAAGGGGTCTTGCTGCATCTGCCTGCTGTTGCGGAACACTGCGTATGTCATGAGGACAAGCCCCTGGCTCGCCTGTTGGGTGATGATAGACACACAGCCCAGCCAACCAGCAGACACGTGGGAGATGCCATCTTGGACCAGCCAGCTGCCTGTCAACCCATCAGAGACCACAGGGGTCTGAGTGAGCCCAGTTGAGATTGGTGGAGCCCCATCCCATCAGCAAGATCACCCACCTGACCTCTGGCCTTGAGCAAAAGGAAAGCATTGCTGTTTTTATTCACTAAGCTTTGGGAGGCTTAGTCAAAATCATCCTTATCTGAGAGAAATAAGCTAATTGCTACTAGGGTTGCTAATATTTCATCTTGCTCAAGGCTGGCACACCTCGCCTTCATTTCCTCCATGCCAGACACACTGTGACCTTGCATTCTCTCTGGAGCCCTGACGTCTAATTTATGGTAACCCGTGTGAGGCCAGCAGGGCCACCAGCATACCCTGGGAGGGACAGATAAAAACCCACGGTGGGAAAGAACCTCAGCTTGAGACATTGCCTCGTTTTTTCATAGTACCATGCCAAGTTGGCAGGAAAACCAAACCTGCACGTGCAAGATAACACTCCCCTGGCTTCCGGGCATGCTGGTGAGCTGCCCTGGTACGTGTGGCTTCTCTGAAGTCCTATGCTCAGGAGGCGGGCAGGGGGATGGAAAATGGGATGGAGGGGCAGGAGACGGTATGCTGTTCTTGTCACCTGAGCTGTCTGCTCACGTGCACCCGTGTGGGCAGCGTGAGTGCCAGGCGAGGTGGGCTCCAGCACAGGGCTCCAGCACAGGGCTCCAGGATCCTGGGGAAAGTAATGAGGCTGAACGTTTGGAGGTCAAGAGCACAATAGCTGGGGCGGACTCTGACCATTAGCAGAGACAGACAGTGCAGTTCTGAGTGCAAACAGTTAAGTAACTCAAAGCGCTCCATGCTGTCAGCCACTCAGCAAGACCACATGCGGCGAAGAGGCTTGCAGTCTCCAGAAGCTGACATCTTAGCACACACCAGTGCAGCGGTCAGCCCGTCCTCTCCACAGACGTGGAAACAGCTTTGTTTGATAACAATTAAACAAGAAACATTTTCTCCATCTGGGGACCTGCCGAGTTCCTCCCGCTTGCTTTGATGAGTGAGGGGACCTTAGACTTTTGGGGAGTAAATGCAATTTATCACTATTACTCTCTCCTAGATAATCGGGGGTGGGGGGCATTTTTTTAATCTTTCTTATTTTACACCTTATCTATTAGCTAGAAAAGAGAGGATTGAAAACTGATCTTTCCCAAAGCATACAATTAAAAGACACCCTATTTTGGAATGAAGCGGGTGGGAGAATGAAACCAGTTTGTCTACAAAAAATTCTAAGACTTAGAACTCTATCATAGTTATCACCTTTACCATACTGGCAGCAGATCCTGACAGCTTACCAAAATCATAAAAGGTGAACCTAGAAGATGTCTCTGAATAAAGGTTGGTTCAAAATCTGAACAAAGGGAGAAATGGAAATTAGAGTTAGTCTGCTGACCAAGCTAACAAGGGACTGAGCCACACAAAGCACCTGTGATTTTTCTCACCCTAACTTTTTGGCAAATTCAAAGTGTCACCTTCCCAATCAGTGTTGGGGCAATCACAGTCAGTCAATATTCTCTTTGTGGTGACCCAGCTGTCAGTGTCTTGTTGCTATGGTTACACCATTCTAACAAGGCACTCTGCTGTTCCTCTCTCCTCAAACCAAATTACACCGTGCTAATCCCCCAGCACAAGCTCCAAGGACCCAGCTTCTGAGGTGCCTGGAACCTCCAGCTGGAATATCCGGCCTTCAGGACATGTTAGAATCCCCACTGTTCATGATTGCCATTGCAACAAGTCCTACAGTCTACCTCCTGTCCTCCCTGGCTTCCTGTTCTGCCTGAGATAAGTCCACCAGGGGCCTACAACAGATGGACTGCTGAGTTCCCACCAGCATCTGGACTGTGACTCACCACAGGAGGAGCTGGTAAAGGAAAAGAAACAAAGTCAAGAAAATTAAAATGATCTCAGAGACATTGGTCAATTCTAGAAAATCCTTTCACTACCGTCCATTCAGCCTTATCCCGTCAGCAGGCTGACCACTACTTGGCATTCATTAGTTTTCTGTTTCTTATTAGCTCTGTATTGGAATGCGGGCTCCCAAAGGCAAGGAGTTTATTTTGCTCCCAGTGGATCCAAGCCCTCACTTAGGAAAGTCTGCTCAATAATTAGTTGTGGAGTGACTGAATGAATGGAGCTGTCCCTAACATCTGGGCGTGGGGAGTAGGTTCTATCACCATGTCTGTATGCTGGGTTTTCTCAAATTTGCTATAAACATCTAACAATAACAAGAAATGAGTTTGTCACTGAAAATGTGAGTAGATCGGCCAAGATGCTATGTTACCATTTTTCTGGGCATTCTGTAGGTAAAAGTAGAAAGTATATTCATGCATAAAAATTAAATGCAGAGAGTCACGGCACTGACCTCCAAACACCAAGGCCAATGGTCACTTTAGTAAAGGCTGGTAAGTTATTAAATTGGCCATACTCAAATTTGTCCCTTTCCTGCTTCTATGCCGTTGGGGTGTGCTGCAGACTGGTCTATCAAGAGGTAGTATCTACTTCTCCAACTCGGCCCTGAACCTGGTGTTGTGACTTTATTTAGCCAATGAGACATTAACAAATTCAACACAAACAAAGACAGGAAATAAGCTAGCACGCTGGGCCTTGCCCAGTGACTATCTTTCTGTGAAGAAGCCCATGCCAGCCTACTGGATGTAGGTGTGTCAACAGCCAGCCAAGTGCCAACTATGTAAGTGAGGCCACTCTGGGTTATCCAGCCATGAGCTACCCATGAGAGAGCCCACCAGAGATCACCCTAGCGTAGAAGAACTGCACAGGTGACTCAAACAATCGTTAGCATAACAAATGGTTACTGGAAACCATTGAGTTTTGGAGTGATTTGTTACACAGCAAAAACTGATGCAGACAATAAAAGAAAATATCCAACGAATATTTAATTGAGTCAAGTCTACCTCCTTCTTTCAAACTATTTTAATATTGGAAGGTGACTGCAGAATCCTGCAGCCCAAACAGGTTTTAGATAGGATGGTGCAAGTCCTCATCCCTCACTTTCTTGCCCATTCCCTTTTCTGAACAATAGCAAGAAATTTCAAGGTGAAATCAAAGATGAAATTTGTTTTCATGGTATAAAAATTCACAGCAGTTTTTTTTTTGGTTGGGGGCGGATAGTACTGGAGTTTGAACTCCAGGCCCTTGCTCTTGCTAGGCAGGAGCTGTACCACTTGAGCCTTGCTGGCTTTAGGTATTTTTTGAGTAGGATCTCGCATTTATGCGTGGGCCAGTCTGGGTCTTGATCCTATTTACTCTTCTCACAACTGGGATGACTACACTCAGTTTTTATTGGTTGAGATGGGGTCTTGCAAACTTTTTGCCTGGGCTGGCCTCGAACCACAATCTCCACGTGGTTCCATGAGGATTACAGGTGTGAGCTGCCATGCCAGGATACAGTAGCTTTATAAAGCAAAGAACCCAAGAGGTCACAGACTCTGATAAAACATTTGCAAAAGACATACCTGATCAAGGACTTATACCCAAAATACATAAAGAACTCTTAAAACTCGCAAATTTGTGAAGCGTTCCCTATTTTTATCTTAAACAAGCAAAAATGTCATTTTTTTTTTCTTATATAAATTCAGAGAACAGGAGGGTGGAACAGGTCCTGCCGGGAGGGGGCGGTTTGGTACCAGTGGGAGGGGGGAGGAAGTGGGGAAATGATGAATGAAGGTGAATATGGTCAAATCCTATGTACACACGTATGTAAATGGAAAAATGAGACCTGGTGAAACTGTTGCAGGAATGGGGGGAGAGATGAAGGAGAATGGTGGGGGGTGAATTGGACTATGATATATTTGATACTTTGTGAGAACTTTTGTAAATGCCACAATGTACCCACTCAGCACACCAATAAAAGAAGCCTCAATAAGAAAACAATTTAAAAATGGGCAAAAGATCTGCATTGACACCTCACCAAAGAAGGTATGTAAATGGCAGATAAGTCATTAGGAAGATGCAAATTAAAGTGAGACACCACTAGATGATGACCAGGTTGGCTAAAATCCCAAACACGGATACCACCAAATGCTGGTGAGAAGGTGGGACAACAGAAACTCTCACTGGCCAGTGGGAATGCAAAGCGGTACAGCCACTCACTATGGAAGAATTGGAAATTTCTTACAAAAGTAAATGTGCTCTTATCAGATGCAGTATTGTTTGTTCACCCAAAATTCTGCACATGGATGTTTATATCCTCTTTATTCGTAAAAGCCAAATCTTGACAGCAACTAAGAGATAAATGGATAGATAAAACTGAGGGTCAGCAGACAATGGAATATCATTCAGCACTAAAAGAAATGAGCTATCAAGCCATGAAAAAGACATGGAAGCACTTCCAGTCTGTATTACTAAGTGAAAGAGGCCAATCTGAAAAGGCTGCATACTGTATGATTCCGGCTATAGGACATTCTGGGGAAGGCAAAACAATAGAGACAATAAAACGGTCAGTCATTTCCAGGAACAGGGATAAACACACAGGGTACATAGGATTTTTAGAGCAGTGAAACAACTCTGCAGGATACCATAAAGGCAGACACATGTCACTGCACTTGTTAAAACCAAACACCAAGAATATGCAGCCCCAAGGGAGAACTATGGACTTTTGGTGACGAGGTGTCACCGTAGGCTCCTCAGTTTTAACAAATGTACACCATGTCCACACAGCTTGTAGCTATCATCACAGCGTAAGTTTAGAACCTTTTCCTCATGCCCCCAAGCACCTCCCTCCCACACTCCCTTAGGCACCCACGGATTCGCTGTCTGGCTGTATGGATCTGCCTGATCTCACATGTCATACGGATCATGTAAGATGGGATTTTTTGCAAGTGACTTTTTTCTCTTTGGGATAGTACGTCCCAAGTTCATCCACATTGTGCCAAGTATAAGCATTTATTCTTTTTTACACTGAATAATATTCCGCTATATGGATAATACCACGCTGTATTTATTTATTCATCATTTGATGGAAATTTAAGCTTTCACTTTTGGGTAAATAAGGTTATGGATGTTTACAGGTTCACATATGTGGACATGTGTTCAATGCTCTTACATATATGTCTAGGAGTAGAACAGCTGGGTCATATGGGAACTATGCTTGACACCACTTTTGTAAGAAGAAAAAGGGCAGAAAAATGAGAAAAGGAGCAATCCTGGCCTCATTAGACTCATTCTTAAGGGTTTGTAAGTTCAATTTGCCACGTGATATAAGCAGAGAGAGTAA
This sequence comes from Castor canadensis, assembly GCF_047511655.1. Taxonomy (NCBI): domain Eukaryota; kingdom Metazoa; phylum Chordata; class Mammalia; order Rodentia; family Castoridae; genus Castor; species Castor canadensis. Next base: position 110,396,050 of record NC_133395.1, on the reverse strand, counting down.
TACTGCTGCCTCAAAGAGACCTCTGATTTACAAGCAATGGGTCAACATACGTCCCAGCTTATTAAACCTGGAAGTGACCAGGTGGCCTTCCTACTGGTCCAGTGTTTCTTGGGCCTGGCTGAATTTTTTCCACGCAGAGCCCTAATTCCTGCCTCCAAACCTACTGGCACCGAATCCCCAGGGAATGCGTTTTCCACAGGTGCCTGTGTGACTCTGAGGACCGACAAGGTTGGGAACCACTGCCTGTCCTCCTGAGTCTTAGCTGGGGTTCACACCACCAGGCTCCAGCCGCCTGCAAGGCTCAAGCATTCACACAAACTCTCCAACTAAACCTACTCTGTCCTCACAGCCAACAGAGTCCACCTCCTTTCCCACCAGTCAGCTCTTCAAAGACAGGAAGCCCACGTCTGCTGCCCTTGCTGCTCCTCTCTCCAAGATAAACTTGCCCAGTTGTTTTCAGTCATTTCCACGGGTCACTGTCACTCTGTCCTGACCACCACCATCTGCTCATGTTCCTCATCAAATTCGGTGCTCAGGGTGGACCATGAGACTCCACATCACCCGCAAAAGAATAAAGAACACTTCTTTCTGTGTGCCTTTCCTTTCCTTATTTTTGGAGATACTGGGGGTCAGGGCTTTGTGCTTGTGAGGTGGGTGCTCGATCATTTAAGCCACGCCCCCAGCCCTTTTGCTTTTAGTTTGTTTTTCAGAGAGAGTCTAACTCTTACTTTTTCTGGGCTTACCATGATCCTCCTGCCTCCACCTCCTCAGTAGCTGGGACTATAGGTATGAATCATCATACCTAGCCCTGTAGGCATTTTCATAAATGTGGCCAAAGATATCTTTTTATTTATTTACTTACTTATTTTCTTTTATTCATATGTGCATACAATGTTTGGGTCATTTCTCCTCCCTTCCCCCACCCCCTCCCTCTCCCCCCCTACCCCCTCACTACAAAGATACCTTTTCTAAACAGTAGTAACTTCTTTCTACTCAATTATTCATTCAACAAATGTTTGTTAAAAACCTGTTTCACAAAAGGAATTAATTTGGATCTAGGAAACATAATATCAGAGTGGCTGGTTCCTAACTCAAGTTTGGTTGCACAGCAACTTGAAGACTTAAATAACTCTAAGATAAGGTGAAATTTAGTAGTGATTTCAAAAGGAAGGGAGAGCAAATCCCCGGAAGGTCTCAAGGTTCATCAAAGCTGGGGGCATGAATATTGGACCAGGAAGGGCAAGCAAGAATCTTAAAAGTGACTGAAGGGAGAGGAAGGCCTCAGCACAGGGAGAAGAGCAACACAGCACAGGGTGCAATCTGCAGAACTCTACTTTGTCACAGCCCAGAGCCCTCAGGGAGGAGCAGTGGGCACACTCGGGACATACATTAATATATATATATATATTTTTTTTTAATAAAAAAATATTTTTTTATTGGGGTTTGAACTTGAACTTGCTCGGTAGGTGCTCTACCAATTAAGCCATAGCCCCAGACCTGCATTAAACTCTTTTTCATTAGAATTGCTGTTAAATTGAATATTCCTCATTCTGTATTACTGATTTTTTAAAAAAACTTACATGCAATTAAAGTTTTTGATACTTAAACGTATCCCTATTACATTTTATTGAGTTGGGTTTGCTCCAACATTCATAAAACAATAGATAATGAGATTAGAAGGGGTTTGAGAAGTCAGAGAAGCCTACTAAACCAAGAAACTAGATTAGGTCAGTCATTTTCAAGGTTTCTTGACGCGTCTCTTATTCTATCTCCCTCCCTCCCTTCCTCCTTTCCTTCCCTTCTCCTTCTCCCCCTCCTCTCTTTCTATCTCTGGTTGACATTGGCATGAGTGGCCTGTCCAGAACTTTCCCCAATCACTCTCTTGAACTTGCCCTGGACCCCCCAGCCCCCCATGCCTCTGTGGAGCTCATGAATGTCATGTTCTTTAGATTCTGATGGCCACCCCAAATGTCCTTGGCCTCCCAGCTTTGGGTCTTTGGCAAGTCTACTGCCTTCTTAGTCCTAGACCCCAAGAAACTGAATTTGTCCACACAGCTGACTGAGCTTGGATGTTTAATCTCTCTGCACTTTTTCTTCCATTACCTCAATCATCTTGTGCTCTCTAACATCAATATTTTACTCCAAATATAAACAGAATGTGAGACCTTTTAAACAATTTATTCAACAAATATATATTGAGTTCCTACTGTGTGCCAGTGACTGTGAGAACATGATGTCACAGCCAACTGTCTTTCCATGATGCCTGACTCTGTGACGAGACCCCTAACACACACACCCTGGCTCCCTTCATGCCACTGCAGAAAGCCCAAGTTCTCCACAGACTCTTCATGTACAAACACACTGTTAAGTATACCCTACAGAGCAGCCTGGGTGAGACGTCCATGCATGGCCTATCAGCTTCCTAGGGCTGCTGCAACAAATGACTGCATGTTGGTGGCACACCACTGTAGAAATGTATTAGCTCACAGTCTTGGAGGCACAAGTCTAAAATAAGAATCACTGGGCCAAAATCAAGGTGCTAACAGGCTCAAGTGCTCCTCTTTAGCCTCTGGGGGAGAAGCCATTTCCTGCTTCTGGCTTCTGGCGGTCGCCGGCATTTCCTGGCTTGTGGCCACACCACTCCAATCTTTACTGCCGGTGTTTCCTAACTCTGTACTCTGGCACTGTATTGGTTTTCCTCCGAGTATGTAAAAATCTCCCTCCACCTCCCTCCTTTGTGGATGTATGTGACTGCATTTAGGGCTCATTTAGTCCAGGATAACCTCCATCTCAAAGATCTTTTATTCAAATAAGGTATTTGTGAGTTCCAGGGATCGGGACTTGGTACCTCTGGAGAGGTGGGGGGATTGCTCAGACAGTTTTGTACTCTTTAATCTCTACCATCTTAAACTATTTTTTACTCCTACATCATCCTCCACTCAGGTCTAATATTGATCCAACAGCCCATCATGTCTGAGTCTTAACACTGCTATAATCCATATGACATTTTAGGATCCCCAGCCTGATTCTGTTTTTTTTTTGTTCTTTTGAGACAGGGTCTCTTATGTAGCCAAGTTCGCCTCCAATTCACTCTGTAGCCCAGGCCGGCCCCAAACTTGTGCTCCTCCTGCCTCAGCCTCCCTAGTGCTGGAATTACAAGCCTGTACCACCACACCTGGCTTGTGGCTGTTTTGGATCATTGTTTTTAAAATGATCTTCATCATCTTGAGAAGGAGATGACTTCTTAGGAGTAACACACACCGTGTAAAATAAGCTTTCCTCTATCAAGTTCCTAATAACTATGGAACCCTAGAGGCTCTTTCCAGATTTTACAAGTTCAGCACTTCATTTCCATGTGGTCCCAGGGCAAGAGACGCTGGAGGAAAGGTGGTTCCAGGGAGAAATGTTGCCCTCAAATGAAAGCTAAGGGAAAGTAAGGAAGTCACTGTGGCTGCAGAGGTCAATGAGCACAAGGACAAGCAGGAAGCACCTGATCCTCTAGGGATGGTGACAAAAGTGAGAAAAACCCAAAAATGGAGGAAGAAGGGTAAACCTAGAATGACATGAGGTATGCAGGACTGTATTCATACCTTTAACTTTTTTTTTTTTTAGGCAGTACTGGAGTTTGAACTCAGGACTTCACACTTGTTAGGCAGGTACTCTATCTACTATGTGAGCTATGCCTCTAGCCCTTTTTTCTCTGGTTATTTTGGAGATAGGGTCTTGCTTTTTACCTAGGCTAGCCTGGACTAAAATCTTCCTATTTATGCTTCCTGCTATAGCTGAGATGACAGGCATGTGCCACCATGCCCAGCTTTGTCCCATTCAGATGGGGTCTCACAAACATTTTTGCCCAGGTTAGCCTGGAACCTTCCTTGATCCTCCCAATCTCAGCCTGCTGTGTTTAGGATGACAGGCCACTGCACCCAACTACTGCTTGAGAGGGAGATTTATGAATTTTTTGCCCAGGCTGACTTTAAACAACTATTCTGACCTCCACCCCTGACGCAACGAGGATTCTAAGTGTGAAACACTGGGCCTGGCCTAGAATTTTGAATCTATGTTGGCGACCTGCCCTCTAAAGCAAACCTGAAATTTTAAATGAGCCTCAAGCCCAGATGAGTCCCGTCTTAAGGGAAAGGCGCTCAGCTGTGCCATCCAGCAAACTGGAATGTCACTGTGAAGGTGAAGGGGGAGAAATTTGTGTCTTATCCCTGGTCCTTTCACGGGAATGATTATTCACAAAAAAAAAAATCATCACAAGAGAAAGGCAGAGAACTGCTGACTTTGGCACCAACCTATGATTTCCAAACCAAAATAATTACCCTGGAGAAACCATGGCAATGAAAAAAGTACCAGATGGTTGAAAAAGGACAAATATTGGCTCCTTTGTCAGAGAAGGTGGTGAATTCCAGATATCATAGAAATGGAGGCTAATCCCTGGCAAGTCCCATTGTGGACTCTTAAAGAGATGGATGGGAGCCTCTGGAGACAAAAGACTGATTCCAGAACCCTGCAGAAGCTCACAAAGCCACATGAGACCTAATGTGCTATCATATCAGCTTGTAGGACAGGAGATCATAGCTACAGAAATGTGACTTTGCAAAGTGTCACAGGAGTCCCGTAGGATGGGGAAATGTAAGGTGGAACAAAAAGGTCACCGAAGTCCCCTGCAAGAGGATTGGATTAGCTGGGGACTGAGAGAGTCTCCCACAGCATGGCATGGGACCACGACCTTGATCCAGTCTGTTCAGCCTGGGATCAGATGGAAAACCTTCAGAGAAGCCAAAACCAGGGTGATAGTCCAAGGCTAGGATGATATGACCGTGATTAGAAATGAACCCAGGAGTGGTGGCACTCACCTGTAATCTTAGCACTTGCAAGGCTGAGGATCTTGAGTTCAAGGCCAGCCTGGGCTACACAGCAAGACCCTGCCTCAAAAAAAGACAAAGGAAAAAAAAAGAAGAAGAAATGTCTCAATAGGCAGGGAAAATGAGCGAACCTAATAGCATTAGCTGAAATAAGAGTTGAATCAACAAGAGACTAAATACACAGAGGATGAAGGAGAGCTGCCTGCACGGCACTTCACAGTACCAATCCATGGGTTTGGTAGGCTGTCGGGGACACCCCTGAGCCAATCCCATCATCAGATGGCCTAGCAGAAGTCCACTTGTGGCTTTAACACTGGTAAGCCAGGTGTGGTGGTGCACGCCTATAATCCTAGTACTCTGGAGGCTGGCACAGGAGGATCATGGGTTGAAGGCCAGCCTGGGCTACGTAGCGAGATTCTGTCTTGAAACACAAAAACAAAAAAAACCCCAAGGGCTCAGTGGTAGAGCATTTGCCTAGCATGCACAAGACCCTGGGTTCAATTCCCAGTTAAACAAATAACAAACAAAACAAACCAACTGAAAAACTACAAGTATAAAAAAAGTTGTTTCTTAGAAAATGAAGTTTAATCTTTGGAAGGTTAAAGGTTAAAATCGATTCTCAGAAAACTAAGTTGAATCCTTTGAAAGTCAAACAACTTTGTTGTTTTTAACTGGCAAAGGATAGTCAGTTAAAAATGACAAGAGTGGCTAGCTTAGATGATGGGGGCCAGGGACTAGGAAAGACTAAAAACAAGTCATGGAAACACATAAGGGCTCTAACACCCCTTTCTTAGCATGCACGGAAACAATGCTGCCCACTCCTGGCATGCCTCCCCTCAAGTGTGGTTTGTACAAGACAGGAGAAGTGGATTCCACCCAGCAGACCTCATGTTGAAAATGACTGGCAAACGGCTGTGTGCTTACACACTTCATATTAAAATAAAAGGTGTAAGATGTGAATATAGCCTTCGTTGCTTCATTTTTAGCTGACTTTTTCAATTAGCCCACCTGCCACGACACCAACTGCATCAGTGCTTTTTCTTCTGTTTTACGTTTGGCTCTGGCACCGAATGTCACAAAGCAGCACTGATAAGCTAGAAGGGACTCTGGGAGAAGGTGATGGCAGACCTCTATCATTGCTCTGCTCTGCCTCAGTCTCTCTTTTCCTGGCGTCCTTCCCCTTTCCTTTCAAAGAATCACCCTTTCTGCTCATTGGCTAGGTTGTAAACGCCAAGAAAGACAAAAATCACCATTACAAATGCCCTACTCACAAATGCCTTTAATTTTAGGCATGGGTTTCCACTGAGAAAAATGCAATCGTTTGCTTTTTTTTTTTTTTTTTTTTTGAGGCACAGTTTTACTTTGTAGAGCAGGCTAGCCTTGAGCTCTGCTTCTGGGAGTGCTGGGATTATACGCCTGGGCCACCATGCCCACCAATCATTTGTATTCGACACACATTCCCTATCCCAACCTCCTCTGTCCTTTAGAATAAGATGACAAGGGCAGTGGGGACAGTACTAGGTGACTAATAAAGTGGTGTTTATTGGGGTTTTATTATGTGCCAGGTTCTACAGATAAAACTTCTTAATATATCTTTTCCTTATTCATATCAGCTTTGGGACACAGTTACCAGCACCCCCCCCCTTATAAAACTAAAAAATGGAAAAACACTGAGGAGGCAGTTTGATTTTTTTTCTTTCCTTTTTTTTGTGGTACTGGAGTTTGAACCCAGGGTCTTCACCTTGAGCCACTCCACCAATTCCTTTTTTGTGATGGGCTTTTTCCTGGGATAGGGTCTCTCAAACTATTTGCCCGGGACTGGATTTGAACCATGATCCTCCTGATCTTTACCTCCTGAGCAGCTAGGATTACAGGTGTGGCTGGCTTTTCTGTCAGTTGGTCAGCTGGGAATTCAAGGACTAGGACACACATCCAGACTAGACTCCAGAATTTGCATCCTCTGCCCAACAGGCATTGAAAAGAGCCACATCGGCTTTCTGGTGACAGAGGGTATGTGCCCATGTGTGTATCTGTGGAATATGAAGAGGGAAGCCATGTAGAAGTGGTGGAGTTGGATTGCTCCCCAAATCCCTGCACACAGAGCCAAAGGCCGTCACAGGAAGAAAGAGGCAGGCAAGGGGCTGAGTAGCCCACCCATGAGAAATGAGAGAGAGGCCCACAGCGTGTCATGGTCAGAACTCAAGAGGTCAGGAGCTGGCCTGGGAGGACAGTGGCTGCCAGAAAAACAGGATTAACCAGAAGCCAAAAGGGAAAGAGCTTTCAAGAGGCCAAGAGGGTGGGGAAGAGAGGAAATAGCTGGACTCAAGGGTGGAAGATGCGAAGGCTGGACAAACACCTGTGTGCCCTGGAGATGAGCTGCCTGTGGGTACGAGTAGAGTCTGACAGAGCCAAGCCTCAGGCAAACCTGTCCCTCACTAGACATAGCTTGCTGAGCTGGTAACAAGCTCCAAATGCTTGGTCCATCTAGGGGCAAGTAGTCTCAAAGTGTGGTCCTCCTACCAGCTACATTTGGCTCACCTGAAAAGCTGTTAGAAATGCAAATTTTTGGGCCCCACCTCTGATCCACCACTCTAGACCAATGTTTTGTCCCCTCAACTTTTTTGGTGGTGGTGGGACTAAGGTTTGAACTCAGGGCTTTAAGCTTGCAAAGTAGGTACTTTACCACTTGAGCCACACCTCCAGTCCATTTTGCTCTGGTTATTTTGAAGAAAGGGTCATTTGAACTATTTCCCTAGGTTGGCTTTGATCCTCGATCCTTCTGGTCAGTCTCCCAAGTAGCCAAGATTATAGGTACAAGCCACTGGAGCCCAGCTTGTATCGCCTTAATTTAACTCAGTGTGCAGGTGGGCAGATGGGGACTCTAGGGAAGTAATTAAGGTTAAATGAGGTCATGAGACTGGGGCCCTGATCTAATACGGTCAGTGTCCTTATAAGAAGAGATACCAGAGAGCGCTTGCTTGTGACCACTCCTCTCCCTCTCCCTCTCTGCATTCTCAGAGGAAAGACCGTGAGGACAAAATGGCCAATTGCAAGGCGGGAACAAAGCCCTTGACAGAGCCCAAACCTGCATCGAATCCTGATCTTGCACTTTCCAGCCTCCAGGCATAAGGAAGAAATGCTGTCGTTTAAGTCCCGGCCTGTGGTATTTTGTCACAGCAGCCCTAGCAGACTAAGACACTGACTGAACAGGAACGTGAGGGCAGAGTCCAGGCAGCTGTGCATTACACAGCTCTCCCAGCGACTGTTACACAAGCTCGATTTTGAGAAATGCTGGTCTAGCCCTGGGCAGAACCCAAAAGCCTTGAGTGCAACTCAGGCAGCATTTCCTGGAGTGCCTTGGAGAACAGAGATGAACATTCCCAGGCCAAGAAACTCACAGTAGAGAGAGGAGAAAGGGAAAATAGATAACAATGACAGAGGACAACAGGAGCCATGACAAGCAGGAGGTGACCTACCAGCTGAGCCTGAAGGCTGCTTACACCAGCAGCAGAAGGAAAAGACAGCCACAAACCACAGTATGTCTGCCAGGAAGAGGGCCCCTATTTTCACCTCATGAGCTGGCAGTGCTAAGATGGGCAGGGCTTTGCTTCTACTGAGGGTTACTCCAGAGACAGACGAAGAACAAGCCTGAAGACTTGCACAGAAAAACTGGCAAACAGCAGCACCAATACTATCATGAAAATCTGTTTCTAACTGGATACCAGCCCACTTTTATTTTTTATTTATTTTTTGGCAACATTAGAGTTTGAACTCAGGCCTTGCACTTGCTAGGCAGGTGCACTACCATTTTTGAGCCACGCCCCCAGCCCTTTTCGCTTTTAGTTTAGTTTTTGGGTAGGGTCTTATGCTTTTGGCCAGAACGGATCTCACGCTGTGATCCTCTTACCTTTTACCTATGTAGCTGGAATTACAGGTGTGTGCCACCATGCCCAACCACAGCCACCATCTTTATGTGCTGATGTTGAAATGTGATATAATAAAGGCCCTTCCACTATACCTTGGTAAATGGAGGAGGTAAGTAATATTTAGTGTTTTCCAATTTCCACAGTATAAATACTTCCTCCGTGGCCAAACTCAAATTACCAACCTGGTGTCTCAGAACATGGAGCTGGGAGGCGACCACAGGTCACCACATGTCTTTAAACCCAATTTCATTTTTAAGAATTCCTGGCCCAAGCCAAAATAGCATTCCTGAAAAGGTGAACAGCATCCAACCCAGTACCATCAAATAGATCAATGCACAAAAATAAGTGGTCAAGAGGAAAAAAAAGTTCAAATATCACAGAAAGAAAGAAATTTCACAAAGAAACTTCAAGGAAACCATCATGTTAGCGTTTTCTCACTTAACTTCTTAAGCCACACAATGGACCTCTTTTTAAGTTAAAAAGACAAGGTCTTCATTTAAGCCTGTAGCCTTCTCTCTCTCCCACAAGCATTTCTATACCCACATAGTCCCCACTTAGGATGGTTTGACGCTCAAGCTTCTTGAACAACAGTGCAAAAGTGATCCAGCGTGGGTAGAAGCTGCACTTCTAACCTGATCTTTTCCTGGGCTGGTCATGTGTCGTTATGATACTTTGCTGGGTAGTGACAGCAACTCATAGCTCCCAGTGGGTCATCCCATCAAGAGGAGCAAGTGGGACTCCCTGGTGTGCTGTGTTGCTAAGCTATGATGTCCTCTGATAGGCTAGGTGTATCAGATGCATTTTGGACTGACAGTATTTCTACTTTAGGATGGCCTTATCAGGTGGTAACCCCACCATAAATGGAGCAACATCTGTAGCTACCATCAAAGTCAGTATCAAACACAGGAGGAAGTCACATCAGGAACTTCTCCTACCACCCTCCCATCTAATAATGTATGGCCACAGACATCTGGTGAAAGCGGCATGTGTACTGACTGTCCTGCTAGACGCTGGACCTTAAATGCAGGAAGCATCAGCATCCCTTGGATGCTTTGTCAAAACACAAATCCCTAGACTTTCCCATTCAATGAGTTCAGAGTGAGGCCTGAGAACCTGAATTTTTAACAGCTTCCCAGGTGCTGCTGCTGTTGCAGGCCTAGAGCTACACTTTGAGAACCATGTTTTTAGACCAGCGCTGCCAGTAAGTCATCTGTCTTGAGGAAATCATAAGGCCCTACTGTGACAGCCATGAATGGACAGCAAGGAATCTTACACTTGCCTGGTGGCCTGCCAATCACTTACATACACAGACATGCATGAGCATGCACACACACACACGTCTCTGAGGGCAGCCATGAATCTGTTCCCTGCTGAAGGTGCTAGCCAATAAGCATGGCTCTGCTTTCAATGGGCACCTCAAGATCCTCAACTTGCCACTCCTGTTAAATCACATTTCAGCCTCTACTGCCTGGATGAAGAGCCCCATGCCATCTGACAATGAAAGGAGTGTAGGTCCTCAGAGGTGACATGGCCTGCTCACATTGGGCTCTGTACTTTTGACTGAACTTCATTTTCCCTGTGCCCCATTTCCAGGTAGGGACATGGAGGCTGGAGAGACACCTGGACTCTTAAGATAACTGGTAAAGCCTGGCCGCAAACCAGGTCACCTGCTGGTTCCTTATTTCCCTGCCCCCTCCTCCCACCCCCATAACATGATTCCTTAATGCTGAGCTTCTGGGGCCACCAGAATACAGAGAAACTGTTACTCCTCCTTGTTGCTCAGAGGCCATGCCAGCCTGTCTCCCAGCAGCCCAATTCCTCACTTCATGCCTGCTGGGAACTTCTGGGCTTCAAAGTTGAACAGCAGTGCCCTGGAGGTGCCCAGTGAGCACACACCAACCAAGCTAAGACTGCCTCAAGGCCACAGGGCTGGCAGGTGCAAAGGTGACCGGCATCGGCCCCGAATGCTTCTCAGAGCATTCACTGCATCCCTCTCTGTCTTACACTGGCCTGGAAAGCCCAGTTTGGCAGGGGCTCTCAGAGCAGTGCCAAGCCTGAGTCCTTCCAGCATGTTCGGAAATCAGCCCTGTGTCCAAACTGCTTCCTTTTACATCCCCGATGCTGTGTGCACAGAGACCAAATTTAAGACATTCATGTACCACAGCTAGAGAAAGGCCAGTGAATCTTAGAAGAAAGGCATCTTTTCTAAGCAGCCAGGGGGACATGAGTTGAGAGATTCTCTGTCCACTGCCATTTGGTGGCTCATGGGTCCTCCTTTCTCAAATACAGACTTCAGCATTTATTACAAAACCTTACACAAGAGACTTAACCTCTCCGGGCCTCAGTTTCCTAACTGTAAGTGAACTTGTGTGCATGGAGGATGGCTGTCAGAGGGAGGCCAGAGGGCCTGGCTCCAATAACCATCTTGCTGTCATTATTACAGAGGCCACGACCCATACGCAATTGACTCACTTACGTCACAGCTGTCAGCTATACACAAATTAATGGAAGTTCTTTCTAACCAAGGGTCTGGTATACACAGTGTGTTTTCCTTGTAGAAAGGGAAAAGTGGGGCCCACTCCTATAGGGAGAGGCATGGAAAGACTCTAAGGGGGTCCTGCTAGGGTTTACCCAGGTGAACCCCCTTTCAGAAGAAAGCCACAGCTGAGCACTGGCCCCAGGGTCAGATGGAATAAGTGGGTAAAACCACCACTACCCAAACAAAAGCAGCTCAGCTGCCAACCCCACACTTACTTCCAGGACCGTCCATTGTTCAACGACAATAGCATCGTAGCCCTGCATGGTTTTGCTATCTTCTGTGGAAACAGCTTCAAAGATGAATACTCCATCTGTCAAGCCATGGAAGGAATCTGTGGGAAAAGGGAAAAACAGGGGGGCTGTGTAAGCCGTCTGTGGCAGAAGCCTCACCAGCAGCAAAAATTTTCACTGCATTCATTAATAATCCCAATCAGAACATCTTTTCAGCATGTTAATTAAAGAAGGCACACACAGCCATAGAGTCTAGCCCCATCAGAATGAATGAGACTAATTTGCCTCGCGGTTTTGAATAATATCCTTGATTTTATGAGCCCAAATTTCATTGTTAGCAATCACCGTCTGATTTCACCGCTTACCTTCCTTTTCACACTGCAACGTCAGGATGCACTAGGGAGAACTTATCCAGGGTAAAACACAGCCATTTAGAGACAGTTTTTTAGAAGAAAACTATATTTAGGAGAGAGGGATTTTCTTTTTTTAAGGCGGAAATAGACTGAACATGTCAGATCTGAGCTTGTCAGGCACCTGAGATGCGTTGATTCCTGGAGGTCTGCATGATATGGGCTGCGTATGGACGATGTTTTAGGCAGCTCTTGTCAAGAGGTGGGATCTGGGGGGAGGGGAGACTTCCCTCAAATGATTTACTGCTGAAAATGCTTCTTTGGGCATGGCTCTAGTCAAATTGTCTGGTTCTCAGTTCTGTGCGATTCAACAACTATTCACTATTCACTAGCTTAGGCAATGAGGATATGAAGAATAGGAGGGGGCCCCAGCCTTGCAGAAGATGTGCAGGGAGGCACCTTCTGCTATCTGTTGGCTCGTGGCTCCGATGTGTCCTAGATTGGTTTAGGTAAGATTGGGGGACAGAAGACTGATGTAGGTGCCCATGGCCTGGGTCCATGCCCAGTCCTGGGAAGTGCTGTGACTCTTTCAGGGCCTCTCATCTGTGAAATGGGGCTGTGAACAGATAATCCCTCCTGGCCCCCAAAGTCTATTCTGCTGACACTGTTCACTCACACTCCCAAATTCCTACACAGAAGCCCTAGCCCCCAAGGTGACTGTATGTGGAGACTGAGCCTTTAGAAAGGTTAGTAACTAAGGTTAGTCCAATAGGACTAGTGTCCCTGTAGGGGGAGGAAGAGGTACCAGAGCCCTCTGTTGCTCCCTTCTACCCCCCAGGTGTGCAGAGAGGAAAAGCCATGTGAAGAACAGCAAGACAGTAGCTGGTGGTAAGCCAGAAAGAGAGCTCTCCCCAGAAAGTGAATTTGCTGGCACCCTGACCATGGCCCCTCTAGTCTCCAGAAATGGGAGAAAATCAATGTCTATTTATTCTTTGAGTCACCCTGTCTGTGATCCCTTTGGTTATGGCAGCCCTAGCAGACACACACACATACAAGGCCCATTTCAATGATATATTATTTTAAAAGGATAATTTTTAATAGGACAAATGTATAACTAGGTGACCCTTTTTTCCCCACAGAAAGAGAAGGCGTCCTCTGAATCATGGTGGAATTCCTGGAACTGCTAGTATTTTCCAGAAGTCACAAAGGACTGACAAATGGGAATGCCTGCTCCTGTCTCCCCACAGATCCCATAAACAAAATTAAATGCCATCGACATGAGAAAGTCATCTGCAACAGCAAAAATAAAAGGCCAAGCTTAATATTCTTTATATGTAAAAAGCTTTTACAAATAAATAGTTAAAAATACTAAAATACTAGGCTAGCAGTGTGCCTCAAATGGTAGCATGCCTTCCTAGCAAACACAAGGTCCTGAGTTCAAACCCCAGCACTGCCAAAAAAAAAAAAAACAGAATAGAAAAATACTAAAATACCAATAGAAATAGACAAGGAGCATGAACTAGAAATTAATTCTTTCTCCATGGTCAGTAAATAGTGGGGAAAAAAAAAAATCAAGCCTCTCTTTTGTTTACCAAATTGGCACTTTGAAAAGAAAATGCTCATTGCTGGTAGAGGTATGGGCATGTGGCCATTTTAACTGCATGATCTTCCTAGAGAGAAATTTAATAACATCTGGAGTACCTTCCAGAAAAAAGTCTAGCCTTTTTTGACCACAAATCCTCTCTCTTTTAGTTCTGTCCTAAGGTAACAAGCACCAATGTCATCAAATATTCATCTACAGGCATTGCTTATAAAATTACATAAAAACTCAAAAAAATCTAAATGATCAGCAATCCAAATACTGAACCACACCAGGCGCCGGTGGTCACGCCTGTAATCCTAACTACTTGGGAGGCTGAGATTTGGAGGATCGTGATTCTAGGCCAGCCTGGGCAAATGGCTCGTGAGACATCCATCTCCAAAATAACCAGAGCAAAATGGACTGGAGATGTGGCTCAAGCACTAGAGTGCCTGCTTTGCAAGGGCAAAGCCCTGAGTTCAAACCTCATTCTTACTTAAAAAAAAAAAAAAAAAAAAAGCAGTTGAATAAATCAAGTTTCCATACAGTTAAATACTATATTGTCCTGAAAAATATCATGGGAATTTAATGATTCAGGAGAATGCTTTAGACACAATTTTTTATTTTTATTTGCTTTTTTTCTAGTACTGGGGTTTGAACTCAGGGCCTCGTGCTTGCTTGTACCATGCCTCCAGCCCTTTAGGCACAATTTTATGGAGAAAAAAACAGGTTATGAAACTGGCATATTAGCCAAATGTGAGTTTTTATGTTAAAAATGTTTAGACAAATAAACTTTAAGAAAATACACCAAATACAAGAAAGAGTTATGAGTGGTGGAATTAAATATAATTTGGATTTTCTTTCTCGTTCTCTTCTGCAAGGTCAATGGAAGAGTTAATACAGGTAAATAGACAACCCAGAAGAAAGTAATTTTCCTTTTCTCTGCTATGTGGCTCTTGAAGGCATAATTAGATAGATTCAAACTAAGAGGACACAATCCAAATAGAAAAAACCTCCACAGAAGAGTCTAGAAATAGAAGGCTGGCCTCAGAAGGCAAGCAGCGTGTTCCTGGGAGCACTCGAGGACCCCTGAACAATCTGTGGGTCCCTCACTCATTCACTCCCATGCCTGATCACAGGTCAAGCACTCTGTGGTCACTTGGTTGCTGGAGGTCATGTGAATAGCAAGAGAGTCCCTGGCACTGTGGAGCTTACGTTGCAGTAGGTGAGGGGACAAAAACAGAGTGTCAGAGGTGACAAAAGCTATAGAAGCATGCAGCAGGCTAGGCAGTGTGAAGGTGGAGATGGTGGTGGGTGCTGAAAGGGGTGCTCAGGTTAGGGCTCCCCATTTTGGGAAGAGACATGAACAAACTAAGCAAGCAAGGGATAAGGATCCGCAAGGTTTGTGGGTTCCCAGTGGAGGGCAGGGGGACCAGCTGAACTGCAGAATCCTGACAGAAGAAGTCGGGACTGAAGGGACTGGTGGGGAGAAGGGCCAGCAAGGGGCTGATCCACATGGCTTGTTAGGCCAATGGAACACTAGCACTAGCAGTGACAGGCTAAGACCTGAAAAGTACATGTATGGTTGAGCTTGGCCTCTGTCTCTGCCACCACTTTGAGAGCACACATCCCAGCTAGCCAGCTAGTTCAGGAAGAGGAAAGACACATGGAACAGAACTGCCCGGTGGAACCAGCTTGGGTCTGCTGACCCAGAGATCTGTAAGTAAGTCCAGCTGAGACCAGCAGGGCTGCCAACGGAGCTACTCTAACCAACCAGAATATCTGGCAAGATAAATCTATACTCTCTTGAGCCACTGAGTTCTGGAGTGGTTTGTTACACAGCATTATTGTGGCAATAGCTGACTGACACAATGCCCAACCAAGACTAAGAAATATGAGACCAGTGTCCTTTGCTCAGCCTGGGGAGAGTCCTTATACCAAAATGACAGAGGCCTGGACAGCCCAGCCAACTATGACTATGAGGCAATTCCTGAAGCTCAGTGGCTTTTATTCCCACCCATAATACTCCATCTCCAGGAAATCCTGTGGGAAAGTCAATGCCATCCTTCAGTTTCCTACGTGTCTCCTATTCTGAGAGTCTGTTGTTCAACAGTCTTGGCAAGTGCTATCTGCCTCTCATCTACTTTGCTGACTAGTTTCCTCCAAGTTTTTGTTCACTGACCACCCAAGGACACTTTACACAGGTGACAGGGAGAAAGAGCTGCTCTCCAGGTGAACCACATCACAAGCATCTTGGGGTCCAGGACAAGCATAGAGCATAGTCCAGCTCAGTTTTAATTTCTCAGTGGCCCTGCAGGGTGGAGCCCTTGTCACAGGAGGGGGACCCTAAGCAGCGCCTTTGAAGAAAGCTGTCCCAACCCTGACCTGGGGATGTTTGGCCCCACGAGACACCCAGCAATGCCTTCAGCATGACTTCAACACAGCACAGATTAACTCAAGGCTTCTAGAAGGTGTGTTGCATAGACCATCCGTATCTGCAGGGTACACGTCTATAGAAAAACTTCAGGTAGAAAACAATTTTTTAAAATTCTGTACTCAACGTGAACACACTTTTCTCTTGTCATTATTGTCTCAACAATACAGCATAACAATTATTTACCCAGCACTTATACTGCATCAGGCATTGTAAGTAACTCAGAGATGACTTCAAGTACATAGGAGGATCTAGTTTGTATGCTGTCTTAGAGAGGGGACTTGGACACACAGAGGCTGGTATCCGAGGGGTTTCCTGGAACCAATCTCCCTCAGATACTGAGAGACAACAGTAATCCACTTCCCAAAGCCTCTACCTACCTCCTCTTAATGGAAAACCTCCAAGTCCTTCCAGTGCAAGTGCCGCCATGTTGCTTAAAGTGCAAAAGTGCTCAATTCAGCATAAACACTACCATGGTCCTTGGTCTACCAACAGTACAGTGCTGCAAGGGTGGGTGCAGGAGTGGGAAGGGGACATGTGTAGCCTGACATCTGTCTAGACTGGCTTCCCTCTTTCCTCCAGAGTTACAGGCCTGGGAGGCTGTGTGGTTAGTGGAGAGGTGCGACTGGTTCTGGGGGTATAAAACAGTAACACGCCAGGTCCTAACTCACCATGCACCTCATCCACTGCCTGCCTCCCACTGCCTGCTCAGCTCTCTAGTCCAGAGGGCTGATTCATCTACTTAACCATGAGGCGAGTTCAGAATGGCTGTCAAAATTTGTCATCTGTAACAGCAAAAAAAGCCAATGAACCACAGAGAGCAGACAGCTGGACTTTGAAAGAGCTCCTTGTTTTGACGGCCTCATCCACTCCCCATCTCCTCATTACCTTCACGGCTCAGCCTCACCGAGTTGGGCATAAATAGGTCTATCTTAGAGCGATGTAAAAAGGTTAAGCCTCCTTCCATCTATGGAAAACATTCCATTATCACTGCATTTTTTATTAAAGTAAAGATGCTTCCCTACTGTGCACAAAAAGCTTTGTGCCCTGGTGTTACATAAATATTTGATGCTGGTCTTTTGGCAAAAGGCCACCTTAACATTCCACGCTTATGATTTACAAGAAGGAAGTGGGGTAAATGGCTGGCCAGATTCTCTCCAGAGGTGAAGTCTGAGACAACTGTGCTTCTCCTGCAGACACTGAGACTGTTTGCCAAGCTCGGCCCTCAGTGCTGGTCTCCAACGTCTAGCCTCGTCTGTGCACACCAGAACAGGGATCAACACTTGTGGTCTATTTTTGCAAGTTTACAAACAAATGCCTTTTTCATGTTATTTTAACAAGTGAAGTCGGACTAAATTATCCACACAGTGTGGGAGTTGGCAGCAGAGGTGCCTTGGCTCTCTGAGGGCCCCCACTCCCCTCTGGAAGCTGCACGGTGTGCTCACTTCCCCATGATTCCACAAAGGCACTGGCCAACTGCGTAACGATAATTGCCCATGTGGTCACGCCAACATAAGATCCATACAGATGTCATCACTCTTCAATCTTGGAGAGCAGTGCCATGTTGCCTGTGCCAGTCACGCTGCTACTAATTTGCTCCCTCCCTTACCTCTTGAACCCTCCCTGCTGCTCTGGGCCTGCCTTCCTTCCTGCGTTCTCACTATGACAAGCAGAATAATCTAGACAAGAGAGTACTCTTGTTCAGCTAGAGCAGGGATCAGTCCTCAAGTTCAGTGCCATTTAACTGACCAGAGGGGAAAGAAACGCCTGATCCAGTGTCAGCTGGATATAAGGCACTCTGCCAGACACAGTTCACAGTTTCTCATCAAATCTCCCCAAAATTCTGCAGGTCATCATTTCCACTTTAGTGGATGAGACAACAGTGACCACAAAAGTTAAATAATTTGTCCACATTCAGATGGAATGCAAAGGCCAAACTAAATCTGAAATGTGGTTTGGTTCCAAAGTTGACACTCATTCAAGAAACATTTATTGGGCTGGCAGAGTGGCACAAGTGGTAGAGCGCCTGCCTAGCAAGCATGAGGCCCTGAGTTCAAACCCTAGTACCACCAAAAAAATAAAAAAAGAAGAAGGAAAAAGAAGATAGAAACACTTACTAGGCTACTATGATGATGAGCTGAATGCCCTGTGAGGGCTGCATAGATGACGATCATGGAGCTACTGCTCCACGCTCTATTTTGGTATTTTAGGGGTTCAGGCACTCAGATGCTAAGAAGTACCACATGTGGGGCTTGCCTGGAGGTTTGCAAGTACTCCTGTATAAAATATGTATCTGTGTAAAAAAAAATGGTTTTTTTTTTTTTTTTTTTGAAATATACATGTTTTACACCTATAGTTTGCCAGTATCGGGTAACATATTCTGTCCAAAAAGATGACATAAGGACCCAGTGTTTCCTGGATTGCAATGCAGCTAGCTGAGGCACTGAGAGAGGCATGTGGCACAGTGTAACCTGTGTGGTGGGACACGCACAACATGTCATCTGGAATGTGTACTAGTCATAAATTCCTCATTTATCAAGGCTGTAGAACTCACTTCCAGTTTACAGGAAATAGTGACCAGAAAAATAAGATAAAGGACACCACGAGGCCCTGACTATGTGACTCTGTAACATGGGACATTCTGCAGGACATGAGGCTTGGTTCTCTATGAGCAGCCGAGGAAGAGCAAAGGGAACCTTGTAGAACAAAAAGAGAAGTGAGGACACAGCCATCCTGGGAGGTGCATGTTACTGGAGTGGGTTTTGGTTTGGACAACCATCTGTAAAGGATATTTCTGAAACAAAGAGAGGAAGGACTGTCAGGGTAGAAAAGGGCAAGGACAGGACAGGGGAAGGAGGAGGGCAGGGCGAGCAGAAGAGAGAGGACCAAGGCAAGGCATAGGGAGATGGTGGTGACAGCTACAGCATTGGTGGTAGCAGGAATTTGGCAGGTTCAGAAGACCTTGGTGAGAGACCAGCCCTCTAGGGGGACTTTGGGTGCTGGGCACCAGCTCTACCTTGACCTTGGCCTTGGCTCTTAATCCATCTGACTCTTCATGAACAGCCAGCTCAGCACAAGGTCTTCCTTCCTCCTCCATCTAGAAATAGACTCTGGTCCTCATCTCATTGGCTGGAGAGCTCCAGGGTGCCTACCTGCTCTGCTGGGTGGTCCCTGGACTCATTCCTGCCATTCCTTCACGGTGACCTCTGGGCCCTTCCTCTCCTCACCCTGAGAGCCACTCAAGGTCAGGCTGGAGGCCACAACCTCCCACCAACATAGCCACCTTTGTCCTCTCCTCTCCTGCTTTCCCATGGTTATTTTCCTGGCCCACACCCACTTCCATACCACTTACTAGCTGGTAACCTTGGCAATGACATAACGTCTCAGTGCCTCAGTTTCCACAGCTATACCACAGGAATGACAGTAGTCCCCAGCCCACAGGGCTGTTGCAAGGACTGGATAAGCTGCTCTGTTTAAATTGCTTGGAGCCACACCCACGCAGCCCTGTGAACTGTCATCCTCACCATACTTTGCTGTGCCAGGATCTGATGGGGCCTGGGCAGGGCCTCCCCAGATGGAGACACTGTCCATTCTGAGGATTAGTAAAGGACTGCAAGAGAGGATCCCTAGACACCCCAAGAACCCAAATCTGGGGACTCACGAGTCTCTTATGTTCTGGGAGGGAAGAACAGAAGCAGCTTCAGTATCACCTTGTTTATTGGGACAAAGTTCTCCTGAGTTTTATGACTCTGTGGAAAATATTTTGGAATATAAATATTCACTTAAGATATTTAAGAGTCATGACTAGTTCTTTTCCAGATGGTAAACAGCTTAAAGGTGCTCCTAGCTCTGCCAGGTTTATTAGCAAGGACACTAATTATCTTTTTAGAAATAGGTTCCTTTCATGACCATGATTACCTTTTTAAAAAAATTCTTGGAAAAGGTCATACGTCTATTTCTTCCCTGGCCAACGGAAACCCTGGGCTTTTCCAGAACACAAATGGCCTCACCCACTACCGTTACCCAATTCACACTCTCCTCCCAGTAGAAATGTACAGAGGGAGTGAAGTTTCAGGCCAGAATGGGTTCCAGTGGGCTCTGTTCTGAGCTGTCACAGCCTTCCCTAAGTCAGAGCCGTGCAGCTGCATAAGGGGGTGACACAGGCTTCTGGAGGACTCCACAGCTGCACTTGCCTAGGGACATCTCACTTCCTATCTCCAGGACATAATGCAGCCAAAGCCAAGGGAGGGTATAGCAGAACTTCCAACGCTGTAATGGTAATAGACACAATCGGTGACTTTGTGGACTCCCCAGGTGTTCTCTCTTGGGATTCAGGTTGCCCCTGACATGCTCAGGCAGTGGGGCCAGAGAAGACTTCCTCCTGATGCTCCAATGCTCCTAAGAAAAGACCAGTGGCCGCCAGAGTGCTGCTACCTTCAGCAGCTTCCTCAAAATTTATTTATTTATTTATTTATTTATTTATTTATTTATTTATTTATTTATTTATTTATTTATTTGTGGTACTGGGCCCCACACCATTTTGCTTTAGTTATTTTTCAAATAAGGTCTCATGTTTTTGTCCTGTGCTGGCCTGGACCTATGGCTTCCCACACGGCTGAGATTACTGGCATGCACCACCACTCTTGGCTTTTTCACTGAGATGGAGTCTTCCTAACTTTTTTCCCCAGGCTGAACTCGAACCATGATCCTCTGTGCCCAGTCTTTCTGTGCACCTTTAAGATGTTAGTACAACTAAGCATCGGGTTTTTCTGGGGCAAAATGTAAAACTGTGTGGGGTCAGAGAGAGCATCTAGGGGCACAAAGACAAAATAAAAGTTGCTATCTCCCCAGCCTAAGATGAGCAACAGGGTGTCCCTGCCCCCTAGTGCTAATAAATTCAGCTGAAAACCTTTGCCTCAGGCACACCCTGCCTCTGGTGTTTCATGGCAACCTCCAGACAGACCATGATGAGCCTGGCTTCAGGGCCACCTGGCTTCAGAGCCTTTCTCCAGCCACCCATACAAGGTTTCTCAGGATACTAAGAGGTTAAGGGCCTTAACAATAGGAAATGGAAGAGGCAGTTCGTCAGCTGTGTTAATGAAATGAATACTCTAGACCTGACAGTCCAATACACTAACTAGCACAAGGCTGCTTAAATTTAAATTAATGAAATCATAAATTGTAAAATTCAGCTCCTCAGTCACAGCATTTCAAGTGCTGAGTGCCCACAGATGGCTGAAAGCTACCGTGTTGGACAGCATGAATCCTCACAGAAAGTTCTATTGGACAATGCTGCTTGAGATGTACTCTTAACGAGCTAAACACCTTCCTTTTGCCATTCATCCATTCATTGCCATTCACCCCTTCACCAAATGGTCCCAGCTCACAACATCACATGACACCTGCTGCTACTATGGTAACACATGGATAGTAGATCCTGACATTTAGATAATAACAAGGGATATGAATCATGAATCAAAATTTAGACCCTTCTGTGCCACGTCATCTTCTGAGGCTCTGGATGACCCAAAGTATGTATGTTCAGAATGAAGGACAGTGTCTCTAGCTTCTCAGGAGGCAGAGCTAGGAGAATCCACAGTTCAAGGCCACTTCTGGCAAAAAGCTAGCAAGACCTTATCTCCAAAATAAGCTAGGTGTTGTGGTTGTGGTCCCAGCTACTTGGGAGGCACAGATAGGGGGCTCATGATCTGAGGCTGGCCCCAGACAAAAAACACCCTATCTGAAAAATAAAGGAAAGTGGCTGGGGGCATGGCTCAATGGATAAAGTGCCTGCCTTGAAAGCACTCCTGAGTTCAAACCCTAGTACTGCCAAAACAACAACAAAAAATCCCAAAACAGTATCTGCATTTGCAAGGTGCCTGCTAGCATTTCAAAGACTGCAAATCCCATGGAATCCAAACTCCATTCTTGATGTGGCTAATTCTTGAGAGAAAAACCTGCTCAATGATGTGGTACAGTGCTTTTGACACACCGGCTAGGTTTTCTGGGGTCCACAGACATGCTGACCGGTAGCTGTGCAGTATTGGCACACTGCCAGGCTGGCCCCACTCTGCCTCCTGGCTTTGATACACCCAGGAGACTCAACTTCGTGTTAACAGAGTCCCTTTCTTTGCTTGACACCCTGCTCCACATTGGGCAGGCTCTCATTCTGCCTTGAAAGCTGACGCCCACAGTGCTACTCCATGCAACAAAGCCCCAGGGACCACCTAGACCACCTACTTCTGGGGAGGAGCAGTGGGGGCCATGAGACCCAGGAAGTGAGTGTCCCAACAGAACCATTTGTTTCTCTGCTGTCAATTCCGAGGTGCTGCCTGATGCTACTGCAAACTGTAAGTGTGTCTACAAACAATTTGCACTTCTGGAGTGGCATGATCCCAGGGTGTAATTAACAATCCCGGGGAATCAAATCATCTTTTTAAAAGCCTTTAAAAGCAACAAAGGCAGAGGCCACCATCAGTGAAACAGAACCACCCCACCCCCGTCCTCTGGCATTTCAGAAGACACCTGGCTGACTCCTGGGGAGCTTCAGCGAGCACAGGGCCTCAATTTCATGGTGGGGCTCAGTATGAGTTAATTAGAATCAACTGCAGCATCTTCATCGGCTGTTCAACTTTCTGAGTGGAGCAGGCTTGGGAGAGGGCCTAAGATCACCAGAGTTAGAAGCAGCACTTAGAAGAGTCCCCAAATGCTGCACAGCCCGTACCGTTCACCATTCCAAGGTGGAAGACCGCGTTGACCAGCATGCCGCCTTTCCGGAAGTGGTCACTCATGTGCTCCAACCAGTTGGCATCCAAACTGCTCACCGTCTGGCCGTTCCTGGAGACCCGCAGAGGAATGGAGACGGGATAGTACTGCCGGCACTTCTGATGGCTCTTCGGTCTGTTGAAAAGGGCGAAGATCTCCATTTCTGCAGGAATTTGTAAACAGGGTAGAGAAAGGAGAATCAGCTGGGGTAAAACTCTGCCTCATCAGGTTTAGTGAAATCTCTCAGGGAACCTGTGAAATGGTATCAGCTGAGACGTCTCTGAGGCTGAGCAGTAAAACCCCATTCCAGGTGGTAAGGCAAGGCTGCCTTGTCAGGTGACAAGGGCCTCAAAGGTTGGGCTTTCCATGGGGGATTTAGGATTTGAATGTAGGATATCATGAAGAGTGTTATCTGGGATTACTCTGCTGTTAAGACATTTGGGGAAAGGACACAGCAGACCTTTCTGGAAATGCATACAGAGATGTGTTTTGGAAGTAAAAGCAGACATCCTTGGGTGAGAGCACTGAGACACATAAAACAAAAATACTGCTCTAATTCCAAGAACCTTGTACACTCCTGAACTCACTATTTATAAACTGCACTTGTGTTTCCTGGGGCTGAACCCATAAGACTTCATCAAGTGCATCAAAAATACATCACTGATATGTAAAAATAAATATGTTCCCGTAAACAAGGGTTCCTGCCTGGAGTGGCGGGTTGGCTCAATCAGCCAAGCAGGCGCTGGGAGCCAGACTCCAATTCTTCCATTCGTTCGTTGATAGCTCAGTTCTTCAGAAATCAATACCCACTACCACCCAGCAGCAGATGCACGCCTGCTGTACGTGCTGCTGGGCAGGAGTCAGCAGCAACTGCTTCCAGGAGCAAATACCTGGAATTTCAATCTCGATCTGAAGGGCTATTTTTGTGATACTCGTTTGGTTAAATAGGCAGAGTTGACCCAGCTTTTTAAACAGCTTTGCTTACACAGGCTGGTCAGGAATATGTTTTGGTTTCTAAAAATATCTTCTGTAATCATAAGAAAATTCCCCACCCTTCTTTCAAACCCATAACTGAAAGGTCATAAACAATAGTTGACATTAGTGAAAAAGATAAAAAAAATTTGTGCTCCCTGCATGCAACACCAAGACCCCGTGCTGGGTGGCTGCTTCCCAAATTTCAGTATTTCACAGGTTTTCTGGCATCCAAGTACTAGCTGAATTATTGTTCAGAAAGATTAACGTTCTGAAGTCATTCTGAAAGATGACTTCATTTTCCTTTATTTAAATAAATGCATTTTAAAAAGAAAATCTGCCCCATGACCATAAAGGCAAACCACTTGTCATAGTGGAGAACAAGGAGGCACATTAACACCATCTGGGTGACATCTGAAAGTGTCTCATTTAGGTGCTGTGTGCTGGGATGAAGAAAATCTTCTCACAGTGCCATCTGAGCAGAAATGGAGGGATCTCTGGGCCATAAGACCTGCCACCGGCAACAGTTCAACTCACAGGGCAGCCATTCAAGCTACCCATCCAAGAGAACCAATGCCTACCTTCAAAAATGGTACCTAGATTTTAAACATCAACCACAGGATGGCTATCATCACCGCTGCCGCTGACTGAAGTCAGTCAGTTCACCTGTCTGACTTGCAATGTCATAGCTAGCCTGTAAATGCTTTCATACAAGAAATTAGGTCCTGGATACAGAGCCAGCAATCACCAGGCTATTTGCTGACTTTGAAATACAAACTTCAGGAATGGAGTGACACCGAGGAAGGTTTGTAATGGAGGGAACCAAGCCAGGGCTTGGAGTTTGGAGGCAAGAACGAAATGAACAGTCAGGAGTAAGTTTTGCATTCCAGGATGCATTCCAGGATGCCAGTTACAGCAGAAGCTACTAAGGGCAAGAGGATAAGCCATGTGTTCAGGCAGCTCATGGCCTCATCTGGATTTCTTCCAAAGCAGGCCCTATACGTTCACCATGCGCATCGAGTCTACCTGGGAAGTGATGCCAGGAAACAGAGGGAGGGTTGAGGATGGTCAATAAGGAGAGGTGAAAGGGGCAGTAATGGCAAGTCCATACAGATCTGACCAAGACCCAGAGACTATATATAACACACTCAGATGGACCCGCTGAGGACAAGGAAGCTAGGCATTTTTCTTCACAGATCCAAAGTCACCCCTGAGCCATTCACTCCCATTCCCCAAAACGCCTGCAAGCTGAGAGGCTCAGGAAGCTGTTGCTTTGGTTACAACTATCTGCAGGTGACCATAAGGCAATTCAAAGCCCCAGTGCCTAGGGTCTGTTACAGCCAAGCACAGCCTGGATAGAATTAAGAAGAAATCACAGCTGCTGCGTAGGAGAGGAGAGGGGGGGATTTGAAAATGGCCAAGGACCAAACACACATGGTAACACTTGGTCATACAGAAGGATTTCCCACTCACATGACAAGACAAAAACACTGCTTTCCCCAATGCATAATAAAAACAGAAAAAGGGGAAGCAAGGACGCTGGGGTGGGTGGAGGGAGATGGAGACCATCCGACAAGGTGAACTGGGCTGACAGCATCCCAGCTTTCCCGTTTCGGTCCTCCCCAGGGGGCAGGACTGAAGCCAGAGACAGAAATAAATTTTTCAGGAAGGAAAAGGAAATGAAGAGTCTCCAGAGTATTCATGGCAGTGAAATATTGGGAGAAACCTGATTTCAGATGCAGAACTCTCTAGTAAACACCTCTGTCCCACTGTCTCCCTGGTTATGGTCCCCAATCCACTCACACAGAAACAAGCCAAGAAAGACTGTCTGAAAGCCATGTCCTTTGATGTGTTCCTCTTCTGGTTCTTTGACATATCCTCATAGGAGCAGGGACCAAGGATTCCAAAAAGGAGCACCATTTGTTTAAATTTTCTCATTTACTTTGTGACTCTTCCATGACCCCAGCTGAAAGATTCTTCCAGACCTGGGACAGAAAGTCCCAAAGGAGTAGGGAGGGCATTGTTTGTGAGAATGGCCAAAGAACCACACTGGCAGAGCCCCCAGGAGCATCAGTCTGTCTTCGTCCTTCTTTTTCCCAACGTGGGGGCCCTGCCCAGTCTTACTTGCATCGCTCATGTTCAGCATTGTCCCTATGTACTACAGCAAATGCTGCACGTTTCTGTGGGTTCACCTGAGCCAGACAGTGAAAGGAGGCAGTGAAAGGAGGTTGGATGGGGCCAACCTCATGGCCCCATCCACTCGGGCCTTGCTAGGGTAGTGGGGAGCCAAGAGCAAGTGTGCAGCTCTGAGGCCTGTGCCTGGGTATCAGAACTCAGGATGGAAGTCTGTGTGACTTGAGCTTGACCCACAGGGACTGGTCAGGTCCTGGTGTCCAAGGAGACCTCTGGTCTGAGAGAGTTCAGAGATCCATTTAAAGGGTAGGGCTTCGACATGGGAAGAGGAGGCTGATGGGTTAGCCACGTTGGAAAGAGCAGGTGGGAGTCAGAAACAGCTAAATGGGGACTGCAGTCTGCTGAGGTCATGAGCAATGGAACTAAGATAAAAGGCTCTCGTTGGGAAGGGATGGTGGGAGGATAGAAGGACCTGGAGAAGGCTGCTTCAAGGTTCCATCAGGTTCGGATACCAATAGCAGGGGACCCTCGGTTCAGCAAGAGGCCACTGCTAGGGCAGCAGAGAAAGGCAAAGAGCAGGAACGGCTGTGTGCACAGTGATCAACAAGAATCACTCGGAGAGCACTGCAGCAGACGCAGACATATGCACCAGGGCCATGACCGTCCTCACTTCACGTGACTCTCCCCATCTCCATGGAGGGGGCGGCACCAGTTCTATGCCCAGTAGCATGAAGAGGATCCCCCAAGACTCAGCTGATAGGTCAGTGCAGAGCCAAGAGTCCTTCAACCCCAAACCCTGGACTCTCTCCTGCACCTAACAAGAGACTAATTTCATCAGGACACAGAGAGCAGATGCCAGTGACCATGGGTGTAGGGGACATTTGTTCATGGGCTAAGTGAAAGGACAGAAAGATAGTGGCAGGCGGCAGATCTAGGAGGTGGCAGTCACAGGGTTAACTATCATGAGGGTGTGAGGAGGGACGGAGGCCACACATCTGAAAAGTCCCCGGGAGTCTCAGCCATTTACAATGAGCTGGCTGCCACGGAGGTCCACTGAACAAAATCCCATAACCAGAAATGTAATTAAGACCACACCCGGCTGCTGGCTGGCACAGCTAAGGGGGTGGAAAAGGCAGTGCCTGGTGACCATAAGAATAATCAGAATTTTCGTGAACCTGGTCTCGTTGCTTCTCCTGTAGCAAAAGAGAAGCTCGGGCTGTTCCTGCCTGAGCCCAGGTGGTCACTACACAGCACGGACCTCAAACCAACGGGAAATTTCCCCCAGAGCAGGAAATCTAAGTCAATGAGCTGGAAGAGAAACAAGGAGGACCACACCTCAGGGAGACAGTCCGCTCTGCTTCTAGTGGAAACCCCAGCAAAGCCCTGTGTGAGCGCTGCTGCCTGGATTCCTCTCCTAGGCCTCTTCCACAGGAAACAAATTAACCGAGGAGACAAGGAGAAGGAGGGAGACTCCCTCTGGATTTTCTTTTTTAATTGTCTTGCTGTGATTGCCTATTTAAGCCCACCTGGCAGAAAGAGGCGCAAAAGCACTTCACCCTCCTTAGGGGGCCCTGGGAGAAAGGCAGGCTGGGAGCTGAGCAAGCTGTGTGGGGAGCAGGGCTGGGGGAGAATGGAGGGGACATTGGGAGGGGACTGTGCGTATGTGTTGGGGGGTGATGGAGAGCGGACTTCCTGGGGAAGGAAACAAGGCTCCCCAGAAAAAAGATTAGGAGAGAAGCCAGGGTTAGGTGAGGGCCATGACCCATGGGGGCAGATCAATCAGCCAGGACAATCAGCCTTCAGGTGAGCCGTATGTTCAGGCTGAGATAAAGAAACTATTAAATTTTTGAGGTCATAGGAGGAGACCTTCCTTATCTGTGAGAAAGGCATCATAGTCACATCTTCTGTCATGGCTATCATAGGTGAGGAATAACTGAGATAACACTAGACAGGAGTGGGACTACGCTCTCAGAGTGACCCATAACCATTGTTTGTCTATCCCCTGGAGGCCTACATCCCTCCCAGAAACCCACCTCCCCCTTGTTTATTACCTCATAAAAAATCCAAAGGCTCATTTACTCCCCCAAAGAGGAAAACAAGATAACAGAGAACTGCCTGAATGGCAGCGACCTGGAGCCTGGGTGACCACTTGAGTGGACAAAGGTAGCCATCTCCTACCTTTGTGGGGATCTCGACCTACCACTACACCGAAATTCCCACCCACTGCTGGGCTGACACCTCCATCACCACAATGGTTCCCTGGCAGGATCTGGGTCTCCAGGCGGATATGGGGCAGGCCAAAACACTTGGGTGCTGAGGCACTTCTGCACATTCGGCCATGGTGGAGATTCTGGACAAGGAGGTGAGCAGCTGCACAGCAGCAGGAAGGGCCTAGGCACCCACCTATTTCTAACTCTCCCTGGGGTCAGCCACAGACGGCAGGAAGTCTAGAAAGTTCTGGAACACAGGGAGTATCTGCTATCTCTGGGGCCAAGCTCAGCATTGACTGCTTCCTTTCTCAAAGCCAGGTTTCCAAGAGGGGTGGAGGTCAGGAGCCAGGACTGCTGAGCCTGTGCCTGGCCCAATGACAACCGCCCACGCGGGTGAGTCTGCGTGCTGAGTGCTTTAAGCAGACATCTCTCTGAGCTTCTCTGTGGGAAGCTACCGTTCTTGACTACGTACGAAGGCGTGTGGCTCAAGACTACTGCCTAGCTAGAAAGTAGGCAGAACGTGACAGAGTTGAGGTTCTTTCTTTTTTTGCAGTACTGGGGTTTGAACTCAGGGCCTCACGCTTGCTAGGCAGGTGCTCTACCACTTCAGTCATGCCTCCAGCCCTTTTCTGCGTCAGTTTATTTTTCAGATAGGGTCTCTTGTTTTTGCCCAGGGCCAGTCTTGAACCGTGATCCTCTTACCTATGCTTCCCCGTAACCGGGAAGACAGGTATGTGTCACAATGTCTAGCTTATTGATTAAGATGGGAGACGGTATCACTAACTTTTTGCCCAGGCTGGCCTCAAATCACGATCTTCCCAATTTCTACCTCCCAAGTAGCTGAGATTATAGGCGTAAGCAACTGCATCTACCTGTCAGTCTTGATACTCATTCATCTTGCAAGGCCAGTAGAGGCCCCACTACTCTGAGGAAATGATTGGATGCTGGATATCCAGGAGAAAGTAGAGAAAAGGGAACTGTGGGGAGGGAAGTGAAAGGGAGGCTTTGCTCCCTGTCAACTGAGGGACTCAGGAAATCTTGTGAGCTTATGCAGAAAAGACCAGGAGAGAGGCTGGGTGGGCCTGTGGTTACATGCTCCTAGGTCCGTGCCAGATGTGGCAGTCTCCAGCCTGGGCAACACGTTTCCTCTCGGCATCCCGACTGCACAGCTGGAAACTGGGTGATGATAACGGCACTCGCACCTCACAGGGGTACATGGAAAATTAAGAGTGGTCATTTAAGAAGCTTACTGGCACGAGGCCCAGAACACAGGAAGTATCAGTAAATGGTGGCTATCATTGTTGTGTGTTGTTACTTGAAATCCTTAACCCAAACAGAACATTCTAGTGGCCACCGGAATGGGATTAAGCAGACTCCTGTACTTGGCGGCCTATTCTCTCCGTGGTGCTAATTTGTCAACTAGGGGCTCCCTGGAATCTGGCTGTTTATATCCTACAGAGCTGAACCACAGCTCCTGGCTGACTGTGTTTTCTTGCTCTGGGCAGACATTCAAAAGAGTGGAGTGTGCCATGTCTCTCGTGCCCAGTCTGCAAACCATTCCTGTGTGAGGGCAGGCCATCCAAGGGCAAAGCAGGAGCCCAGGCACACCATCACTCACAGCCTAGATCCCGCTTCCCACAGTCAATTCCTGTGGCTCTGCTCTGCCCAGAAGTCACAACTTCAGCAAAGTACATAACTGCTTGACAAACAGTCTCTTGTCTGATGGACTGCTGTGTCTGCACTCTTAATTCCATTTCTTTTTCCTGAACAGGCCCTGGGGAATCCTGAAGAGCTGTTAGCCTCCCTGGAAGCAGTCAAAGCCGCCAGCGCGCATACTTACTCCCTGTGAGTGGGTCTCCGTGCATATCTGAGGGGTTGCCCTCTGGTCCATCCAGTGGGGGGCTCACCCCCTGCAGTGAAAACTCGCCACTCTCACCCTCTTCCGAGGGTAGACTAGGGTGCTGGGTACAGGGTGCCTCCCTGGTAGGGCCTGGGCTGGGTGCTGGACTTCGATCCATCCCTGCAGGAACGACTCCCACGTCTGCAGCCCCCGGGTCCTCGCTCTCCAAGGATGTATGATCCCCACGGGCAGTCCTCACATCTCTGGCATCCACAGCACTGTGGGCAGTGGGCACGGGAGGACTGCTGCCCACTGAGGGCACGGGGGACTGGTACTGAGGTATGACACCAATGAACTTCAGGCCCCGACTCGCGGCCTCCTGGACCTAGGAGGAAGGAAAGCAAGGGAACTGCATGAATTGGACGGTCCATCAAAGGGACACGGCAGTGGCCAGTGCCTCTGCACAAATGTCAGCAGAAATGCAAAGAACACTAGGCTAAGGAGCCATGTCCCCAAGTCAATGCCTGCATTCTACTCCTGGACTGATGGGGACAGGCACTGTGTAATGGAGAAAGAAAAAAATGGACCCTAAATGGCTGCGATCATCTCTCTATGAAACACTGCATTAGTCCCTACTTATTTATTATTTGTTTTTGGGTTTTGGAGACTGGGTCTCACTATATAGACCAAGGCTGGCTTTGAACTTACCATCCTCCTGCCTCAGCCTTCCAAGTGGTAGGATTACAGTCCTGAACACTGGTTTTTATTTTTTTAAGAGGCTGAAAAAGATTCTAGAAGAACAAGCTTAGACTGAGTTTGAAAGAGGAAGTTCGTTGTGGTAACAGTTTATTTTTTGTTTCTTTTTCTGATGAATCACCAACTTCCTGCCCATGGAACTACTGTCTAAATACAGCAATGTCTGTGCAACCATGGCCTCCCTGCCACGTGGTATGGAGGCAATACTAGGGTTTAAGCTCAGGGCCTGTGCTTGCTAGGCAGGTGCTCTTCCACCATGAGCCACGTCCCAACCCATTTTTGCTTTAGTTATTTTTCAGGTAGCGTTTCGCATTTTTGCTTGGAGTGAGCATGAACTGTGATCTTCCTACCTGTGCCTCCCACATATTTGGGATTGTAGATGTGTACCACCACTCCTGGCTAATTGGTTGAGATGGGGATCTTGCTAACTCAAACAGTCATCCTCCCGATCTTTATCTCCCATGTAGCTGGGATTACAGGCATAAGCCACCAAGCCTGGCAAGAGCTTCCTCTTTGAGACAGAATTTTTGGCAGAGAAGGTCAGAGATGGGGAAAACCACCTGCGTGAAGGCTGCTAGGCACCCTCCTCCGTGACACCCTCAGGCCTGGGGAAATCCAAGCAGCCCACAGACTACACCTGACCGACAACCACACCAGGCCCCTAGGTTCACACCATCCTGTGCAGGCACCCAGGCAGTTGCTGTTCCTCCCTTTCTGGAGTCTTTTGATACCCCAACACTTCCTAAAAAAGTAACTCTAGGCCACTGAAACTTACAAGTCTAAACTTTGAAAGAAAAACTGAAAGTAACAGCCTAATTAAATCAAGCACAAGCCAGTTCAAAGTAGGAAGTGGACTTAAGGGTAATTTCCCCAGCAAGGATGCTCAAGTCACCTGACCAATAAGGAAGCAGCTAAGTCTTCGTCAGCATCCCTAAAGTGGATGACCTCAGAAAACCTCAAGCCTGTGCAGGGATCATCTGCTGCCTTCCTCAAGAATCAGCAAGAAATGCTGGCCTGGAGCCATGTTCCCCCAGGAGGAGGTGAGGAACAAGCCTCTGCAGCCATCTCTGCAACAACCACCCCGACCCTAAACAAAGGGTCATTTTGGGTCTATACTACACATTCCATAAAAAATCTACAGCCCTTGTAGATTTATGATCCAATCTTTCTATAATGCTTAGTCTACATAAGACATGGCAATAACCACAGCAGTAATTATCACTGACTGTAGACCTACTACGTGTCAGGCACTGACCCTGGCATTTCATGTCAGTCACTGTTTAATTCTCCAATGACCCTCCATTGCATCATTCACCCCATTTCAGATGAGGATACTAAGGCCCAGTGACATCAAAGTTATAACACAAGCAATGAAGAGCTAGAGTTCAAAGGCAGGCCTGGCCTGGGCCAAAGTAGACATAAGACCAAGTGGACACATCTCGGGCCATCAGATACATCACGTCCACGGTCATGAGTGTGTTTACTCGTATGCTCACTGTTGGCTCAAATCACTCTTTGCATGTTAGAAGAGTTAAAAAAACAAAAACCTTTAAACTCATCCTTTTCATTCTGAAAATTTACTTTTTACTATGATATTCACCTATTTGAGAAATTATTTCTGAAAGCTTCTAAAGGAAGACATAGGAAACAAAAGCTTGAAAAGAGTGGGGAGATAGTTGTATCAAAGAACCCTAGGTTTAGGAAAGCTACTGCCTACAAAGCACAGCTTTGAGCTCCCTGGCAACATAGGCAAAAAGAGAAAGGCAATGTATTTTACAGTCCTCAAAGGAGGTATGGCAACCTCCTTACATGGGCTCCTGCTCGAGTGTGGGAACCACAGTGATTATTGAAGCATTTTAGAAGCTGGTTCCTCTGAGGGCTGAGTCACAGGCTGTCTCCACCACAGACATTCGTGCAATGGCAGAGAGGTTGAGGGCATTCAGAAAGGCTTGGAGGCCCAGAGGTGTAGCTCACTGGCATGAGGTATCACAGCAGTGACAGAGTTTTCTGTGTCTCCGTTTTCTCATTATAAGGTGGGGGAAATCCTACTTCCCCTGCAGCTGCTCTGGAGAGTAGACACAATGTATGGCCGGTACATAAAAGGTCAGGCACAGAGCAGGTACTCACAGCCACCATGATGGCGCAAACCTCTCTCCTGTCAGCCTGGGACTTCTGGGACCCTCCAGAGACCGCTGAGAGCCATCCCGAGAGAAGAGGGGAGGACTTTGGACCTAGGGGCATGTCCTAGCCAATCCTTCCTCCTTGGAATGGAAGAATGAGGGAGGCTCAGATATAAGTCAGACTTCAGGCCTCTCCCTCTGCAAACTGGACACCATGGTCCTTTGCCAGATTATCTGCAAATGTATCCGCTAGGCCAGAGGTGGTTCTCAAAGTGTGGTCTTGGGGACCAGCAGCTTCAGCAGCCCCTGGTTCTCAGACCCTATCGAAGACCTTCTCAGTCAGCCCCTTTGGGGCTGGGGTTCCTCATGCTTTGTTTGAACAAGCCCTGTGGGGATTCTAGGGCAGCCTGCTACTTGTGAGTTACTGCTATAGAACTTGCATTTCACAAGGTTTGGGGTGTTCTGCACAGCTGTGTCCCAAGCGATAAAATGATGTCCAACAGATAGCAGGCACTTAATGCAGAGTTGCTGAATGAATGAATACATACACTAAGTAACGAGCGGATATGTGTGTCTCTGCTCCCTGAATGAGCTCCTTGAAAGCTGGATGGTGATGGATTAAACTTTCAGCTCTAGAGCTCAATAAACATCTACTAAGCGACTTTACTGGCCCAGACCAACACTGTGCTTAG
This sequence comes from Castor canadensis, assembly GCF_047511655.1. Classification (NCBI taxonomy): domain Eukaryota; kingdom Metazoa; phylum Chordata; class Mammalia; order Rodentia; family Castoridae; genus Castor; species Castor canadensis. Next base: position 110,362,633 of record NC_133395.1, on the reverse strand, counting down.
GTACTGGGGACACAAAATAGGAGCTCTGATCTTGAAGTACATCAAGTCAATTATTGTAAGCAAACTTTAAAAATAATTACTCAGCCCAAGCATGGTAGCGTACCATGCCTGTAATCTGCTACTCAGGGAGCAGAGGTAGGAGAATCATAATCTGAGCTGTCCTGGAAAAAGTTAGCTCAAGACCTATCTGAAAAAATAAACTAAGAAAAAAGGGTTGTGGTCATGGCTCAGGTGGTAGAGCACCTGCCTAAAAAGTATGAGGCCCTGAGTTCAAATCCCAGTAGTGCCAAAAAAATGACACTAACATGGAACAAGTAATGCTGTATTACAATGTTACATGAAAATCAAGATGCTAAACCTCACACACACATAAGACAAACTATGCAACACACACACACAAAGCTATGCACAGAAACATTTGAAATGAAAGCTGTAGGATGGTAGAGTGGGGCTGTGAGTGATTTTTTTCTATTTGTGTAATTTTCTAAACTTTATTACTATTAGAATTTTAAAAAGTAAAAACTTTAAGAAGTTCTCACACAAGGTGACAACTGTAACAGCGAGTGCCCAGGTTTCTCAAAAGTGACAGTGACACAGTGATTCTTTTCACCCAAAAGGGAAGGGAAGGCAAATTTCTTACAGAAGGCGAGGGTGGTAACAGATACAATGATGGAACACAGCAGGGCTTCGGTAAGGAGTGCGATACTTCTGCAGATGTATGCCTCCACTCAAACCTAATTCATTTTTCACAGTATTGTGCTCCACAAAACCTATTTGGACACCAGATCTGCCAAGAAGCTTTGAAGGATGCATAGGAATTCACCAGCTATGTGAAGGAAAGGAAGAAAGCAATCCACAGAAAGGCAAGAATTTTGTCCTGGGCAAAAGCTCAGTGGTGCACACCAACCTGGTATGCTAAAGAAACTTCTAGAAGTATTTCTAGACCGAAGCCAGGAGTACCCAGAACTGAGGATGAACTGGACATCTCAAGGAGTGGGTCACATATGTCTGTGAATAAAGTCAACAGAGGCTCTGATCAACATTCCCACCACAGTGACTGAGAGCAGACGAGAGTAGGGTTCAAGGGCAAAGCACAAAATTTCTTTTGATATTCAAGTTTTATTTTAAACACTGGTGCAAATTTCACATCCTGTACCACGGTGCCTCAGAGTATGCACGCCTGGTAAAAGATGCTGAAATAAATGCTCCCTCTGCCCCAAGCCTTCCAGAGGAACTGATGTCCAAGAAGAAGAAGAGCTTTGTGCAGACATCTTTACCTGCAGCTCTGCTCCTCTCCTCGGGTGGATTCTGAAAGTAGAATTAGTAAGTCAAGGGATGTTAACTTTTCAAAGGCTTGGAACAGGCTGCCAAATTATTAACTAGAAAGCGCAAGTAGTCCTTCTTAACCAGAAGACTGCATTTAGATTTTATAAAGATTAATATTTGGCTTGATCCTACGGGCCTTGACTTTTCTGGTTTTCTACCTGACCCCAGTCCAGATGCTTTCACTTCTCTTTTTCATGAAGTCATCTGCCTGTGTGCCTCCAGCTAAACTGAATCCTGTGTGCTCTCATTCATTCATTCATTCGTTCACTCACAGGCTTCACTGAGCAAGTCTTTAATGGCAGCACTAAGACAGCATTCATCAGGGTTCATCCTTGGTCACCCGCTCTCCCCAACTTTGGTAATTCTACTCACAAGGAATTATACACTGACCATGTTAATTATTCCCAAGTTGGACACCAGCCCTGACTTTCCTTCCAGGTTCAGACCTACGTGACTGCTGGTCACATCAGCCTTGTCTCTCTTTGAATGTGAAGTTGCAGGTGTTGCCTTTCTCATCTTCCCCCCTTTCTCTAGCCCCATGTGTCCACTCACACAGCCCACCAGAGTAAGCCTCCTGTGTTTCAGCAACCCCTCCTCCATTCCCTTCACATCCCAGGTCACTTCAGGCCCTCGTCATCTACAGCCGGACATCACCATGACTTCATGTTCCACTAGGGTCTTCATGAGCCTTGGACCCAATCAATATGAAAGAAGAAATCATTAACAATCAGGTCACTTTAGCCATGGCACTCCCACAGACTCTCACATGTACAACCACGACTGTCACTAGTGACAACAACTGTTAACACTGCAGAACTTTTCTACAAAGGACTTTCACCAGCGTTATCTTAGGCCTCAAAAGAATACGTTAGAGAGGAGGAAACAGGTTGAGAGAAGATTATAGGACTGGTCAAACGTCACAGTTTATCAAAGGCAGTGCCTGGCCTGGACTTGGAACGTGCTAAGCCAGCCTGAGGCTCTTTCCCCTGGACAGAATGCATCGCCTGCAAAATGTCCTTCAGATATTAATGTAAAGTGAACTCGTTCTCATTTCTTCTGTCCTTAAGAAACATTGTAGGGCTGGCAGAGTGGCTCAAGTGGTAGAGCACCTGCCTAGCAAGCCTAAGGCCGAGTTCAAACCCCAGTGCCACCAAAATCAAAGGAAGGAAAGGAAAAAAAAAAAAAAAAAACCCATCTTGGTCAGGATGATGGTACATACCTATAACTCCAGAACTCAGAAGACTGAGGCAGGAGGATCTCAAGTTCAAGGTCAGCTTGGGCTACATAATAAGACCCTGCCAAACAAAATAAAACAATGACCCAAAAAAACCATTCTGCTTGAAATACTTAAGAATTGCAGGTTTAGGTTAAAGAGAACCATTTTTTCTGGTCCAAGACTTCATTCAATTACTCTGTACTATATAAGAACAGATTCCTTGGTACTATATTAGGATAAAGTTAGTAGAAAGATTTCCTTAAAGAATTCAGTTATATAAAAAGTCTCAATTCACTATAAAAATTTTATCATCTTCAGTTTTTATATATATATATATATATTTTTTTTTTAAAGGCATCACGTCTACTAAAAAACATGACACTGGGATAGTCCCAGAAAAATCTAAGGTGGCTATCTGCTACTCTGATAAATGCAATACACTATGACACATATCTGTGTTTGGAGTTTGGGCACCAGCCAGGGTGGAACTAGTTTGGTAGAATTAGGACACGTTGGGCTCGGTAAAAATGGAAGCTATGTGTAACATGGAAGAGCATGAAAGCCCCGTGCTTACAAGTGGGTGGGTAGAACTGGACAGCCTGCAGGCCACACTCAAGGTCATGGGTGAAGGTCAGACAGTTCCAAGATGGCTTTGTTTGCATCTAATGAGGAAGGTATCATGATTAATTTCACTTGTTAATTTGACTAATACTATGGTGACTTGTTTGGTAAAACACTGGTTGAAGTGTTGTGGTAAAGATGTGGCTGACATCCCCAGTGAGGGACGTACTTTTGGCTTTTTGAGTGGAGTTCTCTCTTTTAGTGACAGAAGTTCTCAGATTAAGTCCTCAACAAGGAGCCTGAGGTCATAAAGCTTTGACCCAGCTCTGTCACTCATTACTTATGTTACTGATCAAGCCAGTACACTTACCTGAGCCACAGTTTCCTCAGCTATAATGTACTTTCATCTTCCATAATACAGTGGGCCCCATCCAATCAGTTGAAGGATTTAAGAGTATGTGCCCCACAGAGTTAATCCTTAGAAAACTAGGGCTTAAACTGGTATTAACTCCAGGTCCTGGGGAGGGACCGAAGTAAAGCTAGAAGGTTTTCAGTGATTTCTTCTGCCCAGGTGAAGGAAGCCTCTCCCACCAGGTTCTGAGGAGAGCTGCTACACACTGGGTGAAGAAGTTATGTCTACAACTGGTGGACTCACTTCCTACAAGTTATAGGTAGTGCCTGTCTTCAAGATGAACTTCACGGAACACCTGTAACTAAATGAGCTAATTTAAATGCATTCAAATAAGGGCTGGGGTCCTGCAGCTCAACACAGAGTGCTTGCTTAGTCTGCACAAGGGCCTGCATTCATTCATCCCCAGCACCACTCAAAAATTAATTCCAATAAAAGAAATAATTCTATTCCTCACTCGCTCACATCAGTCACATTCCAAGTGCTTTGTAGCCACTGCTAGCTGCTGACTACACCAGGGGATGGCACAGACGTGGAACATTTCTATCACCACGGAAAGTTCTACTCGTCGATGCAGCGTGATACGTCCTGTAAAATGCTGAATAACAGACACTGAGTTTTGATAGTGATTTCAAAACCCAAGACTCACATACAAATCCGTCCTGAACCACCCTAGACTAGACCACTGCCCACCATGACCCCCTCATAACTCACAGGACCATGACATACACAGGGAGCCCAGCAACAGACACATGACTGTATGCCAAGACCAGCACAAAAATGCTGTGCTGAGTTTCACTGTTCACATGAGTCTTTACGGTGAATATTTTATCGTACACACACAGCCCTTCCCATCTTTCGTCACCTCAACTCTCATACAGCTTTCTGAAAAGACAGGCTCAAAAAAACAGGGGCTTCAGCTCACATCTGAAGCCGCCTGGAGTTCTGATGTGTTAACACTTGGCTTCAGGAGCTGAAAGCTTTGCCAGCACTGCTGGGGGTTCAGCTCTGGGAGGGGCCACGAGGAACAATCACACGGACCTGGCTGTGGTGCTGTTTTCTCTTTTGGTGACAGAAGTTCTCAGAATGAGTCCTGGACAAGGAGCATGAAGACCTTAAGCTTTGACCTTAAGCTGTGCCATTCATCACTTGTGTTACTGATCAATTCAGTACATTTGTCTGAGCCTCAGTTTCCTTGCCCATAAAGTGGGGACAGTAATATTCATTCATTCATTCCATAACTACTTATTGAAAGCCAACTACCACGTGCTGGCCCTGGGTTCTGGGATATTGCAGTGAGCTGGGGAACAGGCATTATCGCTGCCATCTTGGATATATTTGATTTAACTCCAAGAGTAACTGGGAGAGCCTGAAGAGTTAACTTGTCACATTCTTCTCGAACTGTCTATCTTTAATTTCAGTGACCACTGCTTGTCCTCAGATCCCTGGTGGGACTGTGGCTGAAGGAAAGAAAAATCCATTGATTGTGCTCTGTTTATTCAGGGTGATTCGGTAGGAAGCTTGAGAAGCGCTGTGAGAACTCAGCAAACTGCAAATTCCCTTAAGAAACAAAGGAAGAGGTGGGGCCAGAGTTCTAGTGGACAGAGAGAACGGATCCAGCCTTTGGTAGCTCTGTTGAGGGCAAGCATTTCTGGCAAAAGGAGTTTCATGTGCCTGCATTGTGTGTTAGCTTACTCAGTTCTTTCACTCAGACTGCACCAGTATTTCCACAACTCATGGGAAATGCGAGTGTGTCTGGGGTCAGAATCAGTAGGCCTGAGAGACTGCTGTTACAACTCCCCCCGCCCAAAGATCTTCAACTAGTTTTTAGTGCCATTTATTAACCAACCCACTTGGAGACCCCAACCACATGTCAAAAGTATAAATGAAGACACAAAAGGGAGGTGAAGAAGGAAAGGCCTTCCTGTGAGGAACAACTCAATGGTCTCTCTGAGTAGCCAAGTGGCCAGCAGGGCAGTTTCAGAGCTAGACTTAGGAAGACCTGGAATCAACATCACCAGCCCAATGCTCTTCATTTGTGGGCATCATTCTTCTTTTTATCTAGGACCAAGTTTTTTCCATGTAGCAGAAAATATAACTACTGCTATCCACTAAGTTTTTCTGCTAACAGCCTAGTCCCTAGAGACAAAGTCTAAACTTCCCGGTTACGTGCAGCAAAAGATCCCAGGGAAGGACTCTGATTGGCCCAGGTTAGGTCAGGTGTCCACTTCCGAGTCAACTGGCTTTGTCCAGGGTACAAGTTGATTCCCATGGAAAACACACAGTTGGGCTGTGGGACCAAAGAAGCTCTCAGAAGAGGAATTATTTGAAAAAATAAATACTCAAATTTTTATCAGTGTTTATGTATCATGTGATGTGAACTAAAATCTAAAATTTGCTTCTTACCCAGTTATACTAACACAACAAAGAGAGTAAGAGGCAGATGATACATAAAGGCAACCAATATTTAAGGCAAACAAAGCTAAGTAAATAAATCTGCATCCGTCAATAATGTTGATATATTTTGGTCAAAATAGTTTTTGTGTCAGGGCTCTAGGCTGTCTGCCTGCATAGACACAGTATTTACTCCCTAGAGACTATCCTTTGCATGTTTACTTCAGGTCTCTCAAGACCCTTTATAGCCAGGCATGATGGGGCACACCTGTAATCCCAGCTACTCAGAAGGCAGATGCAAGAGGATCATGTGTTTGAAGCCAACTCAGGCAAAGGTAGTTTAACTCTAAAACACAAGCAAAGAACTTGGGGTGTGGCTCAAGTGGTAGAGTATTTGTCTGGCACGTCCAAGGCCCTGGGTTCAACTCTAGCACCACCAAGGAAAAACTGTTTATTAGGAATATTTTTTGAGCCAGGCACTGGTGGCTCACACTTATAATTTTAGCTAATCAGGAGGTGGACATCAGGAGGACTGCAGTTCCAGGCCAGCCCAGGCAAAAAGTTCATGAGACCCCCCTCTCAACCAATAGCTGTGTGTAGTGGCAGATACCTGTCATTCCAGCTACTGCATGTAGATGGCAGGATCACAGTCCAGGTTGGCCCTGGCAAAAAAGAGAGATCCTGTCTCAAAAATAACCAGAGCAAAAAGGATTAGTGGAATGGTTCAACTGGGAGGGTGCCTGAGAGGCTCTGAGTTCAAACCCCAATACAGCCAAAGTAAGTACAAATAAGAGAACACTTTCTGGAATCACCATCTAACCTCCGACCACTCTACTAGAGAAAAGTTTGCTGTAACAGATGCACAGGCCAACCAGGAGGGGCAGGACCCAAGAGCCAACAGTTGAGCAGACAGACGCCACCTCCAGCAAATTCTCATTGGCCTAGTAAGTCCTTCATCTTCCTCCGTGTGTGCCCCTCAGCAAAACTTAGCATATGCCTGGTTACCTGTGCTCAGACCAGGATCCCTGAGCAAAACAAAGACTTCAGTCCAAGAGAACTACTATCTTCCAAGTAGGAGCACTTGGGAAAAGAACGGGCAGGGGAATGACCATCTTCCACCAGAGGTACAAACCCTCAGGCTTCTATGAAATTCTAGTGCAAGCCCACAGAGGAAAAGGATAAACCAAACCTCAAAACATCTGTTAGCAAAGCATTTAAGGAGACTCTCATCAGCGATCTATAAGAGTTAAGAGAATGTGTGCCAGACTTCAGTTTGTTCGTTTTGTGCTACCTAAGTCCACAGTTAGTCAAACAACCTTGCCCACAGGTGGAGTCTGTGCACACAGGAACGGTATGGGAAGGAGTCCCACAGGGCAAGCAAAAGTGAAGACTTGAGACTGTATCTGAAATGATGCGGAGAAAACATCTGGCTCTGGAAATCCACAATCCCAAGAGTTAACATTTACTGGGAGCTTTCTCTGCCCAACGCTGTTTTAAAGGCTTTACATGGATTAGCTCACTTAATCCTTACGATTACCATAACATTAAGTATTCCTTTCTAATCTCCATGTTACAAACTAGAAAACTGAGGTGCAGAGAGGCTGGGTAACTAGCCCAAAGTTATACAGCAAATAAAGAGCAAACAAGATTCAAACCCAGGCAGTGTGGCTCCCCAGAGCCCTCTTCCTACCAGTTATACCCATCAGCATTGTACTGACCATAACACAGCCTCTACTTAAAGCCATGGTCTGTCACACGAGGGCTAGATCACAGGGTCTTGTATCTTTAAAGCCTGGACTTTTGATTCGATGAGATGCCATGGTGGTTTCTGTGCAGTGACACAATCAGACTATCCTAAGGAGAATGGATTTTTCCATTCACCTCTCTCAGTAACAGAGGTGAGCAGACAGAGGCAAAGAAGATAGTTGGGGACCCAGAAGTCACCGCACAGCATAAAGTGTCTGTTCAAAAGAACTGATGTTTGTCATGGGAAAGGATGTGAGCAGCAGATAGCAGACCAAAAGGAGACAGTGATCTGCTGACTACAAGGTGACATGCCAATGGACTCAGATATGTTAAACAACTGGTAACCCATTCTCCAAAGAATGAAGCAAGAGGATGCTAGGACTGCTAGAAAAAGCCAACTCCTTACTTGGGCCCACGAATTAACTACAAAGCAGGACAACAGTTGGGCATCTCTGTTTCCAGTTTGTATCTGTATCCTTTGCTCTGCGCCCTCTCTGCAGCCACCTTGGAATCCAGGAAGGACAGGACTGATCGATAACATCTTTACAATGACAGCTAAAACTACCCCCAAGAAAGGATCAGCAGAGCCTCTCAGGACAGATGACCCCTGTCCCCAATAAGGACAATGACTTATAATGATAAGGCTGTACTCTGGAGCAGGAGTAATCATCTCCTGGGAACCAGATTGCTCCCCTCAAGTGATGACAGCCTCACAAAACTCAGACTGATATAATAATCAACCAGAATGATCAACCAGCCATGCTACCAATGGGACTGCTTAACTACGCATTCCTCTCACCTCCTGCCCCAACTCTCCCCCAGTTTAAACCTGAAGCTTGTATCTGTACCCTGAAGATGGGCTGAAGTGCTTACTTTGTCTGTTCCTGTGGCTGTCTGTGCTACATACGAACTCTCCTTTCTCTGCCCTTCACCACTGCTCATCTCTTTATTTGACAGGTTGGGGACAGTGGTAGGACCTGACATGTTGAACCCCTGGAGTTGGATGTGGGGGCCTAAAACTCCAGTTTCACTGGGACTGTCAAAGCAAACTGTCATCTAGTTAAACATGACCAGCAGGGAAAGACCCAGAAATCTGCTTTAAAAGATACTTAGGTAACTGCTCTTACTTATCCTTCCTATATGGAACACACTCTACTTCTTCCATCCCTCTCCTGCTACCCTTGGCTTTCTCCACCTGGCCCCTCCCACAGATGTCACATTCTTCCCACTAGAGACCTTCCAGTAAGTTGTGGCCACGTTGCTGGCTTGCAATGTCTTCACTCATCTTTACCAAGGACCTTTATTCTTTAGGGCCCCTTACCTCAGCCCTCTCCCCACACCTCCTTCCCCTTGATTTCATCATTGGGTCATCTCTGGAAAATGAAGGCCAGTTGCTGAGAACCCTATGTCCCCTTCTGGCCACCTCTAAGCAACATCTCTCCTCTTTGTGATTGGTCAAGGTTAAATCCTGGCCATGCAGCTCCTGTTTTCTAGCCAACTTGAGGACCCAGCCCCAAAGAAAGTCACTTTTCTCTCCTGTATCCTCAACCTGTCCTTCCTTTCTTTCTACTGGCTCTTTCTATTCAGCATACAGTCAAATGGAAAAGAGGAGAGAAGAAGGGGGGAGTGGGTGGGGAAGAAGAACAGGAAAGGGGAGGGGGAAGGAGAAAAACCAGTCAGGAGCAGCAACAGGAAGTAAGCCTCCTCAGTCACACTTGTGCCTCCCTGCCTCCCCACCACTTACTGCACATCTTGTGTACCTGGCAGCCACACTGGTCTGGAAGACTTACTGAATGGCCATCATTTTAAACTCTCCAGCAGACCCCAGCTCTTGACATGGCCTGCAGAGCCCAACACCCCACTCCACCCAAACTGAGGCTTGCCTACCTCTCAGACCACATCCCACACCTTGCTCCCTTCCTGCCACCTTCACCAGTCTTTGTTTTTTTCCAATTCAAGTCTGTTCCCACCAGGGGCCTCTACACTTGCAGATCCCTCTGCTGGGGAAAATGCTGTCCTCAATCTTCCAATGTTTTTGTTTCTCCAGCTGAGTGACAACTCCAAAGGACAGGGACTTGCTCTATTTTGCTTTAAGCTGTGTCCCCTGCACTTGGAACTATTCCTGGTATGTACTATGTACTCTGTGAACATTTGATTAAGAAATGAGTAGTTAAGGATTAAATTTTAAGCATCTGAGGTCACCCCAAATTGAAACTTCTGAGCCTACAGTTTTGGGAAATTCCATCTGGAGCCAATCATATTTTGGAAATATGTTCATTTGAAATTTTGAAAGTCTACATATCATTGGTATTTCTTGTCAAGGTTAAAAACACCTCACAACTGGGCATTCTCATATCCTAAGACCCAGCAAGGAGTTTCCTCAAACTCCCCCGCCAAAACAACAACTGGAGTCCTGGAGCTGCTGCATTGACAGCCCCAGTTTTATACACTTTGCTAATACCAGTGACCCTGGAATTACAAGCTGGAGGCTGAGGACCTCAAAGGCTTACCTGTACTCCTGATAATGTTCTGGAAAACCATTCTTAGAGTCTTCATGGAACTCAGGTCTCAGCACACAGTTACTTGACTGAGGCAAAAGAATTTAACCAGGAACAGATGTTTCCCTTCACACCAGGCTGCTTTAAATCCAGCATTCGTGACTCCCCACCCCCACCCCCCACATTCCCTGATTTACATAGGCTTCCAAAACATTAGTGAAAGGGACTTTTAACGAAATGTTGAGATGGTGCAGTTGGGACAGTGCTATCCTACTTTTAACCCTTGGTTAAAAACCCCTTTTCTATTCCCATGACTCCAGACCGACAAAAAATGTAACAGGGTCTTAATGGCATTTGAAATTCCCATGGTAAACAAAGCAGTTAAACTAAGTACTTGGGGATGGTTTTCATTACAATGTGCTGAAGAAGTGAATGTTTTATTGTTCTTTTGTAAATACCCTGGAGAACCCTGGGATGGTTTTTGTGGAAGATGGAAATGATTTGAGAGTGTTTCAGATCTCAGGAAGATATGTGATCCCTTTGAGTAACAATAGGTTATTTTGAGGGGAGAGGGAAGGTTTTGAGAAGTATAGATCAAAACTATTTCCAATGCCCTGTAACACTCACCTCTTATTCTAATGTCTTGTCTTCATTTTTTCCTATGTTTTTATTTTAGCCCTGCAAGTCCTCACAGTTCTTTCCTAGTAGAATGAATCAAAGTGAACACAGCACATTCATGTATGTGACAGAATGCATTTTCCAAAGACACTCATAGTATCCCTCATCCCACATGGTCTGTGAGGACCTTGCCATTTGCCCACCAAGAGGTGGAGTTTTTGTGTGTCCCCTCTACTTGAACCAATGTGAGTCTTTGTGATGCCTGTAAGTAATAAGATGAAAAGGATCCTAGGTGACTTCTGAAGCCTCTTCATAAAAATACCATGAATTTCCACCTTGTTACTTGGGATACTTGCTCTTAGAACCCAGTTGTCATGTTTTGAGGAAGCCCAAGTCTACAGCCAGAACCAACCTTCTGGCCTTTGTGATGGCGCCATCTTGAAAGTGGATGCCCCTATGAAGTTAACACCTAGTCTTCCAGCTGGTACCAAATGGGGCAGAGGTTCTCTGCCTCTGCTAAGTCCTGCCCAAGTTGCAGACCTTTGAGCAAAATAGATGTCTGTTGTTTTAAGCCAGTATATTTTGGGAGTGGTTTGTTACACCGCAATAACCATCTTCTGAAATACAGTAATCCTCACTAATTCCTATCCATAGGCAATAACAGACTGCAGGGATTTCTGTAAGTGTAAAATCCACTGTCCTTCATGCAAGATGTAGTTAGGCGCACCTTCAAATATGCAGAAATGTAAACAAGGAAAACAAGTCCCTGAAGGGGGAGCCTAATAAAGAGGTGAGAACGTTTGTAATTAGCCTCTCAGTTTGTGATGGCTTATCCAAACTGCTGAACAGGCAAGTGCCCTTAAGGTAACTAAAGGCTGCCCTGCAAAGTGACTGACGTTATTAATGGGCTCAGCAAACCTGTAGGCAAACTTAGACTCGGTTCATGTTTATCCCAAGTTCCAAACACGCAGTGCATGAATTAATGATGATGCTTACATAAAATGACACCCACATTCCCTGGCACAGTTGAAATCAGAAAGCGACACAGATTCTGTGCTTGAAGCGTCAGAAAAAATCCACTGTGTGGATTTTAAGCATCAGAAAGGCAAGCTTCCTTTGCCCTCTAGGGAGTGTCTCTGAAGTTAGTAGTAAAGCAACTGTCTCGCATTCAAGGCGGGACGTCATTGAAGAAGTGTCTATACTAACTGACCAACGACAATGACAGTACTAGTCACCCCAGGACTGTATTTAAACATTTTCTTTTAATGTTTTTCTATCTCTTCTTATTTCTACTCTCTGCATCCAATACATCATGACCTTTTTAGAAGCCTCTTTAGCTGCCTTCTGCCCACTACCACCCCACCAGTGACATCCCTGTCACCCCTACCAATACCATTCCCTACCACCTGTCTCCCCTGGCGCACTTTCAACCTAGGGGTGCCACCTTCTGGCTAACAGGTTGAAATATAGATTGGGAAGTAATGAAGTAGATGAGAAATCCTGGCTGCTTGGACTAAATTTAGAATAATCGTTATTAAACAGTGGCTATTAAACAACTCTGGCCTTTGCCTTACACACATAGTTTGGGGACTTCTACAGATGACATCTCATAATACTATCATCCCAACTTTTCGTTCTTTTAAACATTTCAGAAGTCAAAAGTGATCCAACAAAATGAGTCATTTAAAGTTAAGATTTTTCTCACAATAGATTTGCTCTATTGGAGTGTCTGAAGTTAGCGTTTATTTTTAACAGTAGATTTTAAAAATGGGGGAAAATATTGTAAAAATAACGACCCTTACACCGAGCTCTGATGAGACTTATTAGGAGGAGATGGTTACCAATCAGTCAATACACACAGCTGTACAGGATGAAGAGTAGAAGGAATACCAATACATGCCTGGCAAAGCTTGTGGAACCAGGGCCTGTGATGCTAAGACCCTGCCTGCCACCATCCCGAACCCCACCTGATCAAATATGGCTCTCTGATAATGAGGGAGAATCACTCAAAAGTCAGATTGACCATACCAGAGTTATTAGCAACCTTAGGGATTACCATATATGTGCAAAGGTCTCATGTTTATAGAGAAAACCAAAATTAGAGAAACTGAAGTGCCCCCACCTCAGTGGCTGCTTAAGTTACTAGGTGGATAGTTTCCTTTACTGGAACCAGGAGAAAATTCTGGAATTGAGCTTTGAAAGTTCCAGATCTCTGCTGGAGAAGGCAGGCCAATTTCAGTAACTATCTTGTGTCCAAGTGCTTTCTTTCCCCGGCTCCATCCCCAACCCCTCCAGTCATCTTCAACAACACTGACTTGGACCCTAATGGGATCTGCTTCTCAGCCTGGGAATTCTCCCAACAGCAAAAAAGGGGGAAAACGTTACATGGGCTGTAATTCTGTCATCCCTGCTTCTCAAAACCCTCAGAAAAGATTACATAGAATCACAAGCAACATGAGTGAAAGTTTCCAGCCTCAGACACACACACACACACACACACACACACACACACACACACACACACACACAAACACACAGAGCAGGCAGTCAAGCTGGCTGCCAGGATCAACTGTGCTCCTCAGAGGAGACACCCCACCCTCCACACTCCCACACTCATCTGTGCTGCATCCCAGACAGCTCTGCAGACAGGAGGCCTTGCTGAGGGGGTGCTCGGCACCTCTGAACATGGACTTGGGGGTAGGCACTCAACCTGAGCTGTAAACCCGTCAGCTCCCACATGTGTTCCCCGACGGTGCATAATTAGCACTCAAAACATGATCCATCTCATACAAAGTTCATACATATATTATATACATAAATACTTTTTTCCTCTTGGCATTAACAGCAAATTCCACATTTGTCAACCTGCCTGCTGGAAAGTATGAAATAGAAACAGATGACATCTAACCTTTACAAGTCACTTCCACCCATGGCTTACTCAAGTTTCAACCCAACCCAAACAGTGAAAGCAGTGACTAGAGAAAGAAAATGTGTGAGTGTCTCAGCCTTCTGTCTACTGTATCTTCCCTAAGTTAGCTCCCTCCTTCCCTCCTTCCTTTCCTTCCTCCCTCCCTCCCTCTCTCCCTTCCTCCAGGACCAGGCTTCACGCTTACTAGGCAGGCACTCTCCTGCATGATCCAGCCATTTTTGCTTTTGTTATTTTGGACATAGGGTCTTGCTTTTTGCCCAGGCCAGCCTGGACTGAAATCTTCCTGTTTATGCTTCCTGCTATAACTGAGATGGCAGGCATGTGCCACCATACCCAGCTTTGTCCCACTGAGATGGGGTCTCACAAACATTTTTGCCCAGGCTGGCCTGGAACCTTGCATGTTCCTCCCATCATAGAAAAAAAGATAAGAAACAAAAACAGTAACAGTTGCAAAGCATCTCAAGAAGTGATCAGAACTATAGATAAAGGGGAAACAGAGAAATTAAAAGCAGAAATACTAGAGCAGAAAGTGGCAGGGGTTATGTTGCTCTGTTAAAGCTGAGTGGGCAAGCCGGGCACCGTGGCTCAAGTCTGTCATCCCAGCAATGTGGGGAGGACATAGGTAGGAGGATCATAATCCAACAGGCTTGGGCTAAAAAAAAAAACTCCCCTAAAACCTATCTGAAAAATAAGTAAAGCAAAAAGGGCAGGTAGAGTGACTCAAGTGGTAGAGCTCCTGCCTAGCAAGCACAAGGCACTGAATTTGATCCCCAGCACTGCCAAAAAAAAGAGTGGGCAAAGGTGAACCTGAGCAAAGAGTTAAAGGAAATGGAAGAATTAACCAAGCAGGTATCAGGGAAAAGAAGGGCCATAAAAATTATCTTCACTGCTAAGAGTTATACCAACATTCAGTAACTCCAGTAGGATAACCCAATTCACAGTGAGCTGGAAGGCAAAATACACAATCCACAAACACTCATACATGCCTGGATATAACCTGAAATGTGACTTCTTAGGAAAGAGGTAATTGCTTCATACATTTGTACCTTTATAACATCTGCCACAATACGAGAACTCTCATTCACACTGAGCAAAAATACTTCTTGGGGAAAACATGTTAATCAAAGTGAGTTTGGAATGCTTAGTCAAGCAATCTGATGAATTTGATTTTTTTAAAAAGAAGGAAATATATTTAATAAAAATGTAAAATTATTCCTACAGCATGAAAGAATATTTGGGGTATTGTAGGAAATGATCTTCGAGATGGCTTTTAAAAGCAATGCAGGAATTCTATAAATGAATGAACACAAACCAACCACTGAGCCATGGCTTAACGCCTCAGACACGGTGTTGAACTGAAGATCCATTTACATGAGCAGAGAAGCTACCCCTTGGTGTGAGGAACCGGACCAACGCTACCTATGGGAGCAGAGGCCCAGGAAGGGTTCCAGATCTTGGTCTTAGTCTATTTCTTGACCTGGGTGTGATTCTCCCAGGTGTGTTCATTTTGTGCTAACTCACTGGGCCGTAAACGCGTGATGGCTGCCCTCTCTTATGTTATCTTCAATAAAAAGAGATTTTCATTCTTTCTTTTTTAAGAGTAATGCAGAATAAGTGGGTCCGTTACGGAGATTTCTCATTCACCCTAGAGCGGGGTGATAAAAACAACCATCCAAACATTGAACAGATGAGCACTTGTGACTCAGGCTAGTTTCCAGTGACAGAATTGCTCATGAATTTTAAAAGTGCTGAATCCCAGACAATTTGGATGACAGTAAGTAGGATGAGCTTCAAACCTGTGTTACATGTCCCAAATCTATACTGATGATCAAGTCACTAAAGGAAGAGAGGCTTGAAAAAGAGGCATGGGATGACGAATGGATTAAGATAACGTGGTATCTATACACAATGGAATTTTATGCAGCCATGAAGAAGAATGAAATGTTCTCATTCGCTGGTAAATGGATGGAATTGGAGAACATCATTCTGAGTGAGGTTAGCCCGGCCCAAAAGACCAAAAATCATATGTTCTCCCTCATATGCGGACATTAGATCAAGGGCAAACACAACAAGGGGATTGGACTTTGATTACACGATAAAGCGAGAGCACACAAGGGAGGGGTGAGGATAGGTAAGACACCTAAAAAACTGGATAGCATTTGTTGCCCTCAACGCAGAGAAACTAAAGCAGATACTTTAAAGCAACTGAGGCCAATAGGAGAAGGGGACCAGGAACTAGAGAAAAGGTTAGTTTGAGAAGAATTAACTTAGAAGGTAAAACACATGTACAGGAAATCAATGCGAGTCAACTTCCTGTATAGCTATCCTTATCTCAACCAGCAAAAACCCTTGTTCCTTCCTATTATTGCTTATACTCTCTCTTCAACAAAATTAGAGATAAGGGCAAAATAGTTTCTGCCTGGTAGCTAGGGGGTGGGGGACAGAGGGAGGGGGTGGGGAGTAAAGGAGGGGGCGGGGGGAAGCGGGGAGAAATGACCCAAACATTGTATGCACATATGAATAAAAGAACAAATAAAACAAAAGAGGCATGGGGATAAAATTTTTCATGAAATGCAAACTTAGCAGCTTTCAAATTTACACAATTTATGTAAGTTAGATTCACAAGTACAACTAAATTAATAAGTAACATTTGATGTACGTTTTATTTTGGCAGAACTGGGGACTTAACCCAAGAACTTGTACCTGTTAGGCAAGTGCTCTACCACTTGAGCCACACCTCCAGCTCTTCTGTATGTATTTTATTTTTGAGATAGGGTCTTAAAAGGCCTAAAACTCTTGATCCTCCTACCTCAGCCTCCTGAGTACCTAGGATTACAGGTGTTTGCCACCTTGCCTGGCAATAATTAACATTATAAGAAGAAATGTAATTATTTCAAAGGTATTCCTAAAAGCCTATAGGTTAAAGTTAGCACCTAAACATTAAGAAAAAATTTTTTTCCTAGGGAAAATGGGAGATATTCTTTCGTTATCTTCTATCTAGGCATATATGTTTGACACTGTTCTGTGTTCCACCTGCACTGTAGCTAACACAAATCATCATCACAAATGTTTCATGTCAACTTAGAAAATCCAGAACTGGAAACTGTTTAATTTTAAAACTGAAGTAGCAGAGAAAAATTTTCTGCTAAACACAACTTTATTTTGTAGGATATTCCACTTTACCAAAAATTTAGCATCTGAATTAAGATGTGTTACAAGTGATGCCAGATTCTGAAGACTTCATTTGTTTTTTACAAAAAAAGAGTAAAGCCAGGCATAGGTGGTTAGTGCCTGTAATCCTAGCTACTCAGGAGGCAGAGATCAGGATGATTGCAGTAAGAAGCCAGCCCCATGCAAACAGTTTGCGAGACTATCTAAAAAAAACCCATCACAAAAAAGGCAAGAGTGAGGCCCTGAGTTAAACCCCCTCCCCCCCCAAAAAAAAACACCAAAAAAAAAAAAAAGACAGTAAAATAGATCATTACATGTTGAAAAGGTATTATTTAGGACATACTGGGTTATATTAAATATATTACTAAAATTCATTTCACCCTTGTTTTGTTTTTTGGCGGCACTGGGGTTTGAACTCAGGACTTTGCACTTGAGTCAACCTCCAGTCCTAATTTCACTCATTACTGTTTTTTTTTTTTTCATATGGCTATTAGAAAAATGAAGACAGACAAAGGTGGTTCACATTGTATTTCTACTGGCCAATGCTAAGGAATAAAATGCCACTTTTGATCAGTGACTTTAGAAGAAAGAGAGAGAAACAAAATGAAAAGTCAAAATTGGAAAAACTGATGTATTTGCAGATTTGATTGACAGCTATGACAAAAAAGGTCCAGGAGTGGGGGGATTATGACAATGCAGAGGGGAGTAGGGAGATGGGGGGCCAAAAAGCTACAGCATCTTTTTGCAGAAGTGGTCAGCTTAGCTGGGGTGGACAGAGGCCGAATGCAAGTGCTAGCTACGATTCTACAGCTGTCAACAAATCCAATTGACCTAATTTCTGCTAAGCTGACAGTGTTAGAAATGCACTGTGTCTGTTATTACAGCAGCAAGAATGACAGAGGTGGTGAGTGCCTGTCTTTCTGGGGTGACAAAAGAAAGGAGGGAGCTTTTAATGGCTCTGCTCCAAGTCTTCCCTCTCTTAAGAGGGTTGGGTGAGGATAAGAACACACTCAGTTACAGAAGTATCTGGGCCAAGGAGACTTGACTTTGTGGGGCCAACAAAATACAATAAAGTACTGACTCATTATAGCCTGGGACAATTCTGTACAGCTGGAGAAAGCCAGTGTTAGTAGCTCATTTTAAAAAGAGAGAAAATTCTGTGTATATGTGTGAGTCTGTATGTGTGTGTGTGTGTCTACACATCTATATATTATGTTGAATATTATTCAGATTTAAAAAAGGCAATCCTGGTCAGGTCCCAGTGGCTCAAACCTGTAATCCTAGCTACTGGGGAGGCAGAGATCAGGAGGATCACAGTTCGAGGCCACCTGGGCAAATAGTTCAAGAGACCCTATCCTGAAAAACCCCATCACAAAAAAGGGCTGATGGAGTGGCTCAAGGTGTAGGCCCTGAGTTCAAACCCCAGTACCACAAAATAAAAAACATTTTTTAAAAAGGCAATCCTGTCATTTGTGACAACATGGATGAATCTGAAAGACATTGAGTAAAATACGCCAGCCAGGCACAGAAAGAAAAATACAATACTGCATGATCTCACTTACATGTGGAATCTCTTTTTTTTCTTTTAACCAAATACATAGAAACAACATAAAAAGGTTGTTACCAGGGTGGGGAAGGAGGTAGGAAGAGAGAGATTGCTGTAGGTCAAAGGGGCAAGGGAGCAAATTTGTAGGATGAAGAAGTCTGGGGATTTAGGACTGCAGTTAGAACATGATAACATTGTATTGAGTATTGCAAATTTGCTAAGAGAGTACACTTTATGTGCTCTTACCACAACAAGGTAACTCTGTGAGATGATGGACAAGTCAATTTGCTTAACTACATGCTATAAGCCTGCCCTAGGCTCATGTGAGGAACACTTGATCCCCAGCTGGGGCGCTATCTTGGGAGGTTCTGAAAACTTTAGGATGTGGGGCCTGGCAGATACTGGCCCCGCCCCCTGATGGCTGCCTGTGATCACCCATGGTTGGCAAGTGGTCAGTGGATTTCTCATTGCTTTAGTCCATTTTCTAAAGTGTGCCCCATGATTTAAATAGGTATTTGGTGGACAGGAGAAGCAAGGGGGGAAAGTCTCAAATTGTGTTTAAGAAATGCTGAGTTTTAAGCACGCACATCTCTCATAGGAGGTGGGAGGGAGACGCAGGTCCCTGGAGGTGTCTTGTCTCTGTCCCCCTGTATTTCTCTCTGCTTCCTTTCCTCCATGACGTGAAGAAGCTCCTCCATGCCACACACTCCCCCTGCCATGAAGCTCTGCCCCAACACATGGGGCCAAGCAACAATGGACTAAGATAAACTCTCAGAAACTGGGAGTGAAAGAAGTCGTTCCTCCCTTACATCATTATCTCGGGTATTTTGATCACAGAGAAGAAAAGTAACTAATACACTATGGTGATTACTTCACTGTGTATGTCAAAATATGCTATATACCTTAAATATATATAATAAAAATACTTTTCTTAAATTTTAAAATTGAAGAGAGGAACTGGCCCCATGCCCTAATGACTGCCTGTGATTACCAGGCTTGGTAAGTAGTCTGTGGATTTCTCATTGCTTTAGTCCATTTTCCAAAGTATGCTCTGTGATTTAAATAGGTACTTGGTAGACAGGAGAATTCTAACTGTATTTAAGGAATGTTGAGTTTAAGTAAACAGGTTTTCTACTATGAACTTTATCAGCGCCTTGACTCTTCTAAGGAGCATCGTAGGGCTTCTATGGAGCCCTGCAAAAGGGCTTACACCACGTGCATGTTTCCCAGGCATACAGGTCTATGAGGATCCTTTACTGAGAAGCAGGCCAGGCAGGGTTCACCTAAGAACCACAGGCTTGGAAGGAAGAAGCTAGATCTCCACCCTAAGTCAGAAATGAACGTGCCAGTCTGCTTCAGCATGGCTCAGAGGCAACAGAGCCAGACCTTGGTGGTCACCCCAGCTTGTGCACTGGCAAATTCCTCAGGGACCCATTTCAATGGCTGCAGGAATGAGGTGACATCCATATTCTGGAGAAGCAGCCATCTACCTCTCTCCTTCAGGAGATGACAGATTGCTCCACAACCAACCCAAATGCTAGGCCTCAGGCAAACTGTGCAATTCTTGGCACCACCAACCTCCTCCTGACAAATGGGGCTGGGAGAGGCATCCCTAGGAGGGTGGAAAGTCATGCTGAGGAGACGGTGTTACAGCAGCCAGGCCACAGCATTCATGGATACCTAGCTGCCACCTGCCCTCAGTTTCCCCTCCAGTCATGGGTCTGCTCCACAGGCCTACCTCCAGCATAGTTTCTGTTTCCTCAGGTTTAGGGCAGTTTCTCTGCACAGCCCACAAAGGAGCACAGGGCTGACAGTCACAGACTGCCACAGAGCAGACAGACCACTCCTCTGTCCTGTGCACATCTATGTGCTGTTTACAGGGATCCCAAGTTCTTTCTTTTTCTGACTTAACCACAAGTTCTTCAATTATTGTTACTTCCTGTGACATGTGCTCTGAATACTAAAAATTACATAAATGGCATTGGTTTACATAAGCAAGTTCCAATTCCCTGGGTGGATATTAAAATGTAATTGCTTAATAAAACATTACATTAAGGAGAACAGTGAAGATAATTCAAGATGCCAATGGAAAGAAAGAGTATCTTAAATGGAAAAACAAACAAACAAACAAAAAATCACCTATGCTGGAAAGGATTGCAGGGGCTCGAGTGAGTTCCAGGGGGCAAAGGGTAGCATTTTTCATTGCAATTCAGAGACATTTTGGATCAAACCTTGCAAAAAATATGTACTGGGAAGGGAGAGGCCATCAAAACAGCTTCCATGGAGGTCACTGGTAACTTCATAGTCACTGTAGCATGGCTGTTTCTGATTTCTAGCCCTTGGCCTAGGCAGCGTGGACAACTCCTCCCTGCTTGGCCTCCAGCACCAACACTTTCCTCCCTTCCCCTGGACTTCTCTAGCCACTTACTCCCTGTCAGCTTCCTCTGCCCAGCAGTCAACACTGAAACTCCCCAGCTCTCTTTCTCCACATCCTCCCTTCTTTCCTGGGCTATTTCATCCATGACCATCTTTGTCCCTAGCTGTTGTCCCCAGCCCAGGCCTCAGCCCTGCCTGTCCTGCACTCATCTCTATCATAACAAAGGCTCACATTCATCCAGCTGCACAGGCCAAGCAGCATGGGCTGCCTCTCTGTCTCTGCCATCCCCTGTAACCCTACCCACAAACAATGCTGGGGAGCTCAGAGCCATAGCCTCTTAAATCCACCCCATTTGCCGCATCTCCACCATAACGCCATCACCTATTGCTTCCTCCCTCAGCACTTGACCCAAATCCTTAGCCAGGCAGGAGGGCTGCCACTCTAGGACCCCAGCTACCTCTCCTACATCATCCCATGTTCCCCCAATCCTCTATTCTCTATGGTCAGGCCACAGTGACCTCCTTTCTGTCCCCAAATCAAATGTACTGTCTCCCACCTCATGGCTTTTGTCCAAGATATTCCCATCCTCAGACCTTGGTGCAAGCACCACTTTGTCAGGGGCCACCCCCAACTTCCACTGCCAACCTGGGCAGGGCCCCTTGCTATGTTCTACTCTAGGGTGTTCACCCACTTTATTATACATTGACTATGTTGACTGCCTGCTCCATGTCCATGTCCTCAGCTAGCCTGTAGGTTTCCTGTAACCAGGACAGGACCTATACTGCTCTCTAAGGTATGTCCTGACATGCCACAGAGCAGACCCTCGAGGAGCTGTTTAAAGGAACACGTGTTGGAAGGGGGGATAAAGGAGAATGATGGAGGAGGTGAATTTAACCATGTAAAATTGTCAGCAATTTTACAATTGTCAGCACTTTTGTAAATGTCACAACCCCAACCTACCTGTTCCACTTCGTGGATTTATGCAAGGGGAGAGACCTGGGGAGTGACCTTGCCAAGTCTATGACCTCCCTGTGGGCTCAAACTGACTTCAGCTAACTGCTCTGGACAGAACAGGAAGATCACAGGCCAATAAAAATAGCAGGAGGTCAAAGGACCAAGAAAGGCTGGAGTGGGAAAGGAACCTCATAAGAAAACAGACCTCCAGGCAGTGGTTCCACATTTTCTCCCCTACTGTGAAGTCCAACAATGTAACTCTCCTCCTACTTCCCCCAGCCTTAAAGGAAGGGCTGTCCATTCCCATGCATGTGACAGACGCCCTCTCTGTGGTCCCTGCCTCCCATCTTTTATCACCTCTGACTTACATTAACATTCCTCTCGACTGGCCTCTTTCAGCTTTTAAAAATCAGTACGGTGGCTCACACCTGTAATCCTAGCTACTCTGGAGGCAGAGATCAGGAGGATCATGGTTCAAAGTCAGCCCAGGAAAACAGTTCATGAGATCTTATCTCAAAAAAGACCCATCTCAGAAAAGTAACCAACACAAAAAAGGGCTGGTGGAATGGCTCAAGTGGTAGAGTGCCTATGGCCCTGCATTCAAACCTCCAGTGCTGCAAGAAAAAAAAAAAAGTTCAGATCAGTCAGATCAGTCAGCCCAGGGGCTCAGATCTCCTATTGAAAACAAAGGACATTTCCTCTACCTAGACCTGTTTTAGACACCACTCTCTTTCTTTCTAAAAGTACTGACTCTTAAGCTCTGGCACAGTGTCCCCTTTCCTGTTCCACACCTCATGACAACTGTCCTCTTAAAACTGATCAGTGGCCCAGGGGAACAGAGCCCAGTGGGTCCTTCCAACTTGACTGCTTTCCTGCTTTTGGAGCTTTTCTCTGGGGTCTTTCTGAAGCACACACTTTTCTTGGATTCTGGATATCACATGCTTTCGTCTCTCCTCTGATTCATCCAGGTTCTTTCTTTCTCCTGAGTTGTATAAGAGTGTCACCTCATAATTAATTCAGAAAACCTATTCCTTCACCCAATCAATCTGCTCACACTAAAGAACAGAGTCTTGCTGGGTGTGGTGGCTCATGTCTGTAATCCTAGCTACTGGGATCCTGGTTCAAGGCCAGCCCAGGCAAAAAGTTCACCAGACCCCATCTCAACCAATAGCTGGATATGGCAGCGCACCTGCCATAAATAGGATTGCAGCCCAGGGTACCCTAGGCAAAAAGCGAGACCCTATCTGAAAAATTAAAGCAAAAAGGGATGGAGGTGTAACTCAAGTGGAACAGTGCCCGTCTAGTGAGCGTGAGGCTCTGAGTTCAAACCCTACTACCACTAAAACAGAAAGAAAAAGGAAGTCTTTACAAGGAGAAGATATGAACATGATGAGCCTCCAACCAAGGGGCTCAACGACAGAGCTCACGCCACTGGACCATATGCTCCCTCTTGTGTCTCACTGGCTCCCTAACATATCCATCACAAATCCCACTGCCTCTGTCCCTAAAGGCTTCTTCCTTGTGCTCTATACTATATCCTCACAGATGACCCACGTCATGCTTCAGTCATTCTAATGTCACCTTGGGCTCCTCTCTTCTGTTCTGTGACAAAATCGCAATGATTCCTCCTCCAGATCTCTTTTAAGTCCTCCACTGACTTGACAAACATTGATGAAGTTCTAGGGACACCACAGTGAACTGTGCCCCACCCCCAGCAAGGCCTCCAGCTCATTTCCTCCATACTAGTGACAGCTTCATTTCTGGGATTCCCCCACTTTTTGCCCCCTCCCCACGCTTACCACTTTTGCATTTTCGAAATGTCACAGATCTCTAGGTTTGGAGGTGGATGTGGGGGAGGACAGCGAGGAACATCTTTTTAACACAATTTTCTCTTCACTATGAATAGGCATCTTGCACTAATTAAAATTAGACTCTCTGTACTGCACTTGTAGAAATGAGTCTCTGAACACTCAATAATCAACCAGAATGCAAACGATGAGTCATTTATATACTTCAGGCAAAGTTTTACAATCCTGGGGATTCTGGTTCATGAAAAGGAGTCACTGAGATTTTAAAAATCACCAGGCTCTTTCCTTTGCTTCAGGCAGAAAATGCCATTTAGGGCAACGCAAGTTGCAAAATCCATCAAATTTTCTGCATGTGTTCTCCCCAGTGGGCAAAGCCAGGGCCTGCCTTGGCCTCCCTGCCACCGTCTTCACTCTAAAGCCTCAGCGTAAGACTCACCTAGCTCATGAGGACATCACACAGGTCGCAGCTCACAGGGATTGAGTCTCAGCAACAGAGCTCAGTGCTATGGGCCCAAGGACAAAGCTTCTGAGTCCCCTGGATGCGGGACAATGGCTTCTCCTGAAGGTAAGAGAGGCAACCTCTGTCTGGACCTGAGCACTGAGGCCTGGGGGCCCGGCTGTGCGCACACAATGGCTACACTCACCCCTCCCATACCCAACCTTGAATTTTGGCTCAGACAGTCTCACTCTCTGTCCCTGAAAGGACATGCTATGTACAACAGGTGGCATTGCCAAATGGTCACGAACATGTTGTCTGTGGTCCAGAATGGTGGGTTCAAATCCCAGCCCTCCACTCATAGTTACAGCCTTGGGCAAAATGCATCGTTTCTCTGTACCTCAGTTTCTTCAGCTACCAGAGATAAGCCTTTCTAGGAGTGTGATAGGGTTAAGAGGATACCAAGTAGGGTCTACCTACATAAGAGGAATTCTCTCTGTGGAGTAAAATCCCATTTTAAATTTAAATACACTTATTGATAGGGAGATATGGGCCAGCAGTATATCCTACAGTGGGGTTGGGAAGGGGAGACTAGGGAGAGGGGAGATGGGGGGATATGAATCTCTTTATTTACTCTTTATTCTCCTACCCTTGAACTCCTTCCCTGCATCCTTATGGTAAACCCTGTCTGTCACACTTGAACCCACCCAAGCATGGCTGTGCTCCACATGATCTAAAGAACTCTACCTAGAACACACTTCTTTTCCTTTTGTCCCCCCCACACCTGAGCCAAACAGGACTCAGCCTTTCTTAGCCTTGGGCCTTCATTCACACTCCTGCCACCAAGGAACGGCACTGTCTGCCTCTCTGCTCAGCCTCCTTGAGCATCAAAGCCCTCATTGTATACTGCACCTCTCCAGAACCTTCCCCAGTCTACCTGGCCAAAGAACCACCCTCTGCTCCCAAGTCCCTTTGCCATCCACCATCCCTCTCCCTCTTCCCTAGGGAAGGACAGGTCCAAGCTCCATCCATCATTGGCCAGCCCAGCCTAGGCAAAGCCCCCACCCATCTAGTAAATTCTGTGTCCTCAGCTCTGAAGGGAGATGTCACCCCTGTCTTAGCCTCTTGATGAGAATGACTGCGAAGCACAAGCCAGAAAACGTGTGCAAGGCCTCTGAAAACTTTCAAGTGCTTCACATTCTCACGTATCCTTTCCCCAGAAGCTCCCGCAATCAGGAAGTAATCTCTGTCCTGTGTCACTCAGTCTTCTCAATCCTCTGGGAACTCTGAAGGAGAGGAAATGTCACAGGGCCCCTATGGGCCAGCCACACAGGCAGGCTCTGGATGTACCCTAAGGAATTCTGATCTCTCCCACAGCCTCTCGACTTTGTCCCTTGAGCACTTGGCTCTGGGACTTGGAAAACACACATTCTCCGTAACTCTGCATTTTAAATGTCCCGAGGTCCACAAGAAATAGTTCACATGAAGATCAACTGACCAAGCAAAGCACCAGGTCACACAGAATGCAGTAACAGGGACTTCACTGGCCCAGCCACAGCACTCAGAGAACGCCTAAAACCACATGGCCCTCAGTGAAAAATCTCTGTTAGAGACTGTAACCTATAACATCTTCAGCCAATTATACATGACACAGATTCAAACAACTTTATTTTTCCTAATTGTGGAAAATAATGAAACCTCCTCTCCCTCCTTCTATTCCCGTTCTCTAGCCAAAGGTTTTGTTAATTTGAAACATTTGGCCAAAAAACAATACTGCAACATTGTTCTTAGAAAGAAAAAAATTCTAATTGGTTTAATTCTAATATGTCAAGAAGAATATTATCCTTCATGATGGAACAATGACAAAATGAGTTAATTACCATCTTGTCCCAAGACGGATCTACTTGTCATAGGAAGAGGAACCATTATTTCAAACTAAATAATGATCCAGATAAAAAGTAATGACAGTGAACCATAGAAGACAGTGTGACACAGCTTCATCTTGGCCTAACTGAATGGTAATTAACAAGTGTCACCAGGACATAGATACAGATTATAAGTTAGTCATTAAATGTGTACAATGAAAAAAAGAAAAAACACAAATGGTTTTTGGTTCACTTCTTCCCAGAGAGCACCTGTGGTTTTCTACCTATTCAATGACAGAAAAACTTGAACGTGTGAAAACTTCTGCACCCTGAAACAGCTGACTCTTTGTCCCTAAGGGACAATGGGAAACAGCCATGGGCTCCAGAGAAGGTCCTTTGAATCCTCTTTGTTCTTTGCACACAGAGGTTGTGTTTTCTCCAGAAACTGTGTCCAACAATGGCAAAGAGGAGCAGAGGGGGAGGGGCCCAGTTGCATCCTTTTATCCCTGTCTAGAAAGTAAAGCCACAGCAGCACCAACAGCCAGAAACATGAAATCTTTCCAACCCCTGCCCTCACAAATGGCAGACGGTGCGTGGGGTGAACAGTGGAGCCGCCTAGACACACCCGGCTCCTCCAAGGCAGCAGTGATGATAAGCCACCTCTCTCAGAGCTGAGAGGCTCTAGGGTACACACCTGGAGACAAACTTCAGGGCAGAAATCTCAGAGCTGCCCAGGGTCTAGTCTACAAATTGTCTAATCTGTCTGCATCCAACAGCTTTTATATGAAACCAAGGCTAGGTCAGGAGCAGGATGACACAGTGGGCACCGAAGTGTATCATTTCCAATGTTAAAAACAGAATTCTTTTTTTTTAAGTTAGTGTAAATTAATAGTGGTATTTGCAAATATGTATAAAATATGCTTTGATCAAACTCTCCCCCCCGCTACTCTTTCTTAACCCTCTTCCTCCTTCCTTTGTAAAAACAATTTCAGCAGGTTTCATTATGCTGTTTTCATATTCTACACAAAGTACTTTGATCATACTCACCCTATCACTCTTCTCTCCCTTCCCAGGGGTTCCTCCCAAACAGTTCCCATTTCACAATCATAAATACAGAATTCTTACACAAATATAGAATGATCAGGTGTCAATCATTTATTCAACCAATTATTGAACAACTCCCACGAACAATGAATGAGAGAAAAGAATGCCGGGATAAGAGAAAATTTAAATAAAAACTGTCTGATGTCCTCCAAGGAATAAATCCCATAACTTCAAGGTCATCTTTTGTTGGAAAGATGTTCATCTCCATGTCAGTGCTACAGAATCACAGTAGCCAAGCAGCCCACAAACCCACTGTGGCCTCCGAAACACCTGACAGGGACACGGTGCAATGATCAGGCACATAGTGCCCTGGTTTTGTTAAGACCAAAGCTCCCCATAGGATTTGGAGAAAGCATCATATTGGACAGAGAGGACAGAGCCTCACGCCTACATCTCAGCCCCGTACCCTTCAGATAGTCTGCGTCCGACTCTTAAATTACTCAACGTTTCTAACTTGTTCCCCCAGGTTCCAATCATCAGCTGAATTCCACCTCCAGGATGTCCCTACCTAAGCTGATTGTTGGATTTGCACCAATCCAGAGAAGATGGCCTATTTAGGGAGACACCTACATGACTTAGAAAAACATGTCTTCAAACTTAAACAAAACTACCAACCCCTGCCTGCCCCGTTTCTAAATCATCATCTGAATTCTACCACAGTAGAACAAACTTCCACCATCCAAATAGAATTGCCAGAAATCTTGACCTAAGTGACCGTTTGCTCCCTGGTCTACTGGCTTGGTTCCTTCCATGAGTGGCCAGGGCCTCAGAAGCCTGAATATCAAAGGAAGGGGGCAGGAAGACAACAAATACCCTTTGAAAGCAGAATCTAATTTCTTTGCTCATCTGCAAAATCCCTCACAATGGTTTCTCATTGCTTTTACAGCTGAGGCCAGGGTCTCTCTGGTCCCCATGCTCCCTCTCTTCACTATGTCCTATTTAATCTTTTGATTCGACTTGCCCGTCCTGCCTCAGGCCCTCACACATGCTATTCCCCAACCTGGCCCAGCAGCTACACAGCTGCATCACCACAAATTCCTCCCCCTTCCCATCTCAGTTTGGGGCATCTTCCTGATCCCTGAACCACGCATGCATCAGTAGCCACCTGCCCCTCAGCCCAGCTGCTTCCCACTTAGCCACGATCATCGGCAAGGACCACCTGCCCTGGTGACAACACGGCGGAGGGAGCAGGGCTGCTTTGTTCCCTGCATCCCAGTATGCAGTACTATTCTTGGCCCAAAGTCGACAGCCAACAAGATTTATTAATGAACTCACTAATTGACTGTTTGGACCTCAAACAAACCACAACCACCTAAACAAAGTGGGAGAATGGCCAATTACTGTCACACTCCACATAAGGATATTTCACTCAATGAGTGACTGCATATACCATTGTGGTACTGCAAGATGATAACGGAGTTGAAACATTCCTATGGCCTAGGATGAACGCTGCAGCTGTCCTAAGATGTCATCGGGCAACACATGACTCACAAGCTCATGATGCAGGTGTAAACACATCCACTGCGCTGCCAACACACACAGAAGTAGAGCACATACAATTATGTTTGTAATAATGCTTGACTGTAAGTGACTGTTACTGGTTGATGCATTCACTATACTATACTACTTATCTCAGAATGTACCCCCTACTCATATTTTATAAAGTCTACTGTGAAACACATGCTATGTTATGCCTCTAGCAGCCTTACACGTCTTGTGTTGCCTCAAGAAGGCCACGTGGAGAGATGGACCCATACCACACGGGAGGCATCAGTACACTGGAAATCACCTAGTGAGGCAGTTCCCAGAATACGAGGCCATCACCAAGTGATTCATGGTTGTACAGTGAAGACTGGGTAAGGGAGAGCAAGATACACATTAAGGCAGAACCCCGCCCCCGTCTGGGGAAAGAACATTCCTTCTATTGTAAATGTCACAAATGAAACTCAAGTGGACCCTGCAATTTAGACACGAAACCACATATGGGATGAAGGAAGGCTTGAAACCAGACACGTTTCTGGGCAGAGAGGAATTCGCTGCAGCTGGGCAATGTTCCCTGGTACAATCCCATTGCCGGTGGCCAGGGGACTCTGGTATACTCCCACGTTAGGAAAGGAAGGGGGAACAAGGCAACCAAGACCCACAGGACCAACAGAGGGTGCGATGTGGGGGTCATACCATCTTGAGGGTTTGAGCAGAGCCCCAGTAGTGAGCCTGCAGGCCTGTCAGCTGGTAATGCTACTCCAGACCCAAAACACAGGACACAGGGTCCTGCCAGCCTGTGAGAGAGTTGGCCATTTGATTCCAGAGTTAACTCCAGCCTGAGCGATATACGGGAAAGGCTGCCACCCAAAGGTCTAGGTCATGGTTCCTCGAAGCCTCTGGAGTCTGGCTGACCTACCCTAACCCCACTTACCTGCCTGTTCACTCAGGCATATACTCTACCAACCTGCCCAGCCAGGTTCCTTAGGAATGAACACAAGGCCCACCTTCTTAACAAAGTCCGGGACGAGTGTTCGGTGGTCTAAGGAGGAAAAGCAATCTAACTCCAAGACGTAGCCTTCATTGTGAAGATCAGTTTTCTGAGATCTGTAGAGAGAAACACATAAAGACTTAGGTTTTGCACAATATTAAAAAAATAAAAGAACCACTGGATATTTAATGAAGGCCCACATTCTCTCCTGAAAGTAGCTGCCAAAAACAGCACTACTGAACAATGATTTTGGTGAAGTAATTCAAAGAATATACATAGTTCCATGTCATTGAAAGATCCCCAAGGAGGGCCAGACATGGTGGTTCATGCCTGCAGTCCCAGCATTTGGGAGATGGAGGCAGGAGGATTGTGAGTTCCAGGCCAGCCTGACCTACATAGCGAACTTTGTCTCAAAAAAGAAAAGACCTCCAAGACATCTGATCTTTATGTGAAACACATTCATCAAAGAATTATACACTTGGTACACTATGGCTCACACAGTAGACAACTAATTTCAAATTAGTCAGCCGGCATACCACTAATTCTAACAAAACAATACACACACTAAACATATTTCCTAGGTCATACACCCAGCCGATAACTGCGGTTACCTCTGGAAAAGAGGAGAAACTGGGGTCAGGGTTGGTATGAGGGAACGATTTAAAAATGTCTTAAGTCATAATCTCTAATTTTTTTGCATTTTTAATGAAAAGAATATACCCCTTTATCTCTCAGAAAATTAAGAATTAATTTTTAAAAGACTTTAAAAAAGGGTTCAACCCTTATAGAGGGTGCTTTGGCAAAAATCTATCAAAATTAAAGATGCATCAAAGAAAGACTAGGACAACTAAAAGCAGTTCTGGGAGACAGTGTAATGAAGGATGGTCTGAAATAAAGGTCTTGGGTCTTGGGGTCACGGTAGAGCTACTCCCCATGTTCCCACTTCCCAGACATACCCGCAATACAGCACAAAACTGCACCACCAGGAGGACCACGAGCAAGTGGTCACCAGAGAGAAAGATTATCCCTTCAGAGTTGGGTCTGGGGAACTCCTAGAGGCCGAAGGGCATTGGAAATTCATTAATTTCTTGGCCCAGACAGGCCTAAGGCAACAAGAGATGCAGCTCAGGATGAACCAAATGTGCTGTCTGTCCTGGTGGCTGGCTGTGGAGAATGGAAATTAGAGCCCAGGGTCACACTTCATACACAGCCCCTCTGTATGGGGCCCGTCCTGGCCACTTATGAGGCTGCTCCACCAAAAAAGGGGTCCCTGCCAGGCCTGGCCACAAAATTCTTAAATTGGGCACTTTTACACAGCACCACACAGTTTCTGAATGCACATTTGTTTTAATGTTTTAAAAAATGAACCTCCAAGATCCTTATGTAGCGTTAAAAGCAATTTATGATATCATTAACCATCTGGGTATGATTTACATGAAATTTAAAAGTGAAAAAAAATTAAAGAGGATTTGGTTTTCCCCAGGTGTGAAACTGTGACTCGGTAAGCAAACTTCAATAGGTTATTTTAATTTTATTTTTCCCTTTAACATCCTTTCTGGGGTAGCATAATGAGGCACATATGTTTGAAATGCAAAAGAAGAGAATGATTTCAAACAAGTCAACCCGGAAAAAACTAATTCTTACAGAAAAAACCCAATGCTGAACCCCAGCCTTCTGCCCTTAACACTTGCTCAGAGTTAGACTCATGTTCTCATTTCTCCCTCTAAGAAAAATTAAAACAGAACATTCCAGACTTTTGAGAGAGAAGACCTGGTCAAGACATACTGTTGTATGTGTAGTCTCAGCACACAGGGGAAGGGAGATCCGAAATGTAAAATCCCAGCTCTCTACTGCATAGACACTAATGCCAGACTGCCCAAGGCTACTTAGACATAGCCAGTGAGATTCGGATGACTTAGGTTGAAAATTACAATCTTAAAAATAAGTGAATACTGTGCTGACTCATTAAAACACTAAGAAAAATGAATGAAGAACAGACTGTGAGAAACCCACAGTCAGCTTCATAAGGAATAATCTCTGAACAGGAGCTAATAAGTACCATTTCTGGTTCTGGAACAAGAAGTTATGTAACAAGAAAGGCAGCTCTGGTTCACTTCACCCAATAATTAACTCAGTTACATCTGAACTGAAAGAAGACAAAGGATCAACAAGAACAGACATTACAAATTTTCTAGATGAAGCATGAAAAAAATTACATGGCAGCTTATGGTTTCTTGGAATCCACTGCATATTAGGGGAATATGAACAACTAAAAAGCCTTTTCTTGCCTTTAGGAATTAGCTCCATGACTGGAAATGAATGGCTTCTGAAACTGAAGAGTGACTGAAGTGGAGAGAGGAAGTAGCAAGGACCCCCTAAGTCCTCCAGGGACATGATGGTGGCTGCCCAAGCCTTGACGTCACCACTTTGTAAGGGTGCAGCTGTGGCCTGGGAGGGGCAAATGCGGGGGGAAGGTCACGGTCACACAAACCTTCTTCCTGCCACTAATCTTACATAAGGATTCACTAGCCAAGCTTGCCCGTGGGGCTGTCAGAGGGAGCTTCCAGGCTGCTTGGTACTAGGCAGAGGGTACATGACTACAATGACAGTGGTGTTCCTCATAGCCCCACCTCCCTCCTGTGTTCACAACTTTGTGAATTCCCTGCTCTTGAGTGGAGGGAAGATGTACTCAGTAGGAAATGGCAAAGGTTGTGGGATGACACTCTCAGGACTGCATTACATCCTAACACTGCACCCTGCAGGCTGGAGCTAGAGACATCCTTACTGCCTTGAAGGACACTGTTGTGTTGTGATGTGGCTGTGAGCAGTTCCTGGCCAACAGCTGTAAGAAATACAGGAATCTCAGAGGTCCTAAGGCTGCGAGGAAATTCTGCCGACAATCTGAGGGAGCCTGGTCAAGCCTTTGATAAGCCCACTACCCCAGGCAACACCAACATTCAGCCTGGTGAGATCCTGAAGAGTAAACCCAAATAAGCTACAAATACTGTGAGGTAATGAATGCATTTGTTCTGAGCTACTCAATTTGTCATAATTTATTACAGAGCATAAAAATACGAATACAGCTCCTGAGGCATGGGAGCATGGTGCTCAGGATAGGTCTCTCCTGGGTGGACAGGCTGAGGCTCACACTTATGAGATCCCATCAGACAGACCTGAGAGCAGTCTCTGTCAGTGATGAGTGCCCCGTGTCCCCAAGAACCACCCTGGGAGAGAGAAGTGCACATCTCCCACAAGCGGCCGCCAGAGACCAGGGCCTAGTTACCCAAGGGACCCTAGCACAAGGGAACAGATATTGTGCAGTCGATCAAGTTTCTAAGGGAGACGCATTGACCTGCGACTCTCAGCTGAGAAGGCACCGGTACCCTCCTGCTGGAGAGGAAAAATGCCAGCTCGGAAACCACCAAACTTCCCCTGGACGGAAGCCCACATGGCTGCCACTTTTGGAAAGGACAGAGAGGTGTGGGTTTAAATAACAAGAAAAAAGAGGGTCACAAGGCATTTCTGGAGAGGCAGGATTAACTCCCAGCAAAGGCGTCCCCTACCTTGTCTGGAAATGAACACCCAATGTTCTGCCATTATCAAAGGCCTTCTGGGAACAGCATGGCTAGTGGGAAGTACACTTCAGCGTCACCTGCCATCCCCAACACCACACATTGTGCTGGATGTATGAGTTAGAGACCCCGAGCGAAATACGAGACCCTCTCTGAAAAATAACTAAAGCAAAAAAGGGCTGGGGGGTGTGGCTCGAGTGGTAGAGTGTCTGTCCAGCAACCGTGAGTTCAAAACCCAGTCCCGTCAAAGAAAAAATAAAAAATAAGGTATGTATCACATAACATTTACCGTTTTAAGCATGTAATTCCAGAGTCACTAAGTGTGTGTACAATGCTGTGCAACCATCACCACTATCTATTTTCTTTTTTTTTTGGCAGTTCTGGGGTTTGAACTCAGGGCCTCATGCTTGCCAGGCAGACACTCTACCACTTGAGCCATTCCACCAGCCCACCACTCTCTATTTTCACTTTTTGGTCATCCCAAACACCTCTCATTTCTTGGGCATCTTACAAATAGGAAAGTAGGACCTCTACCCAAGTTGAATGTCAACAAGTGAAAAATAAACATGAAATAAATGCCTGTAACACAAACACACAGAAGTACACAAGCCTTTCCTAACTGCAAGGTAGGAGAGACATAAGTCCTTATGCCACGTGTTGAAGGGCCTCAATGTCTACACCACAGAAGTCAGAACACAATAAAAGGCCACGTCTCCTGGGTCATGCTGACCTGGTTACTCCTGTGCAAACATCAACTGAAATAAAAACGCACACACTCAGAGATGAACCTGGAGGTCCTCACTGTCACAGCTGTCAAGTCTGCCAGGCATTGTGTGGTTAGTCCCCAGGCAGCCAGCAGGTCAGAACAAGGGCTGCAGATGCAAGGCCCATGGTCAATGAGTGACAGATGACAGATCGGTATTTAAACAAAATGCATGATCTAGACACTTTGCACTCACAAAAGCATAGGACTGTCACCAAGAAGAATGTTTTCTCCTACTTTTCTTCAGAATCCTATCAGACATTCTTTTCCATTCCCCTGAGAACAATGTGGTTCCAAGACAAGAGCCACGGTGCAAGACTGGTGCCCCACGGCTAACACTGTGGTGTTGGGGAGTGCTATGGTGAGGATATGGTGTAAGTGTGTTCCCCAAGGGCTTATGTGGTGGATGCTTGATCCCCAGCTCAGTGATGTGGGAGGTGACAGAGTCTTTGGGAGACAAAGCCTAGTGGAAGGTGATTTGGGGTTGCTGCCCCCAGAAGGAAATAATGTAGTTCTACCTAACCCTGGTTAGTTCTCACAAGGTTGTTACAGAACAGCAAACCTGGTCACTCCCCTACTCTCTTGCTTCTTGTCTCACCACAGGATCCCTCTCTCAAACGCAACCCTCTGTGATGACATCTGCCATGATGTGATGTGGCCAGGGGCCCCCCTCACCAGAGATGGTGCCATGTGTTTTTCAAAACCATGACCCAAGTACACATTTTTTCTTTATAAAGTACCCAGCCTCAAGTGTTTCATTAGAGCAATGGAAAACAGACTAATGCAGGACACAATGGGATAAGGAGAAACTCTGGTAAACTAAGTGGTTTATACCCTAGCCTCACCATATCTTGTGATATTTTTTTTAAAGAAGCCATTAAACCGTGGTATTATGTAGGCTGTGACAGTCAAATTTTGGCTGCAAACAATGTTTTTTTAATGTTATGTAGGTCAGCAATCTTTAGGATTGAATTTGACCTTTTACCACCAGTCTGTGGCCTTTGGGTTATGAACACAAAGCTCCAGTGAGTCAAAGAAGGATGGATGCCAAGGCACAGATAAGAGCAAACAGATTATCTAATCATATTGTAATCAAAATAACTAACCCATAAAATTGACTCACATATCCTCTGAGGAAAAGACATAACCACTGATACACATTTGCATAGCCTCTGATAATACATTTCTAACCCGTTAAAAATGGTGACGTAAATACAGTTAACACTTATGTTGCATTAAATACTTGAAATTATTGCAAGCAAAAGGATTAAGCCTGTGGTAGTACATGCCTGTAATCCTGGCTACTCAGGAGATGGGAACAGGAGAGAATCAAGAGTTTAAGACTGTCCTAGGCAAAGTTAGTGAGACTCTATCTCAAACTAAAAGGAAAAGGGCTGGGGGTATGGCTCAAGTGGTAAAGTGCCTGCCTAGCAAGTGTTTGAGGCCCTGGGTTCAAACCCCAGTATCACCAAAAAGAAAAAGAAAAAAGGGCTAAGCCTTAAATTCTTCTGACAAAGTACAACTAGTATATTGAATACTTATTTTACTTTGGAGGCACTGGGGTTTGAACTCAGGGCCTCATGCTTGCTAGGCAGGCACTCTTCCTACTTGAGCCACTCTACCAGCCCCTGAATACTCATTTTAGTGTCATAGGAAGAGCTAATCTGAAGCTGCTGAAAACCAAATGCCTTAAGACAAAGATTATAAACTGTTCTTTTAAATAATAAGCAAATGACTAAAAATGATCATACACATTACTTTTGAATAATAAACATGGAACGGATATCACTTCAACACTTAAATCTCTTACATTACTTCAAAGACCATGAGTTTAAACAACTCTTCTTTTTCCAGGACATGCAGCAACTTTAAACTTTAGTTATAAAAGGAACGAAGAGAGAATGTGGAGTTCACCAGCAGAGTTAGTTTTGCTTCATTGAGAAACAACCCTAAGAAATGGTGACAAGCACACATTTAGATTACAAGGCACTTCTCCAACCAGAAAAAAAAATTACTAAATGTCAGTTGACAGGAACAAATTCTTTCTCTCTGGGAAACAGGAAGAAATTTTGAGACGTTCTTTTCCCCTTTCGAAGCA
This sequence comes from Castor canadensis, assembly GCF_047511655.1. Classification (NCBI taxonomy): domain Eukaryota; kingdom Metazoa; phylum Chordata; class Mammalia; order Rodentia; family Castoridae; genus Castor; species Castor canadensis. The sequence continues at coordinate 110,326,769 of NC_133395.1, read as the reverse complement.
ACACCAGGTTCAAGTAGACCAGAATGGCTTTGTGTGTGTGTGTAAAGGAATAGGAGGGGGACAAATGAGCTGCAGATTTGAAATTGACTTGTTGATGAAAGAAAACTATATATACTTGCATTAACTTACGAATAACTAGTGGCAATAAAAGATCTATCTGTTCATCTACCCATCATCTTCTTGCCTGCCAACCACATGCCAGAGATGGAAGGCATGGAGTCAGATCCTGTTCTCCAGGAACATACACTAGGAGGGAAGACAGACCGAGGATGAGCAGAAGAACCAGGAGAGCTCAGTTATTTCCAGCCAGGGATCTGAAACACATGCAAGAACACATGAGCTGCGTCTTCGAGGCTGTGTAGGAGATAAGTCATAGGACAATGGTGAAAGGTCACTGAGGGCACTCAGAACAGGAATTAGTAAAGATCTAGAAGGAAAACAAGCATGAGTTAAATGAAACAAATAATGAACAGGTCAGTTTGGTAAAGGGTGCATGAAGGTGGGCGCTGCTTGTTACTCACATGGACCAGGAACTGTGAGCTCACTGATGGGTGCGTTAATTCACTGTTAGATTGGAGGTGTGGTGGAGGGCTCTCTGGAGGCTGGAGCAGAGGGGTGGGAAACAGGTTGCAAAGAAAGGATGGGCCATAATGGTGAGTTACAGGTGATGTTAAAAGATGCTATGATAGCGATGCTAAGGAGATTAAGCACAGAGTGCTGTGTATGACATAGGAAGAATGGAAGAGTATCTTAGGGGAGAAGGAGTGAGGACTAAGCTAAGATTTTCATAGAGGGAGAGATTTTAGGTATTTCTTGTCCCTAAACTTGGTGGTGATTGTGAGGAGGGAAATAAGCTGCTGATTCCCAAGATGTTTACCAAACAATAGGAAAAAGATCCCATAATTTCATTTTTGTGAACAAAAAAAAACAAAAATGAGGTTATTGGAGCTAAGTTCCCCTAACAGTGAAGCTTAAGAAATACTTGAGCTGGGTATGGCCATGCACGCCTATAATCCCAGCTCTTGGGAGGCTGAGGCAGGAGGATCATGAGTTTAAGGGCCCTGTCTCCAAAAACAAACAAAAAACTGAGAAAAGGAGTCAAGCAGAGAAATCCCAGTATATCTTTAAATAAAGCACCTGACTGAAGAGTCCATTAGAGAGCTCTGGGGAAAAGAATTAACCCATCTTTGGGTCAACACTCTGTCTTCTGATTTTCCCTTCCTCTTTCACACAGACATTTACCATTTCTATTAAGAGTCTGGTATTTACAGGAACGTTCTGGAAATGATGGGGGCGTGGGGAGGGACGTACAAACGACGCTGTCACCACACACTTTCGGGGAATTGTGCATTGCCACGTGGGCACTTGTCTCCATGGGCATCTAACACCCAATAGTGCACCAGCTTTCTAGAGACATCTTGCCACATCCTGTCTCGGTGCTTATGGTTAGTGCCGGATCCCTGGTAGATAAGCGACACAACTGTGCACTATGAGGAGTTCACCATTGACCTTAAAAGGTCAAGAGGATCACGCTTGATCTCAGGCTCCCTGTGTAACACAGCTGTGAAAGAATTTCAACCCCTGGCACACTGGGCTATAGAAAAGCAGACAGAGCAGCCACAGGGCATGGGACTAGAGAGAGTCCTGCTCTCTCTGAAATCCCACCGGCTCCTCCTTTCTATGAAAGACGTAGAAAGAACTCGTATGAGCCACAGTACGTAGCTAATAGTGTTTTATCACAAAGAGAACTCTGGACAGGTAATTTTATTTTTTGGTGAGACTGGAGTTTGAACTTGGGGCTTTGTGCCTGCAAAGCAGGCACTTGAGCCATGCCTCCAGTCCACAAAGAGAACACTGAATAAAAGCAGGCCTTCTTGACCTTACTGGTTCAGAAAAAAAAAAAAAAAATCATGTATCTGCAAACAAAAATTATAGTAATAATTATCCATGAATGGTCATCAAAAGTTTCTCAGGGGCCACAAGCATATGAGTGACAGGAGGGCTCTTCTGTGGCTGCATTAGTATACAGGCCCCAAGTGAAAGCTTGTATGCTGCTGCTTCTTTTCCAACTCTGTCTACCACCCTGTAGGTGCAGGGAACCGTGATGGGGAGGTCCTCTCTTCACTGGCTCAGCAAGTAGTCCTTACTGAAATACGCCTCGTGGGGCAGAGGAACAGAAGTTCTGGAGGTTTTTCTGGCGGCCCTAGAGTTTGAATTCAGGGCCTCACACTTGCTAGGCAGGTGCTCTTACTGCTTGAGTCACTCCACCAGCTCCTTTTTGTGATTTTTGCATGTGTGTGTGATTGTCTCGCAAACTATTATTTGGACTGGCAAACTATTATCCTTCTGGTCTCTACTTCGGAGTAGCAAGGATTACAGTATAGGTGTGAGCCTCCAGAACCCAGCTGAGTTTTTAAATTTTGTTTAAGTTTAATTAATTTCAATTTCATTGGTGACTCCTGGCCTGTTGCACAGCTTAACTCCCAGGACCAGGACCATCCAGAATCTTGTTGCCAATCTTGGTGAGAATCTTGGTGACAATCTTGCTGAGATGCAGATTCTGAATCAGCAGGTCTGTGTGGGGCCTGGGAGCCCGCATTTCTAAGGAGCTCCTGGTGACACTGCTGGTCCATGGGCCACACATTGAGTAGCAAGAGTCTAGCTGCTTTAGGAGCTACCAGTGTGACCCAGAAGCTGTGTGGATGAATTGTTTCCAAGTGTTTTTGACCACACACTCCATCAGAAAAACTGAGTATGCTACACTAATACCTTACACATTATAAAGAATAACACAAAACACAGGTAATTAAATAAATACAAAAGATTAAATGAGTGACATCTTTAAATGATCACAATAAATTCATATTATTAGTAGCTAATATCCCAAGACAAAATATATACTTGAAGTGAGATTCATTGTTAATGATAATAGAAGGATATTCACATTCCAAAAAGGCTTTTTGATAATTAAAATTTCTTCAAATCCGATTTGAATAGGGAATCATGGATGTTTTAATCTCACACTGTGCCTGATAAGGCTCTAAACAGAGAGAGAGAGAGAGAGTGAGAGTGTCAGAAGAGTCAGGGTAGCTATCTCTTGCTCCTTCTCTTGCTCTTTCTCCCTCCCCCACCTGCCCACCTGTGTGTGTGTGTGTGCGTGCGTGTGCGTGCACGTGTGTGTGCGCGTGTGTGCGTGCGTGCGTGTGTGTGTGTGTGCGTGTGTGTGTCTCACATGTACAAAGATTGATTTTACATTACTGGTATTCTCTTCAGTCTGCAATCAACTTACAGAATTTTTGAAGCCGTGTGTGTATTTCAAGAGGGTTAATTTAGCTAAAACTAAAAAAGTGTATAAATCCACTTTGCTGAGGTCCCAGCTGACAGTGTCCCTGTGAAGCTACACTGCTCCCAGAACCCTTCCTACTTCACATAAAGATATAAAGGCGACCTCTGACAGTCACACCAAGACAGGACACCACCCTCAACCTGAATGTTAAGTACTAGCAATGTTTCATCTCTTTCCTCATTTTTCAATGAAAATAGAGAGGAACTTCAGTTGTCCTTTGACACTGGGTGTACCTACCCCACTGGCCTAAATAGTACACAAGAGCTTTCAGAATTATTATGAAGCTCTAAAATAAAATTTACTTCCAACAATAATATTGAATTTTATGTTCTTGAAAATCCAAGGTGAAAAATTATTCTCAAATTAGTATGATAATGTAATTATGGCTTCAACAGGTTTTACTAGAAACTGCAAAAAGCTACTTCAGGTTTTATATGGAAAAATCAATGCATGAACATTGCCGAGATCCTGAAGAACAGTTCTCTCACATTACTAGATACACTGCAAATTCATTACAATCAAAAGCGTGTGGCCTAGGGGCATGGCTCAGTGGTAGAGCAGATGCTGGAAGAATGAGGTCCTGGGATTGAGCCCTAGCATAAAAAATATAGGGTGGTAATAGGGCAAAAATATCAATAAATAGATCAAGGGAACAATAAAGAATCAGGAATATATTGGGACGTATGTGAAAATTCTAACTATAGTAAAGGTGGAATTTCCTTCGGTGGGAGAGTGAGGTCACTGCACTAAACTGTGTTGGCAAAGGTGGCTGCCTAGAAGAGAATAAAGTTAGACCCCCTACCTCGTACCCTAACTTTAACCTAGAGGTCTCATCAACGGGTAGTTTTATCCATCAGCAGCCATATGGCAATGTCTAGAGACATTTTTGATTGTCACAACTGTGGGAATGGGGGCACTTACTACTAGTTACTAATGAGTAAATGCCAGAAATGCTGCTAAATACCCTACAGTGTACTCGATAGCTCCCCAACCTCCCCTCCCTCCACAATTATCTGGCCCAAAATGTCAGTGAACAATTCTATCCTAACCCTTAACCTAATCCTCCCACCAATGCTAATAGTTAAAAAAACTAAAAATGAATAGTGTTCACAGTAAATAGATTCCTGTGACAATGCTAGCTCCTACACTCGTGACATGTGTGGACTCTGACTTGGACAAGCTGCCACTTGGCGTCTTGGTTTCAGGAGTAAAGATGATATTTATCATGAAGTAATGAGAAAGAATTCTGACCAGCTTCAGCAATAATGAATGGCAGTTATTGTAGTTACTACAAAAATGACAAATCATACAAAGAAGTTCCAGCAAACTCACGAATGTTCTTCACAAGGCAAGCAGGGTTTTTGTTCTTAGGAAGACCAAGGTTGCTGGATAGAGCAATTTTGGGTACTTAAGGTATACAAGTTTAAGAACGTTGGGTATTTATAACTCCCCAGTTCATCTCATTCTCTCCAACACAGGCTAGTCCCTTACAGGACACACACCAGACCTCTCACAAACACATTTCCATTACGAGGAAGTAAAGAGAAAATAATGCACCATCACTGGCAGAAACGGACAAGAACCAGCCAGACTGTCAAACGGAGACATCCTGAGAGCTCCAAGGGGTTTGCAGAGGCAGCCCTAGGCCCAAGCCAGTCTGGGAATTAGCTGGACCCTGGTTCTATGGCCTAGCGATGGGAACTGAGGGTGCTGCAAAACCCAGAGGATTCTTGGAATTCTCCAAAGATGCTTCTATCTGCTCTTATGAGCAGAAAGATGGTGTATTTCCACGTCAAGAGCCTCAAGATGGAACTCAGGCTCTATACTCAACATACACTCCCTCCATCCACCCCACACTTCAGCAGTGAGAAGGCATTAATAACTTCTTCAGATGAATTTTCCTAAGACATAAAGTGGGAAGTGGAGAATAAGGAAAGATAATGGTCTTTTTCAGCTACAGAAGAGAGTGAGTATAAAACCCCTGCTGAACGCATAATCATGTTTGCAACAAATATTAACAACAAAAACAACCATTGTAAGGACACGGTGAAAATTAATTCTAATATTTCACACACACAGGAACGAAGCAAAGTGCTCTCAGACCCTCGGGAACAGGTGTTGTCTGAATACAAGTTACTAATTTGCTTTTGAAAGTCTTGGTAGCCATTTTAAGTTTTGACTTGTGGTTGATGAATAGGACGCAAACGGAACGATGTACTTCACTAAATCATATTTACAGCACTTGCCTCTTTGCAGAATGGTTCCATCTTCCAACTATTTAAAATATTACAAAAAACAGTTGGGTAGATTAGAGAGATAATCATTATACAAAGTCAAAAGAACATTTAAGTCACTAATAATATCTCTACATATCTGGAAGTTATTTCTCACCTGCTTCTGCATTCCTATCTAGAAATGTAAAATTTAATTAGTCCTAGTCATTTCCAGAGCCCATCACTGGAAACGTCCATTATATCTCTTGCAGGTTGAAAAGCACAAGCTAAGTTAGCTGTGTTTGACAAAGAGGAGAAAAGATTTAAGAAGACTTTGCCAGAAAATTTACAAATTCCTAAATTTAATATGGAGTAGACATTTAAATAAAAAAAAATCTTACACTTGAATAAAATCCTGTGCAACTAAACTTCCTATACTGTGTGCAAATGGGCCTCAAAATCATATGTAAGTGTCCCTATTGTCCCCCTGCACTGGCCACGTAGTAAGTCTTTCTAGAGAGTCCATTTTAATTTAAAGGTTATATGCCTATATGGGGGGACTTTTATTTATTTTATTTAAAATCAAATACAGGCATTTCAGGGTATTGTGGTAGTCTTGCAAGTGTTAGGAGCAATAAGAAATTTAGCGCTTGTGTTTCTGTGTTGAGGTAACCTGCTCTTTGTTCTGTGGCATCCCAAAATACTTCTGGGGAAAGACTGGACTCCTCTGAGACTCCTCTCACAGAGGAGACAAAAGGTAAAAATAAAATGTCGGGAAACACAGGCAATGGAGGCCAGATGGCAGACTGGGGAAAGAGCTCTCACAGCATGAAGCCCGCCCCTCTGCTCTCCCCCCGGGGATGAAGGACTGGAGAGACTATCCCAGGACAATGTGGCTTTCCACTGGCCTATCAGATCAGGAAGTGCAAACTCAATAATTAACAGGGAATCCCGCCACCTCAGCACCAGGAAAGGGTGTCACTCCAGGGTGAGCCAGAAGGACAGGAGGAATAATTAAAGTAGTCTAGGTGAAGCTGGACAGCTCCTCAGGGGGCAAGGTGGCAGCCTGAGAACTAATCTGGCTCTCCACACACCTCAGGAAACTGGAGAAAGTGAAGGATGACACTACGCAGATATAGGGGTGGCTCAAGCAAAAAGGGGCTCCCTTCTTATTTCTGAATGCAAAAGAACAACCTCCACCCAAAATAAACACCTGCCTATATTCCCTGCTCTGATTTAGGAACCGAGGCTCAGCAGCTACCTTCCTGGATTCCTGCTCTCTGGGAATCTGGCTGCCACAGGTCCTCTCTCACAGTAACACGTGTCAATCACTGCTAAGCCCAGCGTGTCTTTCCTTCCCCGTGTGTGATTCCCACAGTCAGCACGCCCCAGGCTGGTCCCCCACCTCGCATGTGAGCTTTTCTAGGGCACATCCTCGTAGGCACTGCCAGCCCCTGTGTATTTCCTTTAATTATGAAGCCTTTCTAGAAGCCCTGTAATTCTCCCAAGGGTTAAAGTAGTTGGTAAAAATTAGACATAAAGAGACACAAGTCCACTTACAGAGGATGTTCTCTACTGTAATTTTTTAAAGAATTTTCTTTTTAGTTCCAATATAATTTTGCACTTTCCCAATTTTGCCCTTTTCAAATGCCAAAGAAAATGTCCATGTGATCTGCTGGCTATAAAAAAATGCAATATAATGCATTTATACCTCACTTAAGGTCCACAAAGATTTTCTTTCTTTTGAAGGCCATCTTGGGATGTTTCTTAAAACGAAAAAGAGGAGTGAAAAATAAAATACATATACTCTTGTGGCAAATCACTGTTATTCTGGCTATGAAAGGATTTTGTGTGGGCTTGTATGTGTGTGTGTTCCATTACTTGGGGTCCATGCTGTGTGGCTGAATGGTATGGGTAAATAAGAAAACCAAAGATGGATTCATCTTATAATGAACTGATGATTCTTTAGTGAACCATTATAGCAAAATTCCGGAGCATGGTTTTATTTGACTCCATTCAGGAAAACTGTATTGAGCAATGTCTACAAGCACTCAAAGTAAGTAATGTGAAGAATATGGAAGAAGAATTATCAAGGAGGAAAGGAGGTGGGCTGAAATGTAGAACACAGTCACAGGACAATACAATGGTTACTAGACGTGGAAGAGAGAGCAGGCTGCTTGGAAGGTACCAAAATGGGCTCATAGAAATCTTAGCAATTCCAAGATAGTAGCCAGTGGAGTGGGTTACGGGTATACTATGCTATTTTGAAAAAGTAAGACATTTAAAAAGAGAGAGAGAGAGAAAGTTTTCATATACAAATCCAGATTTCGGGCTTTTCTGGAAAAAGTACAAGATCTGGCAACAATAGGGCAGAATGAAGGCCCTGGGTCGCCAATTCCCATGAGTCCTCAGCTGATGACATTACCTCCACAGGTATCTGAGTTTATAAGCCCTGTCTTAGATCGAAGGCTGGGTCTTTAGAATTTTGGACTCTTTGCTTCAATAGGGAAAAGAAGAGGTAATGGCAGGGCGCAAAACTTTGCCTTCCTGGAAATAAAACAGCAAAAAGTCAAAAGAATTGTCTTGGTCTGCCTCACTTGACCCTGGGTGGCCAGACCTGACTCATTCAGCAATCTGTGATGCTCGTAAGTGCTTAGAAGGACAGCTTGCTGATGGGGTCTAAGAGGAAAAATTTCTCAGACTCCAGGCATATGGCTGATTTGGAACAAAGTGGCTCACTATAGCTCTCAGCAACCCACTGTGCCTTTTCGAAGAATTGCTGCAGGAACCTGGTATAAAACAAAGACCCAGCACCGTTGGCTTTATCAGCAGATAGAGCAGTGGGCCTAGCCCTCATGGGCTCACCATGGCTTCCCATCAGCCTCTCTCAGCCTCACATCTCTTCCCCTATACATGGTGCCCCAGTCACCGCATGGTCCATGTTCTGCTTTTCCAGGCTGTCCTGGGCCAGGCTCACTGTCTGAGAGGCCCTTTCCACTGCATCTCTCCCTGTGCAAATCAAACCATCCTTCCAGATCCAGAGTGAGTGACAGTCACAGGGCCTCCTTTTCTGAAGCTTCCCCATTACAAATTCCTATTAAAGATGCAAGACCTTTGGACTAGCTGGGTGTTGGCAAAATTCGTATCTACAGTTTACTGCCAGCCCCCTGCTAGATAAGGTTTTGAGATCTAGGACGCCCTAGAGTCATCTTTGCATGGTGAGATCAAATAACATATGTTTATCTCAGAAAACCCCAACTCACACAGTGCCAGTTGTTCTACTCAACAGGCAAACAGGCCTCAGAATGGCCTTGACAAGAGAGAGTAGAGTTCCTGATCTTGGTCTCAGTTTCCACAGGTGGCTCCCTAGGGGCAAGCATCTCACCATCCTATGTGGGATTCCAATAAACACTTGATGCCAACCCCATCCAGCCTAGTTCCCTAGGGGGTTCATCATTGGCAATGGCCATTTCATCTAGTCTGAAGGAAAATATGCCTTGGCCAGGTAGAAAGGTACTCTGATATTCCATTTCATGGATACTTAAAAGGATTTCCAAGGGTAATTGTGATTGCATCCATTTTCTGCTCCCTGCATTAGTTGTAGCTCCTATGTGTACCCCCAAGACTAAAAGACAACCTGATAAACATCTGCAGCATTGTCAAGTATCCTGGTCCCTTGTACCATGCCAGGAAACCTGGACTTAAGTGGCTTCAACCCATTAATACTGAGAATTAGTGCTGAAAAGCATAGTAGTAAAACTGAACTAGCTCTCCACTAGCTCTATGGGAACAAGAATTCAAAGGCTGAGAACCAGAGCATCACAACACGTGCTGTGTTTCCATCTGCAACCATAAAACCACCTGGAATTAAATCCACACTCATAAAACATCAGAAATGACACTTTAATAACTGAATTTTCTTAGCCATCAAGTTTTGAGATTTTTGGCGATTCATTTTGAGAAAACCTGCCCAGAAAAAAAAAAAATGAAGTCTAACTTAACTACACTTAGAATTCAGAGGGAATGCAGCTATATTGTCTGTTAAAAACCACTAAGTGATCTGAAGAAAGAGTTGAGGAAAGGAAGCACTTCTAGAAGCTTTTCTTTACAAGTATTTCAAATTCAGATTTTTATTCTTGAGTCAGTTTTCAAAGTAACTGACTTGACTAAATCCAATCAGCTTAAATCCAGAACAATTTATAGTTGGACGTGTAGTTTGGCCTGCCATCTTAAAATGGAATGGCTGTTAACAGAATTTTCAAAAGAAAAGATCTGATCATTTTTCGTGGATTTATGTGAAATTTGTCAAAATGGAATAGAGTTCAGAGATATGTCACCACAATGAGAACTGCCTTTGGGATGCTGACAGTCAGCAATGCTCTCAAATTGTCGAGTGCCACTAGGAAACATTTCCCTGTAAGACTTAAACTCTCCCTACCTCTTCCTCATTGCTGTGAAATGAGGCCCAGGTCAAAAGCTTCTTCCTCCTCGAACACTTCTTTAGCTTCTTTTCCAGAGGGACACCTCCTTTCTTCCAAACACTCATGGCAGGACCCTCAGGAGACCCACACCCTGGGAGTTTTCCCAAGAAGACTGTAGGTCTCTGGAAGAAAGGCACCATGTCCAATTGAGCCCAAGAAGAGCTCTTAGCATACCACCTTAAAACGAGCCCGGAAATAACTTGTTTTCTTGTGCTTCACAGATAATGTGCTTTTCACAAATTGCTGGTTTGTGGGAGCTCTATGTTGAGCACATTTCCTGCACCATTTTCCCAACAGCTCAGGTAATCATTGGCTCCTTTCCCCCCATTTCTGGGGATTGAACCCAGGCCCTTGCACATGCCAGGTAAGCACTCTAGCCCTGAGCTACACCTACAGCCTGTTAGCATCGTTTATCAATAAAGTATTTTTCAATTAGGGTATGTGCATTTAAAAAAAATATATAACCCCACTGCATACTTAATAGACTACAATATAGTATAAGCATAACTTCTGAATACACTGGGAAACCGAAAGAAAATGTGACTTGTTTTACTGAATATTTGCTACACTGTGGAGGTTTGCAACCAGACCTGAAATATCTCTGAGGTGTGACTGTACAAGTTCAACAGGGGTCTGCAAATGAAAGAATAGATGAATGAATGAAGAGTAAATAAAAGTGTGAATAGTTATCCTTTTTCCTGGCGTTGCTACATACCTCAAAGTCCAGTTATTTACTAAAATTTTTTTTAAAACTTTGTGCTCACTTTTAAATTTTTGTTTATTTATTTAATTTATTTTTGTGATACTGGAAATTGAACTCAGGACCTCGTGCTTGCCAGGGAAGTGCTCTACCACGTGAGCCATACCCCCAGTCCTTTTATGCCTTTTAGTTTGTTTTTCAGACAGTATCTCACACTAATTGCTTGAGCTGGCCTTGACTAACTATGATTCTCCTATCTTGACCTCTAGAATAGCTGGAATTCCAGGCATGCACCACCATGCCCAGCCTGCAGTAAAACACTTCAGGTTGATTCCCAAGTTTGAGTTTTCAGTGCATGGTGATTCTTGCTAATGAACTTCAGTTGGACAGGGAGTCATGTAGAAAGTTTACATCTCTTTCAATGTGCTCTACTTGGAAAATATTAACCAGGCACTTACTCTCTTTTTGAGAGCTAAATAATTTCACTTAAAGCATCTATAGCTCTCAGAACACTGGCAGTCTTTGTGAGAAATATCACTTGAACTGTCTGTATTAAAAATTAATCATCTAAGGTTTCCTTGTTTGTTTTTTGCTACTTAAACTCCCTACTGATACTGAAAAAGTTCAGTGGGGCTTTTGTTTGTTTACTTTTAGTAGTGAGGGGGGTCTTTTCCTCATGATTAAACATGGTTTAGTCACTGGTGAGGAGAGGAAATACATAAACTTTTAAAAGTGTGTTTCATCATGCCCCTGCTTCTAACCACCAGCACTTCTCTCACCCAAAAATACTGGGGAGGGGAGTAGGGGAATATCCTTTGGCCACTTTTGCTTTGTTTTGCATGGTAAATTATCAAGCTTTTTCAGCTTTCTAGGAAGAAATGAAGAAAGGGAAGAAAGGAGGGAGGGTGGAGGGAGGAAGGAAGGGAGACAGAGAGAAAGTAGGCAGTTCCACAGACTCAACACAAAGTTAACAAAGCAATTTCTTTCTCTGCTCATCAAGGAACTGGAATGTTTATTAAAAGGAACTAAAGTAGGTAGCTCAGGCATTCAGGACAAGAGTGAATGATCTCGAAACCAAGGAGACCGCCATCTTCTCCTCTCAAACCCTCCTACGTACCAGGTCTTAAAGAGCTTTAGCCATCTTTCTCCTCTGAAAAGTTAGTTCATTTGCTCATGCCTTGTCCTCAGTAGAAGTAAAGAACATCTCTTTAAGCCCCCCAGCTTCACTGTTGGCTTATGATGGATTATTCCCTCAAGTGGGGCTTCTGATTCCTGGAGAGGTTCTTCCTCCCCTATCTCAGTCCATCAGACAACTTATTGCCTTGCAAATCACGTGGTACTAACCTCTGATTGTAACAACCAGAAAATGTAAGGCCCAGAAAAATCTACTGATGTTCCCCTAAACACACACACACACACACACACACACATACACCACACCACACTCCACTCCACCATACTACACTACTTACGAGGAGCCATGTGCAGGTCCTCCAACTGGGAGCCCCAAGTCCTTTCTCATCTTTCCCAGCACTTAAAGCTCTCCCTGGAAGCAGAGTGGCAATCTCCAATATTGTGGTGCCCAGGCAAGAATCAATCAGGTTCTCTCTACCCTTTCTACTCCAAGTGCGGTCCATGGACCAGCAGCATCAGTATCCCTAGGAAAGTACTAGGGATGCAGCTTCCCAGGTTTACTCCAGACTTGCTGAATCAGACTGCTCTTTAACAACATCCCCAGGATCTTCACAGTCCTGTTAGTTTAAGAAGTATTACTCCATAACAGGGGGAGAAAAACAAACAAACCCGGACACATCCTCACATTTTGTGCCAACATATTTATAATGTGCTGACTTTGTGCTAAGCCCCATGCTAACATCACCTTCTATAGCAGAAGTACACTGAAGGATATCCCTGCAATCTGACCCTTGTGGACTTGCATCCTCTAAATACTAAGGCCAACAGAACAGTCCATGAGACAGAATTCCTGGAGCCCAGGAAATGCCTGTGTAATCTCTACAACACACAGTAAGTCCGGTTTACTTTGCCTCCTTTCTGAAACTGTTTTATTTGAAAACTTCAGAGTGGTAAAGTGGCAGAAAATACCATCTCATCTAAGATCAAAGATACTTTTTCTCAGATAGGGGCTGTTCACAAGAATCATGGCAGGATCCACAGGAGCAGGAGCATCACAAGCCAGGGTTAAGTACAGGAAGTCTATACAAGAGTCAGACTTCCAAGGAGCAAGTCAAGAGCTCTGCTTTCTAAGGTCTGTGTGACCTTGACAAATAACACCTAAGCCTCAGTAGCCTCACCATTATGGTGGGAATACAAATTCCATTGTAAAGCCTATTTCATAGCCTGATGATAAAGGTGAAATGATATTTATAACAGCTGACACACGACTGCCCAACCAATGAGAACTGCAGTCATTTACATATGCTAATTGTCAGTGTAATGTAACACCGCTATGGCTCCCAGAATAATTTCCTCTTGTGATTGACCCAGACACTGATCCACAGCCAATGGATATGAAGAAGCCATCATGCATAGAAGGCAGGCACTAAGTTTCCTCTTACAAAAGCAATGATTGTGGACTACAGCAAAGACTTGAACCACACTTCCCTTCTAGTTCTAATGCATGGTGACATAAGCCAAATGCTCAAGCCTGATCATCCACAAAGAAATGAAAAAAGAGAAGTCCACTGTTGCCACAACCTCACGCTTGCAGCTGTCCCTTGAGAGAGTGCAGGACAAACACTTTGTCCACTGCAAAGTGACTTTTACAAAGATAGATAGTGGGTTATTGCCCTGTGCAACTGTACTCATGCCTTGCACAACAGTTGGTCAAAGGACAAGTCTGATTTCCTTTCCCAGCCCTCGTTTCAATTTTTATTTTTTAAAAAGCAGCGAAAACACATTGCGCTTTCCATTCCATCCTCACGATTTCAAAAACATTTAGAAGTAACATTGCTCCATTTGACAGACCAATCCCACCTCCTTTCCTAACTAGGCCCAATCAAAACATAAAAGTAACCATCCATCTGAACAGGCCAAAATGAAAAGCATGGTCAAGGCCTTGACAACCAAAATCAAGGCCCCACCCACACTAGCATTTGATTTGGATGGTGTTTTATTTCTCCCCCTTACAGGTGACTGACAGAGCTCACAGCTGTTTCAAAAATTTTAAATATTTCTAGACTTTGGAGGAAGACATCAAGTTTGCATATAAAATCGTGTTTTCCAGCCACGCTTTTCAGAGTCACAGTAGTATTATATTTTCACTGGCTGCGTGGTTCCAGAGTGCTCCTCTTCAGGGGACATTTTTCCAGCTGAGTTTAATCCAATAAATGCAAGGAGGGGATCTAAATAGAATGCTTGTGGTTGGGCCTGCATTTGTTATTCATCACAAGACACTATAAAACTCCTCTGGCTGTCCAGCTTTTTTGGCTTCCCCGTCAGAGGGCAGAGGGCAGAGGCCCTGGGAAGATCATGCAGATTCACCCGCATCCTCCAACCAACACACCTTGACCTCTGCAGGATGGGGACCATCCTTACCTGTCAGTTTTCTTGACCAGGATGGCTCTGAAGATGTGCTCAAGAGGCAGCGTCTCCTGCTTGTGAGTCGGCTGCACAAAGGGGTGCAGGGCGGCCAGCGAGAAGCCCTGCTGGTACAGATCCAGGAGCTGGGCGGGCAGGTCCCGCAGGGAAGTCAGCCTCACTGCCGAGGACCTCGGGAGCTCCTCTGGGAGTGGAGAGAGGAGAGAGGCCATCAGCAATCCACCAGATCATCCTCCCAACCCACCCAAACACCTCTCCCCTTGCCCTGGGGGAGGACCCTCTGGTCACCTCTTGCCAAATATGAGTCTATTCCTGTCTCTACTGCCTTCCAGGAGACCTTATAAACAGCTTGTCATTTTCTAATTCATCCAAATACATCGATAATTAGATGTCTTAAGTATAAAGGAAATGACCAATGACCACAATGAAAAGAATCATTTCTATCTCCAGGGACAGACAGAGAGAGGAAGGGAAGGAAAGGAAGAGGAAGAAGAAAAAAAAGAGTACATGCGAATATTTAAAAGAAAACATTTCTGTGACACAAGATGTGATTTCCTTAATTTACAAAGAAACTTCTGCCGCCCCCCCCCAAAAAATAAAAAATAGTTAAGGTACATGAATAGGCAATTGTATATAAAAATTGTAAAAGGCTAGCTAGTCTTCATTTGAAAAGACATTCAAATTTACCCAACATTAGAACTAAACATATCTAAACAGGTAATATTATTCACCTACTGAGCTATTTGAAAATTTGAATTTTAAATTTGCTTATTTGTGAGAAGAGCAGACAAGGTTCAAAAGTCAAATAGTAGAAATTTGCATACAGTGAAATGTCTACATTCTGGCCCTGTCCCTTGGCTCATGGTTTTCCCCTAGAGGCAATAGATATTAGCTATTTTTATACACACATTGACAATCGCTGAAGTCATACACAAATGGCAATATATACATAATACACCTGGCCTTTCATCAATTAGCAGTGTACTTTTCTTGTAGACCACATCACAGCAGCATAGAGCCCTTCCTCATTCAATTCCACCAGATCTATTGTGGGTTACATTGTAGATTATACAAACTTCTCCTTCTTATAAGGCTTTAATAAGAGTTATTTGCACATGATTTTGCATGTGCACACATGCAGCATATTTAAACAAATTTCTAAGGCCAGGGGAGGTAATGCATACCTGTAATTCCAGCACTCAGGAGGTTTAGGCAGGATGATCGTAAACTCAAAGCAGGGCTGGGTTACAGAGCTAGACCCTGTTGCAACATAAATTTCTAGATATGGAACTGCTGAGTTATAGACTGTAATTTGGGGAGGCGGCAGTACTGGCTGATTGAACTCAGAGCCTCACACTTGCTAGGCAGACACTCTACCACTTGAGCCATGCCCCCAGCCCTTTTTGCTCTGATTATTTTTGAGATAGGGTCTTTATGTCCAGGTCTGGACTACAATCCGCATATTTGTGCTACCCCATGTAACAGGGATGACAATGGGCTCCACCACCCAGCCACTGGTTGAAATGAAGTCTTGCAAACTCCTTCCCCATTCGCCCCCATGGGCTTTGAACCTGGATCTTCCCAATCTCCACGGCCCAAGTAGCTAGGACAGGCATGAGCCACTGTGTCCCAACCAAATCATAATTTTTTCAGGTATTCCCAGATTTCCTCCAAAAAGTAGTATGAATTTACCTGCCATCAGTAATATACAAAAATGTTTCTTTTCTCAAGTCCTGGATAGTGAGGTGGCAATTTATACTTCTCTCACCATGTATTATTTCTTATTAAATATTTTCTATTTAAATGCACTATATCCTTTTCTGTAAACAGTCTGTGGGTAATCTTTGCCTGGTTCTCTATTGATCTTTTTTTTTCTATTGACTTGTAGGACCTCTTTATATATTAAGGAACATAGTTCTTATTTGTGATACCAAATACAAATACCTTTTCCCAATTTGTTGCCCGCCTTTTGACTTCAAAAAAAAGGTGGGTTTTGCCACGAAGAATTTTATGAAGTTGAATTTATCAATCTTATCTTCGAAGGCTTCTGAGGTATATGTCATAGCAGAAACACAGGATTACAAAACAGAATCCTGTGAATTCTTATAATACATATTTCATTGTTTGCATATAAATCTTGGATCTATTTGGAATTTTTCTTGTTTAAAGCATGAACTATAAATTCAATCTTCCCCAAATTTATCCACGTTCCCTTATTAATTTGACATGAGGAATTTACATATTAATGAATGTATTTTGTTTATGGTTGTCATATGTTTGTGTACAACACTATTTTTAAAATGTTAGTTTCACATTATATTTTTGTGTCTGTTTAGGCTATTTCTTGAATTTTCCTATCTTCCTGTTTATTTTCTAAATCTTACCTGATTTGTTTTCCCAAATCATCCTTAATCAAATTCCCAAATACTTTTATTGGATCATGTTCAAATTATAGCATAACTGAGTGAGAACAGGTATTTTTCACCATGCTGGAAGTTCCTATCTGAGAACATGGCATAACTCTGATTTACTAAGCTCTCTTTTTTTTGGGTCCCTTGGGAGTATATTAAATTTTTCTTCACATGGATGTCACATATGTATCAAGCTTATTCCTAGTCATTTTACATTTTATTTCTATTGGAATAATGGATTATTTTTTACTTGTATAATACCCATGTTGGGGAAGCAGGCATGCTCACCACAGCTGGTTAGGAGCAAACCTCTAGAGGGCAGGCTGACTTCAAACCCCAAAACACACACACCCTCTGTCCAGCAACCCCACCACTCTCATGGCAAGACTCATAAATGTCGTTCAAGATACGTGAATAGAGCAGTGGTGTCACAGTCATGCACACTCTGAGCCCAGACAGTCACTAGCCACCAGGTTTCCAGCTGGCACAAGGCACTCTCCATGGAGAAAGGTTAGTCTCTCACTATAGAGGAACATGAAGGCAGGATGCCCAAGCAGGCACCGAGGTAACCAAGCTGTCCATGCACCTCCCCAGCCCAGCCTGAGCTAGGCCCCTCTTCTTGGCCTGCTCCCTCCCCTGCAAATGGTCTGAGGCACCTACAAACCTCGAGCCAAGGCAACTACAAGCTTTCTTGATACAGAGAGGGATCTCCTGTGGGCTATTTATGTTCACCCCAAATCTGTCACCACAGACCTGGACCTTGTGACTTTCCCACTCAGTGACTCCCAGTAGTGAGTGGCTTCACTTCCCACACAGTTACCTAACAAAACCCCTGCTTCTGATTGGAGCAAACAGTTCGGAAAATGGGAAGGCAGTTGGGGAGATGGAAATCCTGACTGGCTAATGAGGAAGTGTACCAGTATTTTAGGTGGGAGGATGGTACCATGGTCGCATATAAAAAAATCCCAACTTAGTAAGTGCACATGAAGACATGCACAAAGAGAGTGGGACCAGATGTCTTTGGACCAAGATATTCACTACAGCATTTGTTCTAACAGCAGAAACTTCAGAATCAAAGAGTTCTCCATGGAGGACCAGTGAACGTCCCAAAGATGAATCCTTGCACACTAAGAAGGCGAAGAAAATCTGTTACGTGCTGGTGTAGACATGTGTCAAGATCCAATTCTAACCTTAGGAAAAAATGGTGCTTAACTGTTAAAGGTATGGTTACTCTTGTAAACAATTAACTGTTAAATGTGTGGTCACTCTTGTAAAGAATTTTTTTTAAAAAAGCCATGAATAAAAAGAAGGTAGACATGGATAGATATAAATAAAAATTCCTCTGGAAGAAATTACAAAGATGTCAACACTGGAGAGAGGAACTAGAGTAGAGAGAAAAGGGTGGAAGTGTTCATTTTATTTTATTTTTTTCAAAACTTACCATCTGCAGGGTTATTTCAGTGGAGATTTTGTAAGGCATTTTTATTTTCTTCCTCATATTAAAAGCTTTAAATCTTTTTCTTTTAATGTGTTATTTTTAGACAAGAAGTTTGTTGTTTCGGTTTTGGTTTTGTGGTGTAAGAGATGAAACCCGGGACCTCTGGCATATTAGGCAAGCATTCTATGAGCTACCTCTCCAATCCTTTAATGTTTTATATTTACAAATAAGCTGAAAAAACCAAATCCAGGGTACTTAAGCACACCATGAAGTAGTAAATGCTGTAGCCCTCATTTCCATATGTCATGCAAGAAACTTAAAGGAAAAGGAATCCACGGCAGTAAGTCTAAAGCAAGTGTTTAAGATCCTAGGGACAAAGACAAGTACGGCTGGGCTGGCAGCAAAGTGTGCAGCTTCTTCTTTGAAGGGAAGGTTCTGGCGATGCTGCTAGGGAACAAAATCCAAAGGCAAGTCTGGTAAGGATGCAGGAGCTGGGGGTGTAGCTAAGTGCTACAGTGTTTGCCTATCATGTACAAAGCCCTAGGTTCAATCCCCAGCACCAAAACAAATACATAAATAAAAAGAAAGGATGCTGAACCCCACTGTATTTCCCAAGAAGCAAGCAGTTGATATGTTTAGAGGAAAGGATTATTCTCTCCCCCCACCCCACTCTACCCCCCCCCTTTTTTTTTGAGATGGGGTCTTGCTATGGTATCCAGGCTAGCCTTAGATCCTTAGTTTCAAGTAATCCTCCTGCCTCAGCTTCCTGAGTAGCTCCAGGTGGGTGCCACTGCACCTGGCTAGAAGACAGGATTCTAGTGTCAGCTGTGCTCCTCACTCGCTGTTAACCCAGCCATGTGATCGAACACTCAGTTTTCATGTATGTTATCTTCTGTGGAGATCATCGACCTCTCCTCCACAGAGTGGGTGTGAGAATCAGATGGGATGGCGTGTGTGTAGTCAACAAAGCCCAAAACAATCACAGTCAGTGGTGGGTGGGTGTCTGGCAGCAGGACTGGGGCCATTAGGTGGTTCCACACCCCTTAGCTCCTCACTTCCAAATCAGTGCCAGAAACATTAGTCAATCAGCTGATTTATGGTTAAATGCTTCCTGAATAAAACATAATACATTAAAAAATTTATCTTAAAATCTAAAGATGTACCTCCTGTCAAAACACACCAAATATTTATGGCTTTAATTTTTGGTATGTGTGCTGTCAAAGTAAGTTCAGCTTCATGGTTAAAAACAAACAAATCTCAACAATCCCATCACAGTAAAAAGACTCCTATTGTAAATATGATTAAAGGCCTAAATTTCATGTTTCTATTTGAACCTTAATCTCAAAAATACAAAAACAAAAGACTAGTTCATATGGAGTGCTCAATCCCCCAATGAACTACTGGAAAAGAAGTAGACTGATGATTAATCTGCATGGAAATATTTCTTGTTGCCTGATGGTCTGTTTCTCACCCTATCCATTAAAGTAACCTCTTTACTATTTTGTTTTGTAATAGTTGCCTCATTTACGGATTATGTAACCTTGGATAAGTCATAGAACTCCTCCCTGACTCTTGGGTCCTTCATTTATCTAATGAAAACCTTGGATATGCAAATGTGAAAGGAGCTCCCAACTTTAAAAGGCAATAATTTTATTGTTTCCATTTGGAGCCAAAAGAATCCATTTCTAACTAAAAAAAAAAACAAAACTGGATAATATAATAAATGTTTTCAATGTGAACAGAGAGTTCCCCAAATCCAGAGCCAACTCAGGAACAAGGGGCCCGTGTGCAATGGCTGGAGAGACAGAGAGGCAGGAAGATACCTGCTGCAGGGGTAGGGGCCACACCGCTGACCAAGGGGCCACCTCCTGCCAGTGGCTCTGTTACCCAGAAGTGCAGGAACTTTACAAGGGAGTTCTAGGGAATAAGGAAGAGATGCCTACACTTGCTGTGGGAGGAAAGACCTGTTTTAGAAACATCACTGGGATGATCGGTGCCCTTCATCCTGCAAGACTTATAGGGGAAAAGGGATGAGTTATTCTGAAGTTACTTTGTCTTTGTGACCTTTGACCTAGACCCAACTCTGGGACTGGTCCACTTTGCAAGTTGAAATTTCCAATTATACCTGTATATGCTGGGGATGAAGGACTCGGAGGAGGTCGTTTAAGCCACTGCTACGCTCCAGCTAGATAAAATGCCACCCCATATAACGTGTGCCGTACTGTGAGGACCAATCACTTCCCACTTTCTGGATCTGTCATGTTCCATAGTGACACCTACTGTGATGAGCCCACAACCCTCATCCTGGCTGAATGCCTATGATGCTACCACACCACTGGGCTCTGTCCTACTGTACAGCAAAGGCCAGTTCTCTGGCCTCTGGCTGTCTTTTCCTCCCACCTGAGCAGGGACAGGGTCTTTTGACAACTTGATATTAACATACACTACAAGTTTATTGTAACCAAAATAGTGTGATATTGGCACAAAATCAAGAAAAAGATCAAAGGAAAAGAAAAAAATCATAGTAATGATACATTTCTATGGAAACCCAACTTAAAACAAAGGTGGCATTTCATCCAGGGCAAAGTTAGGTTACTAGAATAAATACTGTTGACAAAGGCGGCTGCCTAGAAGAAAGTTAAGTCAGACTCCCATCTCACACCCTAACTCTAACCCAGTGATTCTCAACAGGGGTAGCTTTGTCCATCAGCACACATTTGATAATGTCTGAAAACATTCGTCATTGTCACAGCTTTGGTGGTTAGGGAGTTACTATAGATCTAATAGATGCCAGGGAAGCTTCTGAGTGCCCTATGACACACAGGATTAAAGTCACAGAAGGTCTGGTGCAGACTCCAAGGCCACAAATTAGCTCCCCCACAGGCCAGTATAGATAAGTAAGGACACAAACCCGGGGAAGACACTTGTCCTCTACATGTTACTTCAAGGGGCACATGGGCCGAATGACACCCAAACTGCTAATTCTCTTTTTCAAGAAGTCAGAAGTCTTAATTCTCCCAACTTTCAACCCCATATGGCCCCCAGGCCGGCGAACTGCAAAGTTGAGATGTCACATTTGATAAATGAGGACAAAAGATGTACCCCCTCCACTCCCCAATGCTAGCACTGTGAAAGCACAAGGAACATCAGTAATCAATACCAAAAGATGCGCCCAGCCAGTGGTGCTTGTCACCATTGTGTGCGCCAAGGCTTTACGGGCACATCTGCAGGTGTTCGACACTGGCCTCTGTCTCCTATTTCCCTCCCTTTCTATGTTAGTGTGGAGATGAAGGAAGAGTTCAGAACCACATAATTACATTTGGAATCCCTTGGAAATCCTATGTTATTTTCCTAACTCAATTAACAGTAACAGGCTTTTCTAAAATTAGAATACAGAAAGTGGTTGCTGAAAAGGTATTTGGGTGGCACAAGAGTGCAAAGGTCTTTGGAAATAAATATGTTGCTTTTCGTTCAGAAAATAACTCCATATAAATAAATAATCCATTATTCCAGAGAGGTTTTTTAAGGGGAAGAAAGGAATGAAAACATGGGGGGAAAAACATAACCCACAGAACCACACATTTCTCAACACTCCTGGGATAAAGTAGCTCTTGATTTTGCTATGACTATGTTTTGTTTAGCAAAAACATTCTGCAGCCCCATTTATTCCCTGGAAACAAAGCTCGTCAGCCATCTTCAGAAGCACCCAAGCAATGTCTTTGCTGTTTTGAACTTGATTGCTGGGAAAGTACCCGGCTCCAACCCAAGAAAGCAAGTCCTGCACACAGTGCACATTTCCCTCCACTCTGTCAAGCAGGGCACAGCAACAGCTGCTATTATTTTGCCCAGCAATCATTGGTGACTTTAACCTAATTATTCAAGGTCCAACTTTGCTTTTCTAATTACATCTGATAATGGATATGTCAATACCTAGGAACACAACTCGGGAGACCCTGCCTCTCTCTGGCAATTTCCCTCACAGGTGAAGCTGATAACGACACTGTTCAAGCAAATGGTGTTTTGTTTTTTAATTTTCTTTGAGACTGCTATTTCTATAACATCAATCTGCCTGAGCTTTGTAGTAGATCCAATTTAGCAAAACACCAAAATCAATCATTTTTCAATGTGGAGTTTTTCACTGTATAGGTAAGGAATAGGAACGTCACTTTTAAAACAGTGTCCCCAACCCATGTCTTCCATGTGGCAGTTCTAAATCTGTGGAACAATTTAAAACTTTCATTTTAGAGCCCTGGAAGTTCAAATTTCTGTCATCTTCTCATTTAAAAAGTTCAAGTTAAGGAGGGAAGGAAAGAAGGAAGGAAGGGAAAGAATAAATATCCAGTCTCAGGTAACCACACCATTATAACACTATTTTTTTAATTGAAGTAAAATTCTCGTAACATAAATTTAGCCATTTTAAAGTGGACAGTACACACAAAGGTTGCATAATCATCAGCTCTACCTAGACGTGAAGCATTTTTATCTCTGCAGAAGGAAACCCCGTACCCAATATTTGTTCCTCCTCTTCCCACGCCCCTGGCAGCTACAAATGCACATTGACAAAACACTATTCTTATTTTAATTACTTTTACTGTACATATTTAAGGTGTAAAACATGAGATTTAATATACATGTAACTAGTGAAGTGACCTGAAATCCACTCTTAGCAAATTTCTGACTTGCAGTACAATATTACTAGCTTCATGGTATACATTATAGCTTTCCATTTGTTCATCCTGGCTAGCTGGGACTTGCTTCTTCTTAACCCACATCTCCTGGTTCCTCCACTTCTACCACTGTTCTACTCTGTTTCTATGTAGTATTTAATATCTTTTTTAGGATTCCATGTTTAAGTGAAATTGTGCAACACCATATCTTTCAATCTCTGTCTGGCTTTCTTCCCTCAGCATAGTGTCTTCTAGGTTCACCAATGTTTTTCAAATGGAAGGTCACCTTTTTCAAGGCTGAATAATATTCCCCTGTGTGTGTGTATGTGTGTGTGTGTGTGTGTGTGTGTGTGTGTGTGTGTGTAGATATAGATATTCAGATATGCCACAGTTCCCTTATCCACTTGTTCACTGACAGGCACTTGGATAGTGTCTATATGCTGGCTCTCATGAACAATGCTGCAATGAACATAGGAGTGCAGCTATCTTCACGAGATACTGATTTCATTTCCTTTGGGTACATGCCCAGAAGGGACTGCTGAGTCACACAGTAATTTTTAATTTCCTTAGGAACCACCATACTGTTTACACAGTGGCTGCCCCAGTCTACACATCTGTTAGTTTGTCTTCTTGACAAAAGGTGTGAGGTGACAGACAGCCCCTTGTGGTTTTGAGTTGCACTTCCTTGATGATGAGTGACATTAATCAGCACCTTTTCATATGCCTGTGGGCCACTGTTTGTCTTCTTTGCACAAATGTCTACTTAGGTACTTGGCTCTTTATTTTAATCAGGCTATTTGGTTTTTTGCTGTTGTGCAAGTTCTAAAACACCGTTCTTAATACTTTACCTAAATCATGAATACACAGAGAAGGGAGTATCAGTAAAACTAAACGTGCTTCTCTCAGCTTCCATCAACCTAGGTTCTGCAGGTCAATCGGAGAGTAATTGGTGAAGCTGCAAGATGCCTCATCAAGTGAGTTCTTAAGCAGCAGCAATCAGAAGACCATCAGAACATCAGACTGCCATAGCAACGGCAGTGGGGGAGGGAGTAGGTACTGGTTTGCCAGTTGTCTCAGACGGTCACAGGTAGTCACTGAATCACACACACACACACATACACACACACACACAAAACATCATACTGTCAAAACTTCAGTGTCTAAGTGTTTAAAGGAGTCTATATGGTAATTTTCATGACCCACTGATAAAACCCTAAACATGGCACTATTGCTCACCTCACAAATCCATGTTGTCACAAGACACAGGCTAAGACTCTTCAAGAAGGCTTTGTAAGAAACACCAGCCCCCTGCTGCTTAGTCTTAGTAGTGGGGACCACATAGTAAAAGCAAACAGCTAGAAATTGAACCTCGAGTATTACTAACTACTCCGTGCACTTAAAAATACCATTTGATACAGAAGGGAGGACACGAAAGGTCAGCAAGTCTTCAGAGCTGCCACTTAAACTGGTCCACACCAAGAAGAGGTACAGTGAGTCAGAGGGGAGCAATATTTTATGCTGTTTTCCTCATCATGTGCCACAGTGTGGTGGCTGACACTCTTGCTAGGTCTCTTTTGATTTTGAGAGCACATTAAATTGATTGCATCAAAGAGAAGCCACTAATGAATATGCACAAACAATATGGAAATTAAACTATTTAGAATGTAAAAGAAACCCTATATGGATTCTATGCCCAAGTCTCAAGAGCTTGTATAGAAGTATTCAGCACTGAGAATATAACGCTGCTGGGGCTCTATCAGAAAAATGATGCATCTTCCCAAAGTGCTTTGGAGAAGCATCAGCTTGAGCTGAGGGTGTGCAAAGCAGAGGGTCCCACTGAAGGAGTGCCTCCCAAGCATGACAGGTACTGAGCCGGCAAGCCCACTCTGACCCTGCAGCCCCCTCAGCTCCCCACAGCCCACACGTGTTCTCCCCATCTCACCCATCTCTTGGAAAGGCCACTTGGAGTCAGGCAGGCCACCAGCTCTTTCACAGCAAGAGGGACACAAATGTTTACCAAATCAGAAACCACCAAGTTCCACTTAGTTCCCACATCCATGCAACACACCGTTCTTTGACAATGGAAAGGCTGGAGAGGTCATGGCTCACCCATACTACAGACCTATTTCAAAAGTGAGTCGCATCCCTGGCTCTGACCTAGAGTGGCACCTGCTGTAGAGGGAGAAAAGCATCACTCAGAGCAATGCCTGCACCCTGCAGGCCTATCTCGGTAAAACCAAAACCAGGAGGTCATCATTATTAAGTCAGGGAGGGAACTGGGACTGGGCAAATAGAGACATCAAGTATTCTAAAATTACTTTAATGCTCATTTCAAAATAAAAATAGCATTAAGGAGACAGGACAATTTCAATGGAATAACATTAGGAAGTTTTTCAGCAGCCATAGTGAAAACCAGAATCATCCTCTAAACTTCACAGGCCTGAAAAAAAAAAAAAATCAAGGGAAGGGAGAACTTTCTTTATCCACACCAGGTAATTATGAGTGCCCCAGCAACTCACTTACCCTCCCTCTACCTGTCTCCCTGCTGTCCAAGACAATAGCCACTAGCCACATGTCGCTACCAAGTACACAAAATATAGTTGATCTGAACTTAATCTGCAAACATGTAAAAATAGATACTAATTTTAAAGACTTAGCAAGAAAAAGGCAAAATATCTAAGAAGTTGCTTTCTACTGGTAACAAACTGAAATGACAACATTTTCCATATATTGGGATTAAATAAAATATATTATTAACATCAAGCTTACTTCTATTTCCCTTTTTAACATGTAGCTACTGGAATCTCTAAAATAACATATGTGGCTGGAAGTGTATTTCCACTGGATAGAACACAGCATCTATCACAACCTTTAATTATACAAATTATTCATTGACTTTTTTCCCTGTCCTCACTGTTAAATAAATCCCACTAGGCCAGGACCCATGCCGGCCTCATCCACCAACAGGATGGTCAACCCAGAGTGCCTAGAGAAGAAGGTTCATTAACAAGCCATCATTGCCTGAGGAAATTCTCCACTGATAAAGCCATGTTTCCATCAAACAGAGTCCAAAGCCAACCACCCTGAGGGCTGGTGAACTCAGAGGTCCCCACACACTCTGGATCCCAAGGAAATCAGTCATGAGAGGGAAGTGACAAAAACCATATTTGGTCCTGGGAAACTGCCAGCAAGTGAACTCAGAGGAAACTTGGAAACCTTTTTCAAATTGTGGTAAAATATACACAACATAAAATTTGCAACCATTTTTAAGTGACAGAGTGCAATCACATTATTGTGCAACCGTCTCCAGAAAACCTTCTTAGTTTTAGCTTCATCTCCTACCCAACCTCTCACATCAGCTCCAACAATGGAGGGGACACTTCCCCTCCATTTCACTTCCTTCTTTCTGTCCCTGCTACTGTGAGCAGGAGATATGAGAGCCTAAAAAAAAAAAAAAACCTGCTAAGACTCAGGCTAAAGAAGAACCAGACTAATTCACAAAACACCACTGGAAAAATCAAAGGTTGGTGTGACAACAAAAGCAAAAGAAGAATATCCAAATAATGCCAGGACAAAGGCCATGACTATATTCAAGAACTGAATGGGAATCTTAACCACACACAGCAGAAAAGGGAAGACAAGAAATTTCCCAAAAGTACAGTACCCCAGGGTAACAGCCATCAGAATGTCATGTAAGTCTTCACTTAGAAACGTTTTCAAAAATTTCTGAATAATATATTATACAATGGAAAGAGTTGGATAGTCAAAATTTCACTGTGTACAGACTACTTTCAAGGAGCTTACGACAGAATAACTTCTCTGTAGGTTTCACACAACTTCTATCACGACTGAAGCCCGTTCACTTGTTCAAACACCCAGACACCCCAGTAAGTTCCCATCCATGGGATCTCTTGTCCCTCACTGGAGTGGAGACAGACAACATCCATCCAACAGCAGAGTCACATAAACCATTCATAAGGCTCACGGAAAGTCCCACACATTGTAAATGCATTTTAATAAACATTCTTGCATGTAAATTGTCACAAAAGATTCAACGAAACCCAGTCAAGTGAAACCAGGACCAGACGGTTCTATGATCTAAATAAGGCTTCCGCACCTGCATTTTCAGCTTCGTGTGAACAATTACCACATTCGTGCACTAACTCCCAAATTGGTGCATGGAAACAGAAAACCGTACACAAGTAGAATGGCTCCGGCTTGGTTAACCAATTTGCATGTAAAATTACCATCAGAACTCTTTGGTTTATTTTTTGCTCATGTAACAGGTGGTGTCTATGGTGCCTTAGAAGGCCGCTTTTATGAAACATTTGGTTCCCACTAGAAAAGGGGGTCCCTACTGGTGTCTGGGGTCTACACATACACATCTGTCCTTCTCTACTGCCTTCTCATGTCTTCCACTGGAAAAGGAGGAAAGTTTGAGGACTTGATCAAATGGAACGATGAGGGGAGAGCAAATGGCCAGGGAGATGTTCTTGAGAATAATCAGAATAAATCTGGTAAAATCATTTCTATTTATAACCCCAAAAATGCCATCTATCAACAGTTGGCATTGGGGGAGGGAGGATGAAGGAGAATGATGGAGGGGGTGAATTCAACTATAATATATTTAAAATATTGTAAGAACTTTTGTAAATGCCACAATGTACCACCAGCACAACAACAAAAAAATACAAAAAAATAAAATAAAACAGTTGGCACAAGAAGGGAAAGTCAGATTTTAACCTGGCAGAGAAAGGTCTTTTCTGCTTGCCAGAGATGACTTACCAAAATGGATAGCTGGGAAGTCTGCCTCTGAGATGGTCAGAGACAATCTGAAAGGCACCTATGTGCTCACAACCTTGAGGTTTTCTCTAACGCTGTCCTTTCTCCTCCCCTCCCTTTCTTCTTTCTCCCTGTTTCTTTCCCCCTTTCCTGCCTTCCACCCCAGGAGCTACCAGCCACATGTGCTCATGTGAGCTGACATATGACAAAAGCATAAAATACATCCAGTACTTCAAAATTAATACCAAAATTTAGTATGTTAAATCGCCAACTTTATAATAATGATATATTGGAATAATTTTTAATGTACTGGGTTAAATAAAATATATGATTAAAATTAACTCCCCTACTTCTCTTTTTAACATGGCTTCTAGAAAATGTAAAATGGCGCCCTTGGCTCACATTCTATTTCTGGCCTTATTTAATTTTGGGGGAGGGTATGGCAGTTTGAACTCATGAGCTTGCTCGGAAGGTGCTCTACTGAGTCACGCCTCCAACCCTTTTTGCTCTGGTTATTTTGGAGATAGGGCCAGCCTGGACTGCATCCTCCATTTATGCTTCCTGAAGTAGCTGGGGTGACAGGCACACACCATCAGCACACCTAGCTTTCTCTGTTGAGACGGGGTCTCGTGAACTTTTTTTGCCCAGAGTTGGCATGAACCACAATCTTCCCCATCTCAGCCTCCTGAGTAGGCACGTGCCACTGCACCCAGCTTTTGGTTGAGGTGGATCTTGTGGACTTTTCACCTGGAGCTGGCTTAGAACTGCGGCTCATACCAACGTCTGCCTCCTAAGTAGCTAGGATCACAGGTGTGGGCCACCATGCCTGGCTATCTTTTATTTTTAATAGATGCATTTTATTATGATTCAAGGCGACATGATTCCCTTGTCTACTTTTTTACGGTGCCAGTTTAATTCCTTATTAAGCATCATTTAGCTTCAAGGAAGGCCGCTTCTTTTTCCCAAAATAAACCCATAATGCTGAGGAATGGGGAGGAGCTGCCAAAATCTTCCCAGGGTAGAATCCTTGCTTTTTGCTGTCTGTCCCTGCTGCACACTGGAGAAAAAGAGTAAATCTTCCCAACTGACTTCAGTTTGAGGTTTTGCGCTGAGCCCCTAAAATACTTGCTCTTCAAGAATGACTAGTAACAACCACACCAGCCTCTGCAGCGTTCTGCTCTCAGAGCAGCAGGGTTCTCAACCCTCCTCCTGGCCCTGCCTGGTCACACCTCTCACCCAGGTGGCAACTGAGCCTACGAATTGTGGCTCTGCCATAACTGCTGGAGGATTATCCATAGTAGAATTATCAATTGCCAGTGGCCCTGGTCCATTTTCTGGAGTCCCTGAAAGGGGCCTGGTACTACACTGTCCGGTGATGGCTGTCATTCCAGAACAGCACCTTAAGAAGAAACAAGTGCACTACTGTGGTGTTTGGCTTCACATAGCTTCCTCCCTTCCCTGGTCCCTCAGGGGGTGAGGTGGGGCTTCAGAACAGCCAGAATCTCCTCACGTTACCAGATGTGAGCAGCATCTGTCATACCAAGGGCAGACTCAGAGCCTCTGAAGCTAATAAGAGACAGCAACCTGGACTTGACTTAAGAGGACAGAAAGCCAGTTAGTTATTTACCAAATCTGGCTACAGCAGAGCAGTGGGTGGCTCAAGTCTCTGCTCCAGAGCCACAAATCTCAGTGGCACCCCTTACTAGGGAGATGACTTTTGGAAGAGTCATAAACCCTTATGGGCCTCAGTTTTGCCTATATAAAAATAATTCTCATTGGGCTGCTATGAGGATTAAGTGAGATAACATGTGTACAGAGCACTAAAACTGGGGTTCAAACTCCTGACTGCTCTCCAGATGGGAGTGGCTAAAATGGTTGTGATCGCTGTCATCAATAACCAGAATCACCTTACAAATTACCACCAAGCACGACAGAGTAAGCTTACTGAGTTTACCCTCGTGCCTTCTCAATGTCCTCCAGTTTGCCTACAGGACTTTCACTCCTCAGCCTAAGTCACTGGTCTATTTTTTTCTGCAACCCTTTTTTAAATGCTAGTACAGATTCATTTCTGAACCTGAGCCAAAAAAAACAGATGAAAACCTCAGAACTCAGAAAAATGAATGCACCAAAGTGCAATGGATGCCTCTGTGACAGAGACAGGCACTGCTGGAGACTTCTGCAGTGCTTAGGGCACAGGTGAGAGCTGGTTCCAGAAAATGGCAACAGAGGGGGAGGGAGAACCACGGTGGGAATCCATTTGGGACACAGCACATAGGAAAAGGCAGGAGATGGTGAGGGCTGACAAAAAGGGAGGTGTCAGGTAGGCAGCATCAGGTTGGGGGGAACAGGGATATGTCACTGCCATCCTGACCACCCCCCATGCCTGTCTAGAACCCATCTGAATTTGTAAAATTAAATGTGCAAACTAGAAACCATTCTAAGAAGCAGTCACAGAATTTCAGCCTCTCTACTTTCCTTCCTTACCCGTATTTCCTACTGATTGCCAGAGACAAGGGCTTATATCCTAAATTCTCCTTCACCAGCAGCTCCACCCAGGAGGACTTCAGGCAAAACATTGAAAATATAAAATTAAGTCCTAGCAGGGTATGGTAGCTCAAGCCTGTAATCTCAGCTACTAGGGAGAGATATCAGAAGGACCATGGTTCATGGCCAGCCCAAGCAAAAGGTTAGTGAGACCCATTTCAATCACAAAGTGTGATGGTGCACGCCTGTCATCCCAGCTATGCAGGAAGCATAAATAGGAGAATCTAGGTCAGCCAGGCATAAATGTCAACACTACCTCAAAAATAGCAAAATCAGAAAGGGCTGGGGGGCATGGCTCAAGTGAGAGAACACCTGCCTGGCAAGTGTAAATTCCTGAGTTTAAACCCCGGTACCACCAAAAAATAAAATAAAAAAGAAGTAAGCCATGAATGTCTGTCTTTAGCACAGCATAGAAAGTAAAGGCTAAGGAAAGAGCGTCTGGCTATACCATGGTACACAGGGCAGGCAGCATCAGCAAAGGAGGCAGGTTGGGGACCTGAGCCTCCAGCACTCCAGTGCTCAGGGTACCCCTCCAAGATTCTTCCACTGCACCATGAGGCGGCATGACCTGAAGTTCACCAACAGCCTGCTTGGGTTAACAGCTCTCTCCTATCTCTGCTGCCTCCAGCAGCTTCCTCAGGCAGATCAGTTTCATCAAACACCATCAAGGAGCCATGTCCCGCTCCTGGGATGGGACAAGTACTCTAAACCCAGGACTAAAACAGCAAGTTTACACAGGCTATAAAACTCTCCATTCCACGCTGATCAGAAAAGGTGGTTTCTTTTTTTTTTTCTCTTTCTTTTTTCCTTATAAGAAAACAAAGCCAAAGGAATGGTGAAGAGATGAGGGAGGGACAAACAGCAAAGACAGCAGAGGTCTCTCATGCAACTGGACCCACTCAGATGGTGACATTCCCTGTGTGGTTTGGGTCATGCTGACTTCCAGGGGCTTCTGTGACGTGGTAGAGGAAATGTCAGGTAGCCATGGATGTTGAGTCCATGGCTCAGAGGGGCACCCTAGCTGGGGAAATAACCCTGTGCAGAAGTGCCCCCTGAGAAACCACCAGCATGAGAGAACACGCAAGGCCACCCAAGCATGGCCAGACTTGCAGCACTGACAACCGAGCAGAGATGGGCAGATCAGCAAAGGAGGCAGACAAGCAGTCAGTGAGCAAGAAGAAAACCAGGACAGCACGTGATGGAGGCCAAGGAAGGGAGGAACAGTAGAGTCCCCATGTGATCTGCACTTACCCAGAGTGCCAGATTAGTCAAAGCCCTTCACTCCACTAGGATATGCAGTAGAGTCCCTGTGTGCTGGGCACTTGGGCTGGCTGGGCAGTCTGCAGCTCACCCTGGCCCTTCTGGTTCATCAGGTGGGCTGCAGGTTAATCAAAAGGTGGCCGGGTAGACTCTCACCCCCTGCTTACCCACATCTACTGGTTATAATGAGGAGGTTGAATCAAACATCACACACGCTGAAGTATAAGCAGTACAGGAGAATTGTTCTTAAGAAACCAGAGGGCTTGGTGTGTTGATTCATGCCTGTAATTCCAGCTACTCAGGAGAGAGAGACAGGAGTATTGCAGTTTTAGGTCAGCCTGGACAAAATGTTAGCAAGACCCCCTCTCAACAAACAAGCTGGGCATGATGTGTATCTGTAATCCCAGATACTTGGGAGGTAAAGATAAGAGTATCATGGTTTGAGGCAAGCAATGGACAAAAAGTACATGACCTTATCTGAAAAATAACTAAATCAAAAAGGGCTGGAGGTATGGCTTAAGCCGTAGAGTTCAAAGCCCTGGGCTCAAACTCCAGGATGGATGGATGCATGGATACATAGATGGGCAGATGGGAGAGAGGAAAGCAGAAAGGCAGGGAGGGAGGGAGGGAGGAAGGCATCATTTAAAATGTACATTGTGATATTCATATGACTTTGGAAGCATCTAGGGTCTTCCTCCACATTAAAAAAATTTTTAACTGAAATTTAGATGGTGTTTACACAGAAGGTTGATGACGATCTTTAATCAAAAGAAACACCATCAAAGATCACAGCCCACATCTAAAGATGGGCAGTTAACTGTATTTTGTGTTTTATGCTACAATACTTAAATATTTTAAAAACACCGTTTCCTATTCCAACCCACTTTTCTAACTTACTGATCTGTTATATTCCCGGTGCTCCCAAGCGGCTCAGGGAGATGAGGAAGGGAGACAGGTCCTGGACTTAGAGACATCTGAGCATGGGGAAATATGAGGAAGTCAGGCCAGAGCAAGTCGACCATCACCTGACAACTCCACTACCTGTTCTTCCCCAACTATCAAGTTCTGTTCCACTCAGTGTTTTAGACTCTAAATACTTTTTTAAAAATCTACTTTTTAGAGCAGATGGTTTCAAAGGATTTTACAGCAGAAAAAGCTGTCAAAGATGATGACAGAAGTATTACAGAAATAATATTAACCACCAGTGGTAACAATGACAGGCAGCGTTCATGGATTGTACGCAGCATGGAAAACGCTGGTTTATGCGCCTCACAGGTATTCTCACTGAACTCTCAGACAACCTCTCCACTATGTGCTGTAACTACCCCCTGTTTAAATATGAGGAAATTTTGCATCATAGGCTGCATAACCTTTCCATGATGCATCACCAGTAAGGAGGGAGGTGCCGGGGGCAACACCAGGCATTTAGAGACTATGTGCTTCTCTACCTGCCTACCTAAGCCGATCTTCTCTTTCTACAAATGGCACAGTGATGCCCACATGATAAGCAATGGCTCAAGGGACAGAGAGAGCAGCAGAATCAGGACTATGGAAGACCATTCCTGGGCTGTTCTTACTATGGGACAGGACTGTGGCCAGGGCCCTGTCTCTGCACCTCTGTCCTGCTCAGGCTTGGCACCTCGTTGGTCCATCACAATCATCTGCCAGGGGTCAGGGTTTCCCTGGCAAAGTTGATCAGAGAAACAAAGACTTTCTTAACAGTGCCAGGCTTATTTCTTCAACAAAGCTGGCAGTGTAACCGTGAGTGGGAAAAACTGAAGTATGAATGCTTCTGCGGCATACTCACTGCCATGGAGTCTATAACCAGAAAGCCAAAAACTGAGAATAGTCACAAATAAGCAGAATTAACCACACACACCTCATCTCAGGGTGTGACACAACAAAAAGAATCAAAGCATCTCTGATTTTCATTTTATTTATTTTTATTTATTATTTGACAGGACTGTGGTTTGAACTCAGGGCTTCATATTTGCAAGGCAGGTATTCTACCACTTGAGCCACACCTCCAGTCCATTTTGCTTAGGTTATGTTGGAGATTGAATCCCGCTTTTTCCCCAGGCCACTTGGACCACGATCCTCCTATTCTAAGCTTCTTGAGATAGCTGGGATGACAGGCACACCCCACCATGGCCAACTACTGGTTAAGATGGGGACTCATCTTAACCTGGGTTGGCCTTGAACCATGATCCTCCCAAGTACCTAGGATTATGTGCCTGAGCCATAGGTGGCTGGCTCAAATTTAAATTTTAATTGTGATAAAGAGAGGATGATGTAATTAAGGTGAGCAAACGCAAATAACATGTTGTTGACCTTTTCTGTGTCCCTAGATTTCCTGCCCACTGTGCAGAAATGGGAGCCAGAAGACAAAAGCCAAAGCCAGAGGTTCACAGGGTGTCAGGACAGGCCTCCACAAAGAGTGCACGCTGGCTGATCTGAGATGGGGCACCACTGGGACCAGGTGTCCTCAGTTACCCATCTGCCCTCCTGATGGCAATCATTTCTGAAGTTTCCAGTGTCTCATCACAGGAATAATTTGCTAAAAACCTATGTTCATGTGCGTTTGCAGGCTCAAGATTTAATAAGAATTGCTAATTGTCCTATCATCCATAGTGTCATTTTATGGTTTGAGACTATGCCTGTCTTGTCATCCCAGGCCATTATTAATGCAGCAAGTTGACAAATGATCTTACTGCTTTAATCTGAATTTCTGTAATTATTAATGAAGTGAGAATCCTTCCATATATTTCTTAGGCCATATATTTAGAGTATACATTTCTTCCTTTTAATTTATTTCTAACTCAGAGCTAAGATACCTGATATCCATCTTTGCATGGATTATTTTTTTTTCACTGATTTGTAGTTTTACATAAGATAGGTATTTATCCTTTATCTATTACACAAGTTGCAATTTTGCTTGCCTTTTCACTTATTAAAGTTCTTAAATTGTATGTGGTCAAACTTTCAAAACTGTAAGGCTTCTGGGTTACAGGACATATTTGGAAAAACCTCCTTGTATATTAAAGGTGATACCACTGCCCCCAAGACAAATAAATTCTTGGATCTGGATTTTTGCTGTGGCCACAGGCATGGGACCTGATGAGCAGGGTGCGCCCAAAGGCTGAGGCCCAGGAACATGACATTCGGCTGAGAAAAGTCAACAGCCCCATGAGAGGATGGCTAGACATCCAGGGTGCTGGATACCTCGCTGAAGCTGAGGTATAAGACAACTTTCCTTTCCCTTCTCTATTTAAATTTAGAGCATACATCCCTTGTGTTTGTGTCTAATATTATTTTTTTCTTATCAATTCAATAAACACTTGGAAATTTAAAGTTGGAAGAGACCCTGCTTTTATGTAAGGAGAAACTGAGACCCCTCCCTCCCTGGACCCATACTCTGAGGGCACTGCGAGAGAGAATGATAATGCTGGGTCATGGGGAGACATCAGAGGGACCCAGGCCTTCCTCAGAGCTCATGGTTAAATATAATCCACAATGTTAATTTCCTAGGTTTTTCCTCTTGTAGGTTAATAAGCAACCTCCATGTTTTCCAAGGGCAAAAGTTGTCAGGAGTGGGCCTTCAACTGCTCAGTTGACAGATGTCAGACCCCTTTCCTGGCACCCAGCTGTCTTGAACATGGAGCTGTCAGCCAAGCAATGTGACTGCTGAGAACACTCCCAGGTCATTAGGGAACTCCATGCCAGCTTTATGGACTACTACAATCATGGCTGCTGCTGAAGCAATGACTCTACTTCAGGAGACCCTGTTCTTCTAGTCATGACTGCTCTAGGCATTTTGCATGGCTTTGCAAGTCTCCACTCCAGGCAAGACTAACCTGTGACCACTAGATGAGCTTGCTCATGAGGGAAGCACCTCCCCAGTGGCTCAGCAAAATGCCTGTGATTGGTGCAATGCAAGGCTTATGACTGGTTCATAAGCAAGGCTCCTGACTGGTGCATATGTAAGGCTTGTGACTGGTGGAACTAGAAACTGTGCACATACAAATCTGTGACTGGTAGAATTATAATCCATGCGAAAGCATGGCACACCCCTCTTTTGGATATAAAAGCAGGTTGTTTTGCACACTTTTGAGGTTAGTCTGGAAGGTTTCTTTGCTGGGTGCTATACAGGAGACCCCATCTCAATCAATAAACTGGGTGTGGTAGCATGTGCCTGTCATCCTACTTATGCAGGAGGTAAGAGGATGGAGGTCTGAGGCTGACTCAGGGCAAAAACATGAGGTCCTATGAAAAATAACTAAAAAGACAAAAAAAAAAAAAAAAGCTCAGGGTATATTCAAGCGGTAGAGTGCAAAGCCCTGAGTTCAAACCCTGGTACCAACCCAAATGAACAAAGAAGAACCAAGTGTTTCAATACCCAACGTTCAGGGACTGCAACTCTAGCTGCTAAGTGCAGGACCAGTGGCACTGAAAGTTCAGAGAGCAATAAGCCTCTGAGCCGGGCGCCCAGACTTATAAAACTCGGGCACTGACAGCTTGGAGCGATAAGCCTATGGCTTGAGCTTGAACAGCTAGGGTTATCAGTCTGGCTTTTAACACCTGGAGCCATAACCCACTGGTTTTCAGGCCTCGAGTTGCAAGCCTCAGAGTTTGCAAACCTTAGCCCATAGCCAGTGATTCTCAAGAGCTCAGGACTGCCAATGCCTAGGGAGCTGCTCCCTGCCTGCTTCTGATTTCCATCCAAACACAGCAAATGAGCCCTCACTGCATGTTTACCAATGGTCCACAGTACCAGCAGGGCCATCCGCTGCCCATGCAGTCACCTCTCTAACAGGCCTAGGACCTGACCCACAGCCCATCCATGCCACAGCTCCAGTCACTACTCCTTGCCTGACAATTCCACACGCCCCACACTCCCAAGTCTACACCGCTTGTTGGGACTGCTTCCCTGAGCTCCAGGTCCACATCTGCAGTTAGTTCAGAAAAATCTCCACCTACAAATCCCACAGGTAGCAGAAACAGAACCCTGGCACCTTCTCAACACCTGCTCTGCCTCCTGCGTGTCCTTACGGTGCACAGCCTCTCAGCCAGGAGCAGCACAGGCCCCAAACAGGAAAGCAATGTCAGTGCCTTCCTCTCCCCCTCCTCCTCCTCTATGTCCAAGTGGTCACTGCATGCTGTCAGATCTCTCTCTTGAGCTCTCCTTCCTAAGTCCCCTTCCTCTTCACAGCCACCATCACAGCCTTATGCAATGTCCCTCCACTGCCTACTTCCAGGCCCCCTCTCTGCACCATCAAAACCAGCAGCAAGGCGAGCTAGCTAAAACATGAGGCTGGGACACCTTTCCCTGTCTAAAACCTGCGCCCATCATCCGGCTTGCTAAGGGATGGTTCTGCCTCCTAGGGAACATTCTGGAAATCTGGCACTATTGAGTACCACGATGACTGAGAAGGGTGGGGATCACCACTGAGGGTGATGACCAGGCACGCTGTACACCTGTCACCAAGTAACACACAAGACCTCATCTTAGTTCCTACACAATTTTTGAAAATTCCACCAGATTTTTTTTTTTTTACAGCTGGAAGCCTGCCTATAATTATCTGAGCCTAGAATCTCACTCTGCTTTACATAGAAACAAAATAATTTTGCACCATTTTAATATACACCAAAATTCCCAGTAATGTATTCCTATGTAAATCAATGGAGATCAATTGCCAGGAAAGTATTTGTGCACACGGTTTTTACATCAGGACTAGCTAGAGGTGAGTGAGAGCATATTTGTTTTAGGAAAGCAGATTCCAGGCTACATCCCAGATCTACCAAGTCGCATCTGAATTTGAACAACCACGGGCACTTATTTCCTTTGCGCAGTCACATCTGAGAAGGATTGTGAGGGAGGCTGTGTGGAATCATGTTCTGAAAATGACTGTTAGGTCAAGGATGAGCTCATGGGGAAACAGTTCCAACAGATTAATAGTGCCTGCTGTGGTCACAGGAATGGGGGAACCCATTCCTGCTCTCCGCATCTGTGGTTCCACATTCACAGGTTCAGCCAAATTCAGAACAAAAATGCTTTTTAAAAAAATTGCATCTGTACTGAACAATTACGTACTTTTTGTCATTTCTGCATAAGTAACATAGTACAGTGATGAGTCTTTATATAGCATTTACTATGTTTTAGGTACTATAAGTAATCTAGACATGATTTAAAATATAGGGGTGATGTGTGGGGATTGTATGTGAAAACCGCACCATTTTATATCAGGGAATTGAGCTTCTACAGGTTATGGTATTTGCAGGGGTCCTAGAACCAATGCCCATGAAAACACAAGGGACAGATGTACATAGAAGACCCCGGCCTCCCCTGCTCCTCTCCTCCTCCTTTCCTGTCTGCTTAGAGATCCCCTACTCATCCTCACAACTTTTTCTGGAAGAAACTTCCTCAACCAGCCCACCAAGGCCTCCCTCCAATAGCATGGCACCAGGTAGAAGTCCCAAGTGTTGAAGCTGGTGTATCTTCCCAGGGAAGGCAGAGATTTCATCTTGTTCATGTTATTATCTCCTCACAACTACAGTTCTTTGTCCAGCTCATAACCAGAATGCAATGCATACTTAGCAAATGAATCACGATAGAAAGAAAAGACACAGTAAATACAGAGCCAGGCAGGAGGAACTGGGAGGAAATGGACAGCAAACCCACCTATCTTCCTCCTCACCATGAGCTCTCTCGTGAAGATCTGGCTCCTCCAACAGCAAGGAAAGAGGCTGACAAGTAAAGATGGCAGCTGGCAGCCACCCACTGCTGCCCAGGCCTTGTCTGAGCATCTGCGATGGGAACCAGCAGGCCATAAATGCCTCCTTTCTCACAGGAATCAGATGCTGTTGGGATCAGCAATCAGCTGCAGTTAACAGGACAGTCCTAGCTTGTTTAGGTGGTATGCTTAGGAGAAAACTTGCCCTGCAGTGTTTTTCTTCTACTCTCACTTGGAGGATTCATGCTATTTTTAAGGGTGGGAGACACCAAAGGAGCAAATGAACCAAATCTGTTCCCCTACACTTTTGCATGTGTGTGTGAAAATCCTCACGCTATAGTAGCAAGGACTTCAAATCCACTGGGAAGAGACTCCATAAACAGGCTGGGGGCAGGAAAACAGAGACCACAAGATGACAAGCGTGCAAATTAACCCTGGAACCAGGCAAAGAACAAGTGTTGCCAGACAGAAAACAATGAGGCAGGCCATATGCAAGGATTAGGAAAATGCTCACAAGGGCATGATCTGCCCAAAAGTTGTCTTGGGAGAAAACCAGTTATTGATGATCCCACTAGCATTGGGAAGGAAGTGTCCTCTGTGTTCAAAGGACAGTGACAATGAAAATTCAGGACCTCAGAAAGGGACACTGTCCTCCTAACTCACTCTTCAGGCTCTGAGATAATCATCTAACAGATCAAAATAATCTCATCATGAAATAAGAAATACATACAGCAAAAACAGCCCGGATATCCTAGTCAACAGAATTCTGCATCAGCTGTTCCGCCAAGATGATAATGAAACATCAGACAATTTGTGAGAACACCATGCCAAATTGGGCCCCCCATTCCTCATGGAAATGAAGACTAACCAATTAGCTCAGCACTCCCCCCCTCTACCCCATCCCTGCATTATCACTCCTCTTCATGAAATTTCCTGGGACTCTGCTTGTTATTCTGTGATCAGGGACTGTAAATGAAAATCAAGTTCTCTGCAGAACGTGGGAGAAACTTACATTGTCATATAAGAGAACTGATTAAGGGCACTTAATGTGCTCACAGCTAATTCTTAAGACCTCAGAGCAGAGTGGATGAAGTGTCAGAAGGAGGGAGCTCAGTTCTGATCACACAGACAAGCGGATCCTGGCACTTTGCAGGCTGCCTTAGTAACGATTATGGTAACCAAGGCTATTTTTTCAAATGATGCCCTGATCTTGGAAGAACTGAGGTGCAAGGAATGTCCTTCCTTTTAGAAACTAATTTGCTCAGAGCTTTGGGAGTATCCTAAAAGATGGCAGGTAGCACAAAGAGAAGAAGAAGTAGAATTTCATCTCACCAAACCTCTTACATACTGGGAGAGGAATGCAAACTCAGGTATGTTAAGAATCCATAGATTATGCATTATTAAAAAAATAAATAAACACCCTCCACTAACCAAACTCTTAGAAAAGGGGTCTTCGAACCATTTTTCACTTTTAAAAATGCTTGATGACTCCATAGGGACATTTGTTTCAAATAGGGATTAATCAGAGGTGATGTTCTCACATGTCACAAAGCCTCTGGAAAATTCCAGTGTGCTTGACAAAGTAAGAGTGGAAAAAGATAGCAAAAACCTTGGTATTGTTTTGAAAATAATGTATACAGACCACCAGAGTCCCAAATCGCTGGCCTAGAAGGATCCCTGATTAATACCCAGATGAGTTTAATGGTTCACATGTCAACTCTTCCAAGAGTCACTTCTGTCATAAAAACAAGCATTCTGTATTATGTGTCAATAAAAGGTTTTTTGTTTTTTTTTTTAAATGACAGATGCCAGCTCTATAAGAACTTCAACAAGTACGTGATGAAACTTTCTGGGAGCTGACAGGAAAACTGGCTCTTAATCAGTAATGTTAAAACTTCAGAGCATAAGCACTGCAATCTTACCCCAAAAACCACTTATTTAGCTCCGTGAAATTTAAATACAGTCATGTATCACTTAAGGACAAAGACACTTTCTGAGAAGTGTGTCATGGCGATTCCATCCTCTGTGGACAAGACAGAGTGACCTTCCACAAACTAAGGTGGTTGCAATAACACTGAGCAGTATAAACTCATGGGACCACCGTCCTACCCGCAGTACACTGTTGATTGAAATGTCATTCATTATACAGGGCATGACTGTAATAACATTTTCATTTTTTGTCTCAGTCCTTATTAAAAATGGGAAAATGCTACCCAAAGCAAAACTTAAATGACTAATCTCATAGTGAGGTGAAGAATAAGACAAGTATATAACTAATTCTTATGAGCAAAAACACTGTTACCACTAAGACTTAATTCAACAGACAATTTTATGGTCTGAACGTGGACTCCCAAATTTACATGTTGGAAAGTTAACCCCCAACACAACAAGTTTGGGGGACATGGAACCTTTT
Organism: Castor canadensis; assembly: GCF_047511655.1. Taxonomy (NCBI): domain Eukaryota; kingdom Metazoa; phylum Chordata; class Mammalia; order Rodentia; family Castoridae; genus Castor; species Castor canadensis. Next base: position 110,286,225 of record NC_133395.1, on the reverse strand, counting down.
TAAAGGTGATTAGGCCAGGAGGGCTCAGCCATCAAGAATGGCTAATGCTATTACAGAAGGACATGATGGAGCAAGTTCGGTCCTCCTTGCCCTCTTGCTTTCTGCCATGTGAAGATGCAGCAGTGTTCCTCACCTCTGGGGACTCACCAACAAGACACCATCTTGCAAGCAAAGACCAGGCCCTCACCTGTCACCAGACCTGCAGATACTTTGTTCTTAGACCTTCCAGCCTCCAGAACTATGAGAAATAAATCTCTGTTCCTCATATGAACAACTCAGTCTCCAGTATTTTGTTATAGCAGCACAAAGCATACTAATGCATGGCATGCTTATAGTAGAAGCAAGCAGGTAAGAAGTCTAGCAAGAGGAGCATGCAAAGTCTCACAGGGGCTAGACTGAGCTAGCAAATGCCCTGCTATATGATCATAGTCCAGGTATGCTCAGGTATTAGGTCCTCAGGATGGAGTTCTGTGCTCAGGCTAGAACAGGCAGGAAGAGGAAAGCACTGTCTTCACTCACATTTAGAAAACATTTTCCCTGACAGTAAAGTGAATTTCCCCTCATCATTAATTCCGTTCATCTGGAAGCTCATTTGCCTTCAGCTTCCCTTTATACCAGCTCTTCAATATTGGATCTTTATTGACCCTTTCTGTCTTTGTAAATCATAAATTGTCCTTTCACCATCCACAATGACAAGCATTTCGAGCCACAAGCTCTATTTACATATCATAGTAACAGCTTCTTATTTAGATGTCAAATTCCAGCAACTGAAAACTCAGATACACACACACACACAACAGGAAGCCAAAATAATTCTCAAAACTATAATACGTTCATAAACTTCAGCCCCACTGGAGAGTTCCTCAGGTCATAGCTGTTCCTCTTTGATACATACATAAGGAGTTTGTTCATCTGTGTTTCCAGCAGATTAGAAGTACAATAATCAGATAAGTAATTTGAAAATGAGACACTCAGCTCTGTGAATTCTCTTAAAGTTATAAACCAGGACTAGTGGGTTTTCTGAATGAAATTAGTCCTAACAGAATGAGAAAGGACTGTTTTTCCCAGAAAATATTTTAGACATCTGAACTCTTACATCAAGAGTCCTTTGCCCTAGTGAAAGACCATTTTTCATTTTCTCTTATCTCCAAAAAAAAAAAAAAAAAAAAAAAACTGAAAAATTATAACCAAACTCAACTCTACACTTGAAACTTAAAAGTCAGGTATGGTGGTACATGCTTGTAATTCTAGTACTTGGGAGGCAGAGGCAGGAGGAATCTCAAGTTCAAGGCCAGCCTGGGCTGCAGGGCATGGAGACTGTCTCAAAACAACAAGGAAGGAAGAGAGAAAGGAAGAGAAAGAGGGAAGAAGGGAGGTCAATTTAAATTTTTCTTAAAAACTCTAGGCCTCAAGCGGTAAGAACACCTGCCTAGCAAGCACAAGGCCCTGAGTTCAAACCCCAGTTTCACAAAAAAATAACAATAAAAACCCCACAAATTCTAGGCCTTGCTCAGAATACATGTGCTTAAAAGCCATCACTTATATTTGTAATGAGCTAGTCAATCTCATCACATATATGAAAATGATGAAAAACTGAACCCATCATAGAACTATTTGTTGAAATGCCAGGAGGAAAAGTGAACTCTAAGACTTGCATGTAATAGGTCCCAAAAGGGATCTGTCGTTTTTTTTTGTTGTTTCTATAACTTTTAGTTATTTGACATTTGCCGACTTAAAAAGGGGAACTAGAAAAATTAAACGTTTTTTTTTCCTTCTCAAATGACTGAAGCCAGGATGCTTGAGAGCATGAATTTCCAAATGGCTGACTTATTTCTACACTTTGTGTGGACACAGCTTTGTTCTGAATTTTTATGAGTTTCCAATTTGATCCAGCAGTGACATGTGACTATGATATAAAATCACACAGTACAGTATGTAAAATGAGCATGGTGAAAGGCAGGAGTAAATTCTGTGATGACTCTGGCCCTGTGCCATGCCAGAGCTATCTTCATGTCTTGTTTCCAGTGTGATTTTATTTATTTATTGAGTTATTTTGTTATTTGTACATTTATTGGGGACAAGCTACCAATGGGGAGCTTTTAGATTAATTCAATTTGGCTTTCATTTTAGGAACAAATTCCTCTTTTCCTCTTTTTTCATTCCTCCAAGGCCCAAGAGGCTTATAAATAAACCCACAGCCAGAGAGAAGACTTGGGGAGAATCGGGTAGACATTTCTTCTGAATTTGCTGGGCCTGGTTTCATCGGAAAAGCCCTCATTCTCTCTGAACCATGCGTGCATAAGCAAAGTGGGGAGACAGAATGATATCAGTCATGTCAACAGCCCACACCACTGTCCAAGACCAAGCCCCTGTATAGTCAGAGCTTGGTGGGGAAACTACTTTTTTAACCTAAACTATCTTCCCAGTTTTCTCCCTTTTTGGCCAGGTATAAATATGTAAGGGGCCTATTACACAGATAACTAATGTGAGAGCCATGTAAGCAGATGGCCCTTGGGCCTCATTTTCCAAGCCAAAGTTAGCATTTAAGGTCTGAAAGCATAAAGAACATGTTAAGAGTCAGGTGGTTGCAGAAAATCTGAGACATGTGGCCACCACAGCTGTGATGAGGTCATGCCCTCCCACCCCTCTCACCTACCCCTCTCACCCACCCTTGCTCTACCCTGAGCAGACTTCTTAAACAAATGAAGACAAAGCAGGCTTGGCCCCAGTATAAAATGGAGGGGTCTCAGAACACACTGGTTAGCCCTTTTGGAATGTGAAATGAGAGGTCACAGAGGCCTTCAGGGCAGCACTGCTGCAGTGACAACACAGGTCAGTGCCAGGAAGAGGAAGGATCAAGTCCAATGTTTGTGATCCCATAGCACAGCCAGGACTCAGTCCCATTCGGCAAGGTTTAGGTAATGCTGCTGATGAACAGAACCTAATTTTCCTTTGACCATCTTTGACAGGGAATAAGCCTGCTATAATACATCTCCGAGGAGATTCAAGTATAGACATCAGTGCAGGACTCAATGAACAAAACCCTCTTACACGGGAGTTAGTCGCCTCACCTAGACTCTAAGGTGGCTCAAGTTATAGACACGTTATCTCTTTAAAACTCTTACACGAATTATCAGCAATAACCAAACTTTAAACTACTTCCCATCTTTTCGTTTTTAATTCAAAACATATATACGGGCACACGCACACACGAACACATACACATATGTATGTATTTCTACTAGGAATCTGTCTGTGATAATCTGTCCCGTAATGGCCAGGCTCTAGACAATGGCAGATGCTTCAAGGGGAAGAATAGAGCCCTTTCAGCCAATTATACAATTACACAATATGGCCATGTTTACATTATCAAAGGGACACAGACCAAATTACCTAGCTACTTCAAATTAATAACCCCATTTACTTCAATTATCTGGCAGGCAGGGTCTAAACAATCTGAGTAATTACCTCAATTCATTCAGACAGTATAGATTTGGCCTGTGCATCCAGAAGTAATTCTTTCCTACCAGAACACTTCTACCATCAGCAAATATCAAAACGCACAACAGCAAACTCACATTGGCTTCATCTATAAGCTGTGTAAGCAAATTCTCTCCATTATCTGGAACATTAAAATTGATTATATACTTCATAATCCACGTTTGAAGTTTCTGGTGTTGGTTTTTGGTTTTTTCCAGACAAAAAATCATAGGATCATAGAATTTTTCTTCTAGGAAGTACTGACCAAGGCTCAAGGAAAAAAAGTCAGTTACTGGCAACAGCTCAACCAGAAATTCTGCCATTAAGGGATGGTGGTCCAAAACCCAAATGCTTGGGTTCAAGTACTAGCTCTACCACTCTTTAGCTGCATGACCTTCCATGTTCCTTAACCTCTCTGAGCCTCGGAGTCCTCATCTGTACAATGTTGGTGACAACAGAACCTAACTTCCAGAGTTTGTACAAGGATTAAATGAGGTAACTCATGCTGTTCACTCAGCGCAGTTCTCAGCACCTAACTACTGAGTGTAAGCACTTACTTTTATTATTACAACTTCACTACCTTCAATGGGTTCCCCAAGAGAAAATAACCATGTTCTGAGCCTCAGAATGTACAAATGTCACCTTATGCAACAAAAGATGCAATTAAGTTTAATTAAGAGGAGATTATCTCAGATTGTCCAGGTGGGCCCTAAATGTAGTCACATGTACCTTTTTGACAGGCAGGAAGAGGGAATTTAGAGACAGGCACACAGAAGGGGACACAGACCCACAGGACAGAAGGCAATGTGAAGATAGAGTACAGAGAGATGCAGTCATAAGCCCAGGCATGCTGACAGCATCAGAAGTTGTAAGAAGCAGGTGGTATGTGGCTCTGTGACACCTTAATTTCAGACTTCTGCTCTCCTAGAACTGTGAGAGGACATTTCTCTTGCTTTAAACCATGGGAGCTGTGTTGACTGGTTATAGCAACCTTGGGAAACTAAAACTCCACCTTAATGGGTACAGGTCTTGTTCAACTATTAAGATGTGACTTCACGTTACCAATGACAATAGACTAGAAGTAAGACTGCCTGGAAACAGGAAACTCCAAAGCCTGGGGTTATGAACTGAGGTTGTAGAAGCAGGAACGTGCAAGTGACCATGAGCAAACAGGTTGGGTTGGAGGAGAGGGTTCACAGAAGCCCACAGGGTAAGCATGAAGCTGGCGTTCACCTGTAATGGGCCACATCCACCAGCTAGAGAAACCTAAAACGACACTGTGTCGGATGCTTTCAAATAATTCGTTATCCCATTCAGTGCTTTGTTTTCCCTTTGTATTGAGCATGCTCACAGTCTGCACAACTTCTGGAATGTATGGGTCAACAGACCCTGTAAACTTAGGGACATTTTTAGTCATGATCTCATCCAGCCCCCTCCTTCTCTTCTCCTAATGATCCACTGCACATACGTTAGACTACTCACTGTGTCCCACTTGCCTTGTGCTCTTTCTATACATTGTCTTCCCTACTTCAATCCAAACAGTCTCCACTAACCCTTCTCCCCAGCACACCCTCCTCATCTTCTACCATCTCCAACCCCTGCCATGGAGTTCTTAACTTTAGATCTTTTTCCCTAATAGAACATCCATTTGGTTCTTCTCTACACAAATTCCCTGCTGGAATTTTCCAGGTTTTCAATTTTTTTTCTTGAATACACTAATCATAATTACTTAAAAATCCTTTGTTTTTCTTTTTTATTTTTGCTAAACCCAATTCTGTTCATTCTGGACCCTGGTGAGTCTATCTCTACTTTTGTTTTTCTAGTTTTTGGGTCACACTTGCATGCAAAGTAATTTTGATTGAATATTAGAGACATCTTGTATTAAAACATTGAAGAGATTTCTGATAAAACTCTCTTCCTCAAGAAGTGGCTCTCATTTCTTCTCCTGGCAGATGGAGTGCAGGATGGGGGTCAGGTTGATCACCATCAGGTCAGCCCATCAGGGGCAGGTTGAAGACTCAGACTCCTGCTTTACCCCCATCACTATTCTGAAGGACTTTCAACTGCCTGGTGTGTCAGTCATCCACCTCCCAACCTCCCAAATCAAGATCTTGAGCTTGATCCCTTGGTCTAAGCACCAGAAGCCTGCTGAGCACCATGCTGCTTTGTAGAGGCCTCTTCCACCTATCTTGAGGTGAAAACCACCTGTGTATTTGTGGCTCCTGTGCACATGCCTTTCCAGTGTACTCCCAAGCAACCACTGACAGCTCTGCTGGCTTCTTTTTCTCAGCACAGCAACACTCCATCCAGGCAAAGGCTGAGTCCCAACCTCTTGCCAGAACTGAGAACCAAAGCTCCCAGGGATGGAGTAGGGGCAGACTGCCAGCTCACCTAGCTCTCCACTTCCTGGAATCTTAGCCCCCTACTCCTCTCTGCTCCAACACTTCTCACATACCTTTAAACATTATGTTTTATATTTTATATGGACTTTCTTGTAGTGGGAGGGGGCAAGGAGGATCATGAGTTTGCCTTAAACTACCCAATTCTAACCAGAAGGACAAATCCTTTCCTTATACTTCTCAAAGCACCTTCACTACAATATGTAACTTCCCCTTTTAAACACATACTTTGATTATTTACACCAGCCGTAGGCAAACTATAGTAAGCCAGCCAGTCTAGCCCACTGCCTTTTTTTTAATATATATAAATAAAGTTTTATTGAAACACAGTCATGTCCACTCACTTACATATTGACTGTGGCTGCTTTGGTGTTATGAAAGTTTTTGCAGAATAGTTGTGACAGAGATCATATGGCTGGCCCACAAAGCACATTTTATACAGAGTACCTGAGGCTGAGATGCCTTGTAAGTTCACCAGTGATTTACAAGGTAACTTCAGAGAGATGACTGCAACCAAGAGCCCCTTAACCTTTGTTGTTGTTGTTTGGTTTGGTTTTGGTTTTTGAGACAGGGTCTCGCTATGGAGCCCATGCTGGTCTCAAACCCAGAATTCGCCTTCCTCCATCTTCTAAGTGCTGGGATTACAGGTATGCACCACCTCACCCAGATTCTTATTCCAGCCACCTCTCTGCTCTTTCAATTTTCTTCTTATCACAATGATTTATTATAGTCATTTTTTAGGATCACCACAACAGAGAGAAAGGGGTGAGTTTGAAGCAGACCATCCCAGTAAGGAAAGGGGAAGAAGGGGAGGAGTCTCAGAGAACATAATCGAGGTCATTCTATCTTTGGAATATTTGGGGAATTTCGACAGTCACCTTGGAAATCTGCCAAAACTAGTACCAGAAGGCAACTATTCAAGGATGCCACTGTGAGGGAAGACAGTCTTAGTGTCTCACAGGGCTTCATGCTGTCGGTGTTCAGAAAATGTGCCTGTAAGGAAGAACAACGAAAAGTATCCGGAAGAACGCTTTCAATGGTTAGCCATTTGACTGCTGAAAGCTCTCATCGGAGCAAGTCTCTGAGCTGGGGGAAAACACATGCAACAAAGAACGCAGCTCAGAGGGACATGTCGTCCCCTTACACACATGCACACAACACAGACACACACTCTCACAGAGGCGCTCACCCAGGCACACGCATCCACATGCACAGAGGCAAACACGTGCTCACGCAGGCACACGTGCAGGTCACAGGGATGCACACGTTACAGACAGAGCACACACACAGGCACACACATGAACACACACACACCACGCACACACACAGCCCCACGCTATGCCTGATTAAACAAAACAATTTTTAAAAATGTAATACTGTGCCAAACTTAACAATGTCTTAAAAAGGCTACTTGTTTCATCTTCCTCTCCTCCCTCTTCTGTTTAATACACATACATGTACATGGTAACTTACTTCTTTTTAATAAATTGTACTATCTGATGAGTGGGGCAATTTAGCACCCCAGGTCAATTATGGCTGAAAAAATTTCAGAATCGTAGCATCACCAAAATTACTACACAGACACAGACACAGACAGACACACACACGCACATACACACAGCCAGCCTTTGTCTTTTTACTCCATCTCATGCCTCAGACTCCCAGGAAGGCTTGAGAAGTCAAAAGATGGTGTGAGAGAGAGAGAGGAAGACTAACTTATAAAATAAGGGACTCCTGCCCTTTAAAAAGACACAACTCCTCCAGGAGTGGGGGAAGGAAAAGAAAGGCTCTCAAGCCCTCTGACAAGATCCATTACCATTTCTCCGTCCTTAGCTTTCTCTGAAGACAAAGACAAAAGCAAAACTGAGCTCATGTTTCCATGGCCAAGCCATTAAACACCCATCACTCATGCTCTGATTTTTTTTTTCCCCCCACAGTACTGGGGATTGAACTCAGGGCTTCCACTTTTCCACTTCAGCTATGTCCCAGTCCTTTTGCTTTAGTCTGTTTTTCAGGTAGGGTCTTTGCCTGGGCTGGCCTCACACCACAGTCCTCCTACCTCTGCTTCCAGAGTAGCTGGGACCACAGGCATGTGCCGTCACACCGGAGCTCTGAATTCTTAAATGACTCCCCAATGCACAATTTTGGAGCCCAAGCCTCTAAATGCAACACACATAGTGCTCCACACCCTGTCTCTCTCATCACACTCATATTTTAGCCACTGTTCCCCCCGGCTGCTCTGCTCTTGCAATGATGAACTCTTTCAAATTCCATCATCCATGATCCCAACTCACAAAGGAGTAGAGTTGCACTTGAGGACCGCATTCAGACTTCAGAATTTTACATTTAAAAAGATACAGCATTTTTACAGACAGAAAATCTATAAAATCTCTATAGTAATTTACTTGTGACAGTAAAAATATTACAAAAAATAGCTGAATTACAAAGGGAAAAGAGACCACTGATGTAATCTACTCCAAATTCACCAACCAGTGGTTCATGAAGCTCATAAAATAACGCAGAAGCTTCCTTCTCTCTGATGACACCACAGAGAAAGCAGGTTAGGGACCAACCATGAAGACCATCCCCCCTCAGAAACCAATTCTCTTCATAGGCAGGAGGTTCTTCTAGCCTGTTATTGGAGAATTTCAAAAGTATACTTTTTGTCTGCCAAAGAAGAGTGCTAGCTTCAGAAAGCAAAGACTGTACGAATGCAGATGTGCACACACTCACAGAGAAACACATGCAGACACACAGACACATACACTTCTCAGAGTCAAAAACATGAAAGGCAGTTGAAAGCTTAGTTTGTGCACTGAGACATAAAAATACTATGGGTCACAAAAAATGAGTCTCTGACAGCCTACAGAATGGGAGAAAATCTTTGCCAGCTATTCATCCAACAGGGGCTTACTATCCTGAATATATAAAGGACTCAAAAAGTTGAACAAATAACACAATCAATAAATGGGCAAATGAATTGTTCTCTAAAGAAGAATAAATGGCCAGCAAATAAACAACAACAACAACAAAAAGGTCAATACCTTTAGGGAAATGCAAATCAAAGTTATGCTGAGATTCCATCTCTCCCCAGTCAGGATGGCTATCACCAAGAAAACAAACAACAAATGCTGGTGAGAATGGATGTATGTTGGGGGGAGAATATGACAAACGAACCATCATACTCTGTTGGTGGGAACTGAGACTACAAATTAGTGCAGCCACTATGGGAATCAGTATGGAGGTTCCTCAAAAAACTAAAAAATAGACCCACTGTATTATCCAGCCATGCCACTCCTGGGTACATACCCAAAGGAATCCAAGTCAGCTCACTATACAGACACCTGCACACCCATGTTTACTGCAGCACTACTCACAGTAGCCAAGCTATGGAATCAGCCTAGGTGTACATCAATGAATGAATAGATAAAGAAAATGTGGCATATATACACAGTGGAGTGTTATTCGGTCACAAAGAAGAATGAAATGTTATTTGCAAGAAAACAGATGAAACCAGAGATCATCATGTTAGGCAAAACAAAACAAACTCAGGAAGACAAATATGGAGTTTTTCTCATATACAGAATCTAAATTTTAAAAAAACATCATGAAGGGGTGCTGTTTCTCGTGCTCCCTCCCTTGCTGGAGTGAGGTTTTCTCTCTCGCTCCTTGGTTATTACTGGGCCTAACTGGGCTTAACTGGGGGCGACTGGAGAGTTTAAAGAAGATATAGGATAGACAGATAGAAAGAAATTTAGGGTCAGATGTGTTGTACACTCAGCTGGAGATGTACAATCTTCACTGCTTCTTTTCTCTATCTTGATTCTTTTTAAGGCCTTGCTCCTTGCAGGTCTTTAAAACCTTGCTTTTAAAGTCTTCTTTAAAACCTTGCTTTAAAACCTTTCCTTAGGCTCACTCTGTCCCATGTTTGCTCTTAGCTTATCTTTAGCTTAATCAGTCTTTTGCCCCCAGGCTTACACTGTCCCATCTCTCTTTAGCTCTCTTAAAGCCTCAGTGCTCAAACTTGCAAACAGCTGGGCCTACAACCTGCACGTGCCTAACTCTTAAAGTCTCCGTCCTTACACTTGCTCTGTGCACTGTCCCGTGTTCTCTTTGGCTTTTCTTTAGCTTTAGCTTTCCTAAGGCCTATGTATGAAATTCTTTCTCAGCTTTGCTTTCTGAAGCCTATGTTAAAGTTCTCAGTGCAGACTTTCTATCAACCCCTCTTTAGCATTTTTCCCTTTAGCAATTTTTCCCTTTAGCATTTTCCCTTCAACAATTCTCTTCCCTTCCAAAAGCTTCCCACACCAAAAAAACCCAAGGTAAAGCCCCAAAAGGCAAAAGCAGAACGTAAAAAGCAAAAGTCCCTCTTCCTCCTTCAGGGGTCTTTTATACCAGCAAACAGGGTGGAGCCACGGGGAGAGGCATGACATTGTAATAGGAGAAACCTGCATTCCTGCTCTTCTAAACACGGTTTAGGAGAGGCAGCTGTTCTGCTTTTCCCTGTTTCATGGCCAGGGCTGTGCCTATCTCGACAAAAGCAATTAACTGCATCTCACCTTGCTTGTGTCCAGTTCTCATAGGCTTTAATCTGCAACCAGCAAGTAAAAGGGGGACTATTTGGAAGAGAAAGGGGACCAGCAGGAGTGGCGGGAGGAAGGGAGACAAGAGAGAGTAATGTGGGGATGAATGTGATCAAAGTACAATATTTACATGGATGCAAATGTCATAACGAAATCTGTTTTAAGCAACTAATACCTGCCAATAAAAACTTTTTAAAAAAAATAGGTCACTGAGCCCAAGAAACTAATGATGTAATTGGGGAATTAAGACAAAGTACATGAAACCCAACCATTGTAATATTTCAAAGAGCATCTTAAATATTAAAGTTTATGAGAACAAGAGTTTAAAAACCCTCTCTGTGTAAAAAGCTATAAAAACCAGTATGCAAAACACATATATCCCATCTTTATTTTCTGAATAAAGACAAAAACCAGCTATTCACTCTTAAAAATAAAAATGATTATTAATCAGATTTTTAAAAAAAATTTACCCTAGCTAGTCAGAGAAATGCTACCCTGGTGAGGAAAAGGTGAGGGAAACAGACTTTTTAGCCTACTGAAGGTAGATTAATATCTAGCACATTTGTTTTCCTGGAAGACATCTCAGAAAAAGGCCTCATCCTCCTTTGCATAAGTCTTCCCAGGACAGCAAGCATTCAACAAACTTCCCTGCTATTCTTCTAACCACTGGTACTGTTGACACATCCGTTTGTCTGCAACACTGGCCATCACCAACACCTCACCTCCCATCCCTGTGTGCTCCTCCTATCAGGACATGGGCCTATGACCCATACCAGTGACTCTGGGCTGGCCTTATGACTTTCCGTGACCAACAGAATTGGGGCCAAAATGATATGCTACCATTTTCAGGCCTAGACCATAGAAGCCAGCTCAAGGCCAGACCACTGGATGGGAGACACATAGAGGAAAAGAGACCATTTGGAGAAGCACCAAGAAGCCCCAGTCAGCACACAGCATCCACTCTCAGACATGTGTATACAACCATCACAAGCCTTCACACTCCCAGTTGGTGCAATGTCATGAGTGACCCTGGCTGATACCACATGGAGCAGAAGAACTGCCCACTGAGCCCAGCCAACCCACAGAATCACGACAAGTAAGGCACTGATTTAAGCCATCAACACTGGAGTAGTTGGTGACATAGCAAAAGATGACAGAAACAATACACAGAGTTCTTCCAAGACAGTGCATGTCTAATCCAAGTCAAGACACAGTGACTGGGCTACAGGGAGCTTTGAGGGAAAGCACTCTAAGGAGGTAATGGACTGAAGGGGCCTGGTGAGTGGACACAAAGGCCAGATGGGAAAACAAAGTGACAGACCTAAAGGTCAATTCTTACCTTGACAGCACGGAAAGAAAGTGTTATAAGCAGCATTTAGTCTAATGGTATAAGTGAGACACATGAAAGAGGAGAAGGCTTCAGACACAAGGAGTCACTGCCACAGTCCACTTTTGAGACTACCAGCCAAAGCCAGGGAGTGAAGGAGGAGTGAAACCAAGGGAGGACAAAAAGATGCTGGAAAAAAGAACTTGGTGGGTATGATGGCATTTGAAGGGAGAAGAATAAATTACAGCACCTTGATCTTTCAATTTGGGGAATTTGAGGTGTGACAAAAGGTCAGTCACACCTTACTTATGCAGAGGTCATATAGCTCACAAACCCAGCCACCCAGCCATCCTTCTCAGACACCCACAGTGGCACAGCACGTCACCTGCTAGGACCTGCCAGCATGTTTGACGATGTGGCCTCTGCTAGCTCTGACCTTGCAGCCACCACTTTCCCCGTTCTACTTGAACTCGACATTCAACCCTTTCCTGATTCTCAACACAGGAAATGCATTCCCACCCCACCATGCTTTCTGTGAGAGGGGGAAGGCTGAGCTCAGAGAAAGCACTCTAGGATGAGCCACCAAGTAACAAAGGGCACAGAGCCATGGAAGGGAAGCTAACAGTCACTGACGAACATTAAATCGAAGCTGCAGGCAGGTCAAAGCCAACAGAAACCAAGTTCAGCTGAAGGAAGAAAAGAAAGGATGAAAAAAGAAACGGAAGAAAGCTGTTCACAGCCCAGGGCTCTGGCAGAGGCCAGAAGTTGTAAATGCACATTGTCACTTGTCCCCACTAGGCAGCATTTCAGCAGCAGCATGTGCAGCTCACACTTGGGAGAGAGAGGTGGGGAGAAGCAGGCTGACTCTCACGACTAACCCCAAATTAATTCCTCAGCAGACCTTGCCCACTCATTACCGTCATCTTTTCTTCATAAATCAAGTGTGCCAGACTCAAAAGACTGGAGCATTCTGGAAGTGCTGACTCAAAACACAAACATCAATATGGAGCCAGCAGGTAACCCAGGCCGGTAACGGGGTGAGATGTATTTATCTTCCACAGTTGGCGGGGCCCCAACAGACTTTCCACTTCCTAGAAATGCTGTCGGCTTAATTTATGTGGCTCATACCTCATTCCCTTTTGGGCGACAGGCTTTTTATCTTTTTCATTTGGAAACTTATCTTTAGGATTTTCCAAATCCTGGCTGTCATTAATTTTTGATGTACCCAGTTCTGTCTTGAGTTTCTCACAGATCAGGAGGGTTCCCTTAGCGGCTGTCTACCTACACTCCGGGACTATAGGATGTGAACCCATCCTTGTGACTGGGCGTTGGATCTAACAGCGCCAACACAGTGCATGGGGCACATTGCCCTCTTTGGTGGAGTTTTCTCTACCAAGCCACTGAAACACTTCCAAATGTTTTTTTGTTTGTTCCCATATCTCTACTATTTTTAGATGCTGAACACGTAGTCAGCCCAAGAAGAGTGGTGGGGTAGAGGAAAGGCTCTGGCATTTCCTCACATACAACAGCATCTGGTTTTTGTTTTTTTTTAAAAAAAAAAAAACCAACACTTTACTCAGAAAAAAGATAATGCTAAAATCAGATCTTAGATTAAAAGTGGTAAGGAAATTGTGACTAGCTGAAGCCAATTCAAGCTGAGCCAATTATCACCAATCGTAAAAGATGACTTGCAAGAGGCCCTGGTGGCCCAGTACAATGGGGCAATTAAATCTTTATAACTGAGACAGAAAATGTCACATAATTAGGTGAAGGTAGAAAAGGGAGCAAGGCTTCCCCTTCCTGTGGCTGGCCCATAGGGCAGGCGTGCAACCATTTCTATGCTGGCAAAAGGCCGGTGGATCCCTCCATCACTCAGCCTACTGAACCACATCCGTACCGGGCCACTGAGGTGGAGTTTCCTTTGGCAACAGGCCACCAAACAATCCTTGAGTCCCTTGCCTACCACAGGCCCAAATAAGTACAAGAACAACAGTGCCCTACTCCACAGGTACCCTCCTGGTCACACATGTATAAGGAAGGAATCAATGGCAGAGCTTCTGGAGCCAGGCACCAAGGTTCAAATCCTGCTGGGCTACTCCTAGTGGTTTTTTGACCTGTAAAATGGGTATAATCACAGTACATACTTCACTGAGTGCTAGGAGAACTAAATGAGTGAATATGTGAAGGGTTTCAAACAGTGCCTAGCAGTGTGTGCTATGTGCGTCAGCTGCTGTTACGGCTGTTGATGTTATTATTAAGTACCTTTCAGGGCTGGTGGAGTGGCTCAAGTAGTAAAATACCTGTCCAGCAAGCATGAGGCCCTGAGTTCAAACCCCACTCACCAAAAAAATTTTTAAAAAAATTATTAAGTACCTTCCAAAAGTATCATTATTATTAAGCCCTTTATTACAGCATGAGTCGCTATCAAAATATTGTTTGTGAAATGTTTTCTTTTTTTGGTGGTACTGGGGTTTGAATTCTCAGTGTTTCAAGCTTGCAAGGCAGGTGGCTCTACCACTTAAGCCACACCTTCATCAATAACATTGTTGTCATCAATAATTTGCCATCAGTAATATTAATATTATTATTATGTACTCCACACTAGTACCTTAACTTTTATTAAACACTCCACCTTGGAATCCAGGAAGGATGGAACCGATAACACCTTTACAAGGAGGGACTGAGGAAACTGACCCCAAGAAAAGGAACAAGCAAAACCTCCATAGGACAGAGCACCTGCCAGACAGCAATGACTTGCTTATCCTGACCACACTGAGAGGCCTTAAGTGAAGACAGTGGTAACATCTCCAGAACTCCTCCAAAATCTAGGACCCAGATAATGATCAACCAAGCCACACACTGACCACGACTATTTAATAATTGTGCATGCTTTTCATCCTCTGTCCCAAAATCTTTCTCTAACCCTGGGGCTCATATCTGTGCCCAGAAGATGGGTGAAGTGCTTTCTTTCCATAGTGTGGCCATGCTACAAAATAAATCTCCTTTCTCTGCCCTCCACCATTATTCATCTCTTTATTTGGCGTGTTGGGGCTAGTGGCTGGACTGCTGTGGGACCCCAGAAGTTTGGTTCCAACACTTACCCAGCAGGACAAATCTTGGGGCACTGGTTTTTGGAATGGAGAAAACAAGCCAACACCAACAGGTCCTGCAAAGGCTGATGCACGGCCTTTGACAAAAACCTGGAGCAGGTGGTGAGGAAGTCGAGAGGTGAAGCAGGACACCAAGATGTCACAGCAAGAAGAAGATGGGCTCCAGGGAGGGAAAGGAGAAAGTCAGAAGATCAGGAGTGTGGGGCACATGCCGAGGTCTGAGGTCCCTGCAAGACTTCTGGGAGGACATCCATGGGTCCTGCTGAGGCTGGCTCACCTTGACCATAAGCTGCTGCTTTTTTTTCCCTCTTCGCATATCAACACTGACTAGATATACAACCAAGGTCATGGCTGGGAAGATGGGACAAAAAAATCACAGCAAATCCATCTCAAGGATCCTCTCTGTTGACACAGGCATTGCCTGAAGGCTTGTTCTGTCCCAGGCATTCATTTAACCCTAATAATGACCTTTGGGGCTAGGGGTCCAGAAAGGATATATATCTTACAGAAGATAATGGGGAGAGTAAGGAGCAGACCTTTGAACCTAGATGTGGCCTATTCTAAAATGTGCTCTCTGCACCATGAGCCATAGTGCCTGCTCTCTTTGAGGAACAGTGTATCTAGGAGCTCATCAGAATTGGCAAGGGGAGCCTCAGAGCAGAAACTGGGGTTCTGTTGTCATTAACAAGCTCAGAGGTACAACCCTGGGGCTTCATTTGTTCACCGTACACGGGGATGGCAATGCTTGCCCCTCCAGCTCTTCTTCTGGTATGGTTGAGGAAGCACCTATTAGATCAATTATACTGTGAATAACAACTATAAAATCTGGACAAAACAATAACAAAAATACAAACCACAGAAACAAAACACTTTCTGAGGGCCCTGAGGAGGGAGCCAAGGCAGGCTGGTATCAGAAGGAAGTCAACACTTGAGATAAAGAACTGCACTGGGCAAGATTTTGTTACTGATAGCTTTTCGCCCAACAGCAGGCCCCACTCTGTACCACAGGGGCAAAACAAAAATTCAGATGGAGGCTGGGCACCCAGTGGCTCACACCTGTAATCCTAGCTACTCAGGAGGAAGAGACAGGGAAGATCATAGTTTGAAGCCAACCAGAGCAAGTAGTTCACGAGACCCTAGCTAGAAAATATGTATCCAAGACAAAAAAGGGTTTGTGGAGTGGCTCAAGTGGTAGAACACCTGCCTAGCAAGCTAGAGGCCCTGAGTTCAAACACCAGTGCTGCCTAAATAAATAAATATTCAGATAGAAACCCATAGTCTTACTGATTTACAGCAACAGAAAACAGAACATAGGGCTACTGCAGCAGTTAGAACATGAAGGAGGAATTCCAAGAAGGTAAGATAAGGACAGGGGAGAGGGGAGAAGCCCTAAGTTCCATGCATGGATTCTGCCCAAATCTGTCTGATCCTTGAACCACACAAACACAAGGTACTGCCCGTGCAGACCAGCCGAGGTAAAAAAACAAACAGATTTCTGCTGTCACCAAAGAGACAGAATTTGCAGCTAAAGTTTAATAATTTGTTTGCCAAAACAAACAAAATCAACACTTATCAGAGAAATATAGCAGAATCCAGAATTTCTATAATATAACAGTCACAATGTCTGGGGTAAAATCCAAAATTATTCTAAACTGCCATAAAAATGTGGTCCATTCTCAAGAAAAAGGAAGATCCATGAAGACCCATCCCAAGTTTCCTAGAGGTCAATATTCAGATAAGGATTTTAAAGCAACTATTGTAACTACTCTCAATGTCTGCCCGACTTACGTCCTACAACTTGGTCAGGCAAACAAAAAGTACTTTGGGAAGTTTATAACATACTACACTTAAAGAATAAAAACATAGGAGGTCTCTATTTTTCACATCTGTTCTCAGAAACTGCATTATAAAGCAAAAATATTTTAATACACATCACTTTCTTCTAGAAACGAATTATACTGAAGGACATTTTTGATCAAAACCCTATTTTAAATAAATCACAAAGGCAATAATGTGTTTTTGTACATCAAAGCTTAAAATGACTATCACCACAAGAGCCACATGGTATATTCTGTTTATGCAGAATGCACAATGGCCTTTGAAGTCAGACAGCCGGGGCTCAACTCCCAGGCTCACAACGAGCAAGCCGTCTATGTAGATGAGCTACTGAGCCTGGTGCACCTCGGCTTCTTAGTGGGAAATTCTGAGGGTCACAGTACTTGCTTCAGGATTCTTGGGACAACTTGCCTGTGGGCCTACGGAGCAACTTAATACACACTCAAGTGCTGAGTACACAGTAGCCTCTGGACAGGAGGTGACTGGGAGGAGTTAACTTGCCCAGCCCTGCCCAGGTCACCAATTACAGAACTGGGAATAGAACCTGGATCTGGTCTTCCACTTCAAATTACTTGGATTTAAGCAATTTATCCTATAATATACAGGACTAGACATAGTATTAGCTATGCTTAGCTCCTTAAGTATCACAGGACATGAAAAAAATTACAATTCTGTCATGGCATAAATTGGGTCAAAATTATGGATAAAAATTAACATTTTTTTAACTTTTTTTTTATTCCTTGGAACTTCAAAGGTCTTAAGCTGTGTTTAGCAGGAGAATATCCTTTTTTAAAGATGCTCTTAGGAAATTTACTTGAGTGTCTTGTTTTCTAGTCACTTTCACAGGCACCTACGCAGGGCCTCAGAATTCACTTCACGCATCTTCTCGCAGGGGGAATGGCATTGCCATGCCTGTCAGAGACAGTGCTGTCCAGAGCCAAGCACCTCCTGAGCACAGTTCTCCTGTCTGCTGTTTTTCTTTTCTTTTCCTTCCCATTTCCCTATCAGCTGACATAGCACTGAAGAAGTTTACATTGAAAAAAAAAAAATCTGCCTGAGGAGTTTAAAAGAGAAAAATCACATTGTAAGGAATGTTATCATTGTTTACAAAATTTGGGACATTGCCTTAAAAAAACAAAACAAAACAGGTGTTGGGACGGGAAGCCAGTGAGCAAGGCAATGTGTCCTTCCCCACGTAGAACTTCCTCCCTGTGACTGCATATAAAGGGCCTGAGGAAAGAAATATAGTTGTTAATCAAACACTGACTATAAGGAAGCAGCAGAGATCATCTAAAATAAGGAGACATGAATCCTAGCCAGGAGCCTCTGGCCTAGTCCTCATTCTGTAAGAAGAAATGAGAATATTAAAAAAAAAAAAAAAAAAAAGCTCAGAACAAGACCCCAAATTAAATGACTAAGGTCAAGAAAAGGACAGGAAATGGTGAAGCCCAAAGGGTTCTAGGAACTTCTGACTGGACCAGAAGGCATCCATAGGAACTCAGAACATTCTGATTAAGGTGTGGAACCGTAGCAAGGCTGAGACAATTCTCCATAGTGTTTCCAGCTCCAGGAGAACATGATTTCCTGTTTGAAACAGGAGCACAAGATGAGCTTTACAGGCCTACATCCTGGTCTCCCAATCACACAGCAGTGATGGCTTCTGAAGCTGAGGTGGCTTAACACAAAAAGCTGAGGAAAGTGGCCAAGGGAAAGCCATGTTGAAACCAGGAGTCACCATGAAATCTGGGCCTTACAGTGGCTAGTTAAGGTTGGCTGGTCCAGGGCAAGTTCTTTCCCCACCCATGGCCTCTCTGTCTTCATCAACACTGGGTTAGACTTGGCTGGGGTGACCTTGGAGGCCACTATCACACCATTATCACAAATGTCCTCATCGATAGTGCCTGTGTAGGTTCTGCGAGGAAGTGACTCTGCACGAGCACTACATGTGCGCAGCACCACGGACAATAATCTCAGACTGCAATCACATGCCTGTTCTTCTAGCAGCTCAACACTACTGACCAGAGCACACTGCCTTCAACCCAAAACCGGGCAAGACGCCATGATACCAGGTGACTGGGAATGCTCTCCCATGCCAAATTTCCAGATTGATCACTTTCTTATGCACCTATGGAAAAATGCAGAAGACCCAGAGTTCCTTATTCTCAAAAACTCTCATTAAAGAAAAGCAATGCTACAGCTTCCCCCACCATCTGCCTGTCTTCTCCAACTTGCCTTGTCCTCCTGGCCTACACCTCTGGGCCACCTTTACCTGTGAACACTGACTTTTTTGACCAACACCTACAGCCCTGGTGACCTGGGTGCTGCCACGCAATAATGCACACATAATGCACAACACACAGTCTGTCAGCATCCTAAAGGTGGGTGGGGCCTTGGAGAGGGACAGATTAGTACAAACACCCTCAACATCCAAGGAGTCCTTCAAGCATCTGTCTTGAGCAGGAAATTTCATACTTGAATTTGACTCTTCTCTGAATTTGGGATAATACAAACAGCCACCATTTACTGAAAATTATCTACAGGCCTAGACATTGTCTTCTCTGATGATTTCATTCAATTGTAATAGCACTGGGAATTTGACAGATAGTAAACTGAGACACAGAGGTGCCAAATAACTCACCCCAGGTCACAGAGCAGATGACAGAAGCACCACATCTGCAGGCCTCAAGCCCAGATCTGTGCTATACCAAAGCCTGTGCTTTTAATCACCTCATCACCCCTACTTTCTGACACACAAGGTAATGTACTGCTATTCCCCCTCCTCTCCCAAGATAAGCACAGGCTGATCCTGGCCCAGGAGAAAGGTGCCAGCAGGCTCCCAGGAAGCCAGCCAACCCTCTGGTGATGAGTGATACTGGGAACAAGGGGCTGAACCTCTATGGGTATCTGATGGCCACTTTAAAGCACTCAAGGAGAGGTAAAGAAAAAACCAGGCTTCCATCCAACACCAATTTTAAACCACTGATTCACCAGGCAGTGCGGTGTTAAAAGTCAAAGCGCCTTGGCTGCCACTGTGCTGCAAAAGCCTGCACATCACTTACCGCAGCTTCATTGATGGGTCCAGCATTTCTTATGAGGCCAGTTGGGGCCATATCCTGGCAAGTGCAGCTGCCCACTTTTAGGGTGGGAATGGAAGCGGAGACCATTCTATTTCTTCCACAGCACTAGTAACAGAGGAGTAGAGGCAGGGCTGGCACCTCTCCTCCAAAGCCTGCTGACCTTGGGATTTTGCTTCCTGGCCTCATGGCTTTTTGGTCTGCTGGTCTGGAGGTATTCGTTCCTAAGAGAAGACAACTTCTTCTAGGAGACAGCAATGACTTGAGAGCACCGGGGGCAGGGGGGGGTTGGTGGTGAGATTGCCTGTGAGCCATTTGGGAGTATGAATGCCACAGAAAAAAAATGCAAAGAAGGTGACTGCTGCACTGGCTGAGGGAAGGGGGATGATTCCAACATCCAAGGAGAAACTGGATTGCTGCTGTACAGTAGGGGACAAGGAAGACCATGCCTAGACCTAAGAGTCACTAGAGTGTCTCTTCTTGTAACTTCCATGTCCAAGAGCAAATATCAATGGAAAACAGAGAGAGAGCGAGAGAGAGACTGAGCTCCCTGGATTATTCTAGAGGACAGTAAAGCCCAACCACAGACAGCACTGGCTGAGAGCAACAGCCATGGTTTCCATATCTGAGCAAAACCAATCCTCTCTTTGTTACACCGAGCCCACCAGAATATTCTGCAATAGTTCATGACGCCCAAAGATGGATGCCATGCCAACTGGGACACTCTTTTATCTTTCCTCATGAGAGTGTCCAAATTACAGTTGCATCTGTCAAGCAAAACAAAACCATTTTGTTGTGTACAGATGACAGGGCAGAGGTTGCATATCTGAAGGTGAACAGGGTCTTCAGCTCCAAACACACTTTCCTCAGTTCTGATGGGGCAGAGGGAAACAGGGCTCCACAAATGGCCTTCCTCCTCTGCCAGCTGAGTCCCAAGGAGGCTCCTCCAAAAGGGAAGATGAGATGGCAGGAGGGGGAGAAGCAGCTTCCTTTTTTCTACTTGTAGCACCTCCTCCTGGCAGCAGTCCCTGTGTCACCCTCCAGCACCTACTGATCCTCTCAGAGCCAACCTCACCTAGCTCCATGGTAGTCACTGAGGGCAGAGCAGGGAGTAAGACAGAAATGTGTTCCAACCACAGGGTGCTTAAAACCCAACAAGGGAAAAGACACTGAACAAATAAGGAACTGTGAATGACTGCTGTGAGATGTACAGGTTCTGTAAGTGCAAGTTCTGATACAAAGCCCCTGCCTGGGAATGGCTCAATGGGATGGCTACATTCTTAGGCTTCTGGCCACTGGCATAAATATATGACCACAATGGCACCTAACCACATTCCAAGCGTCAACCTAGGCCATGTCATCTGCTTGACATTAATGTTTCTTTAGAGAAAGCTGGTGCATATCCACAGTATTTAAATTATTGTGCATTCTGAATTTTTACATTAATCATTCACTCATTCAGTCACTCAACAGTCTCAGCACTGAGGCTCTGAGGACTTAGCAGTGAGAGAGGCAAAGCCATGCCCTCATGGTTGGGGGCCAACATAAGTAGTCAAATGATAAAACAGTTAAGATTTCAGATGACAAGTCACATGAAGGGAACAAAGCAGGGAGAGGAGGTTGAGCATGTGGAGGGTCAGGGGAGGGCTGTGGGGGGCAGGTGGCAAGAGAAGACAGCTCAAAGGAGTAGGGCCCAGGCACAGTCTCTGAGGCTGGGGAAGAGCTGGGACACAGCCTTCTAGGCAGAGGGCTCCAGGACACCATTACAGAGAAGCACCCTGGGTCACGTGACATGAGCGGTACTTGGGGCAATGCCACTGTCAGATGAGACTCCCGGGCACAAGGGAAACTGGTCCCTTGTTTCCAGCAATCCTCCATGTCAGACGTGGCTCGGCGGTTGAGTTCACATCCCTGCTCTGGTGTGCGGCTATTTTTCTTTACTTTCAATTTGCATTGCAAGCTGGAGAGAAATGAATTGCATCCCCCTGGGTTACTCTGTTCCATACAATTAAGAAAAGCTATTTCTTAGTCACAAGGCAGATGACGACACCAAGATTTCCCATTTTCTCTCCACAGGGAGGCTGTCATCACTCAATATTAATTGATCCTACTTTTCATCCATAATGCAGGGGTTGGAAGAAATTTTTGGTCACAAAACTGGCAACTATTACACTATTAAGGTAAATTATTAATGGCGTCCCCATTAAAGCTCACTCGTGTCCACGTGGCCCATCTGCCTTGACTCATATGGAGTGGCTTTAATAGGGAAAAATGAGTAAATTATTATATTCTTCCTTGCTACTGGATAAATCACCAGCACCTATCTTGTTCGGGGTTTGCTGGAGATTTTTCCACCATTTCATCACAACCAAGAACACACAGAAAAAGCACAGTATGTCTTGGGCTCCCAGCATGACAGCGTGTCAATCGAATGCAATTTTATTTTCCTGCTGGAGAGCAGATAAAGTGGAGACAGCAAGGAGATACCAAAACTCAAAAACTGAGGAGACCTACTGTCGTGTGTGTGTGTGTGTATGTGTGTGTCCATAGACAAAAAACAAATCATGTTTATTTTTTACAACAGGAAGACCAAATAGAGGATTCTAGTTCTAAAAAGAAAAGAAAAGGGGAAGTGAATAGCCCATGATGAATTAAGGGTCTGTGGGAAGAGCCAAACCCCACTACTAGTGTTGGGGGGGGTGACCACTTCCTGGTGAGGGAAGGGCTCTGCTGTCGACTCTTTTAACTCCTTCTCCATCATTTATTTTTTTGAGTGCTGGGGCTTTGGGGAGGCCAACCACAGGGCATTTGCATTTCGTCAATATGTTTAAATGTCACAAATCTTAACTCCTACAGCTGGAAGCCAGGCTAAGCAACTTATAACCAGGCTAATGAAAAACTGTGGTCAAAGCAGAAGGCTTTTCTTAAACATATAATTTAGTCTTGAGAAAGAGATGAGCTCCGCTCACCAGGCCCCTAGCATGAAATTAGAGATGCCAGGCATGTGTCCCCATGGCATCAAGAAAATGACAATGATAGAGAAATGAACACAGTAACCATTTGCTTCCAGGCTAGCAGAAAATCACTATGGAGATCACCCTGGGTAATGACCTTTATGAACCCGTGCATCCACTCCCCCCAGCACTGTGTGCTGCCTGCTAAGGACTCACAGCTGTCCCTTCTCCTGGAAAACTGCCCTCAGCCAGACAGAGAACACCTGGTCTGGGCATTTAAGGGCCCTTACAAAAATCACAAAACACTACTTATGTTACCTCCTCTTTATACTCACTGTGGCAGACATAGCAGACTGTGTCAATTAAACCTCGTGTCGATTGCTTTCTAGCTAATCTTCCTGGAAGACAGAGGCTGGAAGCCAAAAATTGCATTTCCCATTTACAGAAGAGGAAACTGAGGCACAGAGAAGTTGAGTGACTTTCCCAAGTTCATACAACTATTAAGTGGCAGGGCCAGAATTTAAAGTCTGGCTCAAGAGCCCATATTTGTGACAACCCCACAGGCTGCCTCTCAAGGAAGAACAATATTTTTATTTAATGTAAACTGCTTCTATTGATATGATGTAAAACAAATTACCCAAAAATTTAACACTTATTATCTGTCAGTTTCTGTGAGTCAGGAATCCAGGTGCAGTTTGGTGGGTGCCTCTGACTCAAGACCTTGCGTGAGGCTGCCCTGGGTCACATAGGCCAGGGTTGAAGTCATCTCATTTGGGGAGGATTCACATCCAAGCTCATATACACGGTTGTTGGCAGGACTCAGTTCCTCCAGGGTGGTTGGACTGAGGGCCCACTTCCTCACTGGCTGTTAGCAGGAGGCTAACCCTCACATACTGGCCACACAAGTCTCCCCATAGACTGGCTCACAACATGACAGATGGCTTCCCACAGAGGGAAAGAGCAAGAGCTCAAGATGGAAGCTATGGACTTTTTATAATCTATTTGCAGAAGTGAAAACCCATTGATCTTGCCATATCCCTTTTACTAGAATCAAGTCACTAGGTCCAACCCATACTTAAGGGGAAGGTATTACACAGGACATGGTTACCAGGACACAGGGTATCATGGTGACCATCTTAATGGACACCTGCCAAAGTCACACAACTAATGAGCAGGGCAAAGTTGTTTTTTCTTCAGTTACCTTGGCTCCGAAATCCAAGCTCAGTCCAGTATCCCCACATTTCTCCCAGTCTGGAAATTAAAACCTTGGTTGGTTCATCTTCCTGAAACACTGGTTTCCAACACTTGCCTTGAAGTTATGTTTCTTGGATTTTAGTTGTTCTGATCTAATTCATTTATATGAACTCCACAGTGAGAAACTACTGAGTAGAAATTTGTTTTTACTTACATTTTTCAGGATGGCAAGAAACGATGATAAGAAGAGAATCAGTTGGGCCACCATTTGTGGGGATAAGGCAAGGCAACCCAGAAACTTCAATGACTTTCTCTCTCATCTTTCTGGCATTACCTCAGCCCAGGCTGGTAAAAGCAACAGGAACTTTTCTTTCACAAGCTTCATGTCACTCTAGCCTAACAGATCACTTCTCACCTAAACCCAGGATACCTCCAATGCATCTCTTAAGCTCCTCAAAGCTCAGCCTGTAGGCATCAGCAGCCAATGCCCAGGAAGATGGTTTGATTGGGGCACCGATCTAGGGTTTTCCCTGCTGCTGCAGCTAGGTGGCCCCAAGGTCAGATTGGTTTAGGATTTCCAAGGCCTTTTTATACCCACCAAACAGCAGACAAACCTTCAGGCATGCAGGGCCCAGAAGGTCTCAGTAAGTCAAGGCAGGCACTTCTTCAAGGTAACACACACAGACCCTATTAGGGCTGTGCCCAAACTAGGCTGGTTTCAGATTTGGGAGAACTGACCCTAATCACTGTAGAATGTGGTGGGATGTTTTAGTCCCTCTCCTACGCTAAGAGATCATCTTGTTCACCATTGTACATTCAACACAGAGTCTGAGATAGAGTACATTAGTAAATATTCAATGAACTGATTTTGTTGAATGATCTTACAGGATAAGACTCCTTCCTCCATAAGGAAAAGAAAGTCCCCCCCACCTCCACAAAAGCAGGCCAACTCCCTTGAATATGTTAACCACTTTGTGTCACAAGCAACATTTGTCCCTAGTGGTCCCATGGGCCGTTCACACTTATAAACTAATTCTAATTTTTGACACATCATGTTCAACTGAAAAAACGCTTCCTCTTGATAGGGCCCAATGACGCTGAAACACATCCTCCTGATAAATCACAGGTATGCCCTGAAAAGCAGGCTCAGATAACAAAACGGAGAAAAGAATTCTCACCTGCTGCTAAGTATAGAAAGTATTCCTTGCCCATGTCATTTTATTTACTAGGAGATCCTACCTATAAACAAAGAACAGCATGTCTGGAACACTAGCACGCATCTTGTAGTCAGGCTCACCTACTTTTTCACACCACAGCTGCTCGTGAAAATATTTCCTAGGTAAAATTCAACAGGTCTTCCTTCTAAAGCATCAATGTAATCAGGACACGCTATAAAATGATAGTGGATGCCAATGAAATTGGATATAAAGCCTCTTGATAAAAACTCTTTGAAGCAAGATCAATAATAACAATTAGTAGGGTGCATAAAACATTAACTTGTTTTCTGTTCAGCTTTAACCAAATTAGATGAAAATTATTACCACCATCCTAGGGCTGCTTTTATCAATCCCCGCAGAAAAAATAATTTGGTTTTGCTTTGACAGATAACAGTCATCACCAAGGAATTTCATTTTACTGAAGGTAGCCTCAAGTCGCTAAAATGTACTGCTTGGGTTACACACACACACACACACACACACACACACACACTCATCCCTGAGTCCATTTTCACACAAGACTGACTGTGTCGTTTCTTGGTCTGGATTGAGAGAAGCTAGGCAAAACGCATGAAGAGTTTTTACATTAAGAAAGGAATGCTAAGAATGCCTAGCTTCCCTTAAATCTAATCTTAGCACCGCCATTAGTGAGAGTGTAACATAACATCAGCACTAATGGTAGACACAACACCAAAAGCAACCACACAGAGATACACAGGGCAGCTTTGCTCACAAAGGCTCAGAGCTGTGTCCCACATATTATCTCATTTATCTAACAAAACCCCTGCAAACTGTGCAAGCATATTGATCTGCAGTGGGACAGAGTTTATGGGAACCACTCTTTCCATATGCTGTTTAAAAGCAGAGTCTGTTTTTAGTGCACCTCCCCAGTCAGAGCCTCAACTCGTAACTCATGCCTCTGACTGCTTTGCATGAGTCTTAAAATCAAAAAGCAACCCCGAGCAGACCGGAAACAAAAACAAAACCCAGGTAGGAAATGAAATAACTTCAAGGCACCCAACAGTTGCTTTTATCCAAACTGAAATTAAATAAATGTACATACACACACTGTCTCTCCATGAAAAGTCGGCTGCAACATTTATTAATGAATAGTGAAAGGAAGCAGAAGCAGAAAGTGGGTCAGAAGGAACTGTTTAATCTAATAGTGCAGAAATTATCTCAAAGGGAACAGATGGCTTCACAGAAGTCGATGCTACCTAGAGGACCAAAGAGCGATTTTCTAGGAAAGAAAAATGTTTCCCTGCCCTATTACATGTACTATTTTCAGCAAAGGAGGAATCTCTAGTCAACACAGGACAAGCTCTGAGCTTCCCATGTTTACAAATGGGACCAAGTGGCAGCCAGCCACACGTGCCCAAGTTCACACTTGCCCTTCTAAATCTAAGCTAGAGGTCAAACAGCCCTATTTTAAAATCAGCAACCAAGAGACGCCAACACTGTACTCCACTCCTTAACCAATATTCCTGATCTTGGTACCTAACATAAATGGTCTCCAACAGGCAATGGGCCTCTACAGTGACTTCCAGTTCTCAGAGACCCACAGCAGAGAGACACACAGGCCACACTGAGGCCAAAGACCTCAGCGCAAGCAGTAACTTTGTATGGCAGGATCACCCTGTGGCTGTCTGACAAGCAGAGCTGAAGACAGCCCCTCTGTAGCTGCGAGGATTAACCGAGCTGAAGTATGAAGGTGTGCTGCAAATACTCAGTCAGTATACATTCCCACCACCTTGAGTCACCAAAAATGTACAGGTAAATGCTCTCTAGAGCAGGGTACAATGGAAGGGAGCCCAGCTGGGGTCTCTGAATGACAGATCAGAGCCTCCCAAATCTGAAAGCTGGGAGACCTTCTAGACAGCCCACATTTCTTAAGAACAAAGGCAAGTCATGGGGGCATGTCAGGGAACCACTTGAGCCTATTCCCTCATTTGGAAAATCAGGATCGTTAGGATTAGCGTGGTGTGTGGCCCTTGGCTCCGATTACTTGTTAACAACACCATTATCGCTATCCAAGCCTGTGGCTCTTGTGCCAGTTAAGGTCCAAGGACAGAGGAGCAGGAGAGTCTTTGTGCCATTAAGATTAAGGGCAGTCACTAAGATTCCATCTCACACCAGTTAGATTGGTCATCATTAAGAAAACAACAAATGCTGGTGAGGACGCGGGAAAAAGGAACCCTCATGCACTGTTGGTGGGAATGTAAACTATTACGGAAATCAGTATGGAGGTTTCTCAAAAACTAAAAATAGACCTACCGTGTAACCCCACCATTCCATACTCTAGGGCATATATCCAAAGGGGTGCAAATCAATATAGAAGAGAGATAACTGCACATCCATCTTTATTGTAGCACTATTCACAAAAGCTACACAGGATTCAACCAAGGTGCCCAACAACCAATGAATGGACAAGAAAATCTGGTGTATATCTAATACACACCCACACCCCATGGAATATATTACTCAGCCATAAATAAAAGTGAAATGATGTCATCTGCAGGAAAATGGATGGAAGTGGACATCTCATGCTGAGCAAGACAAGCTGAAAAGGCCAAAGATCGCACGTTCTCACTCATTTGTGGAACCTAGACCTAAAATGGTGATGATAATGATGGTGGTGATAATAATCATAATGGGACAATAATGTGTATGGGGGATGGTCAGAGGGGATCAGCAAAGGGAGAGAGTGAGGAGGTTCCAAGTATGCTACATATATGAAGACAGCATAACGAAATCCACCAAATACTGTTTGACAAAGAGAGGAGGAGAAGGGGATGGGAATACAATGGAGGGGGAGGTGGACTTGTTCAAAGTACACTGTATGCATGTATGGAATTATCACAATGAAATCCCCTCATATTATTAACATATGCTAATTCAGAAACAAAATTTAAAAAGATTAAGGGCAGTTAACAGGAAGACCTCCCCCACCGTGAACTTAAAATTTGGGAGATATAAAAAGTCAACACCCCCAACCCAGACCAAGGGGCCTCCTGCCTGATGCTATGGGCTTCCTTTCTATCCATCCACCTTCCCACCTCCATGGCTTCTGACATTTTGTGCCCAAGTTTGCTTGTTTGTTTCTTTTTATGTACAAAAAATGCCATCAACACTGGTGACTTTTTGCTCAGTTCTGAAGAGCCACAAATGTTATAGATGAATTTGTTCCCTTCTAAGGCTGCAGGTATCATATTTAGAGAGAGGTAATAAACACCTCATTAAGGGATGGCAAAACAAACACTTCAGCGTCCTTGAGGGTCTATCTAAAGGAACCCCATGGCGAAACCCACTTTAACCAAGCATGCAAATAACTCCCCATCTCCCAATTCTCCCCCTTCCTTTCCATAGCTTCCCGAGCTGGAGCCTCCCTGTGAAGGGGGGCCTATACCAGCAGGCTCCTCAATCCAGATGTTAATCCTAACAACTCCCTGATAGTCAAACAAGTCACGTTCATTAACACTTGTGCTATATTATCAACTCCAGGTCCTTTCTGTAGGGCTTGGTCAGCCTGGCAGGGAGTAGAAAGGGGAGCGAGGGGTGGAGGGAAGAGAGCTGGTGGGGCCCAATGAAGGCAAAGGTTTCCAGAAAAGTGCCAAAGAGGCAGCTGGCTTGGCCAGCTATGGCCTACAGACCTGCTTCTGAAGGGAGTGGTTACAGTTAAGTGTGATGGGCCATGGAACCAGAAATAAAGGAATGTCTAGATACAGGGATGTGACTGGCTCCCAACATGCCCAGTGCATGCTGGGCAAAGCCACAGTTTGGCATGCTCCAAGCTCTATCTCCTACTCCTGATGAGGGTAAAGGGTGCAGGTACCAACTCGCACAGGCCCCTGAGCAGTGTCTGTCCACAAACCCAAACCATTGGCTACAAAGCCAATAAGAAACTATTCCCTAAGCCATCTCTCACTCTGCTTCAGCTGAACCCCACACCTCCTTGCAAATTCTCCTTCCCATCCACCAAGGTTCATGTACCTAGTCCATCCTTCTCTTGGGGTTCCTCCCCTGTTCCTCTCCACAACGGCTGGCAGAACCCCAGCACAGTTGTTCTCAAACTTTAAAAGCATCAGAAGCACCTGACACGTTTGTTAAGACACAGATTGGGTCTCCCTGAACCCTAGGATTTGAGAGTCAGTGGGTGTGGCGTGGGGTTCAAGCCTTACATTTCTAACAAGTTCCCAAGTGCTGCTGCAGCTGCTGCTATGGGGACCCCACCTGGAGAACCACAGGACTGGACCATGGGGAGCAAACTCCCCAGCAGACACAAAGCTCCCCCTCACTGAGTCTCCCGCACCTCAGGTATATGTGAAACCCAGCTGTCCCCAGTGCACATCTCACCTATACAGGACCCCTTAAAACCTTACATGGCCATCCAGCAGAAAAGCCAGCACCCTTCAGCTGGCTCTCTGCTCAGGAACCTAAAACAATCACATCCCTCTGCTTTACTGCACGCTATCCCATGGCTAATCTGGGTCCTCCTCTCTTTCCAAGTCCAGGAAAAGCTTCACCTTCTCCGGGGACAGAGCAGTCATCTCTAAAAGCTCAACCCTTGGGTGGCTTGTCTGCACAGATGGCAAGTTTTCACACCACCCTCTGCTTGTACCAGGGCTTCCCCACCCACGCCATGTCAATACTCACACAACGCCCTGGGAAATTGCCGGGCTTCTGGGAACAGAAGGTAACTGCAGGAGGCTGGAGCAGCTCCAAGGAGTGGAGGGAAACAAAACCTCAGCACAGTGTGATCCACTTGAGGGACATGCACTGGATCCCCTCATTCATCGCAAACCCCTGGAACTTAATGTAGGCTTTCCCACTGGCTCACAGCCTCAGTTGCATCACCTGTAGTTTCTAGAGCTACCTAGGCCTAGATCCCTTCTGCAATTAAGACCAGTTAATTTATCTGCTGTGTGGCCTAGGCAGGGGAAGTTTTTAAACAAAATTTGAGAATCATTGTACCAACTTGTATTATTCCACTTTTAGAACCATGGTCTGTCTTCTCAATTACACTACATGTCACTCGAGGGAAGTTATAAGTTGGTCATAATATACAGATAGACATGTAAGGATTTAGTGAACTTATTTCACACTGAAAAATCTAGCTTGGAGGCTTGTAGTCTTTTCTCGGAGTTACCGTTATGTGGGGGTGATTCCTTGGAACCTCCCTACATGTCCCTCATTGTCTCCTAAAATCCAAAGCACTAACTGTGCCAGGATTTATAACCAGCCATGAAGCACTCACGCTCTTAGCCAAAAACATATAAAACCTTTGATTTTCTTAAATTTTCAGCACGTGATTTAGATTGTGACCCATCTTTTCAGGTTAATCCTTCTCCCAGCTGGGAAGGGAGAAAGGACAACTTAGTGACCACGGCTACCAGCTGCTTCCGTAGCTGTGTTTAGGGCAAATGTGAAATCCAAATGGGGGCCCTTCAGTGACTCATTGTGCAATATGCATGTTTTGAATAGCGAGTGTCACCCTGTGTTCTTATCGTGACCACCCAAAATTTATACAGAGTTGAAGACTGCAACACTGGCTGCCAAAATCCAAGTATGAGCCTGGTCAGCGCAATGTCAAAGAAAACATCCCAGAGGTCAGCCCTTAAAGACCCTTAGACAGGAAAACCACAAAGACGAGAATTCTAAAAATGTGGCCATGTGGCCTGATCCTAGAAACCGAAACATGTGTCATGGGAATGTTTTACCAGCAAGAATTTAAGAGTAGGAAAAGGAGACAAGCTTGAAAAGACAGGCAAGGGAGACTAAAAAGACTTTTGAACTTTTTCACGTTGAAGCTCTTGGATTTAGCTTACACTTGCCACAGTGGATGGAGACTCAGGGACCAAGGAAGCCCAGAGTGCAGCCCCTACTGTTCAGAAAGGAGATGGAATGTTCTAGAAACATCTGACAGCAAGTCACTCTTATCACCTCTCCCAACTCCATCTCTCATGGAAGTGACTCCAACCATCTCAGACAACTGTGAAAGAGATTAATGTGACCCCCGATGTGGAATGGCCCTAATTATTACATGTAAAAAACTAAGCTAATGACTCACATACATAGTTGTTAGAAATGTAAATGGTATAAGTGCTGTGGAAAATGTTAGGCCGCTTCGTGTATCAAGAATAAACGCACAAGTACCAAACAACCCAACAGTTTCACTCCTGACACATTTACTCAATAGAAATGAAGACCTGTATCTACACAGGACTTGTTCAGAAATGTCCGTGGCAACTTTTTTCCTAGCAGTCCCCAAATGGACAAAGCCTGAATGAATGGCCAATGAGAGAGGGATTAAGCAGTCAGAGGCCATCCAAACAATGTCATATACCCAAGAACAAAAGGGAATGAACTCTTGATACCATAGCATGGATAAATCACAGAAGCCAGACACAAAGGAACACACACCAGATGATCCCATTAATGTGATATTCAAAAACAAGCAATATGAACCTACAGTGACAGGAAGACGGTCACAGTTGCCTAGGACAGTGGGAGACATCTGAGGGGGCTTTCTGGGGTGATGGGGAAGTTCTCTGTCTTGAGCATGATGGTTCTACAGGTTTACATTTATCGAAACTCATCACACTATGCACTTACTGTTTCGTTATATAAAAACTGTGCCTCCATAAAGTTGTTCCAACAAGCACCATAGATGAAGGACAGCAGGACTCACAGGCTGGCCCTGAACTTGTTCTCATGTGCAGTGGACAAGGTGTGTGGGCAGAGCCAAAACGATGGGTTCTCGTCCTACTTACTACCTACCTTTCAAAGTAATTTCCACCTTTGAAAAATAAATAGATAAATGAGTAAGTAAAAAGAGACAGAGAAGTAATCCCTTCCTTCCAGCCCTCGGGGATGCTTGGATGACAAGTGACAGCATTATTTGAAAATGCTTACAATGGAATCAGTCATCTGGCATGTGACCCTTGTGCCATCCAGTCAGCTGCCTCTTTCTCTACCCCTGGCTCTCCCTCACCTGCCCTGCAGTCCCTCCCAGGACGGCCCCAATCTCTCCTGACCCATCCACTTCATTCCCACTGCTGCTGAGGCCACCTTCACCTTCCCGATGACTGAAATGACTTTCAAATGGTGTCCCCTCCCCTAGATGTGCCCTTTCCCATCTTCTTCATTCTAAGCTCAGAGAATTCATTCCAGAATTTGATTTTGATTACCCTCTTCTCACCTTTAAAACCTTCGATACTCTTGAGAAAACCTAGACTCCTCTGCTCAAAAACCAAGACCTTTTGTCATCTGAACCCTACTTCTCCTGAAGAGACAGAATGCCAATAAACTGAACCACCTGCGGTTCTCCATATATGTAACATTGTCTCTGAGTTTTGGTCTCTCGCACAGGTTGTCCCCTCTGCTTGAAAAGATTCTCTCCCCTCCTACCCTCTTCTTCTACTCATCTTTTGCCTGGCTAATTCCAAATATACCTGCAGAGCTCAAGCCTTCCACCCCTCTATCTAAAGAAGGGGCTACCACTGCCTCCTGTGTCACCATCACTCTAGCATGAGGACTGGTGCTTCATCTATAAGAGATTTTGGTCAGGTGTGGTGGTGCACACCTGTAATTCCAGCTCCTTGGAAAGTAGGAGGACCAAGGTCCAAGGCTGGCCTAGGCAAAGGCTCAAGATGCTATCTGAAAAGGACTGGAGGTGTGGCTTTATTGGTAGAGCATTTGCTTAGCAAGAGGAAGGTCCTGAGTTCAATCCCTGGGTGGGGGGCAGGGGAAGAAAGAAAAAAAAACACACTAAATTATATTCCCCAAAATGCATACACTGAAGCCTTAACTCCCAATGTGACTGTATTTGGGGTAAGGAAGTATTTCAGGTGACGTGAGATCACAAAACTGGGGCCCTAATCTATAAGCATTAGTGTCTTTATAAGACACAAAAGTTCTCTCTCTCTCTCTCTCTCTCTCTCTCTCTCTCTCTCTCTCTCTCTCTCTCTTCCTCTCCCTCCCTCCCTCTTCCATGAAAGGACACAGTGAGAAGGTTGCTGTCTACAAGCCTGTCAGGGAGCCTCACCAAACCCAGTCATGCTGGCATCCTCCCCTCCAGTGTAGACATCCAGCCTCCAGAACTGTGAGGAAGTAGGTGTCTTGTGTGAGCCAACCAGTCTGTGGTATTTTGTTATGGCAGCCCAAGCGGAGTAAGGCAATTGTGAACACCTTGTGTCTGGTTCACCCATAAGTCACCAGGTCAACATTCACTAAATATTTGTACACTCAGTGAATCATCATTCCTTGGCTGTTATGAATCCAAGGCCAAATGTTCGTGACAAAATGGTACATTAATCTGAAATGCAGAGCTGGGCGAATGGCTCAAGCATTAGAGCACCTGCCTAGCAAACACAAGGCACTGAGTTCAACCCCCCAGCACAAAGAAAGGGAGGGAGGAAGAAAGGAAGGAAAGGAGAAAGGAAGGGAAGAAGAGAAAGAAGGCAGTTTCTGACATGGAACATTTTCCTCCCTTGAAAAAAGACTAGAACAGTGCTGCTCCACAGAACTTTCTGAGGTATTGGAAATGCCCCCAGTCTGCACTGTCCAATATGGCAGCCACCAGACATATATAGCTACTGAACACTTGATATGTAGTTATTCTAATGGCAGAAATGAATTTTTAATTATATTTAATTTTAATGAATGATTACATTTAAAGAACCATGTGGCTGGGGCCCTTCTACTGGACAGTGCAGGACCAGACAGTTCAAACAAGGCCTAATCCTCAGGCCCCAGCCTCATTGTGCAGATCACTCACCCTGCCCACTGTCCCCAGCACCAACTGCATAAAAACAGTCAATTCTCCCAGAGCCAACACAGGTAGCTTTCAAGTGGCACAGAGAAGCTGGCAAAACACACGCGTGAAAGGGATAATGAGGCAGTGTTTTGCAGAAATTGTGATGCATTATGGGCCTCATCTGCAATGAAACCCATCTCAGGGCAGGTTTGTTCCTTGGTGACCAGATTTAATTGAAAATTTAAGGCCCAAACAAATCATCCAGAATTGAGATTTTTGGCAGCTTGGCTATGAGAGTCCTACTGCTTTTGCCTCTGCCAGCTCCACAAGCAAGGCTGCATACGTGTTCTAACCTCATCCAGGAGAGCACCAAGCTTGAAGGGACAAAGCTGTGTGAACTCTGAGACTGAATTTTGGAACAGTACATGAGGTCCCCTTCCTGCCTAGACCACCAGGTGGACAAGGGCCAACACCTTTCCCGGACTTGTATTTGCTTAAGAGTCAGACGGGCATTCTTCTCTGTGAAAAAATAAGAATATTAAGTGCCATTTTAAAAGTTCCTGTGAATAGCCAAGTTATGAAAACAGTCAAGATGCCCCACTACTGACGAATGGATTAAGAAAATGTGGTATTCATACACAATGGAATTTTATGCAGCCATGAAGAAGAACGAAATGTTATCATTCGCTGGTAAATGGATGGAATTGGAGAACATCATTCTGAGTGAGGTTAGCCTGGCTCAAAAGACCAAAAATCGTATGTTCTCCCTCATATGTGGACATTAGATCAAGGGCAAACACAACAATGGGATTGGACTTTGAGCACATGATAAAAGTGAGAGCACACAAGGGAGGTATGAGGATAGGTAAGACACCCAAAAAAACAAAAGAACTAATGCAGAAACTTTAAATCAACAGAGACCAATAGGAGAAGGGGACCAGGAACTAGAGAAAAGGTCAGTTCGAGAAGAATCAACTTAGAATGTAACACATTTCTACATGGAAGCAATGAGAGGAATCTCCCTGTATAGCTATCCTTATCTCAACTAGCAAAAACCCTTTGTCCTTCTTATTATTGTTTATACTCTCTCTTCAACAAAATTAGAGATAAAGGCAGAACAATCTCTGCCTGGGAGAGGGAGAGAGTGGGGGGGAAAGGGAGGGGGCAGGGGAAAGGAGGAAGAAATGATACAAACATTGTATACACATATGAATTAAAGGTACATTTAAAACAAAATTAAAAGTTCCTGTGAGGCTGGGTATGGTGGCTCACACCTGTAATCCTAGCTACTTGGGAGGTGGAGATTTGGAGAACTGCCGTTCAAGGCCAGCCTGGGCAAAAAGTTACTGAGACCCCATCTGAATCAATAAAGTGGGTGTGGTGGCATGCACCTGTTATCCCTGAAGCTGCAGGTAGCAAGATCCCAGTCTGAGGCCAGCCCAGGCACAAAACACGAGACACTATTTGAAAAATAACTGAAGCAAAAAAGAGCTGGGGGCATGGCTCAAACATAAGGCCAAGTTCCAACCCCAGTACCAAAGGTTATATAAGATTATGCCAAAACCTTATTTCAGAGGAATGTCCTTATGCCCTTCTACAGGATAACTCATCTAACTGGAATGTTCTAACTTGTGTCAATGCCTATTGTCTAGCATCTTACAATTCATAAGACACAAGGACGCCAATGCCCGAGAGGTGAAAGTTTGAATTCTACCCGCCACTTCCTAGCCCTGCATTGTTAGGCAAACTTCTTAGGCTCTCTGAGCATCTGCAGGAAGGACTGAGTGTACAGAAACACCTCACTGCTAGCCGCAAGAGTAATCTGACATAAGAAGCCACGCAAAGATGACTATTCATAGCAACTTAATTTATAATAGCCAGAAAAGGAAATGGCCTGAGTGTCCACCCACAGGTGAATGGACAAGCAAGCACTGTATCTGTGCCATGAAATACCACTCCGCAATGCAACAGGGACGGACACAGTCAACAAGATGAATTCCAAACAAGTCAGGTGAGTGAGTAGAAAAACCAGACCACAGAGACTGCCATACCGCGGGATTCCATTTATAGAAAATAAACTTGGTGACAGAAAGCAAATCAATGGTTGTCTGGCACACAGGGTTGAGAGAGACAGGGATGACCAAGGGGCAGGAGGAAGCTTTCAGACAATGAGAACGTCCCGCCTTTTGACGTGGCAATGCTGTCTTGGGCCTGAAGACTTCATGTACACTGCAGTGCAGTGCAGGGTATGGCGATTATGCTTTGATCAAGTTGAAAACAAATAGGGGAAAAAAGGAGACTAGGAATTAGAAGATCCCACCCTGGTGCTTGGCACGTGGTAGCCATTCAACAAGTGTTAGGCCAATCTTGAACAATGGGGAAGGAGCTCATTAGAGCAGTTGAGGATGCTGCCTGGAAACCAGCAGCATGCCTAACACAGACTTCTAGGTTTACAAAGACCCAACTAGTTAGGATGTGCTCCTCAAAGCTGGAGGGCGCAGACATGGCAGGTGAGCACAAAGACTAACAAGGCCTAATCTTTGCCCTAGAGGAAACACAGATTAGCATGCGATGTAGTAAAAGTGTTGTAAGGATGTGTTGACAAACTCAGGTGTGCAAATGGGATGAATGTCAGGAAGGAATGATTCCAAGTGGGTGAGACCCCAGCAAGCAGTAAGAGGGAGAAGCCCGGGCAGAAGTGAGAAGCTAAGAAAGGGGTGTCCTGGGGGTGTAGGCATTGCTCCAACCACGGACACAGTCCACCAGGGAACCATGGGAGAATCTGCAAAGGGCCAAGTCTAGATACAGAAAGCCGTGAGCACCACCTTGAACCTTGACCTCAGTTGCCCAGGGGAACCTGCCAGAGAGCTCAGCATGATCGGGTGTGTGGGTTACACAGACAGGTCTGATGCTGGGGCCAGTTTGCCAATTTATTAACAGTCCTGACATTCCCATCCTTCAACTTGGCAATTCCTGAGGAAATAATCAGAAATGTACACCAAGATTTATGTACAACATTGCTTATCAGAACATTATTTATACTAGCCCAAAGCCCAAAATAGCTTGAGTGTCCAATAAAAGGGGACTGCTAAATAAATTATAGTGTACTGAGTGATTAAATCACATATAGCCATTAAATCATACTTCCAGAGCATATGGATGACAGGGTGCATGCCTCTCTGTACCATGTTAACTTGCAAAAGAGCAGGATGCAAAAATACATGTTGAATATTCATTCAACAAATCTTCAGTGATTATCTACTAAGTGTCAGGCACTGTCCTAAGAACTGAGGGGACAGTAGAAACCAGACCCAACCCCTGCACTTGTGCCAAGGAATCCTACCTTTTTAATGAAGATGGGCAGACAGCAAACAGCAGCAAGCAAACTACATAGCACTTAGATGAGAAATCAAGAGAGAAAGAGGTGGGGGCTGCAGGGAAGGGAGACATTTCAAACAGGTAGTCAGGAAAAGCTTCAGAGAGAAGGGAGTTAAAAAGATAAGAAAAAAAGCTGGGTGTGGTGGTGCTCACCTGTAATCTCAGCACTCAGGAGGCTGAGGTAGGAGGATTGAGAGTTTGAGGCCAGTCTGGACTGCATAGCGAGACCCTGTTTCACAGAAAGAAAACAAAAAGATGAGGCAAGGGGAATCCCTGGGGAAATTCCCAGGCCGTGGAACAGGCAGTGCAAATGCCTTGAGGCCTGCAGTTCCAGGAGAGCAATGCCAGAGCAGAACACAAGAAACAAGAGACACAGGGCAGAAGAAGGAGGTCAGGGGGAGCTGGCCCAGGAGAGAGAGGAGAGAGGTGGGAGCGCTGCAGGAGGGCTTGGCGCAGAGGAGCGAGTGGTGCGCAGCAGCACAGAAGCCAGTGCTGTCCTGGCTCTTTATAAAGGGGTGTGTGCTCATCTTACCCTCAAAAGCAAAACCGACAGCCGTCAAAGAAAGCACAATGAGCTGGTACTGGCAGAGCTCAGGAGGAAGTGGTTGGAAGCCAGCCCCAGGCAAACAGTTAGCAAGACCCCCACCTCAAAAGCTCATCCCAAAAAAGGGCTGGCAGAGTGGCTCAGTCAGTCCTGAGTTCAAACCTCAGCGCTGCCAAAAAAAAAAGAAAAAAGAACACAATCCAGGAAGTGCAGGAAGCAGTGTGGAGGCCGGCAATAAACGAGGTCAGAGAAATGATTCAGATGAGGAACTACAAAGCCGTGGGGGACCGAGAATGGCACGTGTTCATGGAGCTCCATTATGAGCAAAATTACTCTTCTTAATGATAAACATAACCAAGATGCAAAAAATATCTAAGAGAGAAAAAGACTTCCCCCCAAATCTCAGCATCCTAACAATCAGTAGCTAACCTCTGGGTGTATTTTCCTCGGATCCCTTTTCCTGCAAGTGCTCTTGTTTTTCCCTTCATTACCCTTCAATGATCAGCACATTGTAGGCACCCAAACAATCACTAAACAAGCTAGTGGATGACCACAAGCTCCAAATAACTTCATGTCACATTAGCTAGGTGACAAGCGTTTTTGGAACTGGGTTTGAACAGGCTTGGGGATGGAACGGTAACTGTGGGTGAGCAGAAGCCATGGGCACAGATGATCGAGGGGTCAGGTCTGGCTATGTAAGAGGATGGTGGTG
Source organism: Castor canadensis (assembly GCF_047511655.1). Taxonomy (NCBI): domain Eukaryota; kingdom Metazoa; phylum Chordata; class Mammalia; order Rodentia; family Castoridae; genus Castor; species Castor canadensis. The sequence goes on along the minus strand of NC_133395.1, from coordinate 110,247,662 downwards.
ACACTGGTCCACAGGAGCAACTGAATGAAAAAGATGCTGGGCTTGGTTTTGGTGACTTGGGAACACAAATGTCTCTGCAGAGATGCCCAGCTGTCCATCTTTCTCAAGACTCAAAAAAGTAGTGGAGCATCAGCCTAGGTCATAGCAGGAATAGCAGTCAAGGAGAGAACAAGAGGGAGGGGAGGAGGAGAAGAGGAAGAACAGGAGGAGGAGAAGAGGAGGAAGGGGAGGAGGACAAGAAGAGAAAGGGGAGGAGGAGGAGGAAGCCACTATGACTTGCCACACTATGCTTGTCACTTCACTCAGATTCCCTCTTTCTAATCTTCACATCTGTCCCGTGACAGGGACACTCACGAGCTTGCTTTATAGATAGTACACTTCAGGCTGCAGAGGTTTAGTGACTTGCCTGTTTCTCCCAAGCAAGAAAGGATCAAACCCACGAACTGGAGGGTTTTTCTCATTCATTCTCGCTCCTGTTCAGAGAAGCTTACGATACACCCTGAGGCCTAGGGAGGAAGGTGTTTTCGGAGGCCTTTGTGTAAGTGCCAGGTCTGTGCTCCTGACTTCCTGGAACCCAGAATGAAGAACACCCTTTACCTCTTCCAAAACCCATTATAACCTGTTCAGCTCCGTGCGTGTGTGCGTTGGGGTGGCAGCAGGGGAACTGGGTCTTCTGTCTCTACCCAGTAAGTAGCTCCAGAAAGCCAGGGCATACCCATGACTTCCCCCAGCACCAGCCTAACTGCACCCAGTAGGTGCTCAGCACATGCACTGAATGATAGGATGACAGCCGTGACTATTATTTGCCAGTCACCATAGGGCCATCCCCTGTTCCTTCAGACCTTGAACGCATGGAAGGAAGGTGACCCCGAAACCCTCTGGCTCCAGTGAGGCAAAGCCAAGGCCAGAGGGATAAAAGGGAGAAGAGGCACAGGTGAACTTGGGAGGAGGGCGGATTCACAACAGGAGAGAAGACAAACCTTCTTTTCCATGGGAAATGCAACCCCACACAGTCTGCAAACTGCTCGGCCCATGGGCCAAGTTCAGACTGCCTGAGGGGCTCGCTTGGCTCACACATGGCTTCACTTGGTTACCATTTTAATTTAACTTCTAGCTGCTATAAAGAGAGAGGTTGCATATAAAAGTCTGGACAGCTGCAAGCTGTTGTCCCCCGTCCCCCGGGGACAGGGCTGCATGATGGCTGGCGCATACTCACCGGCACTGAGGGTCGTGAACTCCAGGAACCGGTATTCATAGGACACATCTACCTTGGTTTCCACCTGAGGCCTCTTCAAGGTGGAATAAATATTCCCAGGCCGCTTCTCATCACGCTTTTCTAGCTTGTTCAATCCGCACCCCATTTTGGCAGCTGCCCTCAAAGAGAAAACAGAAAGGAGAGAGGAGAGACTTTTTTCAGATTTTGTTTTGAAGCCCCAGAGTTGGAAAGACCCCCAGTTTTCCTGCAGAATACATGACAAATGTTAGTCCAGATGACTTTGAGTCGGTAATTTTATATACAGAGGACCACGCTCCATAACCCAGCTGCCTTCTCCTCCTGCTAGGACGCCATTACCAGCCAGCCTGTGATTTCTAAATGACACCAAAAGCACACCTGTTTTATGTCCTTTCCCTCCATCTGAGGAAAATAATGCCTCAGAGTGCATCGGATCCACTGCAATCCATAGACATGATTAAAAAATGGGACCTACAAAGCAATACAGTGCATTATGGTGTCAGCCGGTCTGCAGAAAAACAAGAGATGTGTCACCTTCACTGTGGTTGCAAAGAGAGAATAATAAGTTGTTGCTACAGTTTCAAAACTCTACAGTCCTGTCTACCCTCAACAGTAATTATTTAGACAGGAATTGATATTCATAAAACACCTCTAAAAGTAGATGGCAGTGTTTTTACCGGCCTTGTCTAAAAGTCCCCCTTTTCTTCTCTTTTAGACCAAATGCAGGAAATAATAGCGTCTTTCCACGCTGTAAGACTCATCTCAGAGCAAAATGAAAACTGACTGAGTACTAATAGCAGGGCCAGAGAGATTGGAGGCAGAAATCCCCATGTATTATTGCATAAAAGAGCTACAGCTTCTGTTTGGAAAGAAAATGGAGAAATGTTAAAGTGATGTGCAGGAAGGGTGGGCTGAGCATTGACTCAAGGCATTAAAAACCATGAAGTATGGGTGGGCGCCAGGACTCACGCCTGTAATCCCAGCTACTCAGGAGGCAGAGATCAGGAGGATCATAGTTCGAAGCCAGCCCGGGCAAATAGTTTGAGAGATCAGAGCTCAAAAACAATCCCATACCCATACACACACACACACACACACACACACACAAAGGTTGGTGGAGTGGCTGAAGCAGTAAGAGTGCCTGCCTAGCAAGCATGAGGCCCTGAGTTCAAACTCCAGTACCACCAAAAGAAAAAAAAACTATGAAGTTTCTCTGTGTAGGCAGAGTGACACTCAGAAATGACTTTTTATCCACTCCCCAGTCTTGGGGGGAAGATATTGTCCTTTTGTGTATCAGGCATGAGCAACACTTCCCTGCTCTCCAGGGTACCAGGGCGCCCATCAGAACACATTTCACAAAAGTATTAACTGGCCAAGAATGTCACACACAGAAACACAGCGACTGTTTCCTTTCACAGATAAGAATTTCCTTTTGCTCAATCCATTCACAAGGTGCCCAGCTTCCTAAGGCAGTTTGGTCAGTTCCAGAAAAATAAACTAAACCTCAAAAAAGCAATGAGGGCAGGGGGCAGGAGGAGTGGGGCGGGAGTGGGGGGTGTGGTGTGTGTGGAGCGACCAGCAGGCTATACTTTAATTAGAAAAGAAAAAAAAGAGAAGTCCAAAAGGATGGATGACAACAGGAAGGCTTACTTATGCCTTAATAAGGGAACATTAGTGTCCAAAGGGCTGGAGCAGACATGATTTATGCACAGTCTGCATGAAGTGATTACTTCTAAAATACTTGGTACTTCTGCAGCTAGAATAGCTGATGTGTACTGGGGCTGCATATTTAACTACTAAAAAAGCAAGCCAGCAGGCCGCCTGGGGAGAGCACAGAGGAAATGGGTGGGTGGGGGGGCTCCTGAGTGCTGGAAACAGGTGACCCTGGCAAGATGGGAACTGTGAGCACCAGAACAGGATCATAAACAGGCCCCAAATACCCCCAGGTCATGCTGATTTCTTGGGGTCTCACAAGGGAGTGGACAGTGTGCCCTTGGCCATGGGGGAGGTCAGCCTGGTGGAGAGGAAGGACGTTTAGATGATCACAGGTGAGGAGATGGCAGGCAGGGGCTGGGAAGGGAGTTTCAGATAGGTTAAGCTGCACTGATTTGGATGGAGGACCCAGAAGATCAAAGGGATGGAGGCAGGAAGGCCTGAGGTATAAAGGGGAAGGGCAGATAGTGGAGTCTGGCACTCCTGGGTGGAGGGTGTCAGACAGCCAGGGCCACCACTGGCCCACAGGGAGCCTTTGTGAGATTTAGTAAAAGGTGCCTGTCCTATTGCCCCAGCTGTGGCTTACCGAGTGGGGCAAAGGCTAGACAAAGACCCCACTTCTCCCCTCGTGAGCAGCCTTTGCAACTGTGCATGGCAGTGTGAACCCTTGTGGTTCACAAAACTGGGCAAGCTTACAAGTCATATAAAGAAACAGAGAGATGGAGGCAAAGATTGCTTAAATAGGACACAAAAGTTCTAGTCATAGAAGGAAAATCTTGATAAGAGTGACAGATTCGGATGAAAAGTGTCTGTTTCTCAAACACACCTTAAAGAGTAAAGAGGCAGTCTGGAGGCTGGACAAGACTTCAATGTATTTGTCTAGTGTTGTGCTGGTCAACCAGTTCTCCAAGAAGGGGGAAAGTTCTGTTTCTGTGGTGTAAACACTCCAAGCCATCTACGTGACCTCACAGAAGCAAGGTTGGGAAGGGATGTCCCCCTCAGCTCTGTGAACCAGTGTGAGTGACTCCCCCCGTTACAGTGCTGCAGAGTGACTGTGGCCACCACCAATCAAAGGACCCCACAAACCAGTAGAGAAAAGACATATGACCCGATAGCAAACTGGGTAACCACCCAAACAAGCTAGGGACAGTGAGGACACACCATGCAGATGACCAGGGAACTGATGGCAAAAAGCCCACAAGACCACATGAGATAGGACACACATCTCTGTAGGAACAGCTAAGGAATAGTAAAGCTGTTGGTAAGGTTCGGCATCCCTAACCTCCAAATCCAAAATCTAAAACGTTTTGAGAGATAAGGCTTAGCTTGGATTTCAGAGCATTTGGGACTTTGGATCTTCAAATTAGGAATGCCCAACTGGTAAAGTGTATGCAAATGTTCCAAAATCCAGAAGACTCTGAACTCTGAAATGTGTCTGAGCCCAAGCTTTTCAGACAAGGGATGCTCAACCTGTGCCAGAAGTGTGTCCATGCAGGCACCAGAAGACACATGCAACAATGCTCACAGATAAGCCAGGCGTGGTGGCTCAGGTCTGTAATCCTAGCTTCCTGAGAGGCTGAGATCAAGAGGATCATGGTTCAAGGTCCAGCCAAGGGCCTATCTCAAAAATAACCAATGTAAAGGGCTGGGGGTGTGGCTGAAATGGTACAGCACCTGCCTAGCAAGCACAAGGCCCTGAGTTCACGCCCTCCAGTACAGCCTCCCACAAAAGACGGCTCATGGCATCACTACTCCAAACAGCCCCACACTGGAAACCACCCAAGCACCTCACAGGAGACCAGATAAGAAAGTGCGGTATACTCATAGGACAAAATATTACAAGGCGAGGAAAACACTGAAAATAGGAGCACACATACCAGCATGGATAAGTGACAAAATCAGAAAGGCGTAGGGAAAGCCAGACACTAGAGTACAGCATCTCTCCTTTTGTATGGAGCTCCGAACAAGCAAAGCTCATCTCTAGGGTTAGAAGGTGGGTACCGGTCACCTGAAGGCACATGAGCCCACTTCTGGGACACTCGGCACACCGTGTCTTGATCTGGGTGCAGATGACACAGGTGTTCAAATTGTGACAATTCATTGAGTCGTTCAGCAGTGTGCTTATTCATTTGTGTACTTTATGTCCATTAAATCTGACAAGTTCAAAAATATGTAAAAAGAAGTACAAAAATATCCCTAACAAGGTCACGTTAGAGGCTGGGTGAAGTGGCTCATCTCCGCAATCCCAGCTTTGGAAACTGGAGACTGGAGGATTGTAGTTGGAGGCCCGCTGGACAAGAGAGTTAGCAAGACCCTATCTCAAAGAGCAAGTGAGGCATCCCTGGAACCGCACCCGTGGGGGAGGACTGAGGTCTGTGGCCAGCCTACACAGCAAGCATGGGATCCTAGCTGGAGAATGACTAAAGCAAAAATGGCTAGGGCTGTCGCTCAGGCGGCACTGTCCCTGTCTAGCACCCAAGAGGCCCTGATTCAAGTTCCTATACTGCAAAAATAATGGACTGGATTAAAGGCAAATCACAAAACTGTCTGCACAATGGCCGTCAAGTCTTCTGATTAAAACTGAAAGCCACGTTCATAGTGGGCATGTTTGCCTGATGTGGCTCCTCCAGTAGTCACTGGTGTGTGAGCTGCCGAGCTCAGAGGAGAAAGGTCTATTCCACGAGGATGGATGCACGATCTCCAAACAGGGTCCGACCTGCGACCTAGTGGACACAAGGCTGAGGAGCACAGGTTGGCAGGTGAGGGATGGCAGCCAGGCTTCATCCTGCCACACACCAGGACAGACCTGCCCTGGAAGGCTGAGCGTAGGGACCTCTGAGAAGAGACCTCTTCCTCAAACCTCCTCCCATTTTTGCCACCCTGTTGTGTAAATTCTAGCATTAGAGGATCAGTCCTTTGAAATCGTAAGTGCCATTCACATCCACCTTCTGCAAAACCACAATTATGCCACTAACACTTTAGTATGATTTAGTGTTGCCTATATTTTTTCTATTTAGTTTTTTACTTTAATTTCTTCTATAAAGGAAAAATCTGGCAGCAGAAAGAAAAGAATGGGCTACTGGATGAACCCAGAAAAGGTTGAAGGTGGTAGATGGCTGGGGGGAGGGAGAAGGAGGGGACAGGGAGGCAGGTGGATATCAAAGAAGCATTAGAAAAACTCTTCCAATTGATAACTTTGAGTTCAAGGTTCCACTCAAACATTCCCAAACTTGAGAAGTATGTCCAAGTCTACCCCAAAGGGTCTTGTGCTTGGTATCATAAAACATAAAGGGGTCTGGGCTAATCATCTCTCTGATCAGACACGGAAAAGACAGCTAGTACCAGTCAACAGCACACCTGTTCTATCTGAATCTTTGGGCTCTCAAACTTTAGAGATTCATTCTTTGGCAAGCGTACAACCCTGGCTATGCATCTGCTTTAACTCTCTGTGGGAAAGGAGATGCTCAAAGGCAATCACTGGTCATCAAACCTTAGTATCCCTTTTCCTCTGTGTCCAGGACCCCACCTCGGTCCCTACTGGCAGCTGCATTCCCTGGCCTTCACCCACCAGCTCCCACTCCTGTCAATGCAGGCAGACAACACCACATGGCTGTACAACCCTCACCCAAACACCCAGTGAGCACCACGGGCAAAGCCAGTCTCATCCAAAGATCGTGTCCAGTCAGGCAGAAAGCAAATAGGAAGTGAGATGGCTTTCCCATTGGCTCCAAATCCACTGACACTCCTTCCATTCTGTGTCACCTCCCAGAGTATGGGTTCTAGGACTGCTTGACCACTAGAATCTGACACAAGGGCACAGTGTCAGTTTCTGGACCCAAACCATAAGAAACTTCCTGACTTGTGGGATGCCTGCTCTTGGAATCCAGCCACCATACTGTGAGGAACCCCAAGCAGCTTTGGAGAGAAGTCCCAAAGAGAGGAAGGGATGGCCAGTGCCAACCTGTCAGTGAGCCACTGTAGAAGCAGATCCTTTGCCTCAGTTAGGCCACCAATGTCACATGCTACAGAGAGAAGCTGTTTCCACCCACCCCTGTCTGGCTGCAGACCTTTGAGCAACACAAACCACTACTGCTGAGTTAAGCCTCTGAGTTTGAGAGTGGCACACTTATGCATTTGTAACTTAGACACCAAGTTTGCTCAGTGTAACCCTGGCCTGCCACCTCCTCTAGCGATGCCAGTTGAAGTTGGCTGCACTTAGGGTCCTGGCGCAGGCTTTCACCCTCTGAAGGACATTGGGATTGTTTCCAGTGTGCACTCGTTATAAATATTCAAATATAGTTAGGCACGGTGGCACATGCCTGTAGACTCAGCTACTGGGGAGGCAGAGGTAGAAAGACTACACCCTGAGGCCGGCCTGGGCAGAAAAAGAAACTAAAAATGCAAAAGGACTGGTGGAGTGGCTCAAAGGGTAGAGAGCCTGCCTAGCAAGTGTGAGGCCCTGAGTTCAAAGCCCAGTACCACCAAAACCAAAAACTTCACATGGAGATTTTTATGTGGACATATTTGTCCAGGATAAAGATCTCCGAGTGAGCCTGCTGAGTTCTGTGGTATGTGCAGAGCCCCATTATAAACAATGCTTGTCTGTACACAAGACAGAAAGTGGGGTGAGACCCTGAAGGAGTGGGGGACCTGCCCTCCACCACCTGCACACTCAGGACATCATCACATCAGGTGGACTCAAGAGCTACGGAGTTATCCCCTGGCTTCTTCTCCTTTTGTTGCTGATTGCTTCGTAAGGGGCACTTGCTAAAAACATGGTGTCTGAGATTCCCCAGTACTGCATCTGTGCCCCGTCACACTCCTCTGGCTCTGACCCTCTATATTCCTATGGTCGTCTCACAGGGACACCTATAGGAAGTCAGGCCACTTGTTTCCTGTGTGCGTTGACTAGTGGGTTGGCATTGATGGACAGTCATACAGGAGTCTGGTTTTCTTTTCAGACCTCCCTGCAACCAAGTGTGAGTCTCCCCAGCACGGAAGGACCAAGAAAAGCCCTCCAAGAGGTCTTCCAAGTAGAGGAAAGAGAGGAGAACTTTCCCTGTTCTTATGATGAAAACAAGGAAAACAGCCAAAATATACGTATAGTCCTATAGCAGATACTGGCCAAAAGGACTTGGGTATGGTGGTGTATGTCTGTAATCCCAGCTACAACGAAGGTGAAGATGGGGAGATCTTAGTCTGAGGACAGCCAGGCAAAAATACAAGACCCTATCCGAAAAATAAACTGAAAGAAAAAAGGGCCAGGGGTGTGGATCAAGTAGTAGAGTGCCTGCCTGCCAAGTGCGAGGCCCTGAGTTTAAACCTCCATACTACCAAAAAAAGAAACAAAGAAAGAAAAGAAATTGGCTAAAAGTAACTAGGAAGTAGCTGCTTTCTAGGGAGGAAAAGAAGGTGATCTGAGGAATGTTCTGAGAGCCTAATTGCATGAAGAGGATATTAGACAAATTCTGTCTGAATCAAAGCTAATGTGGGGTGTGTCTTTGGTACACAGTGACGCTGCTTTATTCAGGAGCTGTAAGTCCCCTCAGGGAGGAAACACACAATCCAAATCCACTCACCCACCCACCTACCCATCCACCCATCCACCCATCCACCCACCCACCCATCCATCCACCCACCCAACCACCCACCCACCCATCCACCCACACAACCACCCACCCATCCATCCAACCATCCATCCACCCATCCACCCATCCATCCACCCATCCATCCACCCATCCATCCATCCATCCATCCACCCACCCATCCAACCACCCATCCATCCATCCAACCACCCACCCACCCAACCACCCACCCACCAATCCACCCACCCATCCATCCACCCACTCAGCACACACTTGAGGTCTGCTCTGAGCAGGTACTCGATTAGCAAACACAAAACTAGGAAGGCCAGGCCCTGCATTCACAAGGTCACAGATGAAAGTATCACACTGACAATGACAGGCCCATGGGGTGCCGTGAGGATGGCCATTCTAGAAGTGTGGACAGACTGCACACATTTGGAGAAACTCACTGTGACATGAGACACAGCACACCAAAGACTAGCCTCCAAGGGAAACTGGACAGCAATACAGCACAACGTCCCTTCATTTTAAATGCTGAACCAATTATTTGAAGAGCATATGTCATTTGTTTCTGAAACCCTTTCCCATGACACGCAGGCAAACCACTTCAGAAGGCTCACCTTCTCACAAGATTATTCCTGGCGAGTTCCGAAGCCTCTGTTTAAAGGTTCGTTTTCACCGCTATCAACTAACCATGCACACATTTAAACAATGGGGGCGATAATGTACTTATATTTTCAAATACAAATTAGTTTCAGTAAGAGCGAGTCCTCATTTACTACACTTGCCACCAATCTATCTGTGCAGCCCCTGGGCTAATTTTAACAAATGCCAACAGCTCATGACGAGCCAGCAGAGATGCAGCAGTTACATGAGGGGGCCCTGGCAAACTCGTCCACTCAAATTCCACATTGAAGACTCGTCTGTTTGTTACATCATTCAGTCACTCGGCGTAAGAACGAGAGGTCCTAAGTAAGAAGTCCTTACGTGATCACCTCTCTCTCAATTCGAAACCTAACATGAAAACTTGGAAATTTAGGCAACTATTCCATTGGTGTCAAATTTGGATCTCCTGCCAACAGAGGCTGAGAAACCCAAGCATCACTAAAACCCACCCATTGAAAGCGCTCGTGATCCAATGCCAAGTGTAAAGAACAATCTTTATAAAACAATATTGTCGTATGATACCAATTTTTGTTGTTGTTATTGTTATTTTGACAGTACTTGGGTTTGAACTCTAGACCTTGCACTTGCTAGGCAGGTGCTCTACCACTTCAGCTACATCTCCAGTGTTAGTTATTTTTCATATAGGATCTCGTGGGGCTGGCCTTAGTCCTCGATTCTCCTGATGTCTGCCTCCTGAGTAGCTTGGATTACAGGCATGACCCACCATGCCCAGCCCAATGGTACCAATTTTTTAAGACCCTATATGCATATTTGCATATAACATTCACATTCTTTTTTTTTAACTAGCAGGACATAAACCACATGTAAACAGGACTTTCCCCTGGGTCATGTGATCATGGGTGACATTTTTCAGGTTTTCTGTGTTGACCATGTTTTATTTTTCACAGTTGAACACAGTAAGGGAATCACTGCCAGCTCCAAGGTGGCCCTCACTGATCTTCCTGGGGTTCACGCCCTGTGTGCTCCCCTCCCACACAGAATAGGGCTACCCTGTGGAACCCAAAGGATGTCGTAAAAACAAGTGTGATTTATGAGGCTGGCTTGTGGTGTCCCTGTGGGTTCTCCATTGCTCTCTCCTGGGTCACTCCAGCTGCCATGTTGCAAGGACACTCTACAAGCCCTATAGCCTGTCCTGTGGTTGACACCATGTGGAAGTGGCTCCTTTGGTCCAAATGACCTTCTGCCCAGCTGACATCCTCCTTGTCTTGTGGTGCTGAGGGTGGAACCCAGGGCCCCAGGCATGCCAGGAAAGCGCTCTGCCACAGACTGCACCCCAGCTCCCAGCTGACACTTTGACTGCAGCCTTAGGGGATTTCTGACACTCGGGGTGTGACAGTGAGTTTGTCCTGAGTTTGGAGGTGCTTTATTCCCCATCTTCAGAAGGATAGAGGCAGTTTAGGACACAAGTCTTGTTCCTGCATGAGAAGTGGCACTGTGGAAAGAGGTTGAGAGCCACCTTGTCAGCTGCTGGTACAGGACAAAACATAACGAATACAAGTGGCATTTCCATAATTTTTTAAAAAGCGTCTTACACACATTTCAGTGGGAGTCAGATCCTGACTATTTTGAAGCTCTGTCCCTGTCTCCTGCATAACCAGCCTGGCAAAAACGGCTCCTCTCTTAAGATCTGCAATGCTACTCAAACTGTGGTCCAAGGACCAGCAACATCAGCACCTCGCGGGGGCCTTGCTAGAAATGCAGACCCTAGCCCAAAGCCTGGTGGCTCACACCCATAATCCTAGCCACTCAGGAGGCAGAGACCAGTAGGATCCCGGTTTGAAGCCAGTCCCGGGCAAATAGTTCACAAGACCCTATCTCAGGAAAAAAAAAAAACATCAGAAAAATGGGTTGGTGGAGTGGCTCGAGGTAAAAGCACCTGCCTAGCAAGCATGAGGCCCTGAGTTCAAACCCCAGACCGCCACCAAAAAAAGAGTCACCCATCCTAATGACAAATTTAACCCACAGGGAAGTCTGAGAAGCCTGGTGACACCACTGTGCCACAATCTTGGGGGCCCATTGGAATCTGGGCACCAGGACCCTTCAAACCCTCCGCGTGATTCAACAGATAGCCAGGGTTAAGAATGGGACGCTCTGGGAGTCAACCTAATCCTTCCCACCGCATGTCACCAATGTCCTGACGGCCAGGCCCTGGGCCTCAAGCACTGAGCCACAGCCCAGAGCTCAGCCTTCCCTCCTGCCCTTCTCCTGAGCCTCCCTTACCTCACACACCTCCTCCCAGGCTCCCTTGCCCTCTTCCCAATACACGTGCATGCCTCAGCTTCCATCCCCAGCCTCCTCCCGTCTCAATTCCCTAAAAGTCATTTAATTACAAGCCACTTCAAGTGACGGGAAGCACAGAATGTGAGACACCCATGTGCCTGTCACCTAGGTTCAACAAATGCTTATGTTTTTACCTTATTTGCTTTCTGCAGTAATAAGGATTCTCAGTCACAGCCCCTGCACCCCTGCCTTCCTCTGCCCTACTAGCCCTGCATCCACTCTAAGCTGCACAGGGCACCAGGACAACACATGGCAGAGGCTCCAGCACGGCCTCAGGGCAGAGGCCCTCAGTGTCTCTGACACTTGTCACAGCACCCCCTGCGCTACAAGAATACTGGCCAGTCCTTTGCTCTTAGTGAAGTCCTGACAACTGTGTACTTACTCACAGTCTCTTGAAAAAACAGTACACCTAAATAGAAAGAAAGAAATTTCTTCCCGTCTTAAGTAACCACAAGTACTTACTAATTACTTAGTAGAAGCTGGGTACCACGCAGAGTTTCAAACCTTGAAGTCACAGGGGACATCGCCACCCTCATTTCCTCTTCCACATTATCTTTTTCTTTTTTCTTCCTTTTTTTTTCTTCTTTTGCATACTTGCTAGGCAGGTGCTCTCCTGCTTGAGCCACACCTCCAGCCCTTTTGGCTCTGGCTATTTTGGAGACAGTGCCTTACTTTTTTGCCCAGGCTAGGCACTTTCCTCCATAGCTGGGATGACAGTCTCGCACCAAGTCCAGCTTTTTTCTGTTGAGATGGGATTTCATGAACTTTTTGCCCACAAATGAACCATAATCCTCCCCATCTCTACCTCCTGAGGAGTTAGAATTACAGGTTTGAGCCACTGGTGCCTCACGGTTTGGCTCGCACTGATTTTCTGACTAATCATCCCAAACCCTTGATCTGCACAGATGTGATATCATCACAAGGAACATGGCGCTGTCTAACGTTGACTTTGTGATCTGCCCCAAGCAAGTAGAAGCATCAGACTGCTACTGTTGAGTTTCCCTCAAAGATGTAAACCATGACCAGGCATGGTGGTACACATCTATAATCCCAGCTACTCCAGAAGCAGAGGCAGAAACACTACAAATTTGAGTCCAGCCCAGGCAATGTTAGCGAGACCCTATCTCTAAAACAAAAAGGCAGGGGGCATGACTCAAAATGATACTGTTTACCTAGCCCTGGGTTCAAAACAAAAATGTAAACTATCCCTTTTCCCCACTCCCTTGAGTTTGCTGCAAAATTTGGGACCCACAAATATATGGTATTGTGTGTGCCCAAAAATTTACAAACCTGATATTGTCTCCCCCTTAGCAATCACTTCCTCTCTCTTGCCCTAAAGGAACCTGCTCAAGGAGAAACTTCCCATCTCCCTCTGACAATGTCCTCTCTAGCTCCAAGCTCCACAAGGACCTATGTCCACATCTTCACTTAGAACCTTCCCACCACTTCCAAAAAGAACTTAACAGCTTTGTCCAACAAGCCTATTGTCTGTGGGTCACTCTGCTGCCCTGGTAGTACCCAGGCTCAAACTCCCTGGGACCAACCTGCCTGCCACCGACCTCATCTGGTGACTGCACTGTTTCAATTCAATAGATGTTTCAATTTCAGGATCAGCCAAGGCCTCCCTCCATCTGGCTTCACCCCACTATGGACTCCTAGCACCAGTGTCCACAGAGTACCTATTCTGTGCCACCTCAGTGGCTCAAAGACTGTAATCACACCTGCTGTCTATCGTGGAGGCCTTGGCTCAATTTCACCCCATGTACTTTCCCTCCAGGACTGTCTCCCAGTGTAGACCCTAGAGTCAAGTCAGACTAGGCCGTTGCTGCCTGTGTACACACCCAGAATCCTCGCCCTTTCCTTCACAGGCGCCTCGGCCTGACATTCCTTCCTTCTATCAGGACCCTCTACGCTAGTCAGGGTTCCCAGAGAACCAGTAAGGATGTGCATGCTCTGTGTGCGCGTGCATGTGCATGTGCGTGTGTAGAGAGATGGATGGGACGGATAAAAGAAAGATGGAAGGTAGAAAGGAAGGACAGGACGGAGGGAGGGAGAGAGAAAGGCAGGGATGGTTACTCAGAAAATCAGTGTGAGCTGGGCACCAGTGGCTGGATACCTGGATGTGTATACGCATGTATGTGTGTGCGTGTGCGTGTGCTTGTGTGTGTGTACATAGACAGACAGAAAGAAAGCAGGGTGGTGGTGACTCACACCTGTGATCCTAGCTACTCAGGAGGCAGAGATCAGGAGGATCAAGTTTGAAGCCAGTCAAGACAAATAATTCACAAGACCCTATCTCAAAAATTACCCAACACAAAACAGGGCTGGAGGAGTGGCTCAAGTGGTAAAGCATCTGCCTAGCAAGCCTGAGGCCCTGAGTTCAAACCCCAGTTCCACCAAAAAAAACAAAAAAATTGAGATAGACACATAGAAAGAAAGGAAGGTAGATGGACATGGGCGTGTGTGTATGCATGTGTGTACACACACACACAAAGACCCAGATGTGGATGTGTGTGTGTGCATCTGCACATAGACACATAGGGAGGTAAGTAAATTGATGAGGATATGTGCATGTGTAGACGGATGGATCGAAAGAAACGAAAATTTCTTTTGACAGTACTAGGGTTTGAATTCACGGCCTTGAGCTTGCTAGGCAGGTGCTCTACCATGTGGTCCACACCCCAGTCCAAGAGAGAAATTAATTTTAAGGAGTTTGCTCATTTGACTGAGGAAGTTGGTGAGTCCCAAACCGTCAGAGCAGGCCAGCAGGCTGGAGCCAGGGAAGAGATGCTGCTGCAGTCTTGAGTGAAAGGCTGCCTGGAACAACAGCACAGCTCTCTGTCTCAGTCAGACCAACAAACAACCCATGGTCAAGACTGGCCATTGGTGTGGCCCCATAGTAGGCATGAAGGGCGAAGCTCCAGTGCCCCTGCTGTTCTCAGTCAATGACTAGAAGCATCCCCAGGAAGCTCGTCTTCAGTGGGCACACTGAGTTGGACTGGAATGAGGCAATCAGAGGGTTCTGCCCACAGCAGGGTCTCCTGAAGGAAGATCTGATCAGAGCACTCGTAGGAGGCCAACACAGAAAAATTAAGACTACAGTGATGGAAACTGTCTAGACAGCTGACATTAGCAACAGTATAGGTGGTTATATTAGAAAAAATAAGCCAGGCACAGTGGCTCACACCTGACTCATGGTCCCCAGCTCAGGAGGCTGAGATGGGAGAATCACGAGAGCCTGTGAGCTGGAATCTAGCCTAAGCAATGCAACAAGACATCCTTCCAAAAACGCTATAAAATTTTTTTTTTAAAGATCTTAAGTCAAAACACTATATCAAAGTTATCCCATCTCATTGGTTTCTGATTTATCCTCCTGTATTTCTGTTTACAGAAATGTGTAACTCTGACACAAATGTTAACATAATATGTTCTATTGTTATTTGATTGGCATATTATATTTTATCATCTTACTAAGAAATACTCTTCTGCACTTGGCATTTTTCACTTCATAATAGTCAAGAGAAATCACATCGTATCAGTTCATAGAGATATTTCTCATTAACATTTTTTTGGTGGGACTGGGGATTTGAACTCAGGGCTTCATGCTTACAAAGAAAGTGCTCTACCACTTGAGCTAGATCTCCAATGCATTTCGTTGTGTTTATTTTGGAGATGGGGGTTCTCATGAACTATTGGCCTGGGCTGGCCTCCAACCACAACCCTCCCAATCTCAACCTCTGAAGTAGCTAGGATTACAGGCATGAGTCACTAGCACTTGGCTTCTCATTACCTGTTAACCCACATAGTACTCAATCTTATGGATGTATTTTCAGTTGGTCCAACGTGCAGCTGTGTAAAGAAACATACCACGGACAGCCTGCCTATGTGAGTGGGCAGGAAAAAGGTATAAAAAATGGAATGAAGGAGATCAGGGACATGTACCTTATGTAATTTTGACTTTTCCAACATACTCAAAAATAACATCGAATCAGGATGTGAGAAAATAACTCCAAAGAGAACATAACCAGAACCATGCAAACAAGCTGGAGTTTGGGGGTCCTGTGAGCAGCCAGCCTGCTGAAGGCCGGGCAGACCCCAAACGTGACATCAGATCACCCGGGGGAGGCAGACGGGCTGTCTGGACTGTAAGGACTCTGGCTTTACCTGACCTGAGCTGGGAGGCCTGGAGTGTTTCAAGCTGGGAAAGACATGTATCACCTGGCCATGACCAAGCACGGGAAGTCCAGGTGACAATGAGGAGAGGTACGAGCTCAGGGTCTGGTCTGAAGGCAGAAAATGGAGTTTGTGAATGGATTGGAAGCAGAGGAAGAGAAAAGAGGGCCTCTGGGGTGGCAGCTCAGTGGAGGTGTGCAGTTTCCGATGGCACCCTTCTTTCCCCCATAGCTGACTCCCCCAAAGGCAGCACTTGACCCCTCCTACCACAGCCCCTAAACAGAATCACAGTGAATATCACCAGGTCAATACCCTCCAGGAGCAGAAGAAACCCATATGTACTAAAAAACGAGCATAACTCCTACAGCTCTCAAGTTCACTTTCTTGTCTTTCTTGCTTTTTTCGTGCAGTGTGTTTTGTATCAACATTAAGATCAAAATGGCCAGCAGCGTGGCTTAAGTCTTTCATGCATTTCTTAGGGCATCTATCACTTTTTTTTTTTTTGGTGGGACTGAGGTTTGAACTCAGGGCTGTGGACTCGTCAGGCAGGCACTCAAATGCTTGAAATAAACCTCCAGCGCTTTTTGCTCTGGTTATTTCAGAGACAGGATCTTGCTTTTTTGCCCAGGTCAGCCTAGACTGTGGCCTTCCTTTTCTATTTTCCCTGCTGTTGCTGGGATGGCAGGGGTGCACCACTGCACCCAGCTTTTATTGGTTGATCATCTTGCAAACATTTTCACCAAAACTGCCCTGGAACCATGATCCTTCTGATTTCAGACTCCTAAGTAGCTGGGATTTTAGGCGTGAGTCACCGGCATCCGGCTCAAGTTCACTTAACAGTCCAACACAGGCTCTGGAACCAGACTGGGGACCCTACTTCCTAGCTTTCAGGAAGCCATTTGACCTCAGGCTTTCCATCTGTAAAATGGAACGATGGCAGCATCTACTTGTAAGGTGAAGATGAGCTGAGGGAGGAGGTGTTACTATTGAATAGGGCTTAGAAGAGCTCAGTTACACAGGAGCAGTATAAATGGCAGCCCTTATAGTACATGTTACTATTACCTGTTACCCATCATAAAGACTCCTTTTAACCTGCTCTGGTCTAGAGCCACAATTACACACACTGAAAAGGGTATTTATGAGGTGTCCCAAGAAAATCCCCAAATTCTAAATTGAAAAAGAATTTAAGTGAACAATCTGATATCTTTGCTTATTTTTTTTTTTCTTCTTGCTTTTGTGGCACTAGGGTTTGAACTCAGGGCTTTGCACTTGCTGGGCAGGGGCTCCACCACTTGAGCCACTCCCCCAGCCCTCTAGCTTTTAGTTTGTTTTTAACATAGGATCTCATACTTTTGCCCTGACTAGCTTCCAACCTTAATCCTCCTAACAAAACTGGGATTACAAGCAGGCGCCACCATGCCCAGCTGTTTTGTTGTTGTTGTTGTTTGTTGTTTGCTTTGTTTTGCTTTGTTTTTTGACACAGTCCGTTATTTAGCCCAGGAACTGTGACAGGAACTGTGAGTCTCCTGCCTCAGTCTTCCAAGTGCTGGGATTATAAGTATGCAGGATCCTGCCTGGCCCCACTTTGATTTCTTGTATTTTATATTTCCAAAATTTGGTAATGCGTGATGTGGTCACCTTCCACTAACCAGAGTCTGTGATCAACCAAATTTCTTCTTACCCAACTTCATGGATAAGGTCTATTACAACAGTTTTCCCATAAAACTTGAAGGATTGCTCAGGACAAGGGTGAAGTGCAATGCAGGGAATTTACACACACACACACTAGAAGCTGACAATCCTGTCAAGAATTAATTCTGGCTCTTAAGGAGGCTTGCCTATGGAATAACAAAATAGGACATTTCAGTTGCAAAAGCCCAAGAAAGTTGTCAGTAAGGGGAAGCAGGCTTCCTAGCTGAAAGGGGCTTCTTCATCCTGCAGTAGCCTGGCTTGGTGGGTGACCAGACACAGCTTGTGCTGATTTCCACTTCTGGCTGGTCTCGCTGTCACTGGACACCTAAGGACTGGCTTCCCTCCCCTCTGAACACAATTCTGGAGTACTGAATCTACAGAAGAAGGCAGAGCCATAGTAAAATCAGGACACTGAAGTTCCAGCTCTCTCCTTCACCCCTGGACTCTGAAGCAAGTCAGACCCAAGGAAACCCCAAAAGAGCCTTTCAGTACCCCCAAATGGTGTCTCTCCCTCTCAGTCTTGGCAGGTAGCCATTATTATACAATGTGACCTGATTTTGTAGCTCTTTGGCTCTGGCCCACTGACAGTGATTTTTTTCTTCCCAAATTCAGCCCAGGTAGGGAGTAAGTCACACAAATGCATATTTAAAAGCTGAATTTGTATTTGGGGAGGAAGGAATTACCAGGGCTCAGGCAGCGGCTTTGCTCACCTGCTGTACTGATCCTTTCTGAGGCTGTATCCTGATAAAATGTGCAATGACAATAATGAAAGCCCCCTTGGAGGCCTCGGAGAAAGGGAAAATTCATGTCAAAAACTGAATATGAAGGGGAAGAAAGATCACACACACACAGAAAAAGAATCTTTAAAAGGTAAACATAAAAGAAACGTCTGGCTAAATTTATCTCTTTGTCAGAGAAAAATAGCCTAAGCCTTACCCATGTCTGTTGCCAATTCTCAACTGAAGGAAGAAAGGAAGAGCTTACTACAGAGTGGTGCTAGCACACAGAGCGACCAGCCGTGCTGAGAACACTCCATCCACAGCTCTGCTAGCCGGCAGAGTGACCACCAGGCACATGTGGATCTGAACACTTGAAATGTGTCTAACAGACGGGGGAACTGAGCATTCCATTGATCTGATTCTAATTCACTTGTATACACACAGAAATAGCCACACGTGGCTAGCGGCTACTGTACTGGACAGCTCAGCTCCACACACTCAAATTGAAGAGCTGGCAATGTCTTTTTATTGCTTCAATAAAAACCACAATTCTAATCAACCAAGCATATCTTAAATGATCACCAAAATTAGTGCTTCTAGACAGGTCCTGGCCATGCCAAATTCTGTGAGCATAAAAGAAAAAGAAAAAATAGTAAAGAAAGTGATTCCAGTGTGTTACTTCCTGTTACTTTGTTCTGACTATCTAGTTGGCATTTCCAATACACCCGGGTTTTGTGTATTTGGAACTGTGCTTGAAGATGGAGTCTGTTTTTGCTGCACCAGAATGCTAGTCTCCCCTTAAGGTGTAGGAATCATAAAAGGAGTTCAGGCAAGTTAACCCGGCCGACCTTCAGTTTCCTGCAGGCTAAAGGCACAAAATATCAGTTTTCACCTCTCATGAAGGTTTCCTTCAGTGCCCAACAAAGAGGAAGCTCTCCACAAGAGATAGCTATCCTTATTATTCAGAACAATAATAAACTCTGCCATCAGAATCTGGCTGATACAATGAAGTTTACTATCAGCCAAATTCTCCGAGGTCAAATACTTTGAACCTGTAACTCGGGCTAGGGTCCACTGATACACATTTTGGCACCCAGAATGGGTACCATGAGTCCTTTAGTCAACATTTGCCGTGCCCCTACCTTGTGTCAAGTGCAGTACTAGGTTCACTATAGAAGAATGAGTGGAACGGTCCCGAAATACAGTCCAGAGTCATCTGGACCCGGCAAAGTTTAGTCAACATTGAGACACTTTAAGGAAATGTACAAATTTCATCCTGGATTCACACCAGGCAGAGAAAGACACTTTCTGTTTCCTGAAGCAGCCAAGGTCAGGTTCTGCTGCTGATCCTACAGAAAGGGATGAAGGTTTAAGGGGACCTGAGGGGGCCAGGCCCCTTTCCCCAGGCAGGATAGTAAGACAGGTGTGGATAGGTCTCCTTTTTCAAGGAGAGGCCCGATCACTTCCACAGGAAAGCTGTTCGGTGAGCCTAGAATAAACCATCACTGACCTGCCTCACAAAGCAACTGCAGTGCAAACTCTTTCAGTAGCCAGCCGCCCACACTGGTGAAACCCAAGGGGAATCTCTACCAAGTTCACATAAGCAAGCCCAACAGGCCAGAAATCCGCACACACACACACAACCTCCCCCCGCCCGCCCGACCCGGGGAATTTCTAAGCAGTTCACTGGAATTCTGTGGGGCTCAGAGGTTATATTTTTTTTTATAGAAAGCACTCAATCAATCTTTCACAACCGATGATACATTCCCCGACAGAATTCGTTTCTCTGAAGATCTCTAAAGATGAAATATTCATTTGATCATCTGCAATAATTTAAGTTTAAACCCATTTACTGGTAGAGCCAGGGACTTCTTATAACTCCTCTACCTAGGAAACCACGTTCTAAGCTGTCTCGGCTGGTCCCAGTTTCCGGGTTCCTCTGGGCCCCACAGAACACTAATCAAGTCATGTTCTTGATTTAGACATAGGAAAACAGGACTGTAGAATCTCATAGCTGTATTCTTTCCTGGTGGAAGTGTAAAATGGTATTTCCGTGTTGGAAAAAGGTTTGGCAGTTTTTTAAAGGGCTCTCATATACCTCTGTGACCCAGGAATTCACTTCCTGCTATTTATCCATGAGAAATGAGAAAATATGTCCCTAGGAAGACCTGTGTACAAAGCTTCATAGCAGCACAGTTCACAATAACCAACAATGAACAAACAAAAAGCCAGGGCATAACCTATGTGCCCATCCACAGGTGAATACATAAGCAAATAGTGGTACAAACATGCCTCTGGAATATAACTCAGCCATAAAAAAGACTAAAATACTGATACCTACAACATGGATGAATCTAAGAAACATAAGGGGTGAATGAAAGAAGCTTTACATAATAAGGTAGAATTGCATTTATAAGAGGTTCAAGAACAGGCTAAAGCAACCCATGACCTATGACTAGAAACAGAGCAGTGGTTGCTACAGAGAAAGTGGGGGCAGGAACTGACTCGAAAGGAGGATGAAGATATTTTCTGGGGTGATGGTAATGTTTCCTGACTTGATAAGGATGAGGGGTTACACAGGTGTATGTGTATGTCAAAACATTATGCAAATGGAGGACTCAAGGTTTGTGCATTTCACTGGATGTATAAATATTACCTTAAGAAAACCACAAACATAGCTGGGCACTGGTGGCTCATGCTTGTAATCATAGCTACTTTAGAAGGCAGAGATCAGGAGGATCGTGGTTTGAAGGCAGCCCAGGCAAATAGTTCTCAAGACCCTATCTTGAAAAAAACCCAACACAAAATAGGGCTGGAGGAGTGGTTCAAGAGATAGAGCACCTGCCTAGCAAGCATGAGGCCCTGAGTTCAAACCCCAGTACTGCAAAAAAAAAAAAAGAAAAGAAAACCACAAACATGTATTGAACTCTAACAAAATGTGTGCTAAAGTGTTTACAAGTGACCTGTGCCAATGTCTGTAATCTACTTTAAAATGTGTGGCCATAAGCTGGACGGATGGATGGATACAGGGACACACAGATGGATGTATAATAAAGCCAATATAGCAAAATGTTAATTATAGAGTCTAGGCAGTGGTATTTGGTCACTGTTTTTGCAACTCTTTTTTCTCCGATTTTTAAAAAATGGAATGGAGAGGTGGGGGGTAGACTGGAGACACAGTGGCCTTACCATAGTCCAAGTCAGGAACCTGGCAAGGCACCCATGCCCATCAAGTCACAGAATCACTATTTCAGTTCTGATGAAAAGTGAAGATTGGAGGAACACAAGTATCTTTACAGGAACTCACATCACTCAAGCCAAAGATTTTCTGCCTGTTTCCCTACAGACAAAGCAATTATTTGAATGCAAGCCAAAAATTCCTGCTTGAGAGGGAGAGAAAGAACTCACTGACTTGTATCCCAAATTTATTCGATTTTAATTTCTGCACCAAATCTATGAGCTAACAGCACAATACTCACTTCCATTTGCCCCCATGTCTACACAGCCAAAAAACAAACAAAGAAAAACCAAGCCAGTGACTTGCTCTACAAATGCAGCCAGAAGATGAAGTCCCAGCTCTGGGGCTGGAATTACACAGGCAGGGCAGCAACCCCACCGAAGGCAAAAGAGGATGCTGGGCTCAGTCCGAGGTTAAAATGATTTCACTGAGGTTAGTGAACACGCACCAAACAGCTTGTTGCCTAAGCCTTCTGTGGGGCTGGTGACATCGAGGGTCACTGGAACTTCCTCAGAATATAGCTGTTCAAAAGTACAAATTAGGAATCCCGGCAGCCCGGGGGCACGTGGGGTACAAAGTGGGCCTAGCCACAGGCGCATAGGTCGCTCACATTACACCAGGTTTCCTTCCTGGCAAGACCTCACTTATCCTGAGATGACACAGGATGGCAGAGTTGAAAGATGCCTAGTCTGACTGCACGCCCAGCAGCTGAAAACAGCTGTACGATGACAAGAAGGGGCTGTGTTGAGAACAAGCCTGGCCACTTGCATACAGGGATTTATGCGCCACGCTTTAAAAAAAAAATAAGTTTTTGTTTGTTTGTCTTTAGGCCCCCCAAACAAACTCACTGACACCACCCAGCGTCCCTAAGAGTCATCCACAACCACTTGGGGCAGCTGAGCCCGAGCAAGACAAACAGCAGGGCGCGCGCCTGGGTCTAACCTTGGACTCCAAGCGGTTCTCGCTGCCAGAGACAGCGGTACCCGAGGTGAAGGGCACCAGCCCTGGCCCGGGACCCGGGTGCGCGTGCCTGACAACCCGGCTTCCTGAAATACATACCGCCCCAGCCCATTCTCGCGTCCCCTGCGCTTGTGAAAGTGGGGTAGGACAGGGCGAGAAAATCCCCTACAGAAGGGGAGATCCCCGTTTGTAGTGCCGGGGACTCCCGGACGCCCCGAGGTCTGCGTCCCTCCTCGCAGCGCCGCAAGGTTGCTTCCGCCCATCCAGCACCTCTGTCCCCGGAGCAAGCCCACCTCCCGGGCTACCCGACCCGGGCCCGCGCCCCCCTCGAACCTGGGCTCCATCTCTAGCTCCCACCTCCTCTTTGCCGGGGACCCCCTGCAGCAGTGTCCTGGACCCACCTGTAGCCTAGAAGCTCCCCCTCCGCGCCCTTCCAAGGCGCCCCGAGTCCGCAGCGCTCACAACCCCCAGCAGACTCCTCTCTCTCCACGTGCCACGGTGATTTTTTTTTTTAACCCCCCAAAAAGTTGTCCCAAACCCTGGCGGTCCGATGAATCAGTCCCCGTCCCCATCCAAACCAGGCTAGGGTGTTTGGCTTGGCAGCTCCGCAGCTCTGGCAGCGGACAACCTGCAGGGGGGCTGGCCCGCCGAGCCCAAAGGAGGAGCGCTGTGCCCGTCGACACCCCAACGCCGCCACGCGCCCACCTACCTTTCGCGACCCGCGGCGGCGACGGCGGCGAAGGCGCGGGCTCCCTGAGACGGCGTATGGCGGCGTCCCGGGAGGAAAGTTTGTGCCATACAGAGCAGGCGGCGCGCGGAGGACGTGGGCGCCGCTGGGTGGGGGCACCGGGAGGCGGCGCGGCGTGCTCGCGGCTCTATCCCTCGGGCGCCCGGCAGGCGTGTGTCCCTCCCCGGAGCCCGCGGCCGCCGCGCTCCCGCTCGCTGCGCCCTGTGCCCGGCGCGCTCCGGCTCCAGCCCCGACGCGCCCCCGCCGCCGCCGCCGCGCGTCCGCCGGCTACACTTCCTCTTCCTCTGAACTCATGTGCAAAATATGCTGCGCTGCATCTTCAGGGGAAGCCGAGCGGCCCCTGACAGCCGCGCCGGGAGCGCCGGGCCCGCCCCCCGCGCCCCCTTCGCGAGCCCCCAGCGCCACGCGCCCTGACCCCGAGCTCTGCTCTGCCCGGGGCTCCGAGGCGCACCCACCCTCCCTCTCGATCCCTTCAACCCAGGCTGTGTGTGGTCAAGGAGGGCACGTGGAAGACAGAGATGCCCCAAAATGGGTCGCAGGGCGATCGCCATCAAGGCACTGATGGCGGTGGTGGTTGTGGGGGGCGGGGGAGGGGGGAGGGTGACCTTTCCTCGGCCCCATTCCTCAGGTGGGAGCGTCCCCTAGCATCTCAGGTGCTGCCCAAGTCGTCATTTCTTGGAGAAAATAGTACCACTGCCCCCCTTGTCGCACTCTGTTCCACCTACTTCAGGTGTCCAAAGTGTGTGACTATGGGGGGGTTTGGACAATCTACCCTAGCAACTTGCGGCAGCCCAAAGAGAAAATGACAAAAAGTGCCAGGACAGGGCGGCATTGCCAAAGTAAAGTTGTGAAGTGGTAGGCTCACGATAAAAAAAAGATGTTCTCCTTGAAACTATTTAAACAAAGCAAAATTAGCATGTAGAAGTGAGGAACAGCAAACTCCAGAACCAAATGGTCAGGGTTGACTTCCGGTGGCACTTGGATAAGTGACTTCACTGCCTTGGGCCTATTCATTTGTCAAACAGCACTTCCTCGTGGGTTATTAACTGTAAAATGTTTAGGAAGCACTGTGTATCTTAGCTATCATCGTTATTATTATTATCATTATTATAAGGGAACCAGAAGGCTGAAATCATCTAGTTAATTACCTCCATTTTCTGGTTGGGCAAAGAGGGGTCCTTAGGCATTGGAGCCCACACAGTGGAAGGCTGGTGGAGGCCCCTGTCTTAATGAGGTCCGTCTGGTACTAATAACACCCCCCGGGGGTGAGGAAGCTCTGTTTGTTTGCAGAACACCTCCTGCTACCACAGCCACTCAGAGATTTTCTTCCAAAATTCTGTTTTCCTCCCTGCTCCCAACAACCCCTGG
Source organism: Castor canadensis (assembly GCF_047511655.1). NCBI lineage: Eukaryota > Metazoa > Chordata > Mammalia > Rodentia > Castoridae > Castor > Castor canadensis. The sequence goes on along the minus strand of NC_133395.1, from coordinate 110,223,265 downwards.
TTTGTTTTTGCTGTTTCTTCCTTTCCCCTTCACCCCACCACTTCCTGGCATCCTGGCTACCACTACCCCATTTTTCTCCACACCTCCTCCCACCCTCGCATGAGAGCTTTTGATTCCAAAGAAAATTCTAACAGCCCCTACTGCCAGTCTAGATTCAAACATTAATGTGGGGGGGACAAGGGTCCAGTGGCACCTCCGCTAGTTGTGAACACCCAGCTGTGCAGCGAAGGGAGGGATCTTTGTGTCACTTAAAGATCCTGCCTGAGGCCTTGAATTTTTACAAGTCAGGGCCCAGCTAAAATCTTTCTGATCCTCTGATGGCTACTACATTGGAGAAAGAAAACAGCATTTATGGGTGCTCACCAGTGGTTCACAAGTAAACACAGAGTATTTTTAAAAGAAAAAAAGAGGGGAATACAGTATAACATTGTTTTAGTTGACAGAGATAGTTGGTTTCTTCTAAGTAAATGGTTTCCACTCTAAGATTTTTGCACACTGTTGTATTCTGGTATATATGTTTTTGTTTTGTTTTAACACCAGGTCCTTGAACCTAATAAGCTATTCTGATTGTTTACATTTTTTTTCAACTCAATATTTTCCTAAGTGTTAAGTTAAATGATTTTTTTTTTCCTGGCTACATTTTTTGAGGTTTTTCTAGTAGGTTGGGTGTTCAAAAAACATTTATGGGATCGACAGGTGAGAGTTGTTACCATTAGATCCTTTAACACTCTGTGTAACCTACATTCAACAATTATCCAGAGTATTCTATTTCTTCTTCACCTGGAATATCCAGTGAGGATGCAAATGCTGGATTCTCTTGTGTTGTATAGAAAGCTGCCTCTGTTTTCAACTTGGCTACCATGGGCTGACCAACCAGGGGACAGATCTTTGGGCAGCTGGGCCTTACCTCTAACTGACCTCATCTACCCAGCATCAACCCCAAAGATGCTGGAACTGTATCCTGGTGGGTTACCTTGGCAACCTCACAATGTCATCTGTTAGAATGTCCTAGGGCGGCAGCTTTTAATTCTATCACAGCGGTCTCCTCAGGGGTCAGGTAATAGTGCTGTTTTTCCTCTGCTCACACTTCTTCCCCCTATGATTTAACACTAAGTACTTGGGAAGGGAGCCGAACACGTGGAAAACCAAGTTATTACTGCACAACAGGTCAAGATGTCCCGCCGAATTGGGGTCCCCAGTGTTCAAAGTCAATAAAACGCAGGCCCCAAGTTAATGGCAAAGCTGGTTCTTTTACGAAGCCTGTGGAAAGGAGAGGAGATTACCTAGTCTAACCAAGGGCAAGGAGCAACCCTGGCCAGACAGTGCAATTGTTGTAAAAGCTTAGTTGAAGGAGCCCCCAGCTGGAGCACCACGGGGCTCAGCAGCACCCCCTTCAGCGGTGATGGAGGCCCTGGGTACCAGCAGCCAGAGCGTTTTGGCTGCATCTGAGCTATGACAAGGCTCAGTGGGAAGGGAAATCCCAGTCAACCTTCTATTCTGCCTACTTTCTTCCCACCTCAGCCTTGACCCCACCTTGGGGGGGGTCACTTTCATCTTGGGGCCACCCTGCTCCTGACTTAGCTTCAAATAATTCCAATCCCTATTCTCCAGGGAACAGTAAAAGCTTGTGGCAGAAAATGGGCCCAACAAAAGCTTTGGGGGCCAAACAGCTATTTTCCTAATTGTTTATTTACAGGACCAGGAAACCCAGAGCTTAGGCCCACCAGCTGAATAGCAGCATGCCAGGGCACCCAGGAGGTGCAAGAATTATTTATCTTTATCATTGTAGTTAATATTTGAAAGTGGTTTTCCAGCCACACTGAGGTCACAGTTGGTCAGTGTTCCATACTGAATGGTTGCCAGAAAGAAGCTGCCCCATGGAGGGGACCTGTGGTTCCTTTCAGGAGACATGGTGGCTGAGGCTCCAATTCTGTGCTTCAGAGTTAGGGGTTGAGGGGAGCCCTTTGTTCAGCATGACAAGCACAGCCCTGGCAAGAGGTTCCACCTGGGTCACACTGGAGCAGAGACACTGATGCCAGTGTCAGAACATGCCTTTGACTCCCTTGGCTGTGGCAGAGTGTGAATTGAGGTGGAGGCAGGGAGCTTGAGAGGGAGTTTTTTGTACATACATTGATCTGCCAAGGCCAGAGACTTTTTGTTCAAAGTACAGTCAAATTAATACTTTGAAAATGCCACCCACAGGTTTGGCCAATTTGAGATGTCGAATGACAGCCAAATGTTCCATTCATCCCATACCAAAAAAAAAATAAATAAATACATATACATATATATAACAACATATATATATATATATATATATATATATATATATATATATATATATATATACTCCTGAATCTGCTCCTCATTTTGCCTCTGAATCCCCAGCCTGAGTGAGACAGGCAATTCAGAGAGCAGGGGCCCTCCTGTGGCTGAGATAGAATCTGCTCTCTGGAGCAAAGAGCCATTAGAGACTGAATTTCGGGACTATTGTGTGAAGCATTGCTGTCTGCAGCCTCACGTGGCCCCAGAAATTATCTGTCTGTACTAAAGCCATCCACACCCATGCCTTCCCGGCTCACTGCATGCATGAGACACATCTGTTGACTTGTATTTGTGGACAAACTTTATTATCAGAGATAGGGGAGATGAATATATATATATATTTATATTCCTATAGAGAGATGCATATACATCTATATTCATATATATTAACATATGGCAATGAACTCCCATGTGTGCATATGTGTATGTGGGTGTGGGTGTGTGTATATATATATATATATATGCTATATAATATATCCTATACATTCTACAAATGTCAAAAAAGGAGATTGTGGGAAAAAATCACTACTATGCAAATAGTGGAATATTTTTTGGCTATATTAATTGATACAGCTACCCTTTCCCTACCTCTCCTCTCCTCCCCATTGTATTTCTGCCTGTGCTATAATAACCAGCCCTCTTGGGCTGGTGGAGTGGCTCAAGCAGTAAGAAAGCCTGCCTAGCATGCATGAGGCTCTAAGTTCAAACTCCAGCACCACCAAAAAAAAAAAAAAAAAAAAAAAAAGACATTGACCATGAATTTAGACAGCTAGCTAGAGGACACATAATTGTCACAGGGAGAGTTAGCACAAAAACACCAGAGGGGAAAAAAAAGCCAAATCCTTGGTATTTGAATTTCCAAAATCAAGTTCCAAATATAAAATGAAAAGTTATGGAAGAATAGTAAATGGAGCAGGACCATTGTCCCCTCTCATATTTCCTTTTGTGCACCACCCACCCACCATTTCCCCACTACACACATACACACACGCACACACACACACGCATACACACGCACACAAGCGCACACACATGCATACACGCGCATACACACACGCATACACACACGCACACACACACATACACACATGCACACACACATACACGCACACACACACATACACACATACACACACACGCATACACACACGCACACACACACACACATACCTTCCAAGAATCAATAAAAACTTGCAGTCTGGAAGGAGAGCAAGGAAAGGCAGAAGGAGCACGCCAACAAGGAGGAGTTGGAGAGAAAAGGTTAGATCAAAAAAAAAAAAAAAAAAAAAAAAAAGAATTAACCTAGAAGGTAACACCCACACACAGGAAATCAATGTGAGTCAATGCCCTGTATAGCTATCCTTATCTCAACCAGCAAAACCCCTTGTTCCTTCCTATTATTGCTTATACTCTCTCTACAACAAAATTAGAGATAAGGGCAAAATAGTTTCTGCTGGGTATTGAGGGGGGGAGCGGGAGGGGGTGGAGTGGGTGGTAAGGGAGGGGGTGGGGGCAGGGGGGAGAAATGAACCAAGCCTTGTATGCACATATGAATAATAAAAGAAAAATGAAAAAAAAAAAAAAAAAGTTTGATAAATTAAAAAAAAAAAAAAAAAAAGGAGGAGTTGGGAGGACTTGGAGTCTGACTGGGGTGAGAATTCAGAAACACACTCTCCACCCAAGTGAAAATCTTCCTCAAATGCCCTTGGGTCTATGGACAACTGCTCAGCACTGGGCACTTGCTCCCTCAGCCCTTCAGCAGAGAACAGGAACAAGCTGCTCATTCTGCCACTGACACCATACAAAACTCCCAGCAGCAGCAGCAGCACAGCATCACCTGTGAAACATCCAGAAAGACTGAGGGCTGGTGGAGTGGCTGGAGTGGTAGAGTGGCTGCCTGGCAAGAGAGAGGCCCTGAGTTCAAGCTCAAGCCAAATAAAAAAAAAAAATACGAACTGCTTTCCACGGGTTCAGGCTTCATTTCAACAGCCAAGAGTGGCCATAAGCCCTTGAGATAGGGGGTAGGGCCCTGGAACTCTGAGTGACAGCGATCCAGGTGCATGAAAAGATGTTCCCACCCACTTCCTATATCGAGAAGAGCATAGGGGGACCAGCTTCATACAAGGCAACACCATGATGATCATCCATGCTGATCACCAAATATTTCTGGTCATCCCCTTCTGGCCCCATGGTAATTGCTTTTCCTGGCTCCTTGTGGTTTTCTGATGAATTGTGAGCAGAAGTGGTATGTATCACTTCCCCAATAATTAATTGCTAGGACAAGCTCATCCAGCCTCTCTCTTCCCTCTAGCAAGGGCCCCCAGGGGTATTCTGTAACTTACAATGACTGCCCATCAGTGTAGGGTCTTGAGTGACTGTGAGAAGTTGAGCCCTCAATATGAACTGTACTAATTATGTAACATGAACAAGAAATGGCTTGTTTTTAAGCCATGGAGACTAGAAGATATTTGTTTCTGAGCATAATCTAGCCTTTCCTGACTGATACACCCTACTAGAACCCATCAGATATTCTGGAAGGCATCATGAACATATGTGAGAGCTGGAAAGCCAAAGGACAGACCCAATTGGAAGAGCATTTCCCACATGAACCTGGAATCCTAGTAATTGTCTCAATGTGTCCAGTTGGAAAAAACTGTAATCCAATAGGCAATTAGAGCTATGGTCTACTCACTCATTTAGTGAGATACATTTAGGTGATAATAGCAGAAAAAGCTTCCAGATGAGCCACACTCAGGAGTTACCTTCTGACAAATGAAATGTGATGTGGCCTACAAACAGTGAGAGACTTGGTCAACATGATACTGTTCATAAATGATAAACTGGCACAGAAAGTTCAGCTTCAGTTTTGACTCCAAGTTTTGTACCTTCTTTGTTCTTCCAAGCCACCTTCAAGTAACAGAATCAGGATAGCCTCAAGTTTAAGAGTAGGCAGGAGTGCTGGGCACTCACCAGTGACTTACTCTTGCAATCCTCCCTAGGCTGAGATCAGGAGGATCTTGGCTTGAGGCCAGCAAGGGCAAATAGTTCAGGAGGACCCCCCCCCATCTCCAAAATAACCAGAGCAAAATGGACTGGAGGTGTGGCTCAAGAGGTAGAGCACTTGTTTTGCAAGCAGAAACCCCAGTCCCACCAAAATAAATACATAAATAAATAATCCAGGCTGCCCTGCCTCATGCCTTCCTATGTTTGCTGACACCTGAAACTTTCCAGAACAAGGCCTGACAAATAATAGGCCCTCTCTAAATGTTAGAGTGTGCAAAGGCTTAAATAATTGCAACTATTGATTGATACTAAACTCTAACCAAACCATCACTCAAGAGCTGGGGGTGTAGCTCAGTGGTAGAGCACTTGCCTAGCAGGTGTAAGGCCCTGGGTTTGAGCCCCAGCACCACAGAAAAAGAAAAAGAAAAAAATAAACCTCACTCAACATAAGTGTTATACCCGATATGAAGGAACAATGTTTGAAGTAATTAATTGATACTCTGCAATCTCATTATTTCCTGTTATTCTCCCTCTTCCCTTTTTCTGATTTGGGAACTAGCTAAAACTATGTGGTAGCTATATCTCAAGACATGATTGTTCCAGAAAAAAGGCAAAGAAAAATCTTTGAGGTGCCCAAAGCTTGGACTCTTGAGTTTCAAATGTCCAAGGGGATTCAATTTAGAAAAAATTAAAGGAGCAGAGAAACATCTCCCAGACCTCTCAGAGTACAGTAACTCACCCAGACTGAAAGAAGGGAGGAAAGAGTGTGAAGGGAAGAAGCAGGGTGATCATGGTAAGTCCCTGAGACAAGATGAGTCCCCTACCCCTGTGGTTTATTGAAAAGGAAGAGCACAAGCAGGGAATGGTGGCATACCTGCCTATAATCCCAACGCTCAGGAGGCAGAGCCAGGAGAACCAAGAGTTCAAAAATAGTCTAGGCAATCCTAGGCCTTGTCTAAAGAAAAACAATAATAAAACACACAAACAAACATACACACACACACACACACAGAGGAAGGGCAGAAATTTTTACTCAGGCTTGGTGAAGTAGTTTTTATTGAACCAACAATGCTACAGATAGACTCTGGACAAAATCTATGAAAGAAGTCTCTGGAGGCAGTGCCAAGCTGCACATAGGAAATGGAAGACATGAAAGGACTCCTGAGCAGCCGGGGAAGCACAGATGTGGCAAAGGCTGCAAACAGCACCCCAAAGATTCCTCAGTCAGTGAAGGAATGAAGATAAGCTGCAAGGGGAGTTAGCAAAGAGACCTGGTTCACCTGCAGCCTGGGAACAAACCTAAGAGATGAGGCAAGCAGGGAGCAGAGTGAAGCACCAACAGGCACCAGACCAGGCAAAGATGCCCTAGGATGCTATCCATTGCCACTGGCATCTCAGATCAAGGACAGCAAACCTTGTCCACTCCTTAGCCAAGAACTTACACACTGCCCTGGACAGGGAGTGAGTTTCTGCCACCTCTCGCCTTCTCTGCTATGGAGTTACCCAAACAGATGGCAAGACTTGCTCCTAGCACATCCGAGCGCCTACCATGCTAATGCGTGGCACACATATGTGTTTGGGACAAGGGGAGAGGTGAGACAATGACAGTTCACACTGATGACTAGCAGATATCAGGACCTCCTCCCACCCCTCCCAGTGTGAACAGAGGAAAACTTTGCCTAGAGCTGCTCCCTGAGCTGTGGGCACAGCTTCCCAAGGTGCCTGCTTCATCCACCTCTCCAACACGACTTCCCAGGCAGGGACCTCCTCCCACGTGCTTCCTTTCACTGCAATCTGGCTGCCTTACCACCTATTCTTCTACTTCCCCAGCCACATGAGGACTCTGATTTAGTCCCTTCCCTATTGCCGAGTATGACTTGGCTTAGAGAATAATATGATGAATGAATGAATGAATGAACGAACGAATGAATGAGTCAATAAGTGAACAAATGAACCAAGGAATGAGTAGGCAATAAATGCACTCACAGCAGGAGCCCAGGCCGTCTACTGGGGTGATGACATTTCTTGCAAAGCCTGCTCTCTCCCTCCTCCTGACTCCTCCTGCTCCCCCAGCCCTCTGCAGGCATTTGGAGGGTTTGACTGTCATGGCTGCCAGCCCAGTTTCCTCCCTCCCATTGTCTGGTCAACTTTCTAGTCAGCCGAAATGGAGATCTTGGACTAACGTACTCTGTCAATCACTGCTGAGGTCCTTTCTCTCAGCCCTGGAGTGTCCAGGCCCACGTATGGAGGCAGCTGACAGCCCTGCCAGACAGGAGAAAGCACACGAGAGGCTTCTAATGGGCCTAAAACCCTGGTTTTGGTACCCAGCCTTAGCTGAGAAACAGCTGGATGCCAATAGGCCAGGCTCAAACAGCTGCCTTCTTCTCCAGGCATTGGTCTCAAGCATTGTTGCTAATACTATTATTAAGGAATTATCAATATTTTACAAGTGTGGCCACTTGTTGAAAAGACAGCTAATTAATCATGCAGGTCAGGACCTTGGTGGTCCAGACATAACAAGGCAAGATCTTATTCTCCTCTCCCCTCTCCTCTCAAGGTCATTAGACTGATTACCTTAAGGAGGGAAACTGAGTCCAAAAGCTACCTCTCCCCTTGTCCTTTCTCTAACCCCAGGTCTAAACGCTAAGTAAGAGTCTAGAAGTAAATTTCATTGCAGATAAAAATGAAGAGTGAGCCAGTCAGGGCTTCTAGTATGCACCAGAAAAATAGGCTGTGGTCCCCTTCAGGTGTAAAGAAAATTAGGAATACAGTTTTGGGTGGCTCACAGAATTCATAGGGATGCCGAGGAACCAGGCTACAGCAGTGAGGATGACTGTTTTCCAAAGATGGCCAGCAACAAAGTTTCCCGCCTTCCTGGCTCTTTCAGAGCCTTGCCCAACAGGACGTAGAGTCTAATTCCCTGCCACTTAATGGGACACTCTTGTGACTTCTGTGTAGTGTGCACCTGGACAGCTGGACTTCTCTCTTGAAACATTTAGCTGCCATGCAACATTCAGTTCCAACTGCCTGGAGGTCACCATGTTTTGAAGAAGATCAAACAGGACCTCAGAGAGACCACACAGAGCAAACTGGAGATGACATGAAGAGAGAGAGTAAAGAGAGAGACAAGATGTCCAGCCAGCCCCCAAACCCCACCCCACCCCACCCCGGCCAGTCCCTCAATGACTTAAACTCTGTGAAAGACCCAAGCCACAACCGCTAGGCCTGGCCTTCCCCAAATCCTGACCACAAATATCATGAGAAATAAGAAAATCCTTATTGTTCATTTAGGCCACTAGGTTTTGGGATCACTGGTTAGGCAGCAATAGGGAACCAGAACAGTGAGGAACAAAGGAATAGAGAAAAGCATCAGAGCCGGGCCTCAGTAGCTCACACTTGTAATCCTAGCTACTTGGGAGGCTGAGATCAGGTGGATTGCATTTTGAGGCTGGCCTGGGAAAATAGTTCACAAGACTCCAACTCCAAAAATAACCAGAGGAAAATGGACTGAAGGTGTGGCCCAAGCATGATAGCGCCTAAAGGAGCCCCGAGTTCAAACCCCAGTCTCAACCAAAAAAAAAAAAAAAAAAAAACAGAGCCAGTCATTCACACAGGACCTTCCCACCAGCTTGGTTTTGTCTACCTCTCCCAGACCTCATACTACTTACTCTGTTTCTACAGAAATATGAAAGAAAATGAACAAAGAATATAAGCCTTGAAGCAGCTGAGTAGCATACAGGTTGTTTTCTTAATGGTAAAATTTGACACCAAAACAAGTTAATAATCTGAGCAAAACCACCTCCTCCCTGCCATTCCTACTTGTTTTCACTATAAACCACAACTAAGCCAAAGATATCCAGTGCTGCTTTGTTTGGATAGACACCCATTTTGTGGTGGTCTATATACACACATGTGTACTTATTCACACATGTATACTTATTCACACATGTATAAAGGGCATTCAAAGGTCTAAATGTTCCCACAAAAGTCATTTTGATACTTAATCCCCATTAAGAGGGTAGAAATTGATTCTGACTGTGGATTGTTAGGTATGAAACCTTTGGGAAGTAATTAAAGTTAAATGATGACAAAGGGTGGGCCCTAATCCCACGGGCCTTGATACAAGAAGAGGAAAGATCAGAACTAGGACACTCAGTCCTTCTTGGCCTGTGATGCTGAGTGCCCACCAGCAAGAAATACCTTGCTAGATGCAGATGCCTTAACTGTGCACTAAATAAACCTCTTTTCCTTATAAATTTCCCAGTCTGAAGTATTTACTTATAGCAACAGAAAACAGACTAAGATGGGGCCATCTCAATGTTGGTTGAAATGAAAGAAAAATAACTCCAGGCCCTTAAACACACACACACACACACTCAACACTTCATGAGACTTACATATTAAGACTCATCAATCCTCAAATCATTTAGAGAGAGAGCCCTATGACCTATAAGGAGACAATGACAAAAAGTGTTCTTGCTACTTTTTAAGAACCTCATTTCATTTTAGGCTCTCATTGTGACACGTAGAAGAAACCTTCGGTAGCATTTTTACTTAAACAAAACCAAGCCACAATTAGCAGCTGCTTCAAGATTTTCAAATCCTGACATTTGGGGAGTCCCTGGAAAGCATGATTGATACTAGAAGTCAAATGTGCTCGAGGGGAAAACACAGCCCTCACTCATGTGCCTGACCAACAGCAAGCAGCCCCTAATGCACAAGCCTCAGGGTGCGGCTGACAATGATCACCCCCAAGTGCCCATGTCACCCTGTCTCCACACTCCCAAATGTGTTGACCTAAAATGACAAAAACCATCTTAAAAATCTCGCATGGCTTCTGTCCAGCAGGAAGGCAGAAAGGGCTCCACTTGGTGGTTTTGGCTCAGGGTCTCTTGTGTGGCGATGGTCAGATGGGGACTGGAGCTCAGAGTGTGAGGCTGGAGCAGCCAGGGCTGAACAAGTCTTTCTCAATCTCTCAATCTCTCTGCCTCTCTCTTTCTCTTTTTTTCTCTCTCTCATTCTCTCTCCCTCCCTCCCTCTATTTCTCTCTCCCCTCATCCCTAGCCCCTCCAAACCTCCACTGCTGTCTCCACCTGGTCTAATCGCAGCACTCACTGAGGCAAAGAGTTCCACAGCAAGGAATTGAGAGCAGCTCCACCCCTCCTATGACCTGGCATTGAGGTCAAACCAGTCACAAGCTCACCCACATTCAAGTGCAGGTCAGAGACGCCTGCCCAAAGGGAGGGTCACCTTAAGTGCATGTTGAATGGGGAGGCGCTGTGACCACCAGATTTGGAAATTACAGTTGGTCATAGGTTGAGCTTCCCAGAAGCAGAAGTGAAAATAGGGATTCTTGTGTGAGTCACTTATGAAGGAACAGGGAAGAGGGAGGAGCTAAGCAAGGAGGTGACTTCACGTGTAGTCTGCCTCAGTCTGCTCAGAGAGTGATTGACCATGTGATGTCTGCAGCATCTGATCCTCCATGAGGCAAAGAAGTCTTTATACACCCCTCAGTCAGCCACTAACTTCCAGAAGCCCCAGGTGAGGGCTGCACCCCCAGGTGCCTCCAGTTGCCCAAAGGCATTTCTCAGGCAAGGCTTGTGGGCCTTTAAGAGCAGTCCGTAAAGATCGCCGGAGATCCAAGTGGGTCTCAAAACCCTCTGCTCCCACAGGCTCTGAAGGCACATTCAAGGGTAGAGTTCTATAGTGACCAGAGGGACAGGCCTGAGTAAGCCCAGGAGGTCCATCCTCAGGAGTAAGATGTTGAACAGTTGAGCAGAAGGTACACGTATGGCGCATCTGAGGTATCCCATTCATGTGGGATTTAGGGACCCAGTGAGAAGACGCTTGGAGTTCAGGGCAGGAAATCCACTTAAACTGGCTTAAGCAAAAAACAAAGCCAAGCAAAAAAATGTAAGCTGGATGTCCAGTGGCTCACGCCTATAATCCTAGCTACTCAGGAGGCAGAGATCAGGAGGATCACGGTTCAAAACCAGCTTGGACAAATAGTTCTCGAAACCCTATTTTGAAAAATACCCAACACAAAAAAGGGCTGGTGGAGTGGTTTAGGTGGTAGAGCACCTGTCTAGCAAGCATGAAAGCCCTGAGTTCAAACCTCAGTACTGCCAAAAAAAAAAAAAAAGTGATTATGGTAGGCACACTGACTCTGTTTGGAACCAGGGGTCCCCGACCCTCAGTGGCTTCCAATTCTTGTGCCCAGAAAGACTCCTGATCCTGGATATGGAGCATACATGCGAAGTCTGGAGCGTGTGGCTCTGGCCCCGGGGCTGGAGGATTTGAAAGCAAGCCAATGTTATTACAGCTTCATTCTCCAGCTAGACCTAAGGAGATCCTTGGTGACCACACAAGCTTTGAAAACTCTACCAGTAGTTTCTGTTTGATTCAAATCTCATAAAAATTAGAGGTTTGTAAAATAAGATCTCTGAAGAAATCAATGTTAATTAACCAGGAGAAATAAACTGAAACCCACATACATGCAACAGAGATGGAAAAATGTTTTAATTAAGTCATCTTCCCTACTTAACAACAACAAAAGATGGTAACTAGCCATTCCCGAACTCTACTAAGGATGAAATAAAAAGCAAATCAGCTTAATTAAACCATTGGGGAATTAAACATGAGAAGGAATTCTTTGTTCAACACTGGCCTAAATTTTAAGCTCTATTTAATTGTGAGACTCCTCTGGGTAAAAGAATTGTGTCTTCATCTTCCCCAAAGCCTGAATGGATGGATCACTGAAAACTCTGAAAGTACAAGACAACACAGACCTGAACCACCTTCTATAATCACTGAGATTTTATTTATGGCTCTGAATGAATCTGACTTATCCACTGTATCCATAGTTAGGAATATTTTGTTGGTTTAAACAAATGGAGGGGTGCTTTTCTTATATGACACAAGTCGGAAGGCAATAGTTTCTGGCCCTTGTTTCTAACTCATGATAATTTTGGCTTTTCCCTTATGGTTGCAAGATGGCTGTTGCAACTCCAGGTACCACAACCATCTTCCATCAGAAAGAAGGCTCAAGTGTTAGACTGCCTGCCTGTCAAGTGCAAGGCCATGGGTTCAAATCTCAGTACCACACACACAAAAAAAAGGAATGAAAAGAACTTTGTTATTGGGCTAGGGGTATGGCTCAAGTGGTAAAGTGCCTGCCTGGCAAGCACTAACCCTGAGTTCAAATCCCACTACTGCCAAAAAAAAGAAAGAAAAAGAGGGGAGAGGTAACCCACATATCAGAGAAATATATGCTTGCCCAAGAACTCAGAGTAAACATGCACTTACGTCTTATTGGGTAGAATCATGGAGCCTGACTTACTCCAGCCGAAAGATAGCTCTGGGCCTTAGACCAACCCAGTCCACAATAGATGCATTATTTTTGCAAAGACTTACCTGTCAACAAGGTGAGGACAAGTCAACATTTGCCATTGTCCAAGATCTTATTCCTGGAATTTATACAGACCACTCCCCTCTCTCTATCTCGGCTTTCCCAGTTGATTAACCATTCACAGACAGCTCTGTCTGTTGGTTTGGGGGGTGCCTCTCCCCAAGCTTAATCAGAGATTCTGGTGGTGTTATTGATCCCACAAGACAGATGTCCTGGCCATAGGGGTAGGCACTTGACCTAGGCCCAGTCATTCCTAATAACCAATAATCAATCTTCAGGAAGTCAGGTGACCCCCAGTTAGGCCAATTAGTGTTCTTTCCCAGGATTTTTTACTGTTTTTGGTTGGTTGAGCTGGAAACAGGAGCCACTTGGCCAACATCTCCCAGTGTGTGAAGAAAGCCTATCCTCCAGGGAGAAAATGAGGCCAGAAATGCTTCGAGATGGGCTGACTAGAGCCTGTAGGAGGATGGGGGAGAGGACAATCATCAATCTTGATAATCTTGTCAAAGTCCCTGAATCCATTTGTGAGTGGATTATGGCCACAATCCTCCTCTGTGGGCCTAAATTCCCCTTCTTGCTCCAGCTGGTCTAGTTGGACTTCTCCTCACTGCATGGAAGAGTCTGGATTAAGTAAGAGGTTGGACAAACATCCACTAATGAAGATGCCATTTGTTTGGAATTAAGGAAAAGGTTTGCCAAGGGGAACCAGGGAAGTGCTTGATATATTTCTACTCAGCTAATAAGATTCGTAAGCATTTAGAAATACCATTGTGCCCAACTGCCGCTGCCAGTTACATTGTGATAGTTGTTTTCTGTCCTCTTTTCGAGGTCATTTAAGGATCTCTAAGATGAGCTGCATATGTTGGCTGCCCCCTGGTGCAGAGACTTTATGTGCCAGAAAGCTTCACTCTAGGGACTTGGGAAGGCACATGGGAGTGGCCTGGGATGGGAGGCAGGTGTCTGACTTTAGGTCTGACTAGCCTGTTTGGACATCAGGGTTTTTTTTCCCACCTGTTCAACCTAAGGCATGACCCTAAAGCCTTCTGAGGTCCCTTTTACTGCTATTGTTGTATGTTAACATGGTTGATCACTTAGACCAACACCCTGAGGTCCCAGAGATGTCTCAGTTCACAGAGCCAGGAGGACATAGTCTAGAGCTGAGACCTCCTGACCCTTGGACTGCTCTTGAGGTGAGACCCACAACCCTGCCAATTCCAGTAGAGGATGGAGTCATTTTGGGATGTTGGAACTTCCTTTTCCTCTTTGCAGAGCATCCCAACTATTTCACTCTGTTTTTCCAAGCATAAAGAATGAACCCAGTCATCAGTTCAGTCTCCACATAGGCCACTTCTCTTCCCTTACTTCACTGCCGTCTTGCAAAGGCAAGCCTTTGGCACAGAAGGACCAGGATGCTGAGTGAAGTGCATTCTGGGAATCTCTTGGGGTATAATGGGGAAAGCCATTTGGCCATCCACATTCCACGGCAATGGGTCTCTGAATGAATCAGGAAGGGAACTACAAAATCACGACCCGAGTGGGTGATCAGACACCAAGGAGGCTTGGTCAGACTCAGGAGGTAGCCATCCCCCTCCCTCACCCTGCCATCACACCAATAAAAAACAGTGTAGAGAGAATGAGCTGGTCACTGTCTTGCCACTGTCATGTCTGTGGAAGCAGTCACAGGTACTCATGGGTGGCTAAAAATAAAAGGAAGGAGGCACTCAGTATTTGGAATACTGTTCTTCAGATTGATGGCACACCAGAGCGTCAATCCCCAGGCTCCTTGCATATCTCAGGCAGGCTGAGAACTACATGGAGACTTTCTATGAGAATCTGTAACTCACCCAGCATTGCTCTGCCTGCTGGATTAGTAACTCTCTTTGAAAGGAACACTTCGACCTGCAACTGCATCAACCCATTTGATCAGTTTCCACACATTTTGACCACGCCCACAAGAAAGGTTCCATGTCACCTCACGAAACTGTGACCACCACCACATCCATATGTGCAAAACTAAAGCCAGTGTTCAGGACACAGAACTGACCCCTACTGTGTGTAATGTGTCTGATTTGCAACTCTCCGACTGTGTTCTGTTTGATTTCTTTTTTTTTTTTTGCTGTGCTGGAGTCTAAACTCAGGACCTACACCTTGAGCCACTCCACCAGCCTTTTTTTTTTTTAAATAGTTTTTTTTTTTTTGTGAAGATAGGTCTCACAAACTATTTGCCTGTGCTGGTTTCAAACCTTAGTCCTCCTAATCTCTGCCTCCTGAGTAGCTAGGGTTATAGGCGTGAGCCACCAGTGCTGGCTTGATTCATTTTTTATTAAGAAGGTAGAGACTCACTAACTGGACCTGGTCATGAATCTCAACCACAGGCTGGAAAACCTTGCTGCTTAGCCCTCTTGCAGCTATGTGTCATGTGTCCAGGACTTTGCTGATCACCTGTCCCAGGGGAGGAAGAAGAGCTACTCTGCCCACAGGCTGTTCCTTCTGCCTTCGGGTTGCTGACTGTGGAGGCCACGCATGCGGTAACAAAACACAAACAACAGCCTGGGAACTCGAGCAGCCGACTGAGCCACCTGCAGTGTCCTGGAGCCAGGGATGCTGACCTGAGAGCTAAGGCTGAGTAGAGTGAACCGGGTGGAGAAGGGAAGAGCCTCCTGGTGGAGGAGGGCAGCATGTACCAAGGTCCTGCACTGTACAAGGTCCTGCATCTGGGGGATGAGAAGCGGAGAGCCGGCTTCTGAGTGAAGCGGGCATGGTGGGGGGGTGAGCAAGGTATGAAGGAACAAGGTTTCCTTTCCTTTCTACCTTTCACGTTCTCACCTCTGCCAACCCCAGATCTCCTTTCCCCTCTTGGTGTTCATTTATTTCACCTGCTCTGTCCAGTGTTCTGGACTCAGGCTCCAGGGAGGCAGCACCCCTGAAGACCTGGAATAATTCAAGAGTTACCTGATCCAAGAGCCATCTTTGCAAAGCTTGGAGGGTAACTGTTTTGTGGCTGGCTCCTCCATGTGCCTGTAGCATAAATCTACCTTTCTACCCACTCCACCTATGGCTCAGAATGATTACCTGATTCTTAACAAGCTCTTAAACGTAAGGGGTTGTGTCCTGTATAGAGAGTGAGACGTTCTTTAGAATACTTATAACGCAAGTTCATGTCGACTCTGATTACACTGCTTTCTGTCCTGAAGCCTCTGCGGTCTGCAGACAACCTCCAAAACCACCTAGCACCAGGTGCTTTCTCCTGGATTCACCCAAGTTCCTGGACTCCCAAGCAGGCCCAGGCCTGGCCCTTCCCAGTGTGGCCAAGACCTCTGAGAAGACCTTGAAAATGAAGATAGGGCTCAAAGGGTTATTTGGAGAAGGAAGAAAGAGCAGAGCTTTGATGGATAGGGCAGGGCTGCAGAATGCAGAGAGGAGGAAAGAAGCAATGGTGCTCACCCTGCCCTGCAGCTGCAGGGCAGGCACTTGAATCTGCTTTCCATGATGACTGCACCATTTTTGTTCCCACCAATATGTGGACTTCCAACTTCTCCACATCGTCCTGACACTGGTACATATTTTCTTCATAGTAACCATCCTGGTGGATGCGAGGTGGGAACTCACTGTGCTTTCAGTTTGTATTTTCCTAATGGTTAGTACTGATGTTGAGCTCTTTTTATGGGTCTTCTGGCCATTTTTGTAGCTTCTTTGGAGAAATGTCTATTCACAGTCCTTCGTCTCAGTTCTGCTTTTGAGGTAAAACTTACATCTGATGAGACGCACAGATCTCAGGTGGTTCCTTGGTGAGTTCTGACTAATGTGTTCTGCCATCACTCCTGGGATTTCCTTTAGATGCCTTCTGGATCATTCCATACCTCCAGGCTTCAGAGACAACCACTATTCTGGGGATTCTCTACCACAGATTAACTTTGCAATATGTGCTCTTTTGTGTCTGACTTCTTTTCCTGGGCATGTTGACTTTGAGATCCATCTATGTTGTAAATAGTAGTTACCTTCCCTTTGCTTGCTGAGCTGTAATCTTTTGTAGAAACAGACCAGAGTTTACTTATCTCCTTTTTGTTGATGATCTGGGCTGTTTCTAGTTTGGCGGTGTAATAACTAACGCTGGTAACAATCTTACTAAGTCCTATTTTTTTTTTTTATTATAACAAAAGCAAGACTTCATGAGCTGGAAGCCTCAATACAAATCTCCAACCAAGCCTGCTACCCTAGTGGATAGAAAAATGAGCAGGACACAAGAGCTACACTTTGTGGAGGGCTTACCATGTGTCAAGCTGTCTGTCCTTCAATCAGCCATTCCACTGAATCCACATGGCCCCATTTTCCACATGAGCAAACTGAGGCTTGGAGGAGGGGACTGACTGCCAGCACTCTGACAGTTTGCAGGTGGCAGACCTGACTTGGCCTTTTGGAAAGTCCTGTGTACAGTGGTGATCCCAAGACCAAGAAAAGACTAAGGTAGACCCTTGGTATCCCAGGATCTCTGACCTCCAAGGAGATGGCCACTGAGGAAACACCACACATCCTTGGGACACAGAGCTCAGGGCTATACTAAGGATGCTGGGTTCATTTTCTTCCCACAACACCACTCAACTTTAGCTAAACACAGCTACGTTTCAGTAAATCTCAACATTCCACTTTATCATTTCAATTACGCACATTCACTTTGACCTTGCTTTTGGAGCACCACTTTTTTGTGGGGGGGAGGAGGCAGATTTTCACAAAATGAAGGGCAGGGAAACACTCAGGAGAATCCCACAACAATTTAAATACAACCGACAAAAACATGGGACTGACTGAGCGGCTCCCCACCAACTCAGTGCTGAATGTGAGTGTGGGGATTTAAAGTTTTTGCTTTTGAAATTTCTTTTGATATTTATTTTTGACTACAGTTAGTCAAACCTGTGTGTAATGAATCCAGGAATAAGGCGGCCTCACTTGTAATGGTGCTTTGTCTTTTGAGTTATTACAATTTATCGTGATGCCAAAGTCACTTTTATTTGCCGACTAATGGTCCCTGGTTCCAATAAGAGAAAGTAAAGATCCAAGGATTAAGTTAGAAAATTTCTTTACTAAGAAATCTTCAGGGACAATGAGGAACTTAGGAAAAAATAGTGGTACATGTAAGAAAGAAACTTTCCTGTTATAAAACACTGGAAAAAAACAAGAGTTCCAAAAGGTAAGCGTTTTGTCAGCCTTTGTCCATATATAAAAGCAGACACACCAGATTGGAAAGGTTTGTTAGAAAATGGTAGAGGAAGGAGGAAGAGACTTATGGGGTGCTTCCACCAGGAATTCTGGGTAACTCACACATACTTAACCCACGTCACTTTCCTAGCAGCCTCAATACCCATAGAGCAGCAAAATTTGTCTTTAAAGCCATCCACCGAGTTAAACAGCATTTCAAGTTCCCTGTGGGGCCATTTCCTATGGTCTGCTTGAGCAGGGGACACTCCCACACAACCTGCCTGTCTGAGAACCATTCCCCAGCTCCTGTTTGTCAAATGAATCCTTCTGATGTAACAACAAATGTTGCACTGATTAAATTGTGATGGCTTCCCTCCCATAAGTCAGGGAGGCTTTTTGGGGGTGGGGCAGGTGGGAAAGGGGGGAACACAGAGTTTTTGTAAGATGGTCTTCAAATCCAGCCGCATGCCTGTTATTCATGCACTCCATCTCCCATATGTCTCCCATGGAGTAGAACCCCCATTTTTCAAGTATATACTGTGATGAACAAAATACTTCACTAAAGCATCAGAGGGCTGGGAGTGTGGCTCAGTGGTAGAGTGGAGCCCTGGGTTCCATCCCCAGCATTGCCAAAAAAAAAAAAAAACGACATAGCATTAGACAGCCAATAGATACTGAATAGACACCTACTAATATGCAAGGATTAACAAACCTGAGCAGGAACTTTCTAGAAACAGTACCATAGCTGGTGGCTCTTATGGCCGAGCACAGTTAGCATTATTTAAGCAATATAGGGAATTGGGTGTTCCAAGGCCACCAGACAATTTGACCACCTTCAAATCACACTGATATGCAGCTCACCTCGTCAACAATCCAGCCCAGAGCTGGGTTGCACTGTTTTTATTTTTTTTTTCTGATAGTACTGGGGTTTGAACTCAGGGCTTCGTGCTCACAAAGCAGGCACTCTATTGCTTGAGCCACCTCTCCAGTCCATTTTGCTCTAGTTATTTGGAGATGGGGGTGGGGGGTTCTCTTAAACTATTTGCCTGAGCTGGCCTCAGACTGCAATCCTCCTGATCTCAGCCTCCCAGGTAGTTAGGATTACAGGCATGATCTGCTGGCACCCAGCAGGGTGGACTCTTGTGTCCAGGAAATGGGGCATGTACCCATTCTTCACTCCTAGAATGATCAGACTCCACATGCATCAAGCACTCAGGACCTAGCAACCAAAGTCACAGGAAGCAGGGAGATGAGAAGAAGAAGAAGAAAAAGAAAAGTAAGAAAGTAGAATCGAAAATGTGTGTGCATGGGCAAGCTGCTAACCTCTGTTTCGGCCAGGGCTAGCTGACTGTAAGCAACAGAAATCGGTTTTGGACAGCCAAAGCCTGAAAGAAAGTATTTATAAGACAAGCTGGAGGATCAGAGCACAGAAAGGAAAGAAGGGGATGTGGAAGCAGATACTTACAGGGAGGGATGACTCAGTGCAACCACTTTCACTATGTGTGTTACTTCAGCAGACGTGGATTCTTTGGGAAGAGCATAGGATTGGCCAGAGGAAAGTAGGAGGCCATGAGTGATAGGCTCTGGCTTCTGTCCATCAACCTAGGGAAGGCGTGTTCCTGCAAGGAAACCAGGATCCTGGGGAAGGATGCTTACTTAACATGGAGGACAGATGCCTGTCTCTCTTCTGTTCATCTATAAAGTGCCTATGTTGTGGAAATTCCACGAGTTAACCCAGAGCATAGTATATACAGGAGGTGCCTAATATATAATAGTCGGCAGACCTTTTCTCCAGAGAATGAAGACCGTCCCATTGGCTCTGCAAGACTGCTTCCCTAGCACAGAACGGACAGGAAAGATCTCAGGTCCAACCACGCCATTAGCAGATCTAACTTCCACCAAGTGCAAGCCATGGGTTTCTCCTGTGTGCTCCTTTGCTTCCTCCTAGGGCAGCGAACCGAGTTTTGCATGAGCCCTTTCCTGTAGGCAGGCAGGTCTGGAGGCAGTCAGCCCAATGGCTGATGCATTGGGAGCCAGAGGTGAATAGAATGGCTGCTCGTTATTAAAGATCTCCCTCTGGCACCTTCGTGATGCCTGGCCAATTGCCCACTGAGGAAGTGACCACAGGCTGGAACAATTTTATTCTAAAATCCTATCATTTGTTTTTATTTCCCACTGACACACACACATATCCCTTTACTTAAAGAAAGAAAGAAAAGAAAAGAAAAAGAAAGAAAGGAAAGAAGGAAGGGAAAAGAAAAAAAGCAACTGTTGGTCAAAGTTAATTTTACCTGCAAATTTTTCAACTTTTGGGACTGTGTATTCCAGACTGGATGTGGACACTTACAGGCCCTGCCTAAATGAATGGGCTTGGCAGTCTCATTCATCTTTGCTTGGCTCGAATTTTTACTAACGTACATATTTTTGCTCAGTTTCAACATCTTTCCATCAAACCAGATGTTTCTGTTGCTGTACTGTTTCGGTTTTCTCAAACCCTCTGGCAAAAGGATGAAACTTGACCAAATACTGATAAAGAGTTATTGGAAGAAGACACCATTGCAAGTTACGAGTTTTGAAATTCAGCTTTAGTGAATGTCTTTCACTTTTCAGGGTCTTTTAAAAAAAAATTTCTTGCTTGTACTGGGGTTTGAACTCAGGGCCTCGTGCTTGCTAGGCAGTTGCTCCTACCACTTGAGCCACTCTACCAGCCCTTTTGTGTTGGGCAGTTTTTTTCTTTTTTTTCCCCTTTATTCATATACTCATATGTGCATACATTGTTTGGGTCATTTCTCCGCCCTGTCCCCTGCCCCTTCCCTCTCCCCTCCACCTCTGTGTTGGGCATTTTGAGATAGGGTCTTGCAAACTATTTCCCTGGGGCTGGCTTTGAACTGTAATCCTCATGATTTTCTGCCTCTTGAGTAGCTAGGATGACAAGCATGAGCCACCAGCACCCAGTCACAGTATTTTTTAAATGTTAAAAATAAAGTGATAGGGCTGGGGACATGGCTCAAATGACAAAGTGCCCACGTGTGAGGCCCTGAGTCCAAACCCAATACTGAATAATAATAATTACAGTAATAATAATAATAGTAAGAATAATATAATGTGATAACGTTGGCCTTCTCAGCCTATTAACAGTTGATTATTATCCTACGAATAATGGAATAACATTGAATATTATTTGGCAAGGGGTAAAGTTTGTGTTTGTAACAGATTTCTGTAGTTATTGAAAATGGAGAATGAGGTCAAGGGTGAGAATGGAGGCAACAGCACAAGGTCGCTGTGTTAACATGGGCAGGCGGGAAGTGACACAGCCCTGACCAAGATGGTGGCAGTAGAGTTGGGAGAAATAGATAACTCAAGAGAATTGATTAAGCTAGGTGATTAGCACAGATAAAGCTGAATCAAAAACTAAGATGGTAAACTAAATAATTCCATTCACAGAAGGGCAGAATAGCATTCATAATTAGGTAATTAGTCTCTTCCTCAGAATGAATATCATAGTCAAATACAGTCATTAATGTTGCACTCCTTTCTTTGGATTTACCGTCAAGGTCAAGAAAGTCAGCATTCAAAGGCCCCAATTCTTAATGTTTTAGGTGACATATAAGGTTTACTTAAGATAGACAGTGTTAAATAACTGGTCTTCCAAAAATTTCAAGGAAAATCCCCGTTCTTCTCTTTCTCCATGGCAGATATACTCTAAAATGAACATAAAACATATTTCTGAAAGAAACACAAACATCCCCTTATGCTTTTTCTCCTGAGATGGGTGGTCTTTCTCAGAGCTTTGTCAGAATAAAGGATGCCATGAGGTTGAATTGTGTCATGTTTTAGTAAAGTGAAATAAACATTCTCAGAAACACAATCGTGACTTAAGAAAATGGTTTTTTCCACGGAGTTCTCCTATGGGAATGGAAACTTTATAATTTTTGCAGCCACACACAGATGAAGAATATGAAAAAGGCTTAATATGTCAATGAAAATGTGGCTTCATTTTAAGCAAACACAGACTTTTTCCAGATCTCTAGCAAATCTTCAGCTCAGAAGGGCTGGGAACACAGCTCAGGGGTAGAGAGTGCTTGCCTAACATGTACAAGGCCCTGGATTTGATCTCCAGTACCCACCTCCCAAAAGAATACATATGAAAAGAAATGAGAATGGAATTTAAATTTTGTCCTGGGTGTGGTGGTGCATGCCTATAATCCCACCACTAGGGAGGAGGAGGAGGAGAGAGCCATTGGTAAATCTCACGTGGTGACACAGAATAAGCATGTTAGCTTGGGTCTCTCTTCCTCTTCTTATAAAGCCACTAACTCCATCACAGGGGCCCCACCCTCGTGACCTCATCTAACCCTAATCACCTCCCAAAACCACACCTCCAGTATCATTAACATATGACTTTGGGATTAAGTTTCCAACACATGAGCTTTTGGAGGTCCAAGAACTGTGTTCCCACCTCCTCAGGCCCTACACAATGAAACTCTCTCCAGAGGAGACAGTCACAGAGGAGTGGATGCCAGGGTCACTCCTCAAAGCTCTTTATGGAGTTCATTGGACTTGATAGGTTTATCTAAGACAGTTATTAATGCCAAACCTACTAATTTGACATTGTAAGAACTCATATAGAAGGCAAAATATTGACATTGACAAAGACAAAAAATATTTTTAATAAATACAAAATATATCAGTAAATGGAAGCTCATTTTACTACTTGTGACAAATATTTTGAGGACTTGGTAAATTCATGGATAGTCAAATCACATGGCTAGGTAAGCTACAGGGGCTAGAATTTGACTTTGACTTTATTTGTTTAAACTTAGCCTCTAAGTGGTAGCAATTGAATGAATTTCTGAACTGCTTGTGAATAAATAAAGTTTGATTTTTAAGAAAGGAAGAAACTTGGTTATTCAAACTGCATTGACTCAGGCTTTTCTTCCTTCCAGCCTTCTGAGAATGTCTCTCCATAGGTTAGAATCTTCATCAATGTTTCAATAATAAAGACTACTTATATTTGTGTTACACCACCTTAAATTCTTTTATGATTCTTTTCTTTTTTGTGTTACTGGAGTTTGAACTCAGAACTTCACACTTTCTAGGCAGGCACTCTACCACTTGAACTACTCCACCAGCCCTGCTTTTGTCTTGGGTATTTTCGAGATAAGGTCTGGAGAACCATTTGCCTGGGCCGGCTTTGAATCATGATCCTCCTGATCTCTGTGCCTCCTGAGTAGCTGGGAGTATAAGTGTGAGCTACTGGCACCTGGCTTCATGATTTTTTTCTTATCAAACTTCTATCACTGTGTAGTGCACAAGGTGTCATCAGGTAACTTACTCAGGGCAAACACAAGCAGGTTCCCACAGTTCTTCTCCTTTTTTTCCCATTGCCCTTTGCGGCTATGATTTTTATTTTTCACAACTCATCTCTAATTACTGTTCCAGAAGCATATCCAGTCCTATACTAATGGAGGAAGTCAATGCCAAGCCTGTTTGTTGACAAACGTTTCCAGTGCCCTGTGTTACTCTGGTTAGGGACCTGGCTTGGAGTCTCTGCTATAACAAGGAGGCCCTAAGTAGAGTTGCTCATCCAAGGTAAGAGTTCGTTTCTCTCACACAACAGTCAAGAGGTGGCAGACAGTTCAGAGAGGTCCATCGACAACCCAAGTTTATTTTCTTTTGTCATTGCTCCACCGTGAGATTCCCAAATGTTCCATTTATGTAGTGTCTTAGTAATTTTTTATGACATCTATAGTTCAAAAAAATGTATAGAAGATGTATTAGTCATATTTATGTCCTACAACATAATAGTAGCTATTTGAAAAAAACAAGTAAAAATAAATAGTATTTTTATTTCATCTTTAAATCGCCGCAATTTCCTAGAAATGGGATGTGTGTGCCAGCCGAGTGCAATGAAGCTGCTCATCTTTGGATCAACTTGGATGCTGACATTGTCAGTCATTTCCTATTCTGCACTGATTTTTGCACAATGCATTTTTTTACAATCATAGAAACAATCTGAAACCCAGCTTCACAAAGACATGATGTCATGATCTAATGCTGAAACTGTGAACTACTTTGAGCTAGTAGTTTTGCATGGTATCCAGCAGATATTAAATGAATTTCCATCAGAAATCTAAACTAGACTACATTGGTTCACACCTGTAATCCCAGCTACTTGGGAGGCAGAGATAGGAGGATCTAGGTTCAAGGCCAGCTTCGCAAAAAGTTTGCAAGACCCCATCTCAACCAATGGCTGGGTGCAACTACGTGGGGAAGCACAAGTAAGAGGACTGAGATCCAGGTGGCCCGAGGCATAAAGTGAGACCCCATCTCAAAAATAACTAATGTAAAAAGAGCTGGCAGAGTAGCTCAAGAGGCAGAGTACCTGCCTAGCAAGAATGAGGCCCTGAGTTCAAACCCCAGTTTCACCACCACCAAAAAAAAAAAAAAAAAAAAAAAATTTTTTTTTTCACCCAGGAGAAGGAGATAGGAGGACTATGATCCCAGGCTGGCCCCAGGCAAAATCTCGAGATCCTATCTGAAAAACAAACTAAAAACAAAAGAATTGAGGGTATGGATCAAGTGGTAGAGTGCTTGCCTAGCAAGTTCAAGGTGAGGCCTGAGTTCAATCCCCACTATTAAAAAAAGAAGGAAGGAAAGAAAAGAAAAAAGGACTGAAAAAGTGGCTCAAATGGAAGAGTACCTGAGTAGCAAGCATGAGGTCCTGAGTTCAAACCCCAGTACAGTCAAAAACAAAACAATAAAGAACGGCTCTTCGAGTCACTGTGGCATGCCTGTACATGGCTATTTTAGCTTCTGACCTTGGGGAAGCACTTACCCCAGCGTTCCCAGGCTCCTGTCATTACATAGAGCAGGTGTCACAGCAGTATCGATGAGTGTGAGTGACTTTACCAACAATTTCCTTTCCCACCACTTCTCAGCCAGTGGGAACTAAGCTTCCCCATCCTGCTCTTCCTACCCCAGTGAGAACCTAAGGCGAAACACAACCTATGTTCAAAGTCGAGGGGATGATGTGCAGGCTTCCTCCCTGTGGTCTGACCTTACCTGTGCATATGCCCCAGACAGACCCTTTTATTCGTAGTTGGTGATATGGGATTTGAACTCAGGTCCTTGTGCTTGCTAGGCAGGCACTCTATCACTTGAGCTATAGCTCCAGTCTGGATAAGAGTTCTACGGGGTGGGAGTCTAAGGACAAGGTTCCTTGCTTCCACAGGTGCTCTATCTGAAATCTAGCAGTGCCATAGTTTGGATCTTGATTGTCTCCCTCAGGCCCATGTGTTAAAACACACTATTAGGAGGTGGTGGAACCTTTAAGAGAAGGGGCCTGGTGGGAGGTCTTAGGTCACTGGAGTTGTGCTCTTGAAAGGGATTGTGGGACACAATCCCACATGGGGTGAGGCATGCTCACCCCATGAGGTGAGCAGCTTGCTTGCTACATGCTTCCTACTATGATGGACTGTCTCCCATAGACTCAAAAGCAGTGGGCCAACTGAAACCTCCAAAACTGTGAACCAAAATAAACCTTTCCTCTTCTTAAGTTCATAATCTCAGTTATTTTGTTACAGCAATAGAAAACTGACTAACCCAGGCAATCTAATCTTGAATGGTAGGGATGGAGGACAGTCCATTCTAATCAGGTTAGAGATGGCCTAGGCCCCTCCTGGTGAAGGAGATCAGAACCATGGACACACCTCAAGAACTGCTGGGGGTCAGGGAGTGCCTGGGGCCTCCAAACAGGCGAGGGAGAAGTCAACTGTCTTTTTGACTGCTGTTCAATCTGACTTCCATTTCAAACCCTTATTCCACTGGATGATGAAAACTTGATCACAGATAGTTCACAGAATAACATGGCATTGTTGCAACTTGGTCATTTTTAAAGGACAAAAATGGCAACTGCATATAATTCAAGTGAAAATTTGGTTCCATCTCTGAGGGTTTGTGACAGCACCAGGGGGCTTATGTGGAGATGGAGCAGGCCAGGAAAGGTGGTCATAGTCCTCTGTTGTGCCTCCACAATGTCTTCCCTGTCCTGTGCTCGTCATCACTGGTCCATGAAAAGCTCTCTCTGTTCCTGCCCTGTGTGCAAGGCGTCCCCGAGGCTGTGCCCTGCTCAGGTGCTGGCAAGATGCACAGTGGGAGAGAGGCACAGCCCCTTTCTCAATGATAAAACCCACTGCAACCTCCCCGGAAGCCTGCCCCTCTGCCATCCCCCTGTGCTCTGGGCAGCCACTGACCCTTATTCATTCTTCCGTGTCTATTATTTCTGGTATGAACTTGGTGCCTTTGTCCCTTCTGGCTGGCTCAGAATTTAAACTCCTATTGCTCAACTTTGATGTGAGAGACAGAAGAACACATGCTTTGCTTTCTATGCCTCAGTGTCCCTCCCAGTGCAGCTAGAATGGGAGAAAGTCCTGGGGTGAGAATGACTATGAAAATGAGTCTCGCAGGTTGTCCTGCTGCCCAGTGGGGTGTCTGACTCCTCCTTCTGCCTGGCCTGATCCAGGTGCCTGGAAGGGCACTGGTCTGGGAAAGGGGAGCCTGGATCCACCTCTTGGCTTCACCATTTCCAAGCTGGCCATCCCGGGCAGCTCACTTCACCTCTCTGAACGTCAGTTTCCTCAGGTCCTTAGGGTCACCATCAGGCCCAACACTGGCTGTCTCACTGGAGTGGCAAGGCCCATGGGTGTGCAAAGCCTCTGTTTGAAGCAATCTGTGTTCCTCCATGGCCTGTCACCTCCCCCTGGCTGGCTTAGAGGTGAGGTGTGGCGGTCTCCCACTTTCCCACTCGGCTGCATTCCTGTTTATTCCTGCAATGCACATGACCGCTAAAATTGGCAATGACTTTCTCTTTGTTCATTTACCTTCCTTTCGAGGCCAGCCCAGTGCCTGGGTGGATTCATTTCCCATTGAATTACCAGAATGGGCCGAACCTGACAGGATGGGCTGGTTGGAAGAAAGCTCGGTTCCCAGGCCCTCCCCAAAGGGGATTTGTCCTTCTCCCTACACCCCAGCCTGGGACCCAAGCGAGTAGGGTCAGGATATCCGTCCCCTCCACCAGCATGCTTTCCCCACCAGCTGTACCTTTTTCCTCTGTGCTTGCACACAGTTTGGACTAGGTGGAGTCCTCTGGAGCAAAAGCAGTCCCCTTCTGCACCATGCCAGGCCCCAGAGCTTGGGTGACAGCCTCTTCTTTGGGGTGTCTCTGTTTGCGATCCTTTCAAAGAGAAAATCATCCCAGAATGGGTTGAAGCACCAAGCCAGGCTCAGCCAGAGGCATCCAGAGCTTCATGCTTGAGGAGGCAGGGCAGCTCTGATCCTCAGAAAACCAGGGATCTGAAGACAGATCTGCCAGCCCAGCCCAAGGCTGAGGAAAAGGGCAGGGGACAGCCAATTCCCATGCCTGGAGGTACAGCCACCTGTCCACCCAACCTCCGCCCCACAGAAAGGCCTGCCTCCATGAACTCTGTCCTGCCTTCAGTGGAACCCTGGCTAAGTCACTTAACCTCTGCCTGAATCTCAATCCCTTCTATGAAACAGGAATGAGGAGCTACCTTGCAGGGTGGTTTGGAAGAGGAAATGAAATAAAATGTGCATCCAAGCACACCTGTAAAGTGCCACAAGAATAGAAGAATGGATTTTTTTCTGGCAAATTTAGAATCTTTTGGAAGAAACCTTAAAGAGATAATCTAATTGCAACCTCTACTCACACAGGACTCTGGACAGATCGCCTACCCTGCTTGATTCCTTTTGGTGCTGGGAAGCTTCCTACCTTTCTTTGATGAGAAAGCCACTGCCCCAAGCCCTTGAACTTGCACTTGCTCTGTTTAAGTCACAGCCTCCACAAGAGCTCCTGAGAAAGCATGAGGGTGCACCTGGCTCCCCTCCGAGTAATACTAGAAGCAGCATCAGGCTGATAGTGTTGGCCAGATGTTTTAGGCAGGTCTAAGACCTGAAGTGGCTGTCATCCATTTTCCCTTTTGCTGTCATCCATCTTCCTTTTGGAAGGTTAGGTGGGTCTGGTTGTGTTTTTGTGATAAAAAATACATTAAAATTGGTGTAGGGGCAACATTCATAAGAACAAATAGAAAATGTAGAGTCACAGATGTGCACTGTGACTTCAGTCTGTGCCCTGTGAGATGGACTAGAAGCTCTGTCCAGGGCGACTTTGCCGTGGCAATTTGCAGAGGTCTCCTGCGACTGTGGGAACGTGGAGGAAAGCTTTGTCCATTTCCTTTCAGCTGGGATAGTTCCATGACATTTTCAAATGGCAGAGAGACCAGTGACTTAAATCTATGCTGCAATGTGTGACTGAAGATGCCACCAGGGGCCCCCAAAGCCAAGGGCCTGACTTAGCTTTGCTTTCAGCAAGAAGTAAAGAAGCTTTTGCTTCTGGGTTTCCTACCTGGCAAGTCCATGAAATTAAGGACAACTTTTGGGGAATTTTTACAAAAGGGAGCTAGGAGGTTGCAGATGTCCAGGCTTACAGTTTGAATCTGCGGTTAGTAGGAAGAGGCAAAGGTCAGCCTAAAGAAGTGCATGCCCCTGTGGTCTGCAGCGGACATGTGGGGACAGAAACTGGCTACATGGTTTTGCAAAGAGTTGTGACACAGAATTCAGGTTCCGAAATGTTTTCCAACAGTGCCCTAGGAGCATTCAGAGGGGAAATCAGAGAGAGAGGTCTGAGGGGAAATGAAGGGTGAGGAATCACCAGTCCTCGGGCAAGTCACTGACCTTAAGTGTCACAGAACGTAATGACAATTATGGCAGAAACTGTTGGTCACCAGCCCTGCTTCTTTCTCAGTGAAAACCAATTCCCTTCAGAAATTGAGCAGCAGATAATTGTAGGAGGCTGAACCCCACTAAGTCTCTGGGTATACATCTTCATTAATCTGTGTCCAAAATTGTAATTGTTTCCCTTGGCAGTCATTGATTTAAGACATGACATGTGATACAATTCTGGTCAATGAGAAGTCTGCTAGAGGTACTCCTAGGAAAAATTCTCTCCCTTTTGAAAAAAGAAAGTGAAGAAAAATTGTCTGTTTCTGTCATTTGGATATTGCTAGGAGAGAATATATGTGATGGGTGGAGCTGTTGCAGCCATTTGCCACCATGAGAGAAGTCTGAGGCAAAGGCAACATTCTTAGGTAGCAGGGTAGGAAGCAGGTAGGAAGAAAAAATCCTGAGTCCTGCATTACAATGAACTGCTAAACCAATCACTGCTGGTACTGGTTCCCTAGGGCCCTATTACTATGTTTGAAAATAAATCTTATTTGCCAAGTCACTCAGAGATGACTTCCTGGGTTCAAATTTTAACTTTACCACTTAGCTGCTGTGTGAATTTGGACTTCTCTGTGCCTCAAATTTCTGATTTGTGAAATAGAGATACTGATAATACCTAATCACGGCATTGGTGTTAGAATTTAATTAACAGGTGGAGAATGCTAAAATACTACTTGACTAGTCAAACGTTAAAACAAATGTCAAATTTAGAACCACTCAAACATTTAAATTTTTTTGGTTAAGTCATTTTGGTTTTGCTTTTGAAAGCAGCCTATATAAAAAGAGCAATTTTCAGTTAATGTTTTTTTCTTTCTGTCAGAAAGTAAGGAAATCACCAGGCATATGGCTCACACCTGTCATTTTAGCTACTTGGGAGTGGAGATCAAGAGGATCACAGTTCTAGATCAGCCTGGGCAAAAAGTTCACAAGACTCCAATCAAGAGCTAGGCGTAGTGGTGTGAACCTGTCTTCTCTGGGCATAAATAGAGACCCTATCTCAAAAATTACTAAAGGATAAAGGGCTGGGGATGAGGCTCAAGTAGTATAGGGCCTGCATAGCAAGTCCATGGCCCCAGTACAAAAAAAAAAAAAAAGTAAGGAAATCAATAATAAAAGATAAACAGTCCCTTAAAAATGGACAAAGGGCTTGAAGAGACATTTCTCCACAGGAGATAGAAATGGCTCACAACACACACAAAGAGACACTCAGCATCACTTGCTATGGAAGTGAAAATCAAACACAATGAGGTGCCACTTCACACCCACTGGGATGGCTGTAATTGTAGTAAAGTATAATATCGGTGCCAGGCATGGTGGCTCACACGTGTAATCCCAGCTGCTCAGGAGGTGGAGATAGGCGGATTGCCATCTGAGCTACTGGCTGAAAGCACAAGACCACACCTGAAAAACAAACGAAGGAAAAATAGAAGGGCTGGGGGGGCGGGGAGTGGCTTGAGTGGTAGAGCGCCTGCCTAGCAAGTGAGAGGCTCCAAGTTCAAATCCCAGTGCCGCTGGAAAAAAAATACCAATTATTGCCAAGCCAACATGTAAAATGCATAGATCTTGAACTTTTTAATTAGACAAATTGAATTTTTTAAGCTCCACTGGGAGAATACATTTATGAGAGTAAAGAAGATGATTTTTAAGAATTGAAGCAGAGAGCCCCTACTGGATAATGAAACAATTTCAAATTTGCTATAATTTATGAAGTTTGTTACCAGCCTTGGAATAAAAAAAATTGAGTCCTGGGCCAGAGGTCCAGAAATCCTAAAATTGATATTTGCAATATTTAGAGAAAGTATAGACTGAGCAGTATGGGAAGAAGTAGTGAAAAACTAACACTGTGCTTTAAAATAAATTCCAGGTGGGTTACATGTTTAGATGGAAAATGAAGCCACCATAAGCCAGAAGAAAACCTGTGTAAATATTTTTGCTATTGTAGTATGGGGCAGGCTGTCTAAACTTGATTCCAAGGGCAGAAATGACAAGGAAATCATTGCCACAAACATTTGACCATCTAAAATTTAAAAGAGGTGTCTGTTTGTAAGAGATTAAAAGGCAAATGAAAAATTGGGGAAAATATTTGTAATATATATGTAATAAGGAATTAATATCAGCTCCCATTTGAATGTACCCCATAAAATTCACAGGTCAGAAATTTAATCTCCAAAGTCCCATGTTAGTGGAATTTGGAGGTAGGGGCTTTGGGTGTAATTATGACTAAATGAGGTCACAAGGGTGAGGCCCCCAGGACGGCATTAGTGACTTTTTAAGAAGAGGGAGGGACCTGAGCCAGCGCACACACTCTGCCTCCATGTGAGGCTCTCGGTCAAGTTATGATGGAACACGAAACCCTCCAGATGCTGGCACTGTGCCCTTGGATTTCCCACCTCCAAAACTGTGAGCTAAGTCAACATTTATTATTTATAAATTGTCTTCTCTCATATTTTGTTCTAGCCAAATAAAAAAGACTGAGACACTATCCAGTATATGTAAAGAGCACTTATAAATCAATAACAATACAACAATAGATAAATAAAACAAATATAGGAACAGATAATTGTTGGAAGAACAAACAAGAAAATTTACTAATAAATTTACTAGTGATTAAAGTAAAAATTATAATGATTATGAGTTTTACCAAATTAGAAGTATTTTGAAGGTTCTAATACTTGGCAAGAATGCAAGGAAATGGGAACTCTGTTCTCTAATTTGGTAAGACTTTTCTAGAAGGCAATTTGGCAATCTATATCAAAAGTCTTTATGTGTCTATGCATTGACCCAGAAACATTGTATTTGGAAATTTAACTGGAGAAAATAAAAAAGAAAGCTGGGCATGGTGGCTTATGCCTGTAATTTAAGCTACTTGGAAGGCAGAGATTGGGAGGCTATGGTTCAAAGCTAACCTGGGCAAAAAGTTAATGAGATCCCATCTCATACATAAGCCAGGTCTGGTGGCATGCATTCTTGAGGGGCAGGTAGGAGGCTTGTGGGCAAAGACGTGAGATCCTGTCTAAATAATAACTAAAGCAAAAAAGGGCTGGCACCATGGCTCACGTGGTAGAGCATCTGCCTAGCAAGTGCAAGGCCCTGAGTTCAAACCCTACAAAAAAATGAGTGAAAATTTGGTAGCTGTTTATGATGTTTAACAAATTTAGAACTTTAAAATTTTTATCACCTACTCACAGACTGAGATATTATTAGCTGTAGCCATTGAAATACATTCCAATATGGAAACATTTTATTTATTCATTTCTAAAAAAAATGTTGCGAAAATTTAGAACCAAAAATAAATATTCACATGTACCTCAACTGTACATTTTCACCAATTAGTATATGATAAGACAAAAGAAAGAAAACTGATAAGGAAAGTAACATATCAAGAAAAAAAAAAAGGAAGGTTCCAGAACAGGAGAGGGATGTTTCTTGGCTGCCCTGTGCTAAGCAGTCTTAGTAAGGCCCAACTCAAGCCAGCCTGATCAGAAAGGAGAGTTTCCATGAGGAGTCTGAGTTATCTCCGTCAACCAAATGGGAGGTTGTTGGAGGAGTCAGGGGTTCCACAGACAGTCTGAGTCCCTCTTGGGTGGGCACAGCGTGCACCTTGGTGCTTAGACCCTGTGGTCTAAGACTTAGTTCTGCCTATCCCCAGGCCTACAGCCCAGCAGAAATGATTTCTCTTTCTCCTTAAGTGCCCAGGTCAAGCTGGTGGAGGGGACTTTGCTCCCCACAGTCACTGTGCCATCTTGGAGGGGGACTGTTTGGAACCTGCAGCCTCTAAGATCTGTGAGGCAGGGAAAAGAAGATACTGGTTTCTAAGTGCTCAGAGTGTGACCTGTCCTTTCCACTCACATTCCATTGCCTGGACACCCCCAAAGTTCAGCTCAATGCGGGGAGGTTGAGGGAGTACTTAGCTCTGTGGGGTTACTGCCCTGGACACCCAGTCTTTCTCTAGGGATCACGGAAAAGATGCAAAGGGTTGAAAATGAAAGGTTCTCCATCTATTTCTATGTTTATCCAAGATTCTAACACCCCCAAACATCATTCTTCAAATAGAGGATTTGCTTTTGCTGGGGAGCCCTCCCTTTCTCATGTGATACTGAGTTAATCTTTCCAAGAAGCAAAATGGGCACTGATTTTTGATGATCAAGCTGCAGATTGAAATAATATCTGTTCTCCCTCTCCTGCTAATAACAAATCTTGGATAATAACACTGGAGTGATTGGTTCAATATTCCTTGCTAGTGGGAAATACAAAAGAACAAACGTATTTTGATTTAAGAAGAGATTAAGGGTAATAACATGGGGTGATAACAAAACAATAGCAGGTAAAGAGAGGGAGGCCTGGGTCTGTTTCAGCCCTGGGGCCCAAGCAGGTCCAGTGGAGCTGCCAGCGTGTTTCTCCCTGCTGCGCCCAGCCAGTGTGCATGAACTTGACACCAGCGTTAGCCTCACCCAGGGCAAATGCAGCCGTCCTTGCTTTTTTCTTCACAGGGGCTTTCAGCAGAGCTTGTCGCTTAATTCCTAATTGTACCGAGCAGCTGATCAGCGTTTGTGTGACTTCCTGAACAAAGAATGTATTTCAGACCTTATTGCTTGCTTATTTCATTTAAAATTTAACAGATGTCAATTGTGACACACAAACACTTTCTCCCTAGGTGATGGATTAAGGCAAATTTCATTTTACACTTGGCACAAAAGTCACACTATATTGTGTGTGGAAAGACATTTTTTTAAAAAAGAAGAAAGAGGAAAAAAAAATCATTTTGACTTAAAATCCCTTGCAGTAATGGAAGAAAACCAATTTCCACAAAGGCATTGTCCTGGAAAGCTTTGTTGGCGTAAGGCGCCATCTACTGGGGGCGAGGTGATCACATGAGGGCTGTGGTGTGCCCGTGAACGCAAAGCAGTGAGGCTGGGGATACGATTTAGGGTTTCCTCCCGGATGAGATGCTGTCTGCTTCTAATTAGTTACATAACCCCGGGCAAGTTGGAGGATCCTCCGAACTCCAGCGCCCTCTCCTCGAGGAAGGTTCTCCAGGCCATCTTTGTGACAATGTTGAGAGGTCTAGGAAGAGCGATTTGAAGTGGGATGAAAGTCAAGGCCTCTCACTCTGACTGCTGCCAGCACTGATGTAAGACCATCAGGAGGCTCCTGTGTGCTGTTTCTTTCCTTTTGGGATGGTGTGGATTCAGAGACATCTTTCTCAACATTCAAGAACACTGCAGGGGGGTGGTTAGTGGCTGCTGTAAAGACTGGAGAGGTGCAGGGGACTGTGGGAGGCTGCTGGGACGTGAACAACACGTTTCCTTTCAGGGGTGGCCAGCCGAGAGTGGCCAGGAAATATGGCCAGATTTTCCTGTGTGCCATAGGAAACCAGTTACCCGGGCAGGATCTCCTACTTTGCAAAGATTGTCCCAATTTTTTAAACACTATGGGTGCTTAGAGATGATAGGTAAGGACTGAGTGCAGCCACCTAGTCTGGAAATGACATTGAGGCTTTATCAAGGTGAGGCATGGTATAATTACGTAGCCATGGAAACACTTATGCTATTCCCCCACAACTCTGATTAAGTTCTGCAAACACCTGAGTCCCAAAACACTGCAGTACTGAGTACCGGAGTGTGACAGGAAGAAGTCAGCAGCGTGTGAACATCCCAGGCTACCACCCCACCCGTCTGTGAACTTGGTGACTGCTGGAGTAGCAAAGCAAAGGGCAGAGACATAAATGAAAATGGAAAACCTGTGAGAGCATATTTTCTAGTGGGAAGGAGATGCCAGAGGAGGCGGGGTTGCTAGTGTGAGTGGATTATTTAGCAGACAGTTTGGAAAGGGAAAGACTTGGAGGAGAGCAGGTGCCCTAATTAGGGGAGTTTTGAGGAAGGAGATGAGTGGTGAGTTTCTTTAGGGATGATAAGACTGCATATTTCAGCCCTGCCTGTACTGACTGTGAGCAGAGACTTGTGATAAAGAGAGAATCTAGTCCAGCCCTCCTTGATTTGGGGATTGACTATGTGGCTTGCTTTGGCCAGAAAACTGAGATGAATGGAAGTGACAGTGAACTAGACCTCAGACTTAGGCTTTAAAGATTTCCGGCCCTTGTCACATGCCATTGTCTTCCATAGATGAAAAATGAGAGACATGTGGTGCAAAGCCATCCCAACAGAGCCTTACCGTGGTCAGCTAAAAGGCAGCAGACCTGTAGACATGTGAGCAGTAACAGCTGATTGCTGTCTTAACCCCACTGAGTTTTGGGCAGGTCTGTCACACATTGCTGACAGACACAGCAAGGGCTTTTACTGTGCTTTACTGTGTGTCCTGACATGCAATTTCCCCACTGGCCCTCCTTCCTAGGTCTTAAATAGAAACTTGAATTACTTTTCTTTTTCTTTTTTGGGGCGATGCTGGTTTTAAAATCAGGACCTTATGCTTGCTAGGCAGGTGCTCCATCACTTAAGCCACTCCACCAGCCCTTTTTCTTCTGGTTATTTTAGAGATATGGTCTTGATTTTTGCCTGGGCCAACCTGGGCCACGATCCTCATATTTTGGGATTCCTCATAGCTTGGGATGTCAGGCACATGCCACCACACCCGGGTATTGGTTGAGATAGGGTCTATCAAACTTTTTTACCCAGGCTGGCCTCAAACTACAATCCTCCTGGTCTCTGCCTACTACTTACTGTAATCCTAAGTAGTTAGGATTACAGATGTTAGCCACTGGTACCCAGCCAAAACTTCACTTACTTCTAAATGCTTTCCAGATAGTGGATTACTGTTTCGTTTGTTTGTTTGTTTGTTTTGGTAGCATCACCCTGTTGAGACCGGGCAAGAGGTGGCCCTCATACAATCCAATTTCCAAATGTTTTATCAGATCAGGTACCTACAGGCATACCTTGCCTTTACTTGTCTAAAAAGCTCATCTATGGAGTTTCCATGTTATAATTTGCTTAACTCACACCTGGGAACCTCTATTTATTAATTTAATAATTTATTAACCTGACCTACTATTCTTACTCTGATAAAATTCCTTCTGTCAATGCATACTCTAAATCACATTTCCAAATTATTTTTTTATATGAAAGGCCTTGGGTTTCATTCCTCTCATTTAGCATTTTTCTATGTAAGATCTGCTGACTAACTGTAATGGAATGATAAAAATCACTCGGAGAACTTGCTAAAAATGCAAATGTTTTTCCTTTCTTTTCCCTTCCCTTACCAAACAACTAGCCAGGACAGAGCAAGGCTGCTGCCCACACCAACAGCTGGGGGTGAAGGTGGCACAGCAGAGACCAGGCAGCGCTAGGAGGAGTCCACACAGGAATGCTCTGGTGCACAAGTCAGAGCCTAAGCAGGGTGAGGTAGGGACCATGAGAGAGGGGCAGCCCAGCAGTGAAGTCATATCATCTGTCAGAGAAACAGCAAGGCATGGGGTTTTAAAGCCCATGTGGGCCTCCATATGTAGGGGATGAGTCCCAGAGTGCAGGGTCAGAGTCTAAGCAGGGTGATGGAAGTATCCTCATAGAGACATGTTGTGGTACAGAGTGCTGGAGCCCAGGTTGGACAAGGAGGCCATCTATGTTAGGGCCAGTGTAGATGAGAGACTGAGATGATAGAAATATTCAATTATTGTAATGTTTTACAACACAGTGAATTTAATAGGAGATTATAAGTCTACATGGATAGAAATTAATAAATAAATGAAGGATTGGAAGCTTGTCCACTAAAACCTTCTCTTTTATTACAAAGAGAAAAGAGTAGCTTTCAGTTGACAAGCTTGTGTCACCCTGATGAAGTAACTCAAGTGAGCATCAATAAGAAATGGGACAAATTGGACTTGTGCACCACTTGGTCACATGCAGAGAAGAGAACCAGCATCAGTTCTGTGATCTTCCTGTCAAACATACATAATTTGAATCTAATCAAGAGGAAACATCAGAAAAAAACTAAATTGTGGAATGGGAACATTCTACAAAATAACTGACCTGCAACTTTTCAAAGTGTCAAAAGCAGGGAAGACCAAGGAAGTCATCCAGATTGAAAGACACAATGCAACCAAGTGCAAGATGTGATTCTTTTGCTGCTTTTGTTTGTTTATTTTTGGTGGGAGTGGAATTTTAACTCATATAACTTCAAGCTTACGAAGCAGGTGCTCTGCTTCTTGAGCCACACCTCCAGTTCATTTTATTCCAGTCATTTTGGAACTGGGGTTTTTTTCAAACTATTTGCCTAAGCTGACTTTGAATTGTGATCTTCTGGATCTCAGCCTCTCAAGTAGCTAGGATTACAGGCATGAGCCACTGGTGCCCAGCTTCCTTTTCCTGCTTTAAAGAACATTATTGGGATTACTGGAGAAACTTGAATGAGGTTTGAGGATTAGATTGTTGAAATGAGGCAGTGTCAGTTTTCCTTATTTCTGTGCCTCTATTGTGATCATGTAGAATCACTTTCCTATTTTTTTGTTTTTTTTTAAGGAATTATGGAATATTCTGGCACACCACATGATCAGTTCAACAACTTATTCTTAAAAAATGTACTTTCCTGTAAGTTTGTGATTGTTTCAAAACTTAATGTAGTTAGTTCTTAGAGTCCTAGTTCAGACCTTCTAAGTCAGAGTTGTGAGAAGCTGGGCCAGAAATGATTGTGTCAACTCTTCAATTCTCCACATGACAGGATTTTCCTAAAAAAAAAAAAAGAAAAAAAAATCACTCCTTCCTCAAAACACTGCCACCCGCTGGGAAACTGTCATAATAAATTTACTCCAGTGATTGAACATGTCCTCTGGATTTCGCCATACATGCCTTGTAGAACCGACTGTGTCAGCCCTGCTGCACCCTACTCTGCCATAGCACCTTTTCTCCTTTTCAAAATAAATAGGAGGGACGTCCACCTGCACCCAAGACAGTAATTGCAGCAGTTATGATTTATCTTCACACTTGAAATAGCCAAAAGAACAACCAAAAATGTATGACACAATGGGCTTGAAGACATTGACATGACAATGGAGGACAGTGATCCCTGAAAAACAGGTGACAAGGTAAGCCCTATGATCTCCTCAGCTCACTTCCTTGAGTGACTTTTCAAGCTGAAGCATGAGGAAGGTAAACTGAGGTAGAGCACAGGAACTCCTCAGATTAAGGAGACAGAGCTGAAAGTCCAGGGAGATTCAGGCCATTAGAATCACCAAGACAGAGTACTAGGGAGGACAGAGCTATATAGAGAGAGCCACAAAAACTTATATAGGGCCCTCCCTCTTGTACTCAGCAGAGTGCTGATGAGCACATGCATATGACAAACTACCAGAGGCAGAGAAGGACCAATCTGAAAGGATTAGAACCCACACTTAATGGGTGCAGTTTCTGTTTGGTGTAATAGAAAGTTTTTGGAAATAGTGCTGGTGGTTAAACAACATCATGTGTACAACTGAGCTGTACACTTAAAAAGCATGGAGGCACATGGCTATAATCCTAGCACTGGAGAGGCTGAGGCAGGAGAATCATGAGTTCAAAGCCAGCCTGGGTTACATACCAAGACCCTGTCTCAAAAAGGATTGAAATGGTAAATTTTATGTTATGTATGTTTTATCACAATAAAAATTAGCTAAATAAGAATAATTGATGTGTTAAAAATAATAACAGTGTGTTACAGAGGTTATCGCATATATAAATTATAAACATGAAAAAACACTAACATATAGCCTGAGGGGAGAAACAGAAGTGCACTGATGTAGGGGCTTATGCTGCATGTGAAGTGCTCTAACACTGAGGCACGACAGGTTAGGGATGGTCTGGAACTGCTGCTTCTTGGCTCAGAGGTGAGAGGAGCCAGGTGATGAAGTATGGTCTCCCCACCTCAAGTTCAAGGTTGTATAAAAACAACCCATCAAGAGACCCCGCCCGTCTTCTTCCCTACCCTCACCTGGCAGAACTGGTAACTCCCCCTCCCTCAATAAAGCTATTCTCCCTCACCCCATCCACGTGTTCTGCTTGGATTCTTCCATTTGGAATGCAAGGACCGAGATCTTCTGAAAACACTGTTTGCCAATAACATTTGTGGCGACACTGACCAGGAGCAACCAAAGGGTAAGATCCCAATATGCTATCTCTGCTAATCCTTTTTATTTCAATTTATCTTTCTCTGTCTTCTAGTCCTTTGCCTCACCACCTGATGTTTCCAAACCAAACACCACTCACAGCTTCAGTGGTATGGGACCCTCTCGTTGGGACACCCACCCAATGCTTGGGACTCACTGAGAATCCCAGCGCAGATGGCCCGCACCCTGATTGGCAGGATGCAACATTTGCCCCAGGACTCAGGAGCTCCCGCAAGCACCCCAAGGCACAGTGCTCTTGTCTAAGTTCCCTCGTCCTCCCCTGAGGTATACACCACATTAAAGCGAGCTGCCCCGTCCCTAACCTTACCTTCCCTAACCCTTAATCCCCACTCCTGTCCTTTCCTTCCCTCTGGGAGATCATACTCCAAGGTCCCTAACTCCCCATGTGGCCAGGGACAATTATAAATGCCCTCCCCCTAACCAGGAGGTTTTTGTTTTGTTTTGTGGTACTGGGGTTTGAACCCAGGGCCTTTTGAGCCACTCCACCAGCCCTTTTTTGTGTTGGGTTTTTTCGAGTTAGGATCTCGTGAACTATTTGCTTGAGCTGGCTTTGAACCGTGATTCTCCTGATCTCTGGCCTCCTGAGTAGCTAGGATTACAGGCGTGTAATCCTGGCCACTGGTGCCCAGCCACAGGCTTTTTTTTTTAAAGAAGAAAAGAAACTGGTTCTGGAGGAGCTGACTAACATCTCCTGGGAAGCACCGCTTCTTGAAAAATAGGGGAAGTTGCTGCGTGAACTGGGAGCAAATGCACTGCTGCCTGCGGTGTGGGGAACTTGGTGCCCCTTGCACTCGCCCCTGGAGGGCATAAAACTCCAGGCTTTAGACCTGTCAGGGAATGCCCCTAGTGGTAAAGGGAGTGAGCCTATTGCCCCATCCCGACTGCAGCATCCCAACCGCGCGGCATGGCACACGCAGGCGGGGTGGTGGCTTCATGCATCTTGGTGCACGCACAGTTTCCCGTTCTGCCACTCAGGGCGGACCATGCGGCTCCCCAGCCCATCCCTCCGGGGTGGGCACAGGTGGCTCCCTGGCCCCAGCCCTGCACCTTGGGGTGGACAGAAGTCCTGCCGACACATGACTGGAAGTTCCAATCCAGAGGACCTGAGGGGGTCACCACGTGGTGTGGTCCTCCAGCCCCTCCCCTGGGCCTATACGCAGCACAGACCCTGGTCCCACTTCTAGGTGGGCTGAAAGCCCACCTAGCCAGGCACCCTGCGCTGACGCGTGCAGTAATGCAGCAGCCATGACTGCAGAGGCAGAGCGTGTGTGCTGCCACAGTTACAGTCACCGCTGCAGTGTGCAAAAAGGACCAGGGTACCTGCCACGCATGTGTGCACGCCCCTGCTCTCTGCACTGGCCCACAGCCTCTGTCAGCAGCCTCCAGTGGAAAGGCTCCCAGCTGAGTAAAAGAGGGGACACAAAGGCACAGGCAGCTCCACCACTAGTGGAAAGGCCAGGGAGGCTTGGGGCACCGAGGACAAGGTGGGTGATAGCCTGGCAGCCTACCTGGACCATGTGTGCTGTCCCCCGCTGTACCTTGAGTGGCTCTCCAGCTCCATGGCAATAGTTGTAACAGGAGGGCACATATCCGCGATCCACAGATCCAGCTCTGGGGACCAAAAAAAAAAAAAAAAAGTTGGGGAATCACTTCTGGTGACCAAGGTCCCATGCTTGGCCAAACCACCTTCTTCCTATCTGCAACCTTCTCTGTCTTCCTCCTTTGACCCACTCCCTTGCCTGCATACCTGCCGTGCCCCTTTGCCTTAAAGACCCTATCCCAACTTTCCTTGCCCCTGGCCTGCAGGGATTACAGAAATGCTCACACCGAGATCACACTCCCTTGTCC
The DNA here is from genome assembly GCF_047511655.1 of Castor canadensis. Classification (NCBI taxonomy): domain Eukaryota; kingdom Metazoa; phylum Chordata; class Mammalia; order Rodentia; family Castoridae; genus Castor; species Castor canadensis. Next base: position 110,182,580 of record NC_133395.1, on the reverse strand, counting down.
CAGGGCTAACAAGGACTTGTCTTCCTATCTCAGCCAAAGATTCTAAATTCCATTCAAAGGTAAAGTCTAAATTAACATATAGGTTACATCTGTGTAGCTGTGATGTTGATTGCTGCCATCTTTAAATGTTAAATGTATTTAAATTCTCTTAAGTATGTTTTCTAAAATTAAAAGCAATGTCATTTAATTAAGGATTTAACATTGGTCATCCATAAAGTATATCTGTAATAAAAAGCATTATAACTTATTTAAAATTCATTTACTTTTTTTTTGAAGGTTAAAAAATCTTTTATTCCTGCTATTCTTTTTTTTCTTTATTCATTTATTCATATGTGCATACAGTATTTGGGCCATTTCTCCCCCCTACCCCCTCCCTCTGCCCCCAACTCCTCTCATAAATTTACCCCCTAGAGTAAATTAATTTACTCTAAGGACAAAATTTAAAGCAGAAATTTATTCTATTAATAAAATGTAATCTTTTTACACTAAAATATAATGCTAATTAATGCTATCATCATAATTACTGTAGAATGTGATATACAATAAACATTTTAAAACATTCTGACTTCAACTGTTCTCTGCAGATAAAATTAGGCTTACTTATAGCCAAGAGGTTAAAAAGCATGGGTCCTTATGTGTGGGTATTTTAAATAGGCAATTTAATTAGAGGTTTTATTCTCAACAATTAATTGTTTTTGTTTTAAAATTAATAAAACTTTGTTCTCTATAGCTCAATGTAGTATATCAAATGCTAAACATGTTTAAGGTCCTTTCCAAACTGTAGATCTATAATGGCTGGGTCCTACAGGGTTTGAATTCTTGGCTTTCTAGGTAATAGCAAAGCCCCTTTATGTGGAAATCCAGAATCTAATTTTAACACCTGGAGTAAATTGGACACTAACAAAGCCCCTCAAAGCTTAGAGGTTTACTGCCATTTGTCCTAGCCCAAGTAATCCTAAATTTAAATAAGCCTCTGAAACTAAAAGATAGGACATATTATTCAAAGAAAAAAAGTTCTATAACCTATGAGTAATTCTCTACAACGATCAAGTGATGTCACATTCAAGGAGGCAACAAAATCTTTTAAATCCCACCTTAGCTTCTTCAACTGTTTGGCCTTTTCATTAGGATGTCTAACTTATATAGAAATCTGCCTCTCAGGGGGAAATGTCTTATTCCCATAACAGATAGCCATTTTGAGCCTGTATGTTGCATATAACATGTCTTTGTGTTCCATTTGAGAGAATTTTTGGAGAGACCATGTGGTCACAGGGAATGCTGCCACCATGATAAAGCCACCACATGTTCAATGCCATCTTACCACTCCCTGGAGATAGGTGATGCCATCTTGCAATCCTCTAGGAAAATTACAATTAACTTGTGGTTAAAATCCTCTAGATTAATATAGTTTCTGTACATGTTGTGTTTACTGCATTTGTTTGTTAAGGATTGGACAACGGGTAGAGTGTATTGGAGATCTCTTATAAACTACTTAGGAATCTAGCTGACTAATCTACTAAAGATAGTGACAAAAATTGATTTAAGAGCACACTCTGAATCTATGTGATTATTCTGTGTCATTTGTGCATTCTGTGTATGTCTCAGTCTGTCTCTTGTGTACTTGTGGCCACTAAATTTTGAGCTCATATGCATGCTTATATTCTTTGGCATGCCTAGATCAAAACATCTGTGTGTGTTTGTGTGTGTGTGTGTGTGTGTGTGTGTATAGATGTCTTTAGGATGTTTCTCAAGCTGGTTTTTTTATAAAGTTAATGTGTACAACTGTCTCAAAAGTTATCAAATGTTCTAATCCCAACCAGGCCTAACTATCCTATGCTTTAGGACAAAAATTTATGGACAATAATCTCTATTTCATTCTATCATGAGTGTAATTTACACTTAACTCTTTTATAATTAGGCTATTGACCATGTGTTCTTGTAGATTGCTATTATTAAAAAGATGACTTAATTCACTTTTCTTCCCAAGTCTTTTAAGGTATGAGGTTGCTAAGAGTTTTATTAAAAACAACATTATCTAAATTCGGGGTTTTACAAAGATTGCTATAAGTACAAATTAAGGTCTTAAAGCTTATAAGTTTATATGTGTGATTGGGTTGGTTATAGTTTAAAGTTTGTCTAAAAGTTTTCTAAGGTCAAAATTTAAGGTACTATTGTGTATTCAAAACAATGGGTTTCTGCTTTATCAAAATAACTATCAAGATCTTTTGGTGCTCACCTTCCAAAAGCTCACACTCCAAATGGGATAAAAAAAAAAACCATAAGCTTTTAAAAGTCTACAAAAACATAATTAATCCTAAAATATTAAATTGTGCATGTCATTAACTCCCAATGACTGAGCCTGTCATATTTAGGCTTCAGCTACATGCAGATCTACAACAACCCTGCTGTGTGTCCTAAGTCGCTCTGTTAAGTAACATCAGCAGTCTAGGATGTAATTTCTTAACAACATCTAAGCCATGGATCTCAGTCATTGGGTCTCCTAACTTTATGCTTACCCCTTACCTCTGTTTCTGTATCTAATCATTTGAAACATTAATTTTAATTGGTTTGTTATTAAAAAATGTACATGCTCCCCCATTTTTCTCAGTTTACAACCTGACTACAACCCCATGGCCTAATATAAAAACTGACCACAAGTGATAGGTTTATATTAGCCAAGCTTTCCTTGGTGCAGTTTGGATTTGATAGTTAATTTTGTACTGGTTACAACAGTTCATATTAAGATGTTTTCCTTCTAACACTCAACAGATAATCTTCCTGCATATTGTTATCTTTTCATTTTACATGTTGTTTTGGTAACAGCCTCTTTGCCCAGTGCATAATAGTTCTGATGTTTTAATAGTTGGGTCAACATTTAGGATCAGCATCCCATCTAAACCCTCATGCAGGGGTGGAAGAGATGGGCCCTTAGGAGAACGGTTGACTTCTCCTAAGAAGTGACAGGGCACCCTGTCACTTACCTGCTCACTTTCTCCAGAGATTTCTGATAGAAACAGGTTGGAGGGGCCTGTATTGAGGCTTTTTTTTTTTTTCATGGTTGTGCAGGTGCCTTTATTGTAATCTTTTAAAATTTTAAAAAATTTTATTGTTTTTACATTTACTCACATGTGTATATATTGTTTGGGCCACCTCCCTCCCCCACCCCCCACTTCTGAGCAAGAACCTGATTTGCCATCTTGTTCTCTGATTTTGTTGAAGAGAAAATATAAGAGATAGTAAAAAAAAAAAAGACATTGTTTTTGCTAGTTTGAGATAAAGATAGCTATACAGAGAGATTTCTAGTATTGTTTCTATGCACATGTACATTGCAACCCACATTGGTTTATCTCTGCCAGACCTCTTCACTACTTCCTGGTCCCCTTCTCATAGTAGCAGCCTCTGACAGTTTAAGATTACTATATTCTGTATTGAGGCTTTGAAGGTACAAGAAGGATGCTTCATGGATCCTGAAAGCTCTCATTCTCTCGAAAAGGACAACTTTCCTCCTTTCCTTTTCCTCTCCCTCACTCTCCACCAGCCAGCATAGGGAATTCCATTTGGGAGTCATTGTGCAGGGGTGGAGGGGTGAATGGACCTTCCCCCTTCCCTTCTCTCTTTCTCTTTCCACCCACCAGCATAAGGGAAGCTAACTTATTAATCTGGTTGTATCGTTAAGTACTGGAAGATGCTTTGATCTTGCTAGCCAAAAATAGGATGACTAGTTCTCTTCATGGCCCATTTAAAATGATTAACTGTCCTTTACATCCTTCCTAAACCCTAAGGTATTTTTCTAATAATACTAAAAAAAATGTTTCAAAATCATTTATAGAGTTAAAAATGTATGCATGTGAACAGCTATAGTTCTTTTATCTAATAAACATTCCAGCCCATAAGGTCTCTGACATTTCTGCTCTTTATAACAAATACTAAAAGTTCTGCCATTTAGGCCTAACATCTGTTTGTCAGCTAAATATTGGTTTGCCTGACATCTGTTCATCATGTAAACATTGGTTTATCTGACATTGGCTAGATAAACATTGTTTTATATATATGATATACAACTGGGCATCAAAACAGGGGATATTTAAAATTACTGATGCTGCCTTCCCCGAAGCATTGAAAAATTTAGGGTTTTAATTGTCAGTCCTGTATTAACAGTGCTGACAACCACTAACTTATTATTTTACCTAGCCAAAATTCAAGGTTTAAACTGTAATTAACCATGGTTATTTTAAGTTTTGTCATTACAGTTCTGATCCTTCAGGAGCATTTACAGGCAAGCCCATAAAAAATGACTCTGACAAGTGCTTACTATCAATCAGGACAGACATTCTTACATATTAGAGTCATTTTGTAGTTTCATTGTTACCCACTGATACTTTACAACAATTTAAAGGTGTTGGTAGACCCTTTATGGGACAAACAATTAGATAATTAAACCCAACCTAAGAGCTGTTTTTTGTTTTTTTCTAAAGTCTATTTATTGCCAATTTGGGCAAAAAGGTTGCATTGGCACTGACTTCTGATCTGTTTGTGTGTTATTCCCCCTCCTCCATGGGACAAAATCTGACTTTCTGGACTTTCTGGGGAAGCCACTCCTATACCAAGGGACAAAACTGCCAAACTGGCAAAATCTTCAGAGATGACAGTTTAGAGAAACTGTTTAAGAGGACGCAACCCTTCAAGTGGTCAGCATCCCTGAACTTCGTAAAGTGAGATTCAGCCACCCAAGACAGTTCAAAAGGACTGCACAAATGAGGGACTACTCCAGATCCAGATGGAGTCAACTATGCCAGATCTCTAAAAGTAACCAAAACCAAGAGGTTTTTAAAAAGGGAAGGCTCTTATGAATGTGCTCTAATATTTAAGCCTCCAAGGCTTCTGGCAAAAGGCAAACTCATATCTTTGGCCAAGGCCTTCTGTTCAAGCAAAGGCAATATAACTTTCAATGGTATCTTACTTCTGCCTATGGACACTGTGAGTCTTCTTTCTGTACAGAACTGACCCATTTACGTTTACTCTGTAATTGAACTAACAGCTGCCCCCAGTACACCTGGCCCCTAATGTAATCAGCCCTTAACTGACCACTAAAAATGACAGTCTAAAATAGATGGCCATCTGAGAGTTAAAATAATACAGATATAAATACCTGTAGGCAAAGTAACCATACGCCTCTCTGTCATTTTTCAAAATCACTGTATCATTCCTGCCTCACCTGGCAGGTTCCCTTCTGATGCTCCTATCATTATTGATGTTCAGGTCATGCCTTCTAAACCATATTTATCTCTTTCAGGATAAAAGCCTTTAAAACCATGACACAACAGAAGCATCAATTTCCAGAGGTGGATGAGATGCCTGTGAGCAATCTTGATTGGGCTGGACAAAGATTCAGACAACAAAAGTTACTGTTCAAGTTCCCAGGGACAGCAATAGGAAAGGAGCAATATTTCTGATAGGTAGGGTCTGTGGCCCCTTATCAGCTCGAAGCAGCTACCAAAGATAGACCACCCCCTTTCAACAACCCCTCGAAAAGAATGTTTGAAATATTGTTCCTCAGGGGGAGTTTGAGGCAGGCTAGGTTAGGTATAATCGGGGATTACTCCCCCTCTTGGCTCAAGGGCTCCTCCCCTAGCCCATAGGTGGGAGGAGCCAGGTGATGAAGTGTTGTCTCCCCACCTCAAGTTCAAGTGGTATAAAAACCACCGACCAAGAGACCTGGCCCTTCTTCTTCCCTTCCCTCACCTGGCAGAACGGGTGACTCCCCCTCCCTCAATAAAGCTATTCTCCCTCACCCCATCCACGTGTTCTGCTTGGATTCTGCCATTTGGAACGCACAGACCAAGATCTTCTGAAAACACTGTTTGCCAATAACAGTATCACTTGGAATAAGTCATGATGAGATAAAGATGTATTAAAATAAAAATGGACACCAGTTTAAACTTAACAAAGTTTACTTGAGGAAGAAAATGTTTCTTAGACCTGGGTAGCATGCCAGACTGAAAATGCCACAGACTGCTCTGCCATGTATGCAGTCTCTATCTACAGCCAGAATAAAGGAAGGAACATACATAAGGGTACAGTTCACTATGTACAGAGTCTGCTTTGGACCAAACCTTATCACCCAAGTACAGATTCAAGTATAGGAAAAACTTATTTCAGTTTAACAGGTGAATTCAACCACTAAAATAATAAAAGAAGTCAGGTGTACTGATGCATGCCAGTAATCCTAGCTATTCAGGAGGTGAAGGCAGGAGGATGGCCAGTTCAAGGCCAGCCACACAAAGTTAGTGATACTCTGTCTCAAAAATGAAAGCCAAACCAAACAAACATATTGTCACCCCCTCAAAAAAATGACTGGTGGTGTGGGTCAAGTGATGGTAGAATGCTTGCCTAGCATGAGGCCTTCGGCTCAATCTCCAGTATGCATGAAAAATAAAGTTAGAGCTAGTAAGTCTACAAAGGAGATAAAACAAATTCATAAAATTATTCCAATTAATTTAAGCTAATTTAAATTCAAACAACAGAAAGAGGAAAAATAGAAAGATGGATCAAATACCAAGATGACAGAATTAAAGCTAGCCATGACATGTAAGATTAAGTGTACATAGTCTGGTATGGCTTGGTTATGAAGTATCCCCCATAGGTTCATGTGTTGATGGAGTGGTCACCAATGCAGTGTTCAGTGGTGGGGCTTTTGGGAAGCAACTGACCATAATGAGCAAGCAAGGTAGGTAGGTAGTTAAAATTAGACAGTATAGCTAGGACAGAAGGGTCTCCATTATGACCTTCCTGTGACCTTAAAGGGCAGAAAGAAGGAAAAGCAGGATGGACCAGAATGAGGAAACTATGAGGACCAGTAGGAATTTCAAATCCCTATGTTTTAAAGGGTACCCTTCTGGTTGGCTCAGCCAACCAGAATACTGCTCTCTGCACACCTAATTAGCATAAAAAATTAGCAACACTATGGGATAAATGGATTAAAAACTTTAGACCATATCACTTCTCTGGCAACCTGTTTGGGACCTCTCCCTGTCTCATATGGGAGTTTTGTCCATACTCTTAATAAACATCTTGCCTAAGCACTCGCCTCCATTGTCCATGAACTGCATTTTTCACTTTGTATCTTCATGAGACAAAGAATTTGGTGTAAATCAGGTACCTGCTGCTGCTGAGCTAAAAAGAGCTCTGACTTAGCCAGTACCGCAAACTCTGACCCCACAAGAAGATTCCAGTTTCCAAAATAGAACCTTCCTATGGGCATATTATCATTAAAACAACAAGTATAGGGAACAGAGAAAGAATATTGAAGGCTGTAAGACAGAAAAAACAAATAATGTATAAAGGTAAACCCATCAAAATCACAGCAGATTTCTCAATGAAAACCTTAAAAGCAAGAAGGGCATGGAGTGAGGTATTTTGGGCATGGAATGAAAATAACCTCAGCCTTAGGATACTCTACCCAGCAAAACTATTGATTCAAAATTGACTCAAAATTCAAAATTGATTCAAATTGATTCATCTTTCAAAATTGATGGAGCAATAAAAATCTTCCATGATAAACAGAAACTAAAACAATACATGACCACCAAAACACCACTACAGAAGATTCTACTATGAATTCTGTACACAGAAGATGAAAGCAAAAAAAAAAAAACAAAAAACCACGAGAGGATGGGAAGTATTAAACCACAGGAGAAGAAAAGACAAGCAATTAGAGAGAAGCATGGATTTGACTGCAAACAATCAAATTCTTAAACAACAAAAACAACTAAATGGTAGGAATCACCACATACCTATCAATATTAACACTGAATGTTAATGGACTCAACGCCCCCATCAAAAGACACCATTTGGCAAACTGGATTAAAAAGGAAGATCTGACAATCTGTTGTTTACAAGAAACACATTTTATTGACAGAAATAAACACTGGCTTAGGGTAAAAGGCTTGAAGAAGATTTACCAAGCCAATGGCCCCCCAAAACAGGCAGGAGTAGCAATACTTATATCAGACAAAGTAGACTTCAAACTTACATTGGTCAAATGAGACAAAGAAGGACACTTCATGTTAATAAAAAGGGCAGAACATCAAAAGGAAATAACAATTATCAACCTATATGCATCCAATTTCATCAAACATACACGAAAGGACTTAAAGCACATATAGACTCCAACACAGTGGTAGTGGGAGACTTTAATACCCATCTATCACCAATAGATAGGTAACCCAATAAAAAATCAACAAAGAAATCTTAGAACTAAATGACACCATAAACCAAATAGATCTAACTGATGTCTATAGAATATTTTATCCAACAACAATAAAATATACATTGTTCTCAGTGGCTCATGGAACTTTCTCCAAAATAGATCATATCTTAGGGCACAAAACAAGCCTCAACAAATATAAGAAAATAGAAATAACTCCCTGCATTCTAACTGATCACAATACATTAAAACCAGAACTCAACAACAAAAGCAACAGCATAAAATATGCAAATAATTGGAGGCTGAATAACACATTGCTCAACAATCAGTGGGTCATAGAAGAAAAAAGAAAGGAAATCAGAAGGTTCCTGGAAGGTAATGAATATGAAAACAGACTTACCAGAACCTATGGAACACAAAAAAGGCAGTCCTAAGAGGAAAATTTATAGCCATGCGTGCATATATTAAAAGAAAGATCTCAAATAAATGACCTAATGCTATATATCAAACTCCTAGAAAAACAAGAACAAGAGAAAGAGAGAAATAATAAAAATAAAGATCAAAATTAATGAAATGGAGACAAAAAAAAAAAAAAACCCAAAGAATCAATGAAACAAAAAGCCAGTTCTTTGAAAAAAATAAACAAGATTGACAAGCCCCTGGCAAATCTTACTAAAATGAGGAGGGAAAATATCCAAATTAGTAAAATCAAAAATGAAAAAAGAAGAGATAACAACAGACACTAAGGAAATCCAGGGAATCATCAGCGACTACTTTGAGAAACTATATTCCAATAAATTAGAAAATCTTGAAGAAATGGACAAATTCTAGGTACCATGACCATCCAAAACTAAGCCAAGAGGATATTAACCACCTAAACAGATCTCTAACATGTAATAAAATTGAAGCAGCAATAAAGAGTCTCTCAAAAAGAGAAAAGTCCAGAACCTGACAGATTCTCAGCTGAATTCTAACATACCTTCAAAGAAGAACTAATACCAACACTCCTTAAACTTTTCCATGAAATAGAAAGGGAAGGAACACTGCCTAACTTATTCTATGAAACCAGTACTATACTCATCCCAAAACCAGACAAGGAAACATCCAAAAAGGAGAACTATAGACCAATTTTCTTAATGAACATCAATGCAAAAATCCTCAATGAAATAATGGCAAACTGAATCCAACAACATATCAGAAAGATCATTCACCATGACCAAATTGACTTCACCCAGGGATACAGGGATGGTTCAACCTACACAAATCTATAAATGTAATACAGCACATTAATAGAAGCAAAGACAAAAACCACTTGATCATCTCAATAGATGCAGAAAAAGCCTTTGATAAGATTCAACACAACTTCATGAGAAAAGTTTATGAAAACTAGGAATAGAAGGAAAGTACCTCACCATTAAGAAGGCTATATATGACAAACCGATAGCCAACATCACACCTAATGGGGAAAAACTGAAACCATTTCCCCTAAAGTTAGGTATGAGACAAGGATGCCCACTCTCTCCACTCCTATTCAACATAGTTCTGAAATTCCAAGAAGAAATAGAAGGAATATAAATAGGTAAAGAAATAGTCAAAGTATCTCTATTTTCAGATGACATGATCCTATCCCTCAAAGACCCAAAAAACTCCACCCAAAACTCCTAGACACCATAAATAGCTTAGGAAAATCAGTAGACTTTCTATACAACAACAATGAACAAATTGAGAAAGAATATAGGAAAATAATTCCATTTACAATAGCACCCCCAAAAGTCAAATACCTAGGAATAAATTTAACAAAGGATATAAATGATCTCTACAAGGAGAACTACAAACCACTGATGAAAGAGATCCAGGAAGACTATAGAAGATTGAAAGATTTCCCATGATCACGGATTGGCAGAATCAACATAGTAAAAATGGCTACACTACCAAAAGCAATCTACATGTTCAATGCAATTTCCATCAAAATCCCAATGAAATTCATCACAGAAATTGAAAAATATACCCTAAAGTTCATTTGGAGACACAAAAGACCACAAATAGCCAAGGCAATATTGAGCAAAAAGAGCAATTCTGGAGGTATCACAATACCTGACTTCAAACTATACTACAGAGCCATAGCAATAAAAACAGCATGGTACTGGCACAAAAACAGATATGAAGAACAGTGGAACAGAATAGAGGATCCAGATATGAATCCACACAGCTATTTTTGACAAAGGGGCCAAAAACATACAATGGAGTAAAGACAGCCTCTTCAACAAATGATGTTGGGAAAAGTGGTTATCTACCTGCAGAAAAGTGAAACTACATCCATGCCTGTCACTCTGTACTAGTATCAACTCAAAGTGGATTAAGGGCCTTAATATCAGACCTGAAACCTTGAAGTTAGTATAGGAAAGAGCAGGAAACACTCTGGAAGCAATAGGGATAGGCAAGGACTTCCTCAGTAGAACTCCATCAGCCCAGCAACTAAGAGAAAGGATGGACAAATGGAACTACATGAAATTTAAAAAGTTTCTGCATAAGAAATGGTCTCTAAATTGAAGAGACCACCAACAGAGTGGGAGAAAATATTTGCTAGCTATATCAGACAAAGGACTGATAACCAGAATATTCAGGGAGCTCAAAAAACTAAAATCCCCAAAAATTAATGAACCAATAAAGAAGTGGGCAACTGAACTAAACAGAACTTTTTCAAAGGAAGAAGCCCAAATGGCCAAAAACACATGAAAAAGTGCTCACCATCCCTGGCCATAAAGGAAATGCAAATCAAAACCATGCCAAGATTCCACCTCACTCCTGTTAGAATAGCTACCATCAAGAACACCACCAACAACAAATGCTGGCGAGGATGCAGGGAAAAAAGATCCCTTATACACTGCTGATGGGAATGTAAGTTAGTACAACCACTTTGGAAAACAACATGGAAGCTTCTTAAAAAACTAAACCTGCCATATGATCTAGAAATATGATTCTTAAGACTATAACTGAAGGAATGTGACTCAGGTTATTCCAAAGGCACTGCACACCCATGTTTATTGCAGCACTATTCACAGTAGCCAAATTATGGAAACAGCCAAGATGCCCCACTACAGACAAATGGATTAAGAAAATGTGGTATTTATACACAATGGAATTTTACTCAGCCACAAAGAGGAATGAAATTTTATTAATTGCAAGTAAATGGATGGAACTGGAGAACATCATCTTAAGCAAAGTTAACCAGGCTCAGAAGGCCAAAAAATGCACGTTCTCCCTTATGTGTGGATTATAGGTCTAAAACAAATGCAGTAATATTATTGGACATGTGCACAGGAGGAATAGGGAAAGGGAACGAAACCTAAAACCTGAATGTGGTTGATGTGCTCACTATAGAAGAGTGAATAAAGTAATCGTAAACTGGCAGAGGGCACTGTGAGAAGGGGACAAGGAAGTAGTGAAGTGGTCTTGCAGAGATGAACCAATGTGGGTTGTAATACGCATGTGCATGGAAGTTATGCTGGGACTCTCTTGGTATAGCTATCTTTATCTCAAACTAGCAGTAACACATATCTTTCTTATTGTCTTTCTCTTCAACAAAATCAAAGAAAAGGACAGAACAGGTTCGGCTCAGAAGTGGCGGGGCGGGGGGTAAGGGGTTAGAGTGGGAGAAGGGGAATGTAGCCCAAACAATGTATACACATGAAAGTAAATGTAAAAATGATAAAATAAAAGGAAGAGAGAGAGAGAGAGAGAGAGAGAGACCGAGAAAGAAAAGAAAAGAAAGAAAGAAGGAAAGAAAAAAGCAAATTAGATTTTGGTTTTTATAAAGGCTCTGACATAATCAGTGGGCTAACCCATTGATGAATTCAGAGTGGAATGGGCTACTAGGAGGTAGAGCCAAACTGGCAGAAGTGGGTCACTGGGATGTGAGACTTTGAAGGATGCATCTTGTCTTCTTCTCTCTCTGTCTCTCTCTCTCCTTCTTCTTGGCAAGGAACCTCTGCCATAGGCTTCCTCTGTCATGATGTTCTACCTCACCACAGCTGGCAATGAGTCAGCTGACAATGAATTGAAACCGTGAGTCAAAATAAATCTTTCTTCCCATAAACTGTTTCTGTCAGGTGTTTGTCACACTGATGAAAAACTGACTAACACATAGGCCAAATAGCCCAATTAAAAGATGGAGATTGTCAGACTGAATAAAAAAGCAAGACCCAGCTTGATGCTACCTGTAAGAAATGCATGTTAAATAGATAGAAACAAGCAGGTTAAAAGTAAGAGTTTTGATAAAGAAATACCATGCCAACACTAGTCAAAAGGAAGGTGGAACAACTGAGGATTTGACTCTGGGCCAAAACCCTGCATTTGAATTTTCAAGGTTGGCATTACAAAGGCTTGACCTCATACGCCTTCCCACCAGGTAATCTCCCTGGACTCTCAGGAGGAGCTGCCCTCCACCCCACTCATGCACAGTCAGTGCAATGCAGTATCTGGTGGTGAGGCAGGACAGATAGATGAGGAGATAGGAAAATTATATTATTGTAAATAAATAGTAAAAGGGGCAGTATCCAACACTGGAATGAGTAAAAACTGAAAAGCCAGATAGCTAGCCCCCTCACCTACCTCCTTTTACATGTCAAGTTTCAAGAACAAGAAGACTTTAAAGGGCTATCTGCAGCTGCCTTCCTCTTTGAGATGCAAACAAGTTGCAAGTCTCCTTAAATGGGTAGAGGGACAGCAAAATGAAAGGCATGTCTAGCAAAAAAAAAAAAAGTCCTAAAGCACACCTGTTGCCCCTGTGCTTTGGGTAGGCCTAGATGACATCTTCCTATTTTAGCACTCATCTTAGCTACCCAGACCCACCGTCTTAATGATTACAGGTTGCTAGACATGACCACATGTATTCCCCCTGCTCCAAAAGTATAAGACTACAGTTTAGAACCACCATTTGGAATATTTACTCCCACTTTCTGTGTGGGGAGCAAGAAATGTGTCCTCTCCCTCTCCACTTTATTCTGCTATACCAAAATAAATCCTTGCGAAAACTTCTAGCTTGTGCTACTCTCCTTTCTGTGAGACTTGAAATTCTTTTCTTGAGACTTGAGGATCTCAAGTAACTGTTATTTTATGTGGAATCTGGGAAGTTGAGGGAGCCCCTCACCTATTCTCCAATAACAGAGGGATCCCACTTGGCCCTTCTCCTGCCCTGTGCTCTCCCTCATTACAACAGTCCTAGCCCAGGTGCCTCCATTTACATGATCTTTCTCAGATGCCTCAGCTGGGACCATCTTTTGTGAAGGCCTTGAAGACACTTCTCCATTCTGATTAAGTATTCAGTATTTTTCCATTCCTAGTCCTCCTTTTACACTACTTATCTATCATTTCACCCCCTACCACAGAATCCATAAAATTCCAGAAATACCAAGAACCTTTTCTTTCTTTTTTTTGCTGGGGTTTGAACTCAGGGCCTACACCTTGAGCCCTTTTTGGTGATTTTTTTTTTTTTTTGAGATAGGGTCTTGCAAACTATTTTTGGCTTTGAACTATGATCCTCCTGATCTCTGCCTCCTGAGTAGCTAGGATTACAGGCGTGAGCCACCAGCCCAAAAATCTTTTGTTTTAAAGAAGAAATTCAAATGGCCAGAAAACACATGAAAAAATGCTCACCATCTCTAGCAATAAAGGAAATGCAAATTAAAACCACGCTAAGATTCCACCTCACCCCTGTTAGAATAGCCATCATCAGCAACACCACCAACAACAGGTGTTGGCGAGGATGCGGGGAAAAAGGAACCCTCTTACACTGTTGGTGGGAATGTAGACTAGTACAACCACTCTGGAAAAAAATTTGGAGGCTACTTAAAAAGCTAGACATGGATCTACCATTTGATCCAGTAATACCACTCTTGGGGATATACCCAAAATACTGTTACTCCAGAGGCACCTGCACACCCATGTTTATTGCAGCACTATTCACAATAGCCAAGTTATGGAAACAGCCAAGATGCCCCACCACTGATGAATGGATTAAGAAAATGTGGTGTCTATACACAATGGAATTCTATGCATCCATGAAGAAGAACGAAATGTTATCATTCGCTGGTAAATGGATGGAATTGGAGAACATCATTCTGAGTGAGGTTAGCCTGGCACAAAAGACCAAAAATCGTATGTTCTCCCTCATATGTGGACATTAAATCAAGGGTAAACACAACAAGGGGATTGGGCTATGAGCACATGATAAAAGCGAGAGCACACAAGGGAGGGATGAGGATAGGTAAGACACCTAAAAAATTAGCTAGCATTTGTTGCCCTCAACACAGAGAAACTAAAGCAGATACCTTAAAAGCAACTGAGGCCAATAGGAAAAGGGGAACAGGTACTAGAGAAAAGGTTAGTTCAAGAAGAATTAACCTAGAAGTTAACACCCACGCACAGGAAATCAATGTGAGTCAATGCCCTGTATAGCTATCCTTATCTCAACCAGCAAAAACCCTTGTTCCTTCCTATTATTGCTTATAATCTCTCTACAACAAAATTAGAAATAAGGGCAAAATAGTTTCTGCTGGGTATTGAGGGGGGGGAGGGAAGGGGTGGAGTGGGTGGTAAGGGAGGGGGTGGGGGCAGGGGGGAGAAATGAACCAAGCTTTGTATGCACATATGAATAATAAAAGAAAAAGGAAAAAAAAAAAGAATCTTTTGTTTGGCACGCCCTCTCTCTCCGACTGCAGAGAGACAATCCTGTCTATGATAATACATGGGAGTGGAGGATGTATATATGGGGAAAGTTCTCCCTTATTCCTGTTTTGCCTCTTGCTTACACTTGTGCAGTAAGCGAAAAAAGTCTTCCACTTGCCAGTTTTCTTAATTGACACCTCCACTCTTGTCTTAATTGACATTTATACAACCCAACAATAGCTGGGTACACATAGATCATTTACAAAGACAGACTACATTCTGAGCCATTAAACAATTCTCCATGCATGTAAAAAGATTCAAGTTCTGCAAATATGTTCTTTGGCCACAAAGGAATTAAATTAGAAACCAATAACAGAGACATAGCTGCAAAATACTCAAATACTGGAATGCCACTAACACAGTGCTGTGGGAAAATTTTATAGCATCATATAACTATTTTACAAAAGAAGAAAAGACTCAAAGCAATTACTTTAGCATCCATCTTAAGAAATTAATTTTGAAAACACACGAATTAAGTCAAAGTAAGTTAGACAACTGGAAATAATAAAGAACAGAAGTCAATTAAATAGAAAGCAGGAAATGATAGAGAAAAATCAAGGCTGATTCAAAAACAAAGCTGGTTCATTGACAGAAAAAATAAAATTATAAATCTCTAGACTAATTAGGAAAAAATAGAAATGATCAACATTAGGAATGGGAGAGATGACATCACTAGTTTCTACATACATCAAAAGGATAAGAAGGTAATTTTTTTTGTAAAACTTTTGCTCACAAGTTTTACAATTGAGATGAAACTGACAAATTTCCTGAAAAAAAATCCCCCCACAAAATACTAAAGCTCAGTAGAGAAGAAATAGATAATATGAATAGCCTTATATTTTTAAAGAATTCAATTTGTAGTTAAAACCCTTCCCAAAAAGAAAATTCCTGACCTACATGGTCTCACTGGTGAGTTCCACCAAACATTTAAGGAAGAAATAATACTAGTTATATATAAACTAATCTGGGAAATTGAAGAGGTGGGAATACTTCAATGAGATCAGAGTTACCCGGAAACCAAAACCATATGAACACATTATAAGAAAAGACAATATTCTCAATGAACATAGAAGAAAAGTGTTTAAACAAAGATCTAGCAAGACAACCCCCAAAATACATTAAAAAAATTATAGTATAACCATTTAGAATTTTTTCCAGGAATGCAAGCTTTTTTAACATTGGCAATATATCAGTACAATCCCCTAGTAACAAAAAAGAAAAACTATATGATCTTCTCAATATACACAGAAAAAGCATTTGACAAAGCTAACACCTATTATTAAAAACTCTTAGCAAACTAAGCATAGAAGGAAACTTCCTCAAACTGATAAAAGACATCTATAAAACTTATTGCTACCATGTCTTAATGGCAAAAATCAAGCTTGGGCAAAATGTAGTGAGATGCTGTCTCAATGTAGCAGGAAGAGGGCCAGAAAAGAAGCAAGCAAGTCTGTGTCTTGATAATGTAGCAGGGGGTAGGGGATGGCATAGCAGGGAGACACAACTTAAAGAATCTAAATGTGAGGAAGGTCATGTAGCACTGGGGTGAAGTAGTCAATAGAGTTGCATGCAACATGTAGGGGTTAAACCTTGCTTTTTGCTTCTGTAACCTGCTTGCAAGGGTATATAAGGTGAGATCCCTTTGTTCTTGGGGCTCAGCTATTCGAGACAAGTCTGCTGAGCCTGTGCCAGCACAATAAAATGTTTCTTCCTGCTGCATTTCCTCAGTGTCCTGTGTCTCTGTTCAAGAGTCCCACAACATTTCTTGAGGCTCATGCCCAGGATTTTGGAGATGGTGGTTTTCACGTCCCTTGTCACCAGGGTGCATACCCTGGATGCTGGGAGAAGTGATCCTGCCAGGTGCCAACAGATGGTTTGATCTGGAGGAGGGACTTGTCCTGCTGGTGAGTTGGGGTGAGGGTCTTGGATGTACAATGGAACCCAGTGAGGCACAGGAACCAGAGAGGGAGTGCCACCTGTCAGACTGGTAAGAACTTGGGTTCAAATATTAGCCTGCCCCTAAGTGGCAGAAGGGGAATTTGATCAACTCCCGGGGTCACTTGGGTAACTTTGAGCGAAAGTGAAACTGACTTCTAGGCACTGGGTGTGGGGTGGAAAGGTTGGATGCCTGCATGTGCATTTGTGTGAATGAGATGTAGCTGGGCTACAAAGCAAGTGCAGAGCCCCAATGCACAGGTCTGTGGTGAACTTGTATGGTCTAGGGGGAACACGAACCGTCTCTGGCCCGGGGTTTATATGGACTCACTATGGCTAAGAGACACCTAAAGCTCTTTGAGGGGTAAAGCTGGAGACAGACAAAGTGAGTGGTGTTATTTGTTCTCTCATGTGTTAGAGCAGAGGACCCCTTACCTCCTTTCCTTAACCTTCATTCTGTCCATTTCCATCTCTGTCTTAACATCTGGTAACAGGAGGAATGAGGGGAGGTCAGAGTAAAAGGAACCCCCTAGGGCACATTCTTAAGAACTTTAAAAAGGGATTTAATGGAGATTGCAGAGTCAAGCTGACTCCCGGTAAACTTAAAGAACTTCTGTGAAATAGACTGGCCTGCCTTCAGTGTGGGATGACCCTTGGAGGGGTCATTAGACAAGGTTATAGTCAATAGAGTTTTTGAAGTGGTTGTAGGGGATCCTGGACACCCAGATCAGTTTCCCTATATTAATTGCTGGCAGGATGCAGTCCTCAGTCAGCCCATGTGGCTAAGGCCCTGTCTAGAGGAATCATGTAGTATTATGATAGCTAGGGTGGCCACAGGCTCCAAATGTAGGGAAAAACCTACAAAGCTCGAACAACCCATATTAGTGGGGGACCCTGAGGAAACCCCATCCCCTTGCACTACTGTACCCACCTTTGCCACTGCCCTCTGCCCCCTCACCTCCACCTTTGGAAGGGGAAGCAGCATCAGATGGGGGAAGACCTAGAAGCAAATATGCTTACAAGGCTGGGCCCAGGAGTCCTTGAGACTGCAACAACCCCAACTTCCTCAGGTCTCTTGAACCTCATGCTCCCTCTGAGTCTGCCAGTCCTTATGCCACAGCCCCCTGGCCCCTGGGTTCAATCAGGAACATTTGAACATCCCCAACATGAGCCTCACCACCACCCCTGGGACCCATCACCTTGCAAATGCCCCTGAGGGAGACCCGAGACCCAATGTATTATGACCAGCATGGTCAGATATAAGGAGGAAGGCAGACATTTATCTACCAGCCCTTTACCACCACAGACCTCCTGAACTGGAAACATTATACCCTCTCTTTTGTGGAAAAGCCTCAGGCTCTGATTGATTTGATGCAGTCACATCCAGATTCATAAACCCACCTGGACAGACTGTCGACAGCTTCTCCTGAGGAGTGATTCCGTGTAACGTCGGCAGCTCTAAAGTGGTTAGACTATGCCCCCAAGAGCACCCTAAATCCCAAGCATATGCTCAAGCTCATTTCCCTAAGGAAGACCCCCCACTGGAACCCCAATGATGACCAAGACCACCAGAGGCTTGAACAGTATCAGGAGGCACTACTGGGGGCATGAAGGACGGAGGAACGAAGCAAACGAACATGAGCAAAACAACAGAGGTCCTCCAAGGCCAGATGAGAGTCCAGCCAGTTCTATGAGCGCCTGTGTGACGCCTTCCATTTGTATATCGCCTTTGACCCAGAAGCCACTAAAAACCAGCGGATGATTAACACCACTCTTGTTGGCCAGGTTCCGGGGGGACATAAGGTGAAAATTGCAGAAACTGGAGGGATTCACTGGAATGAACACCAGTCAGCTTCTGGAGGTGGCCACAAAGGTTTTTGTCAATCATGATCAGGAGGCTAAATGGGAGGCTGACAGGAAGATGAAAAGGAAAGTGGACCTCCTTGCAGCAGCCCTTGTTGCTGAGCAGTCAGGTGGGCCCCAGTGAGCTAATCCAGGCAGAGGCAAAGGCAATCACTGCAGATGGCAACCAATGCTCCCAGGATGCCCCCGCTCTAGGGAGGAACTAGGGTGAAATCAATGTACCTTTTTTGTCAGGAAGGGCACTGGAGAAATGAATGCCTCCAATAGTTTGGGAACTCCCAGAAGGACCCCCAGACCAGAGGCAGAGGCCAAGTTGTTGAAGGAAAGTTTCAGCCAGCTCAGGGGAAGGGCAGCCCCTGGGAGGAAGACATTATCAGGCTGGCAACTTTTGAGGATTACGAGGAGGACTAGGACAGACTGGGCTCCATTCTACTGGGCCCCCAGGAGCCCATAGTCCAAATGAAGATAGGGGGCTGTCCTATTGACCTAATGGTGGACAGTGGCACAACCCATTCAGTTGTAACCCAACCCATGGGTTCCCTTTCAGAGAGACATGCAACCATTGTCGGTGGTGCCACAGGGATCAGATCCGCCACCCCTTCCTAGCATCTAGAAAATGTAACCTTGGAAAACATGAAGTGAAACATGAGTTCCTCTATCTTCCTGATTGTCCTGTAGCCTTGATGGGCAAAGACTTGTGTAAACTAAGGGCACAGATAACCTTTGACTCTAATGACACAGCAGCCTTGAAGCTGAGGGGGCCTGAAGCCAAGGTTCTAACCCTCATGGTTGCACAGGAGGAAGAATGGCAACTCTATGCCTCTAAGAAAGAGATCCCTGAAATTCCAGAGCTTCCCTATAAGATTTCAGGAGTATATGCTGAGGACAACTCCCCTGGACTGGCTCAGAACATACCTCCGTTGGTGGTAGAACGAAAGCCAGGAACCACTCCTGTTAGCCAGAAGCAATATTACACTCCTCATAAGGCCCAAGTTGGAATCAAGAAACATCTTGACAGGCTCCTAAAGTATGGAATCTGTCAGCCTAGTCAGTCTCCCTGGAACACTCCCTTACTGCCTGTTCAAAAGCCAGAGACTGAGGACTTCAGGCCAGTTCAGGACCTCTGTGCAGTCAACTAAGCAACTGTTACTCTACACCCCGTGGTCCCAAGCCCCTACATGCTCTTGGGCTTTATCCCAGCTAAGACAAAGTTCTTTATCTGCCTGGACCTTAAGGACACATTTTTCTGCATCTGCCTGGCCCCACAGAGCCAACCCATCTTTGTCTTCTAATGGGAAAAATCCCAAAAATGCAGAAAAGGGACAACTAACCTTTTTTTGAAACAAAGTTTCAAAATTCGTTCACTATTTTCAGAACTGCCTTGGTATCCAACCTCAAATCCTTTCCAGCAGACCAGCATGGCTGCACACTCCTCCGGTACATAGATGATCTCCTGCTGGCTTGATCAACTTGGGAGGACTGTATGGAAGAGTCTTGCCTTCTCCTTTCTCTTTTATGGAAGGCAGAATACAGTCTCTAGGAAAAAATCCCAGACTGGCCAAAACACTGTCAAACACCTCAGCTTTCACCTGTCCCAGGGGCAATGTGCAGGCTTGGCCCTGAGAGGAAACAGGCTTCTGTTCCATCCCAGCCCCTAAGACCTGCTGTCAAATCAAGAGAGTTTTTGGGAGGTGCAGGTTTCTGCTGAATCTGGATCCTTAATTACTCCCTCTTGGCCAAACCCTCTATGAAGCCACAAAGGGTGGAGAATGGGAACTCTTAGTATGGGGGGAAGAACAATAGAAAGCCTTTAAAGAGATCAAGAGGGCATTCACAAATCCTCTGCTCTAAGCCTGCCAGATGTGATGAAGCCCTTTTTCTTGTATGTCCATGAGTGAAAGTGGACAGCTATTGGGGTCTGGACTCAGCTACTAAGCTCCTGTTATCTTCCAGTGGCTTATTTGTCAAAACAACTCGATGAAGTCTCCCAAGGCTGGCCACCTTGCCTGCATGCCCTAGTAGCCATTGCTGCCCTGGTGGCAGAAGAAGAAAAACTCACTTTGGGGGAAGAACTCCCAATCCAAGTTCCCTACTCTGTCTTGACCCTTATGGAATATAAAGGAAATTATTGGCTAACAAACTCCCAAACTGTCAGATACCAAAGCATGTTATGTGAAAACCCGCGCATCTGGCTGGGGGTTGTTTAGACTCTAAACCCAGCCACCCTGGTACTGGTTGATTCAGGCCCCCTGGAGCATGACTCCTTAGAGGTTATGGATGAGGTTTTCTCAAGCTGGCCACATCTAACTGATCAGCCTATTGGCCATCCAGACGTTGAATATTTCAAAGAGGGCAGCAGCTTTGTCTGGGATGGCATGTGCTTTGCCAGGTATGTGGTGGTGACTCTAGACTCAGTCATTGAGGTCCACCCACTGCCAGTTGGAACTTTTGCACAGAAGGCTGAACCTGTCACCCTAACGTGAGCACTCAGTTCACTGCAGGAGTACAGGTAAACATCTACATTGACTCCAAGTATGCCTTCACAACCATTCATGTTCAAGGGGCCTTATATAAAAAGAGAGGACTCATTAACTCAGGAGGAAAATGTATCAAGTATGGGTAGGAAATCCTTGAACTGCTAGATGCTGTTTGGGCCCCTAAATGGGTAGCAGTTATGCACTGCTGAAGACACCAAAAGGGAGAGACAACAATTGTCTGAGAAAACTGGAAAGCTGATAGGGAAGCCAAACGAGCAGCTCTCACAGGAGGACAAACTTCAACCTCACTGATGGCTGCCTTGTTCCTGTGTCCTTTATCTGAATGAGATCCACAGTACACATCACAAGAACAGGTTTGGCTTAAAATTGAATGAGGAAGATTTCTGCTGGATGGGTGGTGGAAATTTGCAATGGCTGCATTGCCATTCCTGAGTCGCTGGCACCTGCATTTGTCAAGCAGTTCCATGAAGGGACTCACTCATGGTGGACAGCTCTTGAGGCCACGTTGACCCAGTATTTTTATGTCCCCAAGCTCTCCAGCATAAGTAAGACAGTATGTGAAAGATGTAGCCTGTGTGCCAGAAACATTCCCCAGCAGGGGCCAAACCCAGGTGCAGAATATTGGAGGTACTCCTTTTGAGAACTTGATTGTAGATTTCACTGAGATAACATGGGCCAGAGGATGCAGATATCTACTGGTGTTTGTCTGTACCTTCTCAGGATGGGTGGAAGCCTTCCTTACTCTAACTGAGAAAGCCTGGGAAGTGTCCAGATGCCTGTTAAAAGAGATCATCCCTTGGTTCCGAATACCTGTGTCTATTGGATTTGACAATGGGCCAGCTTTCATGGCTGAGGTGGTACAATTGGTGGCTAGGGGCCTAGGGCTAACTTGGAAGCTGCACATGGCCTACAGACCCTAGAGTTCAGGGAAAGTAGAATGTATGAACAGGACTCTAAAGTTGCAGTTGGGAAAATTATGTCAGGAGACCCACTTACAATGGGATCAGTTATTGCCAATAGCCTTACTCAGGATCAGGTCTAGCCTTACCAAGCAGACAGGGCTCTCTCCTTTTGAAATTCTTTTTGGGCGCACACCCCCTTTAGTCAGAGCCTATGAGGGGACCTTGGGGAAATAGGTGACCTCACCCTAAGAAAGCAGATCCAGGCACTTAGGTTGACTCTCAAAAATCAATGACTGGGTCTCGGAGAGACTTCCCATTAGCCTGACAACTCCTACCCTTATAACTAGGAGATGCCATCTGGGTAAAGGAATGGAATGTCCAACCATTAACGCCTCATTGGAGAAGCTCTTCTGTCATTATTTTGTCGACTCTTACAGCAGTTAAAGTTGCAGAAATTGCCCCTTGGATCCACCACAGCCGAGTAAAACCAGCCTCTCTCAAATGGGAATGCATCCCTGACCATGCATCCCTGACCTTCCATAATGCCCATACCCTTCCCCAATAGGACTCTGCTCTGCAGGAGACAACAGGGGACCATGAATGGTCTACAGCCCTGCTTTAGTCACACCAGAAGCTGACTAGTCTATGCACAGCAGAAGCTCAAACATGGGATGTGTCTGTTTTCCTCTACAAGCTTGGACTCTTACTTTTTGGATTGGCCCTTACAAGGTTTCCCCCATGTACTGAATGTTCTAAGAGAGCCTCTGGTGGGATCTCTGCACAACCATACTTTGTATTATACACCCACAAACAGGTAGGATGTTACATGGGCTCATATACTACTCAGGTTTGCAAGGTTGCTGGTAGGCAATACTGGAAGTCCCAGAGTAAGGGGACTGTGGACTTATTTGGGATATTGGGGAAGCTCTGATTGTGGGGGTGTCCAGGATCTAGCTTGGGAACAACTTGTTAGTGAGATAGCACGCCAAGTGTCAAAGGTACTCTCACCCAGACCGGGGCCAGCTGTCAATCAAAGTGCTGCGCCACTGTATAATAAAATCAGAAGCAAATTAGGCAGAGGATTAGATCTCCCAACAATAAGAAAGTACCTTTTTGTAGACCTGGCAGAAATGATTGCTAAAGAACTAAATGTATCAAACTGCTAGGTGTGTGGAGGTGCTCTCATGAGTGAGGAATGGCCTTGGAAAGGGACCAGTTTAAGTGCTTACCAACTTTTATTGTGGAACCAATCTATAACTAGACAAGAGAATAACTGACCTCAGACCTGGATTCTCATATCAGAGGTAATTGGGGAAGAATGTATCAAAAGAACCAGGCCAGGATATGAAAGGTGGGTGGGAGAAACCCCTTGTAAGAGGGTACTTTCTTGGAATGGGACTTATCTAACCTGGTGGCCCAATGGGTCTACACGGTATTAGGCATAGTCCCCATTGGAAAACTGTTCCCAATGTCATGATTCTCCAACCAATGACAGTCTCTTAAATTGTTCTACTACTGGCAAGGTGAACCCATTCCAAGGCATTCCTGAGATTGGCAAATATTGGAATAGCCTCACCAGGGGGGTGGAGGGCACCAGATGGGTTATTTTGGATATGTGGGAAGTGAGCTTATACCAAACTCCCTAGGACTTGGAAGGGAAGCTGTACTATCAGAGTTATCCAGCTGGGGTTCTTCCTCTTGCCCAATCTCCAAGGCGAACAGTTGGGGGTTCCCCTTTATGAATAAAAAGGAACCTTGAGGTGGAGGGCCAACAGAAATGGGGAGAAGACAAATGGCTTCCCCAAAATATTATCAAGACCTATGGACCAGCCACCTGGGCACAGGATGAGAACTGGGGTTACTGGACTCCTATGTATATGCTCAACAGAGTTATTAGGTTATAGGCAGTCATGGAACTTATTACCAACCAGACTGCCTCTACCCAAGAGCTGCTGGCCAAGCAACAGACCCAAATGCGAGCTGCTGTATATCAAAATCACCTGGCTTTGGATTATCTTTTAGGTTGGGGGGGGAGTATGTGGCAAGTTCAACTGATCAGACTGTTGCCTCCAGATAGACGACAACAGTCAAGCAATAACAGAAATTGCCACTAATATTAGAATGAAGGCACATGTACCTGTATAGGTGTAGAAAGGATGGGACCCGGATAGTCTGTTTGGTGGATGATTCTCTGCCCTGGGCGGATTCAAAACCCTGATGGGGGCAGTGGGTCTAGTCCTAGGAGCATGCCTAATGTTACCCTCCCTGGTTCCCCTAGTATTGCGCTCTATCAGGGCCATTATGGAGGCCACTACAGAAAGAAAAGCAGCCGCCCATATAATGATGCTGTGGAAATATAAACCCCTAAATCAGGATGAAGCTCTTTGACACTAGGTGGCTCTGAGCAACAAAGTGGGGAATAATGCAGCAGGAAGAAGGGCCAAAAAGAAGGAAGCAAATCTGTGTCCTGATAATGTAGCAGGGGGGAGGGGATGGCATAGCAGGGAGATAAAACTTAAAGAATCTAAATGTGAAGAAGGTCATATAGCACTGGGGGTGAAGTAGCCAATAGAGTCACATGCAACCATATATGGGTTAAACCTTGCTTTTTGCTTCTGTAACCAGTTTGCAAAGGTATATAAGGTGAGACCACTTTGTTCTTGGGGCTCAGCCTTCAGACTGAAGTCCAATGAATCTGTGCCAGCACAATAAAACGTTGCTTCCTGCTGAATTGCCTCCATGTCCCGTGTCTCTGTTTGAGAGTCCCACAACATGAAAACAAAATATGCTGGAGGTTATGGCTCAAGTGAACTCAGGTCCTGAGTTCAAATCCCAGTACTATAAAAAAAACTTTATTAAAATAGATTTGAAATAGAATAGAATAATATTGGGTCAGGGATATAGCTCGGTGGTAGAACACTTCCATAGCATGGGTAAGGCCCTGAATTTCATGCCTAGCACTGCCAACAAACAACAAAAACAAATTTTTTTTTCTTTTATTATTCATATGTGATACAAGGCTTGGTTCATTTCTCCCCCCTGCCCCCACCCCCTCCCTTACCACCCACTCCGCCCCCTCCATCTCCCCCAATACCCAGCAGAAACTATTTTGCCCTTATTTCTAATTTTGTTGTAGAGAGAGTATAAGCAATAATAGGAAGGAACAAGGGTTTTTGCTGGTTGAGATAAGGATAGCTATACAGGGCATTGACTCACATTGATTTCCTGTGCGTGGGTGTTACCTTCTAGGTTAATTCTTTTTGATCTAACCTTTTCTCTAGTACCTGTTCCCCTTTTCCTATTGGCCTCAGTTGCTTTAAGGTATCTGCTTTAGTTTCTCTGTTATCATTCGCTGGTAAATGGATGGAATTGGAGAACATCATTCTGAGTGAGGTTAGCCTGGCTCAAAAAACCAAAAATCGTATGTTCTCCCTCATATGTAGACATTAGATCAAGGGCAAACACAACAAGGGGATTGGACTATGAACAAAAACAAATTTTAAAAAGGGCTGAAGACATGGCTGAAGTGGTAAAATGAGCCCCTGCATTCAATTCCCAGTACTGCAAATAAATAAATAAATAAATAAATAAATGGAACAGATTTAAGAGTCTGGAAAATATGTATATATTGCTAACTAATATTTGAAAGGATAAAAGAGTGCCAAAAATACATAATGGGGAAAGGATGGTCAGTTCAATAAATGATGTTGGGAGAAATGGCTAATCACTTGCAAAAGAATGAAGCTGGCTGGGTATAGTGGTGCACACCTGTAATCCCAGCACCTGGATGGCTTAAAACAGGAAGATATCAAATTCCAGGCCAGCCTGGACTACAAGTGAGACCCCCTAGTCTCAAAACAACAACAAAGTAAAAAGAAGTTGAACCTTATTTTACTTCACTCACAAAAATTTGCTAGAAATGAACTAATGATTTAAACTCCTAGAAGGCAGCAGAGGGAATACATTCCTTGGCATTGTTTTTGGTGATGACTTTTTGGATATAACATCAAAAGCTCAAGGAAAAAAATAAAACTGAATGGGACTACATCAAAGTAAATAGCTTGTGCACATCACAGGAAACAACAAAATGAAAGGCAAGCTACAGAATCTATTTGCAAATCATGCATCTGCTAGGGATACCATCCAAAATACATAAGGAACTCATATAGCTCAACAGTTAAAAAAACCGAACCAAACAACCCCTTCCCCCACCAAGTATATCTGCCAGTGTCTATCAGGTAACATGCTGTACATCACTAATCACTGGGTAAATGTAAATCAAACTACAATGATCCCACTAAATGCAAACTGTCCCACCTAGTAGGATGACTTATTATCAAAAAGACAAGAGATAACAAGTATTGGTGAGGATATGGAGAAAATAACTTTTTTTTTTGCAATACTGGGGCTTGAACTCAGGGCATTGTGATTGCTAGACAGATGCTCTACCACTTGAGCCACTCCCCTAGCCCTTTTTCATCCTGGGTATTTCTGAGATAAGGTCTCTGGAACTATTTGCCTAGGCTGGCTTTGAATTGTGATCCTCCTGATCTCTGCCTCCTGACAAGCTAGGATTATAGGCATGAGCCATTGGTGCTCAGCCTGGATAAAATAACTCTTATAAACTGTTTGTAGTCCTTAAAAATTAAAAATAGAACTATCATAAAATCATACAATCCAGAAATCTGATGTTTGGGCATATATCAGTAAATCAGCTAAAAGAGATCTCTGCATTCATTGTAGTATTTATAATAACCAAGACATGGAAAGTGTCTGTCAATGGATGAACGGAAAAAGAAATTGAACATAAAAGAATGGAAGTATTTTTAAAGTCATTAATCTTAAATTGATGGTTTAATACATCATTTAATACATATACACTTATAAAAGAGGTGGAGATCTTGCCACTAATGGCAGCATGGATGAACCCTGTGGACACTATGCTAAGTAAAATGAGCCAGACACAGAAAGACAAACATTACAAGAGCTCACTTACACATGAAATCTAAAAAAGTCAAACTAACTGCAATAGTTGCCAGGGTCTAGGGGTGGGGGAAATGGGGAATTGTTGACCAAAGGGTGCAAACTTTCAATTACTTGACAAGTTCAGCAAACATAGTGAAGGGTACATTAATTTGGTTGTGGTAATTACACAATGTATAAGTACTGTACAACAGATCATATTATACACCTTGAATATATACATTCTTTATTAACCAATTAAATATTTTTTAAAAACTTAAATAAAAGAAAAAAGGGCAGATGAGTTAAATAAGTGTCTGAAAGATCATTTGCTTATAGTTAAGAGAATAAATAAAGCCAAATAGGCAAAAATTTCCTTGTTCAATTAAAAGTCATTGAAAAACTAGAATCAACTGAAAGGTCTATCATTGTACAATGGTTTGGGACAGTGCAACAATCCACAAGTTCAAATATTATGCAGATATGTAGAAAAAGCATTGCGAAAATGTTTATGGCCTAAGAAAGTGTAGGTATGCAAGCCTGGAATTCCAGCTCCTCAAGAGGCAAAAATAGGAGAATGGTGGTTCTAGGCCAGCTTGGGCAAAGTTAGTCAGACAATATCTCAAAAACTGAGTGTGGTGGTACATGCCTGGATTCCCAGCTACTCAAAAGAAGGAAGCAGGAGAATCACAGTCTGAGGCCTGCCTAAGCAAAAGTGTGCCCTATTTTTAAAACAAATTAAAACAGGAATTCCAAGATGGTGGCTAGAGGGAGGAAGCAGAAAGCATGCCTCCTACAGTGAAAACTTGGAGAAACGCTGGAGACACACCTTGCAGGCAAAACCACTGAGAAGAGGCAAAATTTTGACCCCTCCACACCTCCAGCCAGCGCGGAAAATCTCCACTTCACATTAAATGAAGAAACCAGGAGGGCCCCCGGGCCGCCAGATGCCCGCGCCCAGATGGCTGGGAAGACGCAGACAATGTGAGTTAAGCGGTATGCAGTACATCCACAGACAACCCTGGGCCAGATCAGCATAGCCCCCGGGACAGACCGACCCCCACCTGGGGAAAAAAGAGAAACTGAGTAA
This sequence comes from Castor canadensis, assembly GCF_047511655.1. Taxonomy (NCBI): domain Eukaryota; kingdom Metazoa; phylum Chordata; class Mammalia; order Rodentia; family Castoridae; genus Castor; species Castor canadensis. The sequence goes on along the minus strand of NC_133395.1, from coordinate 110,154,398 downwards.
TAAGCAATAAGAACAAGAAAGACACATGGCAAAGAGGGTGGGGTGCCCTGAGCTCTGAAGAGGGGGCGAGAGGAATCCTTCCTGGAACTGTAAATAAACAAGCCAGGCCTGGAGAAGCTCCAGCAGGAGCAGGGGCACGCCCAGCAACCAGGAGCAGGAAAGCTTGTGAGAGTGGTGGAGGGAGGAAAACTCCACAGCAGAGCGGGGAAGACCTATGGCTCACGTGAGCTGTAAACAAACATGGAGGATGGCAGGAGCAGCAGCACATGCCCAGCAAGCAGGAGCAGGAAAGCTTGTAAAAGCGGTGGTGGGAGGAAAACTCCACAGGAGAGGGGGCAAGACCCACTTCCCACGTGAGCTGTAAACAAACACACAGGCCAGAGAAAGCAGATGCAGTGTTACCTCCCCCAGTGTGCTTGGAAAGGGGAAAGCTTGTAGCAGTGGCTTGCACACAGGAGAACTCTGAGGAAACAAAGCCTCCAGGGCCAGGTGAGTGCTAAGCTCAACCCAGAGATCTGCATAAATAATGCTGCCAGCAACAGCAGGCTGACAGCAGCGGGCAGGCAAGCCACAGCTGCAGATAGCCATTCACAAACCTGTCTCCAGACTCTTTTTTTTCTCTCTCCCTGCCTTTGATGAGAAAACAACCGAACTACACCTGCATGCTGAAAAACTTACTGAAACTATTCCATTTGAACTTGAGACACTTTGTGCGTTTTTTTTGTGCAGTTTTGTTCTACTTTATGCATCTCTTTTGATGAGACAACTACAGAACAACATCTGAGGAACCATCTCCAGGACTGGAGGCTGACAGGGACACCAAAATTATTAAGACTGAAACTTCATTGCATTTGAACTTGGAGGTTTTTTTTTTTATTTTCTGTTTTTCATTTTGTTTCACTTTATATATATATATATATATATATATATATATATTTCTTTAATTTACTTATTTTTTATTTTTATTCTTAACTTTATTCTTTTTATTTTTTATTTTCAGTCCTCTGTCTCTCTAATGCCTTTTCAGCTTATGGTTGATTAGTACACTGTCTCTCCCTGTTTAAATCATTGAAATTTTTTTCGTTTGTTTCTTTGTTTTGTTTTTTCTTTCTACTTGATTATTTGTTTTTCCCTTTTCCTTTAACTTCTTTGCTTTCCATCCCCTCTCACCTTTCCATTCTAAATATCTCTAGTGCTATTATTATAAGACAGAAAATACTTAATTGCACATAGTACAGGGACAATAACAACATCAAGGGCAAAGATGGGAAGACAGAAAAACAGGGAAACCAGTTTCCTCACAGCAAAAAATTAGTACAGGAACCAGAGGGAAATGAAGAAAACAGATACTCAGATCCAGACTCCAACACAATGAAGATAAACTATAGCAAAGAACCCAATGAGCCCACAAGAATAATTTAAAAGAAGACATACTACAGGTACTCAATGAGAATTTTATAGAGATGATACTGGATAGGGTCAACCAAAATGTACAGGAGACACTCAAGAAATTCCAAGACAACAAAAATAGAGAATTTGAAAAAGCAAAAGAAGAAATAAAGGAAACCATAGAAGCACTGTATAAACACCAAAGTGAAACAGAGAACACAATTAATAAAGAGATAAATGAACTCAGGACAAAAACAGACAACATTAAAGAGGAAACCACCCAGGATATGGAAAACCTCAGAAAAAAGAACAAAACAGAACCACAAAACAAAACGGAAGGCCAATCCAGCAGAACAGAACAAACAGAAGACAGAATCTCAGAACTCAAAATGAAATGGTAATTAAAGGAAAAAATCGAAGAACTATTAATGAAACAACTCAAGACCTGTGAAAAGAAAATGCAAGAACTCCTGACTCCATCAAAAGACCAAACTTAAGAATCATGGGCATCGAAGAAAGAGAAGAGGTGCAAGTGAAGGGAATGCGTAATATTTTCAACAAAATAATAACAGAAAATTTCCCAAATCTAGAGAAAGATATTCCCATACAGATGCAAGAGGCTTCCAGGACACCAAACAGACAAGATCAAAATAGAACTACTCCACGACATATCATCATTAAAACAACAAGTTCAGAAACTAAGGAAAGAATATTGAAGGCTGTAAGAGAGAAAAAACAAGTAACATACAAAGGTAAACCCATCAAAATCACAGCAGACTTCTCAACAGAAACATTAAAAGCAAGAAGAGCATGGGGTAAGATCTTCCAGGTACTAAATGAAAATAAATTCAATTCCAGGATACTCTACCAAGCAAAACTATCATTCAAAATAGATGGAGCAATAAAAGTCTTCCATGATAAGCAGAAACTAAAACAATGTGTGACCACAAAGCCACCACTACAAAAGATTCTTCAAGGGATTCTGCACACAGAAAGTGAAACCCAACTTAACCATGAAAAGACAGGCAGCACCAAATCACAGGAAAAGAAAAAGCAAGAAAGTAGGGAGTAATCTCAACTTAGGTATACACAATCAAACATTCAAACAACTAAGACAACTAAATGACAGGAATCACCACATACCTATCAGTACTAACACTTAATGTTAACAGACTTATTTCACCCATCAAAAGGCACCGCTTGACAAAATGGATTAAAAAGGAAGATCCAACAATTTGTTGCTTACAGGAGAACCATCTCACTGACAGAAATAAGCATAGGCTTAGGATGAAAGGCTGGAAGAAGATTTACCAAGCCAATGGCCCCCGAAAACAGGCAGGAGTAGCAATACGTATCTCTGACAAAGTAGACTTCAAACCTACATTGATCAAACAAGATAAAGAAGGACATTCCATACTAATAAAAGGGGAAATAGACCAAAAGGAAATAATAATTATCAACCTGCATGCACCCAATATCAATGCACACAATTTCATCAAACATACCCTGAAGAACCTAAAAGCATACATTAACTCCAACACAGTGGTTGTGGGAGACTTTAACACCCCATTATCATTAATAGATAGGTCATCCAAACAAAAAATCAATAAAGAAATCCAAGATCTAAAATATACAATAGACCAAATGGACCTACTTGATGTTTACAGAACATTTCATCCAACTTCTACACAATATACATTCTTTTCAGCAGCCCATGGAACCTTCTCCAAAATAGATCATATCCTAGGGCACAAAGCAAGCCTCAGCAAATATAAGAAAATAGAAATTATACCGTGCATACTATCTGATCTGAACAATAAAAGTAAAGACAAAAAACATGCAAACAGCTGGAAACTGAATAACTCATTACTTAATTAAAAATGGGTCACTGATGAAATAAAAGAGGAAATTAAAAGGTTCCTGGAAGTCAATGAAAATGAAAACACAACCTACCGGAACCTATGGGACAGAGCAAAGGCAGTCCTGAGAGGAACGTTTATAGCCATGAGTGCATATATTAAAAAGACTGAAAGATCCCAAATCAATGACCTAATGATACTATCTCAAACTCCTAGAAAAACAAGAACAAGCAAATCCCAAAACAAATAGAAGGAGAGAAATAATAAAAATAACAGCTGAAAGCAATGAAATAGAAACCAAAAAAACCATACAAAGAATTAATGAAACAAAAAGTTGGTTCTTTGAAAAAATAAACAAGATCAATAGACCCCTGGCAAACCTGATTAGAATGAGGAGAGAAAAAATGCAAATTAGTAGAATCAGGAATGCAAAAGGGGAGATAACAACAAATACCATGGAAGTCCAGGAAATCATCAGAGACTACATCGAGAACCTATATTCAAATAAATTTAAAAATCTTAAAGAAATGGACAGATTTCTAGATACATATGATCATCCAAAACTGAACCAAAAGGAAATTAATCACCTGAATAGATCTATAACACAAAATGAAATTGAAGCAGCAATCAAGAGTCTCCCCAAAAAGAAAAGTCCAGGACCTGATGGATTCTCTGCTGAATTCTATCAGACCTTTAAAGAAGAACTGATACCAACCCTCCTTAAACTGTTCCATGAAATAGAAAGTGAAGGAAAACTGCCTAACACATTTTATGAAGCCAGTATTACACTTATCCCAAAACCAGGCAAAGATACCTCCAAAAAGGAGAACTATAGGCCAATCTCCTTAATGAACATTGATGCAAAAATCCTCAACAAAATAATGGCAAACCGAATTCAACAACACATCAAAAAGATTATTCACCACGACCAAGTAGGTTTCATCCCAGGGATGCAGGGGTGGTTCAACATACGAAAATCAATAAACGTAATAAACCACATTAACAGAAGCAAAGACAGAAACCACTTGATCATCTCAATAGATGCAGAAAAAGCCTTTGATAAGATCCAACACCATTTCATGATAAAAGCTCTAAGAAAACTAGGAATAGAAGGAAAGTTCCTCAACATTATAAAAGCTATCTATGACAAACCTACAGCCAGCATTATACTTAACGGAGAAAAACTGAAACCATTCCCTCTAAAATCAGGAACCAGACAAGGATGCCCACTATCTCCATTCCTATTCAACATAGTACTGGAATTCCTAGCCAGAGCAATTAGGCAAGAAGAAGGAATAAAAGGAATACAAATAGGTAAAGAAACTGTCAAAATATCCCTATTTGCAGACGACATGATACTATACCTTAAACACCCAAAAAACTCTACTCAGAAGCTTCTAGACATCATAAATAGCTATAGCAAGGTAGCAGGATATGAAATCAACATAGAAAAATCATTAGCATTTCTATACACTAATAATGAGCAAACTAAAAAAGAATGTATGAAAACAATTCCATTTATAATAGCCTCAAAAAAATCAAATACCTAGGTGTAAACCTAACAAAAGATGTGAATGACCTCTACAAGGAAAACTATAAACTTCTGAAAAAAGAGATCGAGGAAGATTGAAAGTGTAGAGATCTCCCATGCTCATGGATTGGTAGAATCAACATAGTAAAAATGTCTATACTCCCAAAAGTAATCTACATGTTTAATGCAATTCCCATCAAAATTCCAATGACATTCATTAAAGAGATTGAAAAATCTACCATTAAACTTATATGGAAACACAAGAGGCCACGAATAGCCAAGGCAATACTCAGTCAAAAGAACAATGCTGGAGGTATCACAATACCTGATTTCAAACTATATTACAAAGCAATAACAATAAAAACACCATGGTACCGGCACAAAAACAGACATGAAGACCAGTGGAACAGAATAGAGGACCCAGATATGAAGCCACATAACTATAACCAACTTGTCTTTGACAATAGAGCTAAAAATATACGATGGAGAAAAAGCAGCCTCTTCAACAAAAACTGCTGGGAAAACTGGTTAGCTGTCTGCAAAAAACTGAAACTAGATCCATGTATATATCACCCTATACCAATATTAACTCAGAATGGATGAAGGATCCTAATATCAGACCCCAAACTCTAAAGTTGATACAGGAAAGAGTAGGAAATACTCTGGAGTTAGTAGGTATAGTTAAGAACTTTCTCAACAAAACCCCAGCAGCACAGCAACTAAGAGATAGCATAGATAAATGGGACCTCATAAAGCTAAAAAGCTTCTGTTCATCAAAAGAAATGGTCTCTAAACTGAAGAGAAAACCCACAGAGTGGGAGAAAATATTTGCCAGCTATACATCAGACAAAGGACTGATAACCGGAATATATAGGGAACTTAAAAAACTAAATTCTCCCAAAACTAATGAACCAATAAAGAAATGGGCAAGTGAAGTAAACAGAACTTTCTCAAAAGAAGAAATTCAAATGGCCAAAAAACACATGAAAAAATGCTCACCATCTCTAGCAATAAAGGAAATGCAAATTAAAACCACACTAAGATTCCACCTCACCCCTGTTAGTATACCCATCATTAAAACACCAAAAACAACAGGTGTTGGCAAGGATACGGGGAAGAAGGAACCCTCTTACACTGTTGGTGGGAATGTAAACTAGTGCAACCACTCTGGAAAAAAATTTGGAGGCTACTTAAAAAGCTAAACATTGATCTACCATTTGATCCAGCAATACCACTCTTGGGGATATACCCAAAAGACTGTGACACAGGTTACTCCAGAGACACCTGCACACCCATGTTTATTGCAGCACTGTTCACAATAGCCAAGTTATGAAAACAGCCAAGATGCCCCACTACTGATGAATGCATCAAGAAAATGTGGTATCTATACACAGTGGAATTTTATGCAGCCATGAAGAACAAAATGTTATCATTCACTGGTAAGTGGATGGAATTGGAGAACATCATTCTGAGTGAGGTTAGCCTGGCACAAAAACTAAAATCCTGTGTTCTCCCTCATATGTGGACATTAGATCAAGGGCAAACACAACAACGGGATTGGACTTTGAGCACATGATAAAAGCGAGAGCACACAAGGGAGGGGTGAGGATAGGTAAGACACCTAAAAAATTAGCTAGCATTTGTTGCCCTCAATGCAGAGAAACTAAAGCAGATACCTTAAAAGCAACTGAGGCCAATAGGAAAAGGGGACCAGGAATTAGAGAAAAGGATAGATCAAGAAGAATTAACCTAGAAGGTAACACACACGCACAGGAAATTAATGTGAGTCAACTCCCTATATAGGTATCCTATCTCAACCAGCAAAAACGCTTGTTCCTTCCTATTATTGCTTATACTCTCTCTTCAACAAAATTAGAGATAAGGGCAAAATAGTTTCTGCCAAGTATTGAGTGGGTGGGAGGGAGGGGGGGGTGGAGTGGGTGGTAAGGGAGGGGGTGGGAACAGGGTGGAGAAATGACCGAAGTGTTGTATTCACATATGAATAATAAAACAATAAAAAAAAATAAAAAAATAGAAATTAAAAAAAAAGAAAGCAAAAGTGTTGGGGGAGAAATGACCCCAACATTGTATGCACATATAAATAAAAGAAAAAATAAAAAGTGAAAGTGTTGGCAGCTCAATGGAGTTTGAATCAGAAGACTTCCCATATTCTTTGTGTCCTGTGGGAAGAATCCATGGTGGGACACATGGGTGTAAAGAGAGTTTATTAAAAGTTAGGAAAGGGAAATATGAAAGGGAGCATGCTGGGTGCAGGCGGAATCTGAGGCAGAGGGAGCATGCTTCTCTTCTCCAGGTACTTTTAAAATTTATGCTGACCTATGGATAGGGAGGAACCTGTGATTCCCATCCAATAATCAGTGTGTGGGAAGGGGCCTGGAAAATTCCTGGGCCAGGTGAGGGCAATCCTTGAGGTAGAGCGTGGTCAATCTGAAATGTAATATTAAGTTTCTATGTGCTCTAAACTTTCTCTAATTTTAGCCTGCTCAAAAGGACTCGGGGCATGGCTCAGGGGTAGAGCGCAAGTGCAAAGCCCTGAGTTCAATTCCCAGTACAGCAAAAAACAAGTTTATGGCCTAATACTAAGAGAGTAAAGATTGAAAAACTATGCCTACAGTTCCTGGAAGTTAATGAAAATGAAAGCACGACCTACTGGAACCTATGGGACACACTTAAGAGAAAAGTTTATAGCCATGAGTGCATATATTAAAAGGACAGAAAGATCTCAAATAAATGATGTAATGCTACATCTCAAACTCTTAGAAAAACAAGAACAACCAAAACCCAAAACAAGCAGAAGGAGAGAAATAATAAAAATAAGGGCCAAAATTAATGAAATAAAGACAAAAAAAAGCATACAAAGAATCAATGAAACATTTATTTTTCATTCTTTGAAAAAATAAACAAGATTGACAGACCCCTGGCAAATCTGACTAAAATGAGAGAAAAAACCCAAACCAGTAAAATCAGAAATGCAAAAGGGGAGATAACAACAAACACCATGGAAATCCAGGCAATCATCAGAAACTATTTTGAGAATGTATATTCCAATAAATTGGAAAATCCTGAAGAAATGGACAAATTTCTAAATACTTAGGACCATCCAAAATTGAACCAAGAGGATATTAGCCACTTAAATAGATCTTTAACACGAAATGAAATTGAAGCAGCAATAAAGAGTCTCCCAAAAAAGAAAAGTCCAGAACCTGATGGATTCTCTGCAGAATTCTATCCGACCTTTAAAGAAGAACTAATACCAACTCTCCTTAAACTTTTCCGTGAAATAGAAAGGAATACTGCCTAACTCATTCTGTGAAGTCAGTATTACACTCATCCCAAAACTAGACAAAGACACATCCAAAAAGGAGAACTATAGGCCAATCTCCTTAATGAACACTGATGCAAAAATCCTCAATAAAATAATGGCAAACCAAATCCAACAACATACCAGAAAGGTCATTCACCATGACCAAGTCGGCTTCATCTCAGGGACGTAGGGGTGGTTCACCATATGCAAATCAATAAATGTAAAACAGCACATTAATAGAAGCAAAGAAAAAAACCACTTGATCATCTCAATAGACACAGAAAAAGCCTTTGATAAGATTCAACACAACTTGATGATAAAAGCTCTAAGAAACCTAAGAATAGAAGGAATGTACCTTAACATTGTAAAGGCTATATATGACAAACCTATAGCCAACATCATACTTAGTGGAGAAAAACTGAAACCATTTCCCCTAAAATCAGGAAGGAGGCAAGGGTGCCCACTCTCCCCACTCCTATTCAACACAGTCCTGAAATTCCTAGCCAGAGCAATAAGGCAAGAAGAAGAAATACAAGGAATACAAATAGATAAACTGTCAAAATATCCCTATTTGTAGACAACATGATCCTATACCTCAAAGACCCAAAAAACTCTACCCCAAAACTCCTAGACACCATAAACAGTTTTCAGCAATGTAGCTGGATACAAAATCAACTTACAAAAATCATTAGCTTTTCTATACACCAACAATGAACAAATTGAGAAAAAATGTATGAAAACAATCCCATTTACAACAGCCTAAAAAAAAAAGTTAAATACCTAAGAGTAAACTTAACAAAGGATGTGAATGACCTCTACAAGGAGAACTATGAACCTCTGAAGAAAGAGATAGAGGAAGACTACAGAAGGTGGAAAGATCTTCCTTGCTCATGGATTGGTAGAATCAACATAGTAAAAATGGCTATACTACCAAAAGCAATCTGCATGTTCAACACAATTCCCATCAAAATCCCAATGACATTCATCACAGAGATTGAAAAATATACCCTAAGGTTCATTTGGAAACACAAGAGACGGCGAATAGCCAAGGCAATACTCAGTAAAAAGAGCAATGCTGGAGGTATCACAATACCCAACTTCAAACTATATTACAGAGCAACAGCAATAAAAACAGCATGGTACTGGCACAAAAACAGATATGAAGACCAGTGGAACAGAATAGAGGACCCGGATATGAATCCACACAGCTATGCCCACCTTATTTTTGACAAAGGTGCCAAAAACATACGATGGAAAACAGACAGCCTCTTCAACAAATGTTGTTGGGAAAAGTGGTTATCTGCCTGCAGAAAACTGAAACTAGATCCATGCCTGTCACTCTACTAGTATCAACTCAAAATGGATCAAGGACCTTAATATCAGACCCGAAACTCTGAAGTTACTACAGGGAAGAGTAGGGAATACTCTGAAAGCAAAAGGTATAGGCAAGGACTTCCTCAGTAGAACACCAGCAGCTCAGCTTCTAAGAGCTCAGCAACTAAGAGCAACAAATGGGACTATATGAAATGAAAAGGCTTCTGCACAACAAAAGAAATGGTCTCTAACTGAAGAGACGACCCACAGAGTGGGAGAAAATATTTGCTAGCTATACACCAAAGAACTGATAACCAGAATATACAGGGAGCTCAAAAAACTAATTCCCCCGCAAAATCAATGAACCAATAAAGAAGTGGGCAACTGAACTAAACTGAACTTTTTCAAAAGAAGAAATCCAAATTGCCAAAATACACATGAAAAGATGCTCACCATCTCTGGCCATAAAGGAAATGCAAATCAAAACCACACTAAGATTCCACTTCACCTCGGTTAGAATAGCTGTCATCAAAAACCACCAACAAAAAATGTTGGCGAGGATGTGAGGAAAAAGGAACCTTCGTACACTGCTGGTGGGAATGCAAGCTGGTGCAACCACTCTGGAAAAAAATATGGAGGCTTCTTAAAAAATTTAACATAGATCTGCCATATGATCCAGCAATCCCACTCCCAGGGATATACACAAAGGAATGTGACTCAGGTTACTCCACAGGCACTTGCACACCCATGTTTACTGCAGCACTATTCACAATAGTCTAGTTATGGAAACAGCCATAATGCCTCACTACTGACGAATGGATTAAGAAAATGTGGTATTTATACACAATGGAATTTTACTCAGTCATGAAGAAGAATGAAATCTTGTCATTCGCAAGTAAATGGATGGAACTGAAGAACATCATCTTAAGCGAAGTTAGCCAGGCTCAGAAAGCCAAAAATTTTAAGTTCTTTCTCATATGCATACTTTAGACCTAAAACAAGTGAAGTAATATTATTGGACATGGGTCACAGGCTAAGGGAAGAACACATACATAAAGAATAGGGAAAGGTAGGAAACCCAAAACTTGAAAGTGTTTGATGTGCCCACTGTAGAGGAGATAATATAGTAACCTTAAAATGACAGAGGTTGCTATGGGAAGGTGACCCGGAAGTAGTGAAGAGGTCTGGTAGAGATGAATCAATTTGGGTTGTAATATACATGTGCATGGAAGCAATGCTAGGAATCTCTCTATATAGCTATCCTTATATCAAACTAGCAAAAATGCTATGTCTTTCATATTTGCTTATGTATTCTCTTCAACAAAATTGGAGAAGAGGGCAGAACAGGTTCTGCCTCGAAATCAGGGGGTGGTGGGGGAAGGAGGCAGGGGACAGGGGGGATAAATAGCCCAAACAATGTATGCACATATGAATAAATTAAAAAAAATTTAAAAAGAGGGCCTATCTTGTGGTAGGCACTCAATAAATATTTGATAGATGAAAAAAAAAAAAAGAAAGAAAAAACTATGCCTACAAGTATGGGTGGCAACTTTTCTTCTATTAAAACTTGATTCAAGCAATAACTAGTAAACAATAGGAATGGAAATATTTTAAAAGTTATTAGTTTTAACTCAATGGCTTAAAACCAGTCATTCCTAATTATTATTTTTCCAGAAGTTTGAACAATCAGGCAGTTGAGCACATTAAGCAAGTCAATCTCTAAGCATTGATTTTAAAAGATGACTTTCCTGGGAATTATGCCTTCTACCACTAATGACAAACTCATTAACATTACTGATCCTTCTCTAAGACTCTTCTATTGAAATGCCAATTTCTGTAGAGTGAGGTAGGACCTGAGACCAGGCATCACAAATCTGCAAATTTACCACTTAGGTTGCATAAAACTTTTTTTACCTTTTAACCAGGACCCCTGGTATCCCCTAATGTCATGGCAACACCAGCCAAGTAAGAGATGCAAGTCCTTTCAGCTAGAACCTGTGCTCTTGTCTCCTGAGCTCCTCTAGGTGCCTTCTGAAGATTACAGGAACTATAGTTCACAAAAGCACTTTACATTCATGTCACAAGGCCTATTGAACACCTATTTCTGGGCAGATTCCTCATGCTGGGCATACAACAATGAATACAACAGAGTTCCTGCCCTGAAGGAATTTATAAAGAAATAGAGGTACCACAGGTGCTGTGAAACTACGAAAAGCATGTTAGCTTAATTGTATCTATTTAACCTCAAACATTTTTCATTTTACTTTTTCTTTTTTCATATTCTCTTGTAGAAAATGCAAACAATGTAGAAAAGAATAAAGAAAATTAAAAACAAAAAAACCTTCCTGAAATATTACTATCAAGAGAGTCTCATTAACATTTGGTAAACCTCTTTCCTATGCATTCATGTATTGAATGCAGGGGAATTGTACTGAACTACTATTTTTCTCAGCCTTTCTTTTCTAAGCAGCAGTTTCTTAACAGGCAACAAACCACAACTTGACCTCTAGAAGTCTACAGACCTGTGGGGGAGGCAGGCAAGAAACAAGTAAATTACAGGAACACTGTGTGAAGGGCTACCTCTATCCTGGTATCTTGACAGTCTACTCATGAGTCAGCATCCGGAGTGGCTTTTTAAATATGTGAAACAAATCATGTCACTGCTCTACTCAAAAACATTCCAGTGCAAACTCATTCTGAGTAAAAGCCAAGGTCCTCCCTACGACCTACAAGTGCCTATGAGATCTGGCCACCCATTACCCATGTGTCCTCAACTCCTACTCCCTCCTCACCAGTCACCCTGACCACCTTGATGCTCCTCAAAACCACTGGACACTTTTCCCTCAGGTTCTGTGAGCTGGCTGTACTCTGTCTAGAACAGATATCAACATGGTTTCTTTGCTGATCTCTCTCAAGTCTTTGCTAAATTACAGTTTTGTGAGTAAGCCCTGTACTGACTGTCCTATTTAATGTGAAACCCCATCCTTCTGCAGCCTCCTTTCTCCTGTTCTCACTTTCTAATATGCTAATATATGTTTCATATCTGTTACTGCTTTTCTCCCTGACAATAATACAAGCTCTATGAGGGCGGGCACATTTGTCTGCTTTGTTTGTTGATATTTCTGCTGTGCTTAGGGCACTGTCTGGCACAGAAGAACTGTTTGTGGAATTAACTGGACAGACCTGAATAGAAGATGCCTCATCACACAATTTTAGGGGCACCCTTTATACTGGAGTCCATGTAAATGGCGTCTCCTGGAATTATGTGTGTACAAGATACATGACTGTATGTGATAATCCTAATAACAACCACAGAATTACTTTGTCAAAAAATATAAATTACTAATGAAAAAATTTTCGAATAATAATATATAAAAACAACAAGAAAAAAAATCATCCCAAGTCCTTTAACCGTGATACAGGATAAAGGCTATACACCCTTCTAGACACCTCTACTGATATGAGTATGAATATTCATTTACATAAGCAGCATCACACCATACATGCTGTACTAAAATACAATAAATTCTTCCCCAACAGTACAGTAAGATGAGCTCTCCATGTCAATAAATACAAAGCCATATCATCTCTTTAAACCAGCTTGCAAATTAAGGCCCATATGCCAAATCCACCTGGGGTCTTGGGGCTTTTTCATAAATTAGGGTTTTATTAGAACACAGTTGTGCACGTTCCTTTATATATTGTCTGTAGCTGCTTTTGTGTTTCAATGGCAGATTTGATTATTTGTGAAAGAAGCCACATGGCTCACAAATCTATGACATTTACTATCTGTTATTTCACAGAAAAAAACTGACAATATCTGGGTTGGGGTTTTTTTTTTGCCAGTTTTAAACAGAATGAAAATACATTATTTGAATTATTCCCTTCTTGGTACCCAGTTAGTTTGTTTTTGTTATGTGTGGCCATATACTGCACATCTTTGAACACATGTCCAGTACATCAACTTGAGGTAACTTCTAAGAAGTGGACTGGCTGGGTCCAGCATGGCTCTGTAAATGTTCTTTGTGTACAAGACTAAAATGCCCAACACAGGAAATCAAGTGCTCTTTGACCTCATCTATTTCTGTGCTTACACATTTTCTTTCTGTAGTTTGGTTCTGTTTAGTTGACTCAAGTAAAGTTACTTCCTTTTCAAGAAGTTCAGCTTCTAGCAGTTCAACCAAGGAGGTGAGCAATTTCTATCCTCATCCAGACCATTGGCCTGCCAGAGGCCAAGAGGTCTCAAGGCCAAGAGGTTTCAAAGAGAAGAGGCCACAGAGCTAGTGGGGAATGGAGAAGAGTAGAGGCTGAAAACTCAGGAGAGAGCTGAAGCAGGATATGGAACACTATTCAGAAATAAAAAAGAAACTATTGCTACATGTAAAAACATGGATCAATCTAAAAATAATTCTGGTGGCTTAAGAAGTCACACAGAATGATTCCATCGATACAAAATTCTAGAAAGTAGGGTAAGGGTGTGTGTGGCTCAAGTGGTAGAGCATCTGCCTAGCAAGCATAAAGTCCTGAGTTCAAACCCAAGTACCACCAAAAACAAAACAAAAACCAACCCTAATGTACAGCAACAGAAGTAGATTAGTTGAAGATGGCATGGGGAATGAATTACAAAGAGGCACTGGAATATCTATCTTGACTGCATTATGGTTCACAATTGTATACATGTGTCAAAACTCATCAAGTCATTCAATTTAAATGTGTGCAGCTTATTGTACATACACCAAGCATATTACAACATAAGTTTTTTTGGTGGTACTGGGGTTTCAACTTAGGGCTTTGCACATGCTAGACAGGTGCTCTACCACTTCCGTCACATCCCCAACCTTTTTTGGTTTGGTTATTTTTGCAAGAGGGTCTTTCTTTATGCCCAGGGGCAGCATGGGCCATAATCCTTCTATTTATGCTTCCTGTGTGGCTGAGATGACAGGCATGTGTCACCACACCCAACTTTCATTGGTTGAGAAGGGGTGGCCCTGAACCATGATCCTCCCCATCTCTATCTCCCTAATAGCTAGGATTACAGGCTTGAGCCACCTTGCCTGGCTATAATACAGTTATTAAAAATAAGGGGGAGGAAAACTGAAACCAAATATGGCTGCAAATGTGCATGCATGGGATCCATGGCACACAATTTGTATCTCTCATTACAACACAGAACCATTTTGTGGGCATGGGTTACGGAGGGAAACCTAGTGCACCCCCTAGAGTTTGGAGTCTGTTACTAGTAGAAGCAGCCAGCAGAGAGGTGGACATTTGGGATGAAGCTTCTCAGAACCCTGAGATGGGCTGTCTCAGCTTCCTGTGAAGTGCCTGCTTGGATGGCAGACTTATCACGGAGGCATGGAGCAACATACTAGCAGTTTATGTTCTGATTTCACCCGTTTTTGGTGGGACTGGGGCTTGAATTCAGGGCCTCATGCTTGTTAGACAGTCTCTCCACTACTTGAACCATGCCCCCAGCCCTTTTTGCTTTAGTTATTTTTTCAGATAGGGTCCTCTGTTTTGGTTCAAGGCAGCCTCTGAGCATAAGCCCCAAACCTATGCCTCCCATATGACTGGGTTTAAAGGTTTAAACCAACATATCTACCCTTTTTTGTTGAGATGGGGCTTTCACTAACTTTTTGCCCAGGCTGGTCTCAAATTGTGATCCTCCCAATTTTTACCTCCCACCATGGACTACAGGCATGAGCCACCATGGCTGGCCTCACTGTTTCTTAAGTAAGTTAAAGTGATTTTAACCACATAACATTCCTTAAGTAAGGTAAAGTGATTTTAACCACATAAAACTCTACAAAGAGGGAAGGTATCAAGACCTTTAATGGGGGGGGGGAAGAATAGTTTCAACAATTGATACTGGGACAACTGAGCATCCACATGCAAAAGAAGTTGGACCCCTCCCTCACATTATATAAAAAAAATGAACTCAGGACGGGTTCATGTCCTTAATATGAAAGTAAAGTTTTAAAATTTCTTAGAAGAACACCGGAGGGAAATCTTTGTGACTTTGGATTTGACAATGGATTCTTAGATATGACACTTATAGCATAAAAATCAATAAAATTGTTAAATTAGATTTCAGCACATTGAAGATTTTTGCACCTCAAAATACATTATAAAGGGCTGGTGGAGTGGCTCAAATGGTAGACTGCTTGCCTAGCAAGCTTGAGGCCTTGACTTTAACTCCTGGTATTGCCAAAACACCCCCCAAAATTATGAAGAGAAAATCCAACCTACAAAAATGGAAGAAAATATTTTCAAATCATAGTTGTGTTAAGGATCTTGCATTCAGAATACTTTTACATACAACAAAAAAGATCAAATAAAGACATTCCTACAAATAATATATGCAAATAACTAACAACTACATAAAAGATACAAATAATATATGCAAATAACTAACAACTACATAAATGATACTGAACTGTAGGGAAATGTAAATCAAAACCACAATGGAGTACCACTTAATACTCACTTATATGGCTATTATAAAAAACGAAAAACAAGTATTGGTGAGAAACTGGAACTTGTATTTTGACGGTAGGAATGTGACATGGTTTAGTTGTTGTGGAAGAGAGTTTGGCAGGCCTTCAAATAATTAAACAGAATTACCACATGATTCTACAATTACACTTCTAGGTGTATACCCTCAAGAGTTGAAAATAGGGACACAAACAACTATCAATAAACAGATCAAATGTCCATCAACAGAGGAATGGAGAAACAAAAATGCTAAACTTAATAGGTCCCATACTGTCTGATTCATTTATATGAATATCCAGAATAGATGAATCCAAACAGAATGTATGTTGGTGGTTACCAGAGACTATAGTTTTAAGAGGATGGGGAGAAACCACTTAATAGGTAAGGGTATTTTCTTTGGAATAATAAAAATATTTTAGAACTAGACAGCAGTGATGGCTGCATGATACTGTCAATGTACTAAATGCCAGTTTAAAATGGTTTTATTAAAATGAATTTTTTCACTTCAAAAATTATTAAAAATTCTACAAAGGAAGACAATTTATTTCTTTTTGATATGTTCCAAACACCACCAGACCTGTTCTTTGTGAAGTGCTGCATTGGGGGCTCTAGCCATTCAAGGCCATCCCAAAAAAAGACGAATCACTCTAGAATATTCATCAAAGATTCTACCATAATGAGCTACTGGCTGCTGCCAAAGAGGGTAAACACATGCAGAAGGCAGCATGCCACCCATGCACTAAACCAGGCCCAGCCTAGATGGAACTTTGTAAGGTCTGGTCATTGAAATGTAAAGGCTAACCAAAGGACAGGTGGGCTTAAATGGGAGGGAGTAAGTACAGAGGTGGATAGGAAGCTAATCACATGGATATGTTGCCCAATTTAATCTAACAGTAACCCTAGATAATGGAATTCCTGTTTTGTGAACAAAGAAACTGAAGCTCAGAGAGAAACTAGTCCAAGCTTACTCAGGGAATGATTGGTACTAGGATTTAAAGTTCACATTCTTTTTTTATGACATTCTAGTATGTAGCCCAAGACAGGTTCTAAAGTGATTAGTGGCATAAAGATTTTAAGAATGTTCACAGCACCATATTAATATGCAAGGACCAATCAATAAAATTCAAACATTAAAAAATTTAAAATACCCAGATGTTTCTGATTAAAAGAAAGGATAAATGAGATATCCAACCAATATAGTGAAAAGTTTCCAAAGAACATGGCTGACTCTTAACAATGTGCAGGCTAAAAAGCAGGATGCAAGTCCTTTAGAAGTTTGAAACCTCATGGAAATAAGCTCACAGATAAAACCAAAACTAAATTTAGTGGTTCTCTTTTATTTGGGAGAAGGAGAAGGGCACATAACAGAATTTCTAATTAATAGAATGTTCCATTTTAAAGCTTTGATATTTTATTACTGTTTAAAATTATTTTATAAACATTTGTGTGAATTTTAAAAACATACATATAGTTTTTGACATTATTTCTGATACTTTTATTATAATTCTTGTTAAGGCTAAAAGAAAGGAAAAGGAGAAATGTCAGGCTAGACTTTGCAAAAACCATAGGCAACACCATTTTAAAATTTTCCAAGTGGATTGGGAGCATGGCTCAAGAGGTAAGAGCACTTGTCTAGCATATGCATGGTGTTAGGTTTAATCCCAAGAACTGCAAAAAATAAAAAATATATATGTATGTATATATATGTATTCCACATGGGCTAACAGTGTAGTGCTCCCCCTTCTAGAGATAAGTATCCCTTCTCTGCCTTCCACAATGTCCACTCTGCCCCATCCTGGTTGAGCTTAGTCCTCACCCTCACATTACCTGCACTTGGCCTTGAAATCCAGTTTTACCTCTTATCATTCATTTCTGGCCACAAGCCTTGGTTTTTCAGACTTCATTCAATTCAGTTGTCAGCCTGTTTATGATCAACTGATACCCCTCAGCACAGGCTTGGCAGGGAATGATGGTATTAAACTAACAAAATTACTTGAGTTATAATGGACTTGACAAGGGTGTTTTCCAAACTGCTATTTTAAAACTAGAGGTAGCCTGAGATGACATACTGAAATCCTGATCCAGGGCAGTATTTCTCAAAGTGCTATCATACAGACCAGAATCACCTGGGATACTTATTAAAAGTAGAGATTCAAATGTGTACCACTCTCAGAATAACAGCATCTGAGAATGGGCACTAGGAGTTTGTGTCTCTGAAAAGCATCCCAGATGATGGTTCTGTTGCTTTCTGGTATCACTGAGGAAACTTGCCTGTGAAAGACTTGATTTAATTATATCAACCTTGTCTAATTAACCAAGGGTAGAACCTTAGATGGTTAGCATAGGGTTTTGTTGTTGTTCAAGACAAACACATCACCAACCAAAATTATGAGCAGCAACCAAGTTACGCTCAGGAAAAAAAGGGCAGAGCCAAAACTTTTCTCATGCAGCAGGTGTACTACTCTAGTGCCATTTAGATTTTACTTACAGTGAAGCAGCCTGAACACTAGTAGGGGGTCAGCACAGGTAAAGGCAAAGAGAAAATGGCCTCTGTATTTTAAATTGCTTCTTTCCAATCTCACTGGCTCAGCCAGATTTACTGGGGGCAGGTGAATAAGATCAAAAATGTTTAAAAACTATTCAAGGGCACAGAGGACATCCCACTATAAACAGATGGTCTGGCTGGAATCAGTGCAGATCGTCAGCTCTCTTTCTTCCACAGTATTTCATCCAAGATTGAACTAGAATAGTGTGTGTCTCTAACCATTTTATTTTGGGGGAAGACAATAGATGTGATTACAGCCTTAATGTATTTTTTGTAGATTTGTTTTCCATAAAAAAGAATTAAGGATTATAAAACCTCCAACTTCCTGAACTGTTTGAAGTATTACTGTTGCTTCAAATTTATAAAAATCTCTCATGACCCAACTATCCGACCCATGCAAGCATTTGTTCTATTGTTAAAGACCTAATGAACCTGGGAGTTTTATATATGGGAAAAGGCGCATTCCTGGCATGCAGCCTTAATGGAGGTGCACATAAGATACAAAGTCTTGCCTTAGGAAAATGAACTAGAGACTCATCTAGTCTAGAAAAACTTTCCAGTTTTAGACCAGTTAAAAATGTAAAATATAGCTACCACAGAGCTTAATTGTACAGTGGTAGCTTCAACTTCTGTACCAGGAGACAATTTTTTGCATTTTCTTGGGATTGGCCTACAGCTACAGTCACATTGGACAGATGTTTTTAACTCTAAATGCAATGCGAAATTAGCTATCATTTCTTTGCTATGCAGATTGATTTTGCATGAGCATTCAAAAATGCATGTTTATAGTTTGAACTTCTTATGTTTATTGTTTTCTACCACCAAATGTACTATTTACAGATGGAAAACTAGAGCCTTTGATGGGTGGTAAGGAATTGCTCAAAAGAATCAGTTACACATAGAGAGACATATTACACATAATGTTGGAAAGGGCTAGAATACAGTTACCAAAATATGTATAGGAGCAATCCTCATGTACAAGTGTTTCAGGGATTCCAAATGATCATACTCAACAGCTGGCCCTATTTGCAAGACTTGGTCAATGGAAACTACTGCTGCTTTTCTCCCCCTTTCCACCCACCCTCTATATCATCATCTTTATGAAAGGAGAGTGGTATGCTGCCTTATTGCTGCTGCTCCTTAGTACCCTCAAACAGCAATGAAAGCAGGCAAAGCAATTAAGCAATGTGGCAACTCAGTTTCAAGAGTTTACTCCAAAGACAACCAAGGGAATCTGAGAGTGGTAGAAAGGCTTTACAACTAAACTGTTACGGAGTATTTATTTTTGAAAGTGAATGGTTTTTTTTTTTTTTTTTTGCAATAAGGGTGCTAACATTGAATAAATAATTACAAAGGAAATGTGCTTTTACAAAAAGAAAAAAAGGACAAACTTTTTCAAAGTTTGATTTTTGTCTTAACTTCAACTTTTTACAAGAGTGCTATGTGAAAATTTTAATCCCAAGATTTGGTTTTGTGTTGAGAATTTTGGCAATCCTCAACTGCACCTATGCTTAAAATACGAGGTTTAAAGCAACAGTTTCAAGATTTATGTAATCTAGCTTTGAGTCTCAAAATATTAACATATACTCAGTGTGGTCAAAGATAACCAAATACTCTGGATAATGGTTAGCATATATACATGTATACACACATATACATGTATGTATATACACATATTTAAGGATTACTAATTTTCAGCACTTACACATAAAACATTAAAACTTAATCATTGGTGATTCAGAAGCCATCCTTGTTTATCTTATAGAACGTTGGTGTTATAATCAATTTTATGGTAATGAGTCAGTAAAAGCTTAGCAACTTTAGAAAAATAGCACAGAATGAAACAAATGCAATATGAAAAACCTAAGCTCTATGAGACAACTGTAGTACCCCAGAGCCAAAGAGCCAGAGAGATAAGGCCCAAAGGACGCAGCAGACCAAATATTTCATAGGGTCTAAAATGAGAGGAACCCTGGCTATGTGACTGGAGGGTTAGTTGTGTTCTCCAGTATTCCTGTTGGGCACTACTCTGTTCATGCCCAACAGCAGAGCTTAACTGTAAGTGGTATTTTCAATTTAGCCATTTGACTCAACACTGGAGGGATTTTTTTCGTGAAAACAAGTATATGTGCCTATGTGTACAACACATGTATACATATGTATAGACAGACATACATATATATGTATAGATCTCATTTCTTGTAAAAGAAAGCAACAAAACACAATGTGCCAAAATGATCTTGTAAGTTAGCTCTGAGATTTAATTGAGCAAAATTTATACTTCTGAATATCAAGCATCTAAACCTTACCACACAGTACTCAGTTTTCCCACTACTTCTTTAGATAATGACATGAAGTGGTCAAAAATACTTTTGGAAAAAAGCTTCTTTATTCATTTATGCAAAGACAGTATCAGTAATAGGTAATAGGAACATATTCTAAGTTTAAAATTAATCTTCCATTTTGAAAGGCTCAGGACTTTTTGTCTTTTATTTCTACCTTACTCTTGAATACTTCACTCCAACAAAATAGCAGACAAAAGTTTATTTCCTTACTTTTCCTTCCTTAAGGTCATACTGGGACAATTAAAAATGACTCTTCAGAATTTAGGTTATTATTTATGGTAAGCTGGACATTTAATGACAGAATGATACATGTAAAAATATTACAGCAATCCCCCCGACAAAGAACAGAAAATCTTAAAAAGGACAAATTTCAGGGTATCTTCTAATTTTGAGATATAATAAAGCCCTCTTGGGGAGTTTAAAAGACTCTGCCTATCAGATCCAGAATGAAAACTATTCATTAGACCATAATGGGCGGGTGATATGACCCATGATAGTTACATTAGGTTAGCGATAAGTGGAGTCTCTATGTTTCAGGGAAGGGGCTAACAAGGTACTTTAAACTCATATCCATGGTAGGTCAAATGATGTCAATACAAGTGTTTCCCTTAGAAAGGTATTGTCCCACTGCTACCTTTTCAAGGCTTAGCTCTCCACTGCTGATAGTGCTACTTGCTTTCTTTACATCACCAATTCTAAGAGCAAACCTCCTGGAAGAACAGGAGCACAGACTGGAGAAGCAACACTGTGGGTACAGAAGGGTCTCTAGTGTGCTAATTGTTTGTTTACAACACACACTGTCCAATGAAGAGACATGCAAATCTAGGAGGAGATTAACTCTAACTCTAGCACATACTAGGATACACTTACAAAACAACTTCTGTGGTGCAGAAATGCCAAAACTACCTACTTTGACTCTTCTGGACATATTTTATCTTAAAAAAAGAAAATATATAATAGGCTAACAAACAAAAATAAAAATTTACTCTGTAACAAATAACTAATTTTTTAATGTTTTTATAAAAACAATTCCTTTCAGATACTCTGATTACCCTTTAAGTGACATAAAAAATTTCAGCATTCTTTAATACCAGTATTTTTCACAATTTAAAATACAGCCACTGAGTTTAGCATTTCAAGAAAAAGAAATTAAAGAAAAAAGGAGACTGTTAACTTGCTAAGAAGCCTGTATACCTAGTAAAGTTTAGTTTGTCTTGGATTCTCTAAACAAAATTAGGCCCAGAATTTTGGTTATCCTAATTACCATCCCAATCAAATAAATAGGAAATATAAGTATTTATATATGTGGATTCTAGATAAAGCATAAAATATTTTGAATAAATGTAAGACCCGCTGATTGTACTGTTCAGAATCAGTTTTACTGGGTTTAGATAAGGAAGACTTCAATAGAGCTAACAATATACTGAGTTCCACTGATTAAAAATGCAGTTTTAAAAATTCTGCTTTTGTGGCAAATTTTAGACAAATAAGGAATGCAAAGCACAATACTGTAAATACTGTACTGTTCACAGGTACTTGTTGGAGAAGTGAAATGCTTATATTCAAACTATCAAAATTCTGACCTTTCAAAATATATTTTTAAAACAAATTTTTGAAAATTAGTATTTGTTTTTAAACTCTTAAAATGCCAATTTCAATTAAAAATCCTTTCAGATAAATCTTAAATCCTTTCAACTATTTTTCAGTTATTTGAAAATTATTTTTTACTTTTTACTTTCAATTATTTTTTCTTTCAACTATATTGAACACAGAACCAGTTTCTAAATAAATATCTAATAAAGAACAACTTCAACGTAAAATAAAACTATATAATCTAATCTAATATAACATCTATAGAAAGTCTGAGTATGATCTGTGAAAGTTTAGAATTAAGTTTCTATAATAGTGAACAACTTTCAGTCTCTTCTTAATATTCAAAACCAGCAACTTTCCCCAAGACTAGAAAGTTAGCATAGAGGATCAAACAGATTTAAGCACTGCCCGACTTCTTCTAAAGTGATGTACTCGTTTATCCTAGAAAAGACAGAAACAGTCATTTTACATTATAAGTTTCCTGTTACCGTTGTTGATCTAAGACAGTTGCAAAATACTTAACGCATTTTAGATTTAAGTACTATGAATAATGTGAAAAAAGCATTTCTGAGATTTGCAGTAACAAATGCACCAAGACTGGTTAGTTTTATTAAACACATTAGTCAAAAAAAGAAATCCCAGTAAACTCAAAAATGAAAGAATCAGAATCAACATCGTTTTAGAAAGTTCTTAATTAATGATTTGGCAGTGGTATCCCAAACACAGCTGGAGGAAAATGTGATTGTTCAAACTATTGCTTTTTAGTAACTGAATTGCATCTGATAGAAATCAAAGCTTAAGAACAGCATTCCACTTCCATCAGAAAATCCATGTTTTTAGGCTAGAAGATCTAAGATTTGGCATATTTAAAGGCACATCCTTAAACTATGAAGAGCTATCATTCTTTAGGAAACAGAAAAAATTTAAAAATGTTGTCTTCTCAGGAGAATTTGTCCTGGAAAAAGCCACAGATACCAGGATGTTTAAGTCTCTTAGATAGAACAATGTGGCATTTCATTTGCATATAACTTCCATAATCCTGCATACATTGAATAATCTGTTACTTATAATCACTAATACAATGTAAATGCTATAGCAATAGTTGTCATACTATGTTGTTTAAGGAATAATGACAAGAAAACAAGTCTATACATGTTAGTATAATTAAAAAACTTTTTCTATCTCTAACTGGTTGAATTTGAGGATGAGGAAAATCCATGGATACAGCCCACAATTTGTATATGCAAAGTTTTTCCTTCACTGTTGGTACAGAGATGGAGATAAAAGGAAGTGAGGTTTTAAGAGGAATGACAATGAGTAAACCAATAATAAAGAAGTCTTAGAGGAATGACAATGAATAAACCAGTAATAAATTAATCACATTTTCTTCTCTACACAATTAGCTTAACTATTCCTTTTTCCTAGGGATTATAGAGTCAATCGTTTATATAAAGAAAGGTGGCTTCTGGAAGAAGTCATATAATCTGTCAATAGGGTAATATCCCATTTAGGTTAAAGCCTAGAAAAATGGTCACATACTCGTATTTTCAGGTCAATAGAAAACATAAAATTATGAATGGGCTGGAATTAAGACAATGAAGAGTGAAATTTATCATGGAAATAGTAAGTGCTTTCAAATACCTGATGCAATCAATTTTAATCAAAACATCATTTTAGTCAATTAAAACAGATGCCAGACAACTGCAGGCTGCTAACTTCTAACTCCTAGCCCAGAGGCACAGAAAGCTCTTAAATTCTAAGGGAGGCCTTTGTTTAATATTAGGTGAGAACTCAAATTTAAAGACTATTACTGCTTTCAAACAAGACATCTAAGAACTACCTTTTTAAAATTCAAGGCTTTGGGCAAGTTAGCTGTCTTATAATCTTGGTTCTTTCTATGTAGAATGAAGCAACAGAAAAGCATCAGCTTTAAATGTTATTTATTCCTTTGCAAAAGACGGTAAGAACTTGATCCCGCCATGGGTTTACCCTTCTGTATTACAGGATGCCCCTAATATACTTGTTAACAAAGGCTTTAAACTTTATCCTAGGTGGAAAAAAGGTATTCTCCTTCCCTTGTTTTAAGACACAAAGCGGTGGTTAAAACTTCCTTTTGAATGTGAAGTGGTACAGTCACTTTGGACAATGGTTAAACATAGTATGACTCAGCAGTTGCATTCCTAGGTAAACATTCAAGAGAAATAAAAATATATATTCACACAGTAAGTTGTACATGAATATTCATATCTTTATTCATAGTAGCCAAAAAGTAGAAACTCAAATGTTATCAACTGATGGATAAACAAAATGTGGTGCATTTATAAACAAAAATCATACACTGATAATCTTGAAAATAACATGCTAAGTGAAAGAAGCAGTCAGGGATAGCTCTACTATATTATTCTGTTTCTGTGAAATGTCTAGAATAGGAAAATCCTTGAGGAAAAGTAAATTAGTGGTTGCCTAAGGCTAGAGGGGTAGTGGAGAAGTGGTGCCAAGTATATCATCTGGGTGGTCTATTTCTTTTGTTTTCTTTAGTTCAATATTCATGTATTAAGCATTGCTTTCTAAAATTTTCTTTTACTGTTTGGTTAAGCTATTATTTTTTTCAACTCTCTTCTCTCATGAACCCTTAAGTTATAAGCTTCAGCTAAAAGTCCCTTCCCTTAAAGACAAAGTACATATTAATATTTAAGCAGCCTGAAACACACTTAGTAAACCATTGTTTACTGAGTTAGTGTCAAATGTCAACACTCCAATTAAATGCTGTGCAAGTAATCCCAAAATATATATATATACCATGAGAAAAAAGATATTTCAAGTTAACACATATACTACATATTATTATTCTATATATTATTATTTTCATACCTTAAAGTAGTCATCTTGACTAACAACAGAGTTTCTTAGTCTGTTCTCTGGATTAAATAGACAAGATACCACTGTCTGTATGCTTCGATCCACAGATTTCTGAAATACACAAATTTATAATACAAAGACTACTCCTTTTACTCACTGTTAATGAATTTTTTTTGAAGTTTAGTACATACTTATTTCTAGGGAATTCTTATGTGATTCGTAATTCTTACCACATACCACTTAATATGTAAATTTTTCTGTCAAATTAATGTTTTAGAATACTGGTTTAAAAAACTGCATTTAGCTGGGTGTGGTGGCACATACCTGTGATCATGACTACTTGGGATGTGGAAATCAGGAGGAGTGAGGTTCAAGGACAGCTTAAGCAAAAAGTCAGCGAGACCTCATCTCAACCAACCAGTTAAGAGTGGTGATGTCCCAACAACAGGTGTTGGCGAGGATGCGGGGAAAAAGGAACCCTCTTACACTGTTGGTGGGAATGTAGACTAGTACAACCACTCTGGAAAAAAATTTGGAGGCTACTTAAAAAGCTGGACATCGATCTACCACTTGATCCAGCAATACCACTCGTGGGGATATACCCAAAAGACTGTTACTCCAGAGGCACCTGCACATCCATGTTTATTGCAGCACTGTTCACAATAGCCAAGTTATGGAAACAGCCAAGATGCCCCAGCACTGACGAATGGATTAAGAAAACGTGGTATCTATACACAATGGAATTTTATGCAGCCATGAAGAAGAAAGAAATGTTATCATTCGCTGGTAAATGGATGGAATTGGAGAACATTATTCTGAGTGAGGTTAGCCTGACTCAAAAAACCAAAAATCTTATGTTCTCCCTCATATGTGGACATTAGATCAAGGGCAAACACAACAAGGGGATTGGACTATGAGCACATGATAAAAGCGAGAGCACACAAGGGAGGGGTGAGGATAGGTAAGACACCTAAAAAACTAGCTAGCATTTGTTGCCCTTAACGCAGAGAAACTAAAGCAGATACCTTAAAGCAACTGAGGCCAATAGGAAAAGGGGAACAGGTACTAGAGAAAAGGTTAGATAAAAAAGAATTAACCTAGAAGGTAACACCCACGCACAGGAAATCAATGTGAGTCAATGCCCTGTATAGCTATCCTTATCTCAACCAGCAAAAACCCTTGTTCCTTCCTATTATTGCTTATACTCTCTCTACAACAAAATTAGAGATAAGGGCAAAATAGTTTCTGCTGGGTATTGGGGGGGGGGAGCGGGAGGGGGCGGAGTGGGTGGTAAGGGAGGGGGTGGGGGCAGGGGAGAGAAATGAACCAAGCCTTGTATGCACATATGAATAATAAAAGAAAAAGGAAAAAAAAAAAAAGAGTGGTGGTGTCAACCAGCTATGTGGGAAGCATGAGTAGGAGGATCATAGTCTAAAGTTAGCCCCAGGGAAAAACACAAGACTCTGTATCTGAAAAAAGTTATACATAAAACTAAAAGCAAAAAAGGGGTTGAGGGCATGCTCAACTGGTAGAGACCCTACCTAACAAGTTCAAGGCCCCGAGTTCAAACTCCAGTACTGCCAGAAAAAAAAAAAAGCAATTTATTAAAACTCTATGATATTTTGCTTAAAGCTCTTCAATTTCAGTCAGAGAAGAAATCAGGAATTCCAATGTTTCAAGAAAAAAATATTTAGGTCAAACCTACTAATATAATTGTATTGTACACCATTTTAATATTTCCTCAAAATTTAAAACTTTAAATCAAATCAGGATTTTTCACCCTGCAGTTCAGTAGTTTCTCATTCCTCAAATAGAATCCTTCAAGTGTTAGACATGTCCTCACACATTAACTACTTCTACATGTCTACCCATTCAATAAAATATTTTAAATTTCGAGTGAGAATATTGTTATTACAAGAAATCCACTCTTATGCTGCTGCCATTAAAGATACAGAGAGAATACCATAAGTAATGTGCATTACTATTTAGTTAAGTGAATGTTTAAACTGTTTGTAAAAGACAGATATAATTCATACTAATTATATTACCTTTCAAAGGTAAAATTCTTACAGAAACCAGCTCATTGTATTCTACCAAATCCTATTAATACAACATTTACTGAGGTATGATTAAAAAAAAAGCAATAAAATTGGAAGAGAGGAAAGGACTGCTGAATCAGAAACTGTATGTACACACTGAAAGTTTTGGAATACCTGAAATTTTATTAGCTTTTACATTAATTGCTGAGTGTTAGTTAATTCTTAAAACTTTCTAACTTACGGCTTTCATCTTAAAATCTGGGACAAAGATGCCTGTTGCTCAAAGGGCCATTATTAAAACATAGAAAATAACATAAAAATCAGTAATGAAATTAGGTATTTGCCTTTTGTGGGCCATTTCCAGAGGATGTAGTAGCTTCATGAACTGAGCATTCATTTTGCAAAACTTCAGCTCCTGGATCAACTTCACTACAGTGGTAGTTAACAGTTGTGTAAGTCTACATTCAAAATAATAAAAGTGTAGTTAACAAGATACACAGATGTATTTCTAAGCAATCCGTTTTCCAAAGGCTGAGCTGATACTCAGTTTTAATGTAGGTTGTACTGAAATTCAGTTACTTTATTTCAGAAACTTTGTTTTATACTGAATAATTGAAATGCAGCCTTTTATTTTAAAATATCTTCTAAGTGTCAAGATAATCAGAATTAGAAGGAAGCTCAGAAAAAGAAACCGTTAATATGTAGTAATGGAGTATTTGGCAATTTTATCATTAATATATCCATCAAATATCCAATCCTGATGAAAAACTGGTTAACAAAAGGTCAGATTTTGAGGTAGCACCCCCTTTTGTTTTATTCTTTTTCTTGTTTAACAGTATTAACAGCAAAACATTTTTGATTCTTTTCAACAGATTTTTTATGGATAGCAAAACCTTAGGCATATTCTAGGAAGGTTCAATGTGTTAAATCCACATTACTACTACCTTTCTTGGATTACATATTCTATCAATAAGTAACTAAGACCTTATTGTATAAAAAGCAGTCATTGCTAAGATACACAAAATCTGAGAAAAAGCACAGCACAGTTTCTCCCATGTGAGTATCTAACTGGGTTAACAAAAAATAAAGTACAATATATAAAGATACACTTTTTAAAAAAGATGCATTTAAAATATTAACAGATATACATAATATGTCAAAAGGTCAAGAAATAAGTAGTAAGAAAAACTTTTAAATTAAGAATAGTAAGCTTGATTAATTCATTTTACCGGAGGTATAACATAACTCCTTTGTTCTCCAGCAGGCCACTGTGGTGGCATCTTAAAAAAAGCAAACAAAAATTATTCAAATATACTTACACATTTTTGCAAAGATAGGTGATAAAACAATGTTCAAGTATTTACCATAATGACTCTTTTGTTATGATATAGAACAAAAGAAAGAAGTACCTTATGCTTCTACTATCTGAGGTTCTTTTTTTACTTCTATATATAAACTAGTAGGAGCTGGCAGTGAGGGAAATTTAAAGATATTGGTACTTTGAAATTTTTACCATAAAAATGGTCATAGGTCATAAATATAGTCATATTCATGAGAAGAAATTCACAGAACTACTATTTTGTAGCATCTAGCAAAAATAAACCGTATCAAATATAATTAGAAATCTATGACCTAAGAATTGGGTAATAATTTAATTTCAATCTATCCTCCCAGAAAAATTTGTAAAAGTTAGCATGGATGTTTCAGCTATTTGAAGCAATGATTAGATACTAAATTTTAGAAAACAGTTCTGGAGAAAAGTTCTTTCCTAGTCAAAGTATCATTCTATTATGTCTAAATACAAATGCCTCAATTATAGACTAATTTTATTCTCTCCTTTAAATTTAGGGACACTTTCCTAGTTTAAACAATGCACTATTTGGGAAATTTCATAAGTAAAGGCAATGATAATATTCTGAAGTAATTTTGTTCCACTTTAAATTACCTGATAATTGTAAACAGGCAGCTGATACCCAGTGATGACCTGAACTGGTGAACTTGGATAAGGGGGATATGCCTGAAAACAAAGTTTACAGAAAGAATTTTTAAAATTAAAGGAGTATTATCCTCAATATAAAAATATAGAAATTTAAGTATTTTATTTATTCAACAATGAAGGATTCTGAGTGAATGAATAACTCATGTAGATGTTTTCTGTCAAATGTTAGATTTTCAGGTAGGGAGAAGGAAGGGATAAGTGAAACGTTAAGTGACTGATATTGTGCCTCTCTTTACTTTATTAATGTATTTATTCCCAGAGCTCACCTTACACTGGCATTAAGGCTCTAGTAGGACAGATTTCCATGTAAGTTAAATTAATAGACCTGTTTCTTTAAAATGTTTAGGTAGTTTTGAATGCCTTAAAAATGTTAATGGGTACTCTATGGTACTTCTACGGTTTTTCCAGGTTTTTCTGTATTTCATTTCTAAAAATTAAGGGCAGTATAACCCAAAACTGTAAAAGGGACAGTATAATGTAAGTACTAGCAAAGTTGCATACCTAGAATAAGTAATGACTTACAGTAAATGTTGGAACTAAGTAGGGCTTTTCTTCTAGTCATATTTAGAGTGAGAAAAAGAAAAGATATACCCTATGTTTCAGGCAGATGGAAAAATGTAAACAAATAAGAGATACTGCAGAACGATTTCATTATTATTTTGTCTCTTTTCTGGCAAAGAAAAGCTTTCAAACTGAAGTAAAATGAAATAAGAAGAAAATGTTACTTATCATCCATAGGCAAAACTAAGAACACCAAATCCCACTTTAAATATTAACCAAATGAAATACTAGAAACTCACAATTTATAGGTACTGTAAAATACATCAGAAACATACCTATTCTAGAACTAGAATAAATGCAGAAGTCAGCAACCTGTATCATGAGACATGTGGAAATCACTGCAAATGGAAAATAGCTAGAAGAACTGATAACCTTAGAGAGAAATAAACTAGGCAGAGGTGTAAAAAAAAAAAAGCAGCTACCTTCTAACATGGGGAAATAAGGAAGAGATTTGTTTTATGTAGCTACCAAGGTTCTAGGATGATAAAGGCTTACAAACTACACAGAAGCAGATTTCATTTTAGTATAAAGAAAAATACAAGGATTGAGAAATAAGTACAAAAACAACAGATTTCCCATTACTCAAAGTATCCTAAGAGCAACTATATTAGCACTGATTTGAGAAATTATAGATATATGTTCAGAAGGTAAAAAGACACTAATAGATGAGGGAACAGGAATGTAGGCAATTCTTACCTGAACATACTGAGTTATAGGATTAATCATGGTTGGAGGCTGCATGTAAGTTTCAGTGCTTGGATTACTCCACACACTCTGAAACTGTGGTGGAGGAGGAGGATTAAAAATCAAAGGACGTGGCTGCACATGATAAGCACCTTTTGAAAAAATGAAAAGTAAACAAAATCTATTTTTAGTTCTCTGAAAAGCTAAACTTGTTTCAATAAGAACAATTTCTCTTTTTACTCACATAAATTTTGTTTCCTGATTGCAGGGCCCAGTTTCAGCTTTTTACCATGGAAATTGATCTGTGACTAAAAACGAAACAGTAACAGAACTACAATTTTAAGTCTCTACTTCCAAGACTTGGGTAAATAACCCAAGTTCTGTAAAGTTGTCAGAGAAAATCAATGATAAGCATACATCAAATCGAAATTTGTCACCATGAAGCTACTTTAACCTCACTCTAATCAAGTTTCAAGAATATCAAGCAGAATTTGCTCAAAATCTTTCACCTTTTCTCTATCCCTTCCTGTCTCTAAAGCTAGATGCCCCAAAAGAAACAGGTTCTGACAAGTTATATAAGGTTACTAAGTTTTTTTCAAACAGGAACAGAAGTATGTATCTCTGTATTTTACCTAAGTCTGAGTATATTCAGGACTCAAATAACACCATTGCTCATTAAGCTAAGTAAGACTACTTTCTATAAGACAATTACTTACTTCTACTATCTTCTGTACATCCACGTCATTATAAAATGAAACAAATCCATAGCTAGAAAGGCAGATAAATGAGATACAAAATCACCAGCACATAGTAAATGGCTTAGAACTCTGGCATTCTATGAAATAACAGAAGTGATAATATAAAAGATGAATACTGTTTGATAAATGTAATATATATATTACATTCTCTGTAAATATCACTGCTTTATTTTCTTAATCTTGTCTATGTCAGAATGTTCTAATAAGATTATGGTAACAGGGGAACCTCACTCATTAACAAAGAATTCATGTTTATGAACCTGGATTTAACTTTATCTAACGCAAATTAGCTAAAATTTAAGATGCTGAGACATGTGCAAAGAAAACAATTCTTTAATAAAACTAATTTACTTGTGTGAAATAAAGATAAGAAATAATGAAATGCAAACATTAGAAAAGGGATTAAATAAAAAAGCTAACAATAAACTTTTATCCTTTGCAGGAAATAAATTAACAAAGCAGCAAATTTCATGACAAGTGTCAGAATTATCAGTTTTGAAGTATTCTTTTCTGATATGAGAAGTATCAGAAATATGTACTACAGAGCAGATACATTTTATAATTTATAGTGAACATGTTTTACTCACCCTTTGGACACACCAGTTCGATCAGTGATTATTTTCACTTCTTTTACTGAACCATATCTAGCAAAGAAACTTCTAATTTCAGTTTCATCCATCTATGGAAAAGAATTGAGCTTTATGAATAAAGTTAAGCATTCAAAATTTTCCATTCTACTATTAAAAAGATTTGATGATATGGAAATTATCTCCCTTTAAGTATCCCCAAACTACCTGCAGCTCTTCCTCAAATATATTTTTAGTCCCTATGCATTAAACATAAATCAATTCCAAATGTGCATGAAGTGCAAAAAAAACCCTTCGGTTTGCAACAGGGCCAAATCCCATTATTTATAATATATCTTATTTTTATTTATTTATTTAGGAACTAAGGTCTCACTATATTGTCCAGGCTGGTCTTAAGTGAGTCTCCTGCTTCATCCTACCAAGTGCAACTGGCTCCACAACTTATTTTAAAATGTAAATGAAATACAAATACGATACCCTAACATCAATTCCACCAACAAAAACGGTGTTTGGCATGATTTTGCCTTCTGGTAAAACATAGCCTTGGCTGGTAGTAGCTGATGAGGACTGGGTGCTGGCCTCTCTGGAGATGGTTGAGTTTGGAGTCTCAGGATTTGCAGCAGACTGTAATTTGGAAAGTAGACACCATCAACAGATACAGACAAAAACCATATACTGTGAAATATAATTTTTGCACTTAAAGTATACAAAATACTTTATGTAAATTACTTTCATTGTAAATTAGTCACCAACACAGCTTAGCTCAGTGTCAGGATTTAAAGCAACTAGAAAAGATTGGCATGACATTTAGAAAAAAGAAAACAGTACTTTGTTAAACCAGTTTACTCATCACTATTTTTGTACAATGGGTGAAATAGTTCTGATTTTGCATTGTATGAAAATACTAGGTGAATTGGTTAAAAGAAAGTTCAGAGTTGCAAAAACTAAAATTATTAAAAACCATTCTGTTCTGTACTGATACTTTCATTTTACTGAGTACAATAAAATGCATGGTGAATCTTAAAAACAAAACAGCAAAATAACCCCAACCAAAGTAAAAAAGCTGCTGCAAAAGAAAACAAGTACCAAAATCTTAAATCACTTTGCTTGACTTTGCTTTTCTATTCACCAAATTAACATGAATTTTACAACTTTAACACTTTCCATGTTAGTATAGTTGTTTTACTTTAGAAATGGATCACAAAAGCATTATTTGTTCACATATCACAGTTGCTGCTAAAAAGGGAAGGAGAGAAAGGTTTATAATCCTTTTTCCTAATGCTATGGTGCTCAAAGCATTTTTTGAAACAAAATTCTTCTTCTGGAATAACACCCAATCAGTCCTACAGATAAAGCTAATCTGCATGGTGGGCTCACAGATATAAAATGATACCATCTACATTTTCAGATAAAGAAACCCACACATATAATTCATTATTTTTCTGGGTTCTGATCAGAACTGTTTTCAGTCTTTCCAACAACAGACTTTAAGGTTAATGTAAAATTTTCTAAAGCAGAATTTACTTGCAATATTTATGTTGGAGACACAATGTAGCATAGTGAAGGAAAAACTGATTTTAGTCAGGAGATCTAGATTCATGTCCCTTACTAGATTATAAGCCACTTACTTGCCAGATGTGTATCTCTGGGCAAATTACTTTGAGAATGAAATGAGGTACCATCTGTGAATTCATTTTGTAAAGTGTAAGGTAGTATGCTAATTTAAGTTAGTGTCCTGTATTTGAATTTATTTTCAACAGATTTTTCGAAAGGTTTCTTTTCTAGTTTTACTATTTTAGGTGACTTATTTTGTAGGTACTTTCTTAATTCACAACTAATCAGAACTTCAGAAGACTATGATATATCCATTCACTTGAAATACATTTATGAAGTGATTGTAAGAGAAATACTAAAGTTGCAAGAGAAAGAAAAGGTTTTTATACATACACTTGTTTATGAAAGAAAAAGACAAAAAAAGTCAACTGGTATTTTTTTAAAAAGGTTAGCAGACTAATTTTAGAAATGAGATCAAAATTGTCAATTGAAGTTGAATTTTTTTTCTCTGTTCATTCTGGCTTATACTTGATATTTTGTGTTTCTATTTTAATACTTTCTCATTCTTTAACTATAATACAGTGGTATTTCATGATAATGAAGCTGCAGAGAGTAAAATAATTATACCCAAAGTTTTTTTCCTTCTTTTAAGGTCTTTTTTTTGTGGTACTGGGGTCTGAACTCAGGGCCTCACACTTGTTAGGTGCTCTACCGCTTAAACCATGATTCCAGCCATTAATGTCTTGTAATTTACATTTTTTCCTAAAGAGGAGTATATTACATAAGGTACGTATCTGGACTACTGATGCCTGACTAGATTTTCTCTGTAATCTGTCAATTCCTTCTCAATTAGTTCATTCAAAAATCCAAAATACAAGCTAGGCATGATGGTGCATGCCTATTAATTCCAACTACTTGGGAGGCAGAGGTAGGGGGATCAAAGTCTGACACCAGCCCGGACAAAAGCTTGGGAAATAAACTAAAACCAAAAAGATAGGAACAGCTCAAATGGTAGAGCATTTGCCTAGCAAGCTAGAGGCTCCACATTCAATCTCTAATACCACTTCCTCCCCTCCCCCCCAAAATTTCAAAACACAAAACAGTGGTTCTGACTTTTCGCATCAATCACCACTTCACTTATGGATAAAATTTGGATATATTTTTATTTGAAAAATTTATAGTATTATCTTTCTTTGCACATAGCAGATAAAATGTATTTTAGGGGTTTAACATCTGACCAGAAAGCTGTGTCAGATTATAGGAGGCTATGATAATGCACTGGTTCTCAGGAAGGGAAGATTTTGTGTTCCAGGGACACTTAACAATCTCTTGAAACATTTCCAGTTGTCACAAGTGAGGTATATTCATTGCACCTGGGAGGTAAAAGGGAACGGATACTAGATATCTAGCAATGCGAAGGATAGCCCCCCTCCAAAAAAAAAGTTTTTCTGGTATCTTCTCATTCTTGCATTCTATTCATAAAATTAAATAAACAATTTGACCAAGAAAAAAGGCATCAAATGTTATAGGAATTATGAACTGAGATTAGGTATTACAAGTTGGCTGTATGCTTAATTGGTATACTAAATATAAAATTCATCTGCTTTTAATAGTGTATTACCTACTCCTTAGCCACCAGGTGGCACTCAAAGCTAACAAAGTAAGCAGAGTACTCCATTTTAAGAGACGAGGGATTTTTAAACTTGTGTATTTACACATAACTGTACTATATATATAAAGCATCCACAATCAACAGACGACCTTTATTTACTTTCAAAATATTACCAAAACTACTCTACAAATGATGCTCAGGATAAGCAAGTTTGATGTCAAAGAATATATATAATTAGAATATATTACATATATATATATATAAAATCATATACATACATCTATATACATAAAATTTTTTTTTGAGACAGGGTCTTGCTAATGTTACCCAGGCTGGCCTGGAACTCCTGGGCTCAAGTGATCCTCCTGCCTCAGCCTCCTGAATAGGTGGGACTGCAGTCTAGCATTACTGCACACAGCTAGAAAGTAACATCTTAATCACTGATAGTATACTGAAAATACATTCATTAAATGTAAGAAGGAATTACTTCTATTAACTATACCTTCAAATGAGTTGGGGGGTTTTGAAGTGGAATATGTAAGGATAATAAGCAAGAGTGAGCTTGGAGTCCATCATATACATAATTCTCCTGCTATTTATGTTAATATACTGCTATATTTGGATATCCAAGTGACAAAGGTAACTAGAAATAAAAAAATATTGTTATTAAAACTCCCGGGATGTCAGCTCCTTTGACATTAATTACTATGTCCACATGGCAAGCAAATAATATTTATGTCTATTGACTAGGAAAAAGTCTGTAATTTGTAGAAATCAAAATTGATCCGTAGCAATAGGAAGAAGCTTATCAACAAAAAGGCTAAAATTAAGGAAATAGGAAATGAAAATCAGAATAAAATCCAAGTAAATGCAAGAATGATTTTTAGTTTGGGGGTGTCCAAGTAGTAAGTAATCCTAGCACAGCTAAGCAAGAAAAGTATACTTTAGATGTGAAAAAGGGGGTATGATGAGAGATTACAAAAATTTTATATTTGAACTCCATGAGAATATATGTGAAAGTCTGGAAAGACACGGCTAGCCTTCTAAACAAATATTAATCTCTAGGAAACAATTTTTCTAAAGAACTCTCAATGATGCCTGGATCAGTTTCACTAGTTTTTTCCTAACTATAAAGGAGCAGGTAATATGCATCTCTCTCTCTCTCTCTCTCTCTCTCTCTCTCTCTCTCTCTCACACACACACACACACACACACATATCCACACCTCAGAAACAGTGGTAGATACAACAGGAACAGGAGAAGGATAAATTCAATCATTTTCCCTAGGAAGTTTTTAGAGAAAAAAGTATTTCCCAATGATGTTAGCTTTAAAGCCTTACCAAGATGGCACACCTTTCCATTTGCAGAAATGCAAATTCCAGCAGTATATTAAAAAACAAATCCCATAATTAGCTTATATTAGAAAGGATGGTTCATTCCTAGGAAATCTGTTACTTCATCATTGAAAAAGCATTTGAAAAAAATATAGCATTTTCTAATTAAAAAAAAAAACCTAAGTAAAGCAAAAATAGATGAACCTTATTTTCTATCAAGTGAAATATTTTCCAGTTATTACGTTGGTAACTTCAAAAATTTTAATACCTCTCATTGGAAAGGGTGTGAAGAAAAGATCACTCTACCAACCATCAGAGGGAAAATAAACTGGTACGTGTTTTACCAAGATTAGCTTGGAAAAACTTGTAATTTAAAATTTTATAAAAGGAGTATAGCCATTTTGCCCAAAAATTCCACTTCTGGCAATTTATCAAGAAATCGTACAAGTCTACCAAAATATTTTCAGGAGAATATCTATTATAGTGTTGTTTTAATATTGAAAAAACATTCATTATAAGGAAATCTGGTAAGTAATGGTACAATCTCTTACATTATATTTTCAAAATTATTTTAAATTTTTCTTTGGAATAATGCCAAAGTCTATTAGAAGCAGGTTATAAAACAGCATTATGTATCATGGTATGACTTTTATAAAATAAAATTTACCTATCTATATACAGCACAAGCATACAAATAATCTCGAAGGGCAGACATATACTAAAACTTAATAGTGGTTATAGGTGTTAAGACCAAGAAGGATGTTTGTTTTCTTTTTTCTATTTTCTTACAGTGGTTTTCAAGTGATCAACTGAGTAAATATGGTCTTATAATCAGAAAAAATTACTATTTCCTCACTTTACCTCTAAATAAAGGAAAAGTTGCCAATATTACTTATAATTCACTGCACTAAGAATGACCATCATGGCTACCTGTTAGGTGCAAAGTTATTAGTTAGTTATTTCCAGGCGATAATATGCACCGCGCATAAATTTCCTCCCTTCCCCTCCAATGGAGGGAACAGTAATCACTGTAAGAATGGACACACAGACGTAAGCCTCTGGTTGTGATTTAAGGCTTGGTCACGCGTTCAAGAACTGTCCTTTTGCTTGTATGGCTGTGTAGCTCAGGCTGGCCGCGAACGGGGGAACTCCCTCGGCCTGGGGGTGGGGACGACGATGGGGTCACGTCAGAGCTGCGACCTGGCGGGGGGGGGGGTAGCAACTCTGCACTTACGTGAAGCACCCCAAAAACACACGTACAGGGTGGCTCAAGGGGTACAGCACGCGCCTGGCAGACACGGGGCAGCGCTCAAACCCCAGAGTGGCTGCAAAAAATTTTAAAAAGCCACCCATCACCCCCGAAACCCTGCAAAACACATTTCGTTAAGTTTGTGGTCTACCCAGAGCTATAAAGGGCAAGGACTGGCTCTGTCCTCGCGCACAATGATGGCGTCGGCAGGGCCGCATGAGGTCGCTGGGCTCAGCCGTCGGGGAGGCGCGAGACCACCACGAGGTCCTTGGTGGGACACTCTCGGCACTAGCTCCTCCCTACCCCCCTCTCCCCTCCTCCAAGCCGCTCCTGAGGACACCGGGCCTCGAGCAGGCGCGTGCCGCAGCGGCCACCGTCTCTCCGCCAGCCCGCGCAGGCTGGGCTGGGGGTGGGGCACCTACACTTCGGCCCTGCGGACGCTGCGCCCGGTGCACGCTGGGACGGAGAAGGCGGGAAGAAGGCAGCGCGCGGCCTCAGCCTCGCACGTGGCCGCCAGGGAGGGGGAGGGGCGGACTCAGGCCGCCCGCCTGCCTGCCACCGCGCTGCGGGTTCCCACCCGCTCCGCACCCTTTAGGCCGCGACCCTGCCCGCTGCTCCCCGCACCCTGCAGGCTGCCAGCCCACCAGGCAGACACCTCACAACTAGAAAGCCAGGGCGACCCTGCTTTTAACCCGCCCCCCCCATCCCATGCTCCATCTCTCAAAGCCGACTTTCGCCCACCCTTGAAGGCCGCCAGCCTCGCGCCGCTCAGGCCTCCCCTCAACTCACCATGATGGCGGCAGCCAGCAGTTCCTGCCGACGAGGCTCAAGGAGGAGCAGAGGCAGCCCTGGGTAGCTGTGAGGGTGGCCTGGCCTCCAACGGGCAGCGGTGGAAGGCGAGCCGAAGGCTGGCGGCAGGCTGGCAGCCCGGAGGTGAGCGGCCAGGCTGAGGGCGCGGGCGCACTGAGGCGTGGCCCGCGGGCTCCTGGGGGGGGTGGCTCTGAGGGTGCCGGCCGGAGGGCACGTGGTCACGCCTCAGCCAATGGGTGGCAGCGCCTGGACCCCCAGGAGGGGGCGGTGGGGGACGGGCGCTCTGCAGGGGTTTCGAGCGGTATGGGTGCGGGACGCCCTGGAGGCACCATGCTGGTACAGACAGACCCAGTTACAGTCACACGGCACCTCGGAAGTGCTTCGGATGCCCCCTTAAAATAAGCACACATGCTGAAGAACGTTAGTTTGCTTTTGAAAAAAAAATTAATTTGTCCAGGTTGTAGTTTCAAGATGGCGTCAGGTCCAATCAGGATTAGCCCCATTGCCTAGCCAGAATGATTGACATGCCAGCAGAAATAGAAAATAGGAGCAAGTCTGTGGGAAACAGGGAAGGCGAAGTGAACAGACGGGCATCTTGACACCTTCCTGTCACGTTTTGGGGTGGATGGGGTTGGATGGAAGGAGATGCCCGATGGGTCGGCCATGGACCTTTCAGGACCTTGGTTTTCTTGATTATCACGGCAGGGAGACCATGAGAGAACATTTCTTCCCTCGTGGACATTAAATTGTCACGGGTTTTCAGGAAGACGCTAGGCCTGCTTAGAGAGTTCTAGAACATTCTTGAGGTTGGAGAACCGGGGTCTTGCAGCAAGGGTGGCCATGCGGCAGTGGATGGGGACGATCGCACAGTGTGGGAGCCACGCCGGCTCCTTGCACACCTGGTCTGCTGCCCGTGGCTTCAAACCCTCACACGGCCCTTCCAGCGGACAAAGCGGTAGGAAACGGCCATCAGTAACATGTAGTAATGCTGGGTATAAAATAGTAAGTAAAGGGAAAGCCCCAGGTGACGAAAATGAAAATAAGCTGACCGTCAGAGCGGTGGTGAACCAACTAAATCTTTCTGGGCCCCGGGTACGGGGGCTGGGCCGCAGGGTTCTTTGTCCGGGACTGTCCTGGTTTTAGCACTGGAAATTGAGCAGAAATCAGGGTGTGAGTTACAAACACGGAGAGGAAGGGAGGGCCCTGCAGAAGGTCACTGTCATCCTAAGGAAACGGGGGACTAGGGGACATGGACAACCTCCACAGGCAGGCAGGTGAGAAAATTGAAATGACGAGGGGAAACCCCACAAAAACTTTCAGCTGGAGATGTGGCTCAAGCAGTGAGTGTGAGGCCCTGAGTTCAAGCCCCGGTGTTGCCCAAGACAACTCCCCCCCCCAAGCATTTAATGCTGTTTAAATTTTGAAACCCTAGACATGCATTTCGTAAAAAATTTGGAATTTAAATTTATAGCACTTACATGTTACTGGATTCTCAGAGCAAAGAAATTGATCGACCTCATCATTCCTTCTCCTCCTTACAAAAAGATCCCACATACGGTACATCCAGAATGTGTGACTGAAGCGAGCATAAAACCCATTTGGAGGAATACTTCCACAACCTAGACTGAAAGGGATTCTCATAAGAAAAAATTCTTCAAAGATGAGCTTACAACAAAAAATTGTAAAACATTACTGTGAATGATAATGGCATACAAAATAGGTTAAAATGTCAAAAATGTATCGAAAAAGCTTCTTTTGGATTGACGGGGTGTGTGTGTTTCTCACACCTTCCCCCACCCCTTCCCACACAATTTAGTTGTAATTCTTACATTTTTTAAACGATTATTTTACTATTTTAACATATACTTAAAATAGAAAGCTAATAAATACCGTTACTCTCCTCTTAAATAATGCAAAAGTCTTAGGCTGTTTTAAGTCTGCATGCCCTTCCAATTTACTTATTAGACTGTTTTCCTAGAAAATCATGTCTTTAGACCTTAGAAATCATGTCTTTAGACCCACCCATATATAGCATTTTGTTTAACATTTCTTTGCACTTCTCAGATTTTTCCTTCTGGATTATTTTCCTTGTGCTGGTACTGAATTCTTCACAGTCTCCTTCAGTGGCGTCATGACGTGGTAAACTCTCAGGGCTTTTGTTTTGTTTTAGTTTGTTTTTTTCTTGTTTGTTTTTTTCCTTAGCTTAAAATTTTTTAAAAAATTGCCATGATGTAATTCTAAGTTTGCAGGAATTTTTTTCCCCTCAAAATATTGAGCATATTATTCTATCATTTTGTAGTT
This sequence comes from Castor canadensis, assembly GCF_047511655.1. Classification (NCBI taxonomy): domain Eukaryota; kingdom Metazoa; phylum Chordata; class Mammalia; order Rodentia; family Castoridae; genus Castor; species Castor canadensis. The sequence continues at coordinate 110,113,655 of NC_133395.1, read as the reverse complement.
TTTACTGCTAGTGAGAAATCGTCTGTTAGTCTAATTGTTGGTTAAGATCTATTTTTCTTTAGTGTTCTGAAGTTTCACAATGATGTGACTAGTTGTGGAGTTCTAAAATTTCCTCCTGCAGAAGAGTTTTAGGCTTCTCTGGATTTGTGTATTGGCTTTCAACAATTCTAAAAAATTCAGACTTTTTTTTTGTCAAAGATGACCTGGTCTAAAAAATCTACCCTACTTTTCTCATTTCATAGTCTAGAAGTGATACTTAAAGCTATTTTCTTTTAGATCATGAGTTTTTAAAAGGTTGGTGGCATTTTCTTGAAATCTTCACTTAATAGAGGAAAAGAATTGTTATTTAAAATCAAAGTTGACTGTAACCATTTCAGTGGTTAATACTAGTAGCATAATTCATGTAAGTTCAAAAATAACTTTCATATTGCCTCCTTACCCTCCAGAGTTTGATAGCAGCAGAAGAAAGAAGACTGATATTTTTAAACACATCAGCCAGTTTTCCTATGTTCCCAAAGGCTAGGACTTTGGATAAGCAGGCTTTCATGGGGATAGGCACTCAGGAACTTCATCCATTTTCTTGATTTTTTTTGTATCTGCCCTGCATTTTTAAATTATTGTTTACTTGTTTTAATTGACTTGCTGTCATAAGGAATAATATCTGTGAAATTGGACTCATTGTTCTTGTTGCATTTTTAAGATGTGCACATTAAAATATAGAAGTATTAAATTTAAAAACAATGTGTATACATCACATCAAATCACACTCTGGGCAACTTGTCACATACTTTTGGGAAACTGGATTAGTGGAATTCTTGAACTAGTTTTTAGATATGCAATGTTAGGCCCAAGGGACTTGGCGGGGTAAAGTGTCAAATTGTTGTGAAGAAAGTGGGAAATCTTGGAATTTGGAGAAAAGAAACAACCTTACAAAATGAGAAGAAATTGGTACATTCAAATCATCTGGGGGGATTTAAAAGTTCATATGCCCCTGCCTCACTCTAGATCAACTAAAATGAGTTAAGGGTGAGATGCAGCCATCAGTATTTAAAAGAAAAAAAAATGTGCTGGGCACTTGGCTCAAGCCTGTAATCCTGACTACTTGGGAGGCTGAGATCAGGAGGATCACAGCTCGAGGTCAGCTCAAGCAAATAGTTGGTGAGCCCCCATCTCTAAAATAACCAGAGCAAAATGGACTGGGTATGTGGCTCAAGTGGTAGAGTGCCAGTCCCCACCACCCCCTCCAAAAAAAGGTGTGTCTAAAGTTATTCCAGTATGCAGCCAGTTTGAAAATTGGTGGTGTAGAGCCTTGCTTCTCATAGTGTGCTCCTCAGACCAGCATCACCTGGGTACAGTAGAATTTCAGGCTGTACCCCAGTCCAATTGAATCAGAATCTTGCATTTTAATGTGAGCTCCAAATGGCTATCATGCAGTTGAATGAAGATCAATTTCAGCCTCTACCCCAGTCTGGTTGAATCAGAAACTTCATTTTTAACATGATCTCCAAATGGCTCTTATGCAATTGAATGAAGATCATGAAGTGTTTCAAAAGCATTTGTCATAAACAGTTTGCCTCCTTGGTGTAGAGACTCCTTTACAAGTAGAGACTACTTTCCTAGTCCCTTGTAACTAGAGTCTTCATAACCTATACAGCAGTATTGTGATACACCCTAAATTTTAAGGAAGGGACTAATGGTTCCTTAAAGCAAGGACTGCAGAGAATACATTCTGGAGAAGGGTGGCAACAGCAGCAGCTGTGGCATCTAGACCTGGTGGTTGTGCAAACTGTGATGAATTCTTTGCCTGGGGGTGGTGGCCAAGGTTTCTTCACTGGACCAGTTCTGCACCAGGATTTCATATGCCATTACTGGGAACAAAGACTTCCAACCTGGCTCTTCAGTTCTTTTTGAGATTTTTGTGAGCTTGTTACCCAATACATTTTAATGAGTTCCTTTCTTGGATAAATCAACCAAAACTTCTGTGCTTGCTGCTTGACTGAAATAGGTGACAAGTAAGCCAGCCAAAGTACTTTTAAGAAGGTTCTTCACAGCTAAAACATTATGGCTCTTTGCTTTGTGAAACATGATGGCCCTCTTTTGCTTCCAAATTTTAGTGAGGTTCTACTACTTACACAAAAGCCTTACGCCAGCAATGTTTTGTGAGGGGTACCAAGGAAAGGGGTTCCTTTCCGTTTCCGTTGCAAGGACTATACGCTGGGCAGCAAGATGACCTACAGATGAAATAATTCAGCAGGAACAGAAGCTCAGAGCCAGAAGTAACTGGGTAGAGCATAAATCGTACTCTCAGAATTTCCAGAGAGTTAGGAAGAAATATGTGCTATTTCCGCTGCATATGAGCTTGGATTTGAGCCAATCCCAATTAAATCTCGAGGTCTGGTGCCTCATGTTCTACATGATTTGTGTCATAAACTCTGCTTGTTCACCTTTAACCCTAGTACATGCGTAAGAGATTATTCATTCAATACTTAGTCTCCTAAGCAAGTTGCTTGAATTTGGGGATTGGTCTGACCAAGTTGACCTAATCTTTATAATGGTCTTATAAGAATTGCCTAAATATATAATTTAAAAAGTGATTGACTTGTTAAAAGTATCAAGAATGACAACAAGCACTGACATTGATGTGGCATTTACTATGTAGTAGATGTTATTGTAACCATCTTCTTTTAGTTACTCTGATCCTCATTAAGTACTATTATTATCTTCATTTTACAGAGAAGAAAGGAGGAGGAAAACAGAGGCTCAAGAACCTACCGAAGATCACACTGTTGGTAAGTATCAGAGCTGTAGTTCCAACCCAATCTGGCTTTAGTATGTTTCTCAACCTCTATGATACATCAGCAACCACATGGAGGAAGAAAGGACCAGTACAGTAGAACAAAGTTGTGTATTAAATCCCTTAAATTCCTGTGTTTTTCATTTGTTTGTTTGTTTTGGCAGTACTGGATTTGAACTCAGGGCATTGCGCATGCTAGGCAGGCGGTCTACCACTTGAGCCATGCCTCCAGTCCTAAGTCTCTGGTTCTCATAACAGTAGCCAAATGAAGGAGGTCGTGAAGTCTTCTGTCAGTAATAAAAAAAAAGTGTTCTAGTTATTTCTGGTGTATGTACATTAATAACTAGGATTAGGATCAGGATTTCAAAATGAAGTAAAACCCCAAATCTAAACCATAACCACTGCAGTATCTGAATATTTGTGTTCCTTTATCCCTATTTGTATGCTGAAATCCTAGCTTCTAAAGTGATGATGTTAGGAGGTACGGCCTAATCACCTAGGGAGGTGATTAGATCCCGAGGGCAGAGCCCTCATGAATGAGAGTATTGCTCTTATAAAAGAGGGAGCTCTATTTCTCCTTTCACCAGGTAAGGACACAGCAAAAAGTTGGCAACCAGCAACCCAGAACAGGGCCCTCACTGAAACCTGACCATGCTGGCACCCTTACCTTGGGGTTCCCAGCCTCCAGAACTTTGGCAAGTAAATTTCTTTGTTTATAAGCCACTTAGTACAAGGTGTTTTTGTTATAGCTGCCCAAATAGACAAAGACAGAAAATTGGTATTGGGAGTGGGGTGTTGCTTTAATAAATACCTAGTAACGTTGAAGTACCTTTGTAACTAGGTAATAGAAGGAGTCTAGAAGTTTTCAAGTACATTGCCATGAAGGCAACTGACTACGAAGGGTAATTCTGGTTAGGGCTCAGAAGGAGAGGAGAAAAGCTGTAGAGAAAGCCTCAATCTTCTTAGGAAATGCCTAGTGTTAGTGAGCAGAATATTGGTTGAGGTATGGACAGTAAAGGCCATTCTGATGAGGTCTAAGATAGAAATAAGGAACTTGTTATTGGGACCTGGAGGAAAGGTGGCCCTTGTTATAAAGGGGCAGTGAACTTGGATGGATATTGTTCACGCCCTGGTATTTTGTGTAGTATGATTTTGTGACTCCCCAAGACTGGGTAAGGAGAGAGAGGGAGAGGAAGAGTGAGGAGGGGGAGAAGGGAGGAAGGTGGAAAGAGGAGGAGAAGATAGATTAATAGTGATTTCTTATAGTTCTGGAGTCTGGGAAGACCAATACCAAGGTGCCAGCATGTGATGAGGGCCTTCTTTTTCTATTACTCCATGGCGGAAGGCAAGCGACTGCGTGCAAGAGGGAGTGAGTAAAAAAATAGAGGGGAATGGTGCCATATGAATCCTTTCATCAGGAACTCACATCTCTTGATAGCTTATTCACTCCTGTAATAATGATATTGTCATTAATCCCTTATGTAACCTCTCATGAAGAGTCCACCTCTCAACATGCTGCATTAGGATTGTTTCCAGCACGCGAACTTTGAGGAACGCATTTAATACGTAACAGACACTAACAGATACCAGTGAATTGCTCCAACAGCTAGCTCTTGAGGAGGCTACCAACTTAATAGGAAATTCCCACATTTACTTTTGTTTTGTCTGTTAGCAATCCTTCTAGTACTTTTCTCAAGTATTGGGATCAAATCTAAAGTGTTTAACCCACCTTATTTATCTCCAGCATTGGTTCACACCACTGGCTCCCTGTAATATACATACTCTACTCAGCCACTTTGAGGCTATGTCTTTGGCATTGAGACATCACTGAGCAAACTTTTATAAATCACAGAAGCTGTTGAACACTTGTGAAAGGAGCAGAGAGAAAAAGCTGGTATTTGTTCATTTCCTTTTCCTCAGCCCTGGCCAGTCACTTTCATCTCCATTTTCATAGTTTTAGTCTATGTTTATTTTTCTTTCCATTATTATTATTTTTTTATTTTAGACTCAGGGTTTTGCACTTGCTGGGCAGGACTTGAGCCATGCCTCTAGCCCTTTTACCTTTGCTTATATTTGAGATAGGGATGCAAATTTTTTCCCAGGCAGGTCTGGACCTTGCTCCTCCTTTATGCTTCCCACGTAGCTAGGATTATAGATGTGTACCACTACACCTAACTTTTTCTGTTGAGATGGAGTCTCACTTTTTTGCACAGGCTGGCCTTGAACTGTGATCTTCTTGATCTCTGCCTCCTGCATAGCTTGCATTATAACTCCTAGCCCTCTTATCTATTTTTGAGAATACAAAAGTAATACATGACTGGTTCTCTTTTAAAAATTCAAAGCATCAAAGCTAAGGTTTACGTTCCTTTGGAACCACCAGCTTCCCTCCCCAGAGGTAACCACAGATGGGAGTTTGGCATGAATTCTTTCAGGTCTTTTTCTAGATACTTTTTTATAGTCATATAAAAATATGTTTTACTATACTTGTGGAATATATATACTTATGCTATACATCTGTACTTTTAGAGTATAGACTGCTATCTTGTGTATTTTTTCAATATAAATGGAATAATGTATACATTTTCATTTTTCCCTTTAATTATATAATTCAGAAATTTCTAATGTTAGTATATAAACTTAGGTTAATGCTTTTAACTATGACATAATTTTACATACTGTAGGTATGCTGTAATTATTAGCTTTCCCTGGTCTATGGACATTTAGGTTGTTCTATTTTTTTCATTGTTATGAGTAATACACAATAAGCCTATTTCATTGGAGCCACATGTATATTTTTTTGGGGTGAGGACCAAGAAGTATAACTGCTTGGTCATGGGATTCACATGTGTTGGGACTCAGAAAACAATACTTCAAAATGTGGCCCTTGACATACATAGTGAGTACTTTTAACTATGGAAGCAGCCTCAAGGTTTCTCTGACTTCCATCTTACCCCCACTTCCCCTATCCTCTTTCCCTCTTTTAAGTGCCCAGAGGGGCTTTCTCTGGAACTCCCTTATCTGACTAAGGGAGTTCCTCCAGAAGGAAGGCAATTGTCTTGACCTCTCCCTGTATCTCATTAAATATAGAAGATTAACTCACAGGAAAAAGAGCGTGAAGGATCTGACACCTAGCCCACAGAAACTTTTCCATGAACAATCAATCATCCATTCTTCCCAGGGCTATAACCTGAGAGATTATGTGCACAGTTTGATAGTCTTTGTTCACCATGCATTCCTTTCCCTCATTAGTAGGCTCTCTGTCCCTATTTTGAAATACCTGAGGCAATTTACTTATGAAGAAAAAAGGTTTATTTCAAATCTTTAGGGGGTGGAAAAGGAAAGTAGGTTTCACCCATAAACACATTTCAAATTTTAATAGATATCATGAAAACTGCCTTTAAAGTGTATTACTTATATACACCAAGTTACACTCCACTAGCTGTGAGTGAGAGTCCTTATTTGTCCACTTGCCAGCGTTGACATTACCATTTGTAATTTGCCAATCTGGTAGGCAAAAAAATGGCATCTCATTTTCATTTTACTTTGTGTTTCCCTGATTGCTCATGGAGTTAAGCCTTTTTTTTTTTTAACTGTTTGTTGACTGTTCAAATTCTTTTTCTGCAAATGGCCTATTCATAATGTTTGACTATGTCTTTTTCTGGTTGCTTGTCTTTTTCATACTGCTTTGTGGGAGTCTGATTTCCTTCTCTATTTCTCTCCTTGACTCTTCAGGCAAAGGATGCAGTAGTATTGGTATCTCTTTGAGGTTCTAGTCCAGTGTAACGAACTAGAGTGACATTCATTTTCAAGCATTTCTTTTCCTAAGAGAGAAAATGAAATACCTGGTATTATGTTGAACCTTTCATTGCTTTCGTAGACATCCTCTAACAAGCCAGACGAGAGATGTTATTCATGTCAGTTAGTGCTTCACTTTCAAACATTTTTAAGAAATGCAAGGAATTTCCAAAGAGAGGGTTAGGTATGATTCCTAACAAGCTTTTCTGTATATTGCGTTTAAAAAAAAAAAGGCTTTGACAATCTAAGTGAAATTTTCTGAGTGCAACAATCTTCTGAGGAGCAATAACTTTCCTGCTGCTGACCCCTAAATTTAAAGTGAGAGTGTCTGTAGAGAAAAGAAGTGAGAGATCAGGTAAGTAAATAGAACATTCACAGGGTCAGCATTTACAGATTAGCAGGAAAGGCTCTGACAGTAGCTTGAATAATATAAAGACAGTTAATCTATGATCACCCTAAAATGGAGAAGTTAAGATTTTCCTTCTCCCTTTAAAGGACTTTTTTCCTGTATCCTGTGTGGAATTAACTGAAAAGAAAAATCTGCCTATAACTCCAGACCACTTTTATCAATAGTTTTGTTCTGTGTAGCTGTGGCTAACATTTCAGCCAGCATGGACAAAGAAATGAAAGTGATAGGACAGAACACAAATTGAAAGAAAATCAGAGTATAGGAAGAAAAGGCATATAAACAGAACACGCATACTTAAAAAAAAAAAGAAGGATGGTTGAAAGAAACATTATTCTGACTTTTTCCATATCTGATCAGTCAACACATTCTGTAATTTCTATTTAAGTTAATTTTTGAACAGCTCTTCCTTTCCATGCCTACCAACTCTCTATTAGACTATAAGACATCTTTGGGTGTGGGTATGGTAGCACATGCCTGTGGTTCCAGCTATTTGGGAGGCAGAGGTAGAAGGATCCCTGGTGAAAGTGTAAGACCCTATCTGAAAAAAAAAACCCAAAAAAATTAAACTAAAAAAGCTAAAGGCCTGGGCTCAAATGAGAGGCCCTGAATTCAATCACCAGTACCAAAAAAAAAAAAAAAAAAAAAAAACACAAAAGAAACAAAAAACCCCAAAACCCAAACAGTTCTTTTTCACTTCACATTGTGTCTAGGTGACTCCAATAGTTATATTACCAGTATATTTATGCCACCTTAAATCTCTGTCAAATTCGACTATCAATATATTGCTCTTTTTCTTTGGATACAAACTTTCCAGGGTTACCATCTTTGTTCTGTTAAAATTAAGCTTTTCAGCTTGGCTCTTAGAACCCTTTAAGGTATGACCCCACCCTACCAAGCCTAATGAGACTATCTCACCAACATTCCCTCTTCCTTCTTCTGCTTCTTTTTTATTTTGTCAATAGAAAAAGAACTCAGGGTCTTACATGCAAAGGCATCCTCTATGACTTCTAGCACCTTAATCTTAAGACTTACCAGCCTAGTAGAACTGTGAGAAATAAATTTGTATTACTTACAAACTAGAAAAACAAAATAAAAAACAAACTCAGGGTCTTGTGCTTTCCAGGCATGTACTCTATCACTTGACCCACACCCCTAGTTCTTTTTGCTTTAGTTATTTCTTGAGTAGGGCCTCTCTTTTATTTGGGAGGAAAATATTTCCTAATGGGTTTCCTTTATGTTTCATTGGCCTGATGATGTGTGTCTGATGTGTCCACTTCCAGCTCAGAGGGACTCTGGGTAAGTACATATGTGGCAAAAGGGAAATGCTCTTACCATAATTGACCTGAGCCAGTTTGATTAATCTCCGGGGCTTGGGCACACTGAAACTATCAGTGGGGTTTTATTATCAAGAAAGAAAAGGGGATGACTTCAACATATGCATCAACAATATCTATTTTTTGGGCACCTCAAGATGCCACATGACCTCTTTCTTATGGCCACAGCCAATTGGCTGGGAATGAACTTTGACCCATGCTGAATCAATCAGTTCCCTCCTGTTATGATTTTACTTGTTTTTTTTTTCTTCCTATTATGATTTTAGTTGAGAACCCAAGAATCAGTAGTTCCTCATTCTAGGGCCTTGTGGTATAGCTGAACTCTAGAATATTACATTCTATGATATACACCTGCATCTTTCTAGCAAAGTCTCTGTTTAGTAGGTTTCTGTTAATTAGGTAAGCCTTGATTTAACCACAGATTTTCTTTTATTGTCTCTAGTGATCATGAAGAGAATTCCTATTATAATATTAATTGTCCTATTTTGTTTTTTAATGGTTTTATATGTTTGTCTCATTTTGTACACTGTATAATTTCCTTAAGGCACAAGTCAACCATATATATTATTTCCCATAGTTCTTAAAACTATGTATTAACGATAAAGTATAATGAAAATTTCTTAATATTTATTGACTCTGGTTAGTTGCTACCATTTAAAATTTTTTTTGGGGGGGATTGGGGTTTGAATTCAGGGCTTCACACTTGCAAAGCAAGTGCTCTACTGCTTGAGGCATACCTCCAGTTCATTTTTAGTTAATATTTTAAGCTGTCCCATAAGCAGATAAAATAGAATCCTGGTGATATACACCTACAAAATGGTGGTTTAATTTAAAGACTTAAAAATGTAGTAAGTTGGCAAAAGAATAAAGAAAAATATTCCAATATAGAAACAGTTATATTATCTATTAGAAGAAGGGATGTGAGTTCTACCTATGGGTCTGTCTTACTCATGCTAATCCTAATCTTTCCAAGTTCCCACACAGGAGAGCTGGCAGAGTGGCTCAAGTAGTAGAACACATGCCTCACAAGCTCGAGGCCCTGAGTACTGCACTGTGTCCTACATATCTACACTTCTATGATTGACTATATATGTGTGTATTTTTGCCAGTGGAGTGGCTCAAGTGATAGAGCCCTGCCTAGCAAACATGAGGCCCTGAATTCAAACCCCAGTACAGCACACACACACAAAAAGAAATAGTTCAAAGTTTCCACACAGGAAGTAAATTACCTTCAGAATCTGGGAAAAAATAACAATTTCAAAAGAGGCAATTAGGAAAAAGCATATTCAGCCATTTAGCACTTATTTCTTAATTTCCTTCTTTTTAAGTGTTTGCTTCAAATAAATTTTCACCTTATTAACGCCAACTTTGGCCTTAATTGGATAGTGTGTAAATTGGATTTTGATTTCTTTTTATCTTAGAATAATGTTAATCTCATAGGAAACTTCAACACAATGTTAAGCACACATAATACTAAACTACAAATCTTCCCTTAAAGACCTTTAGAAATTCTAATTTAATTTAAGACGTGACTTAAAAATGAACAAAAGATTGCGTGGATATGGTTTAACTCTGAAATCATTTAAATTTTCTTGACATTTCTGCTCATTGTTGAAAAGGAAAGCTACTCTGCTAAAAGGCCATTCAAACGTTAATGGTAGTTTTGCATCCTGACAAGTAAAAGCAAAATTACCCCAGAACCCAGTATCACCAAAGCTTTTGTTTTAGTCACAAATTAGAAAATCTGTTCTTTTCTGTAACACTGAACACTGAGTTTTATATCAAATACCCTCGGTTTAAGTAAATATCCATCTCTGCAAAAAACAAAATTATTAATAGAAATATTTTTGTTTGTAAAAAGAGCTAGAGTCAACAAGTTCCAAATGTTACAGCTGGACCACAGATGTATCCAAAATAACAAAAATGGAATACATTTTTTTGTTTTGATTCCAAACAGAAACAGTAGGCACTTTATGAATTCACATTAGGGCCACAAAAAATACTCTTGGTTATAATAAGTAAACACTATTGTTTAGCAAAGTGCCTCAAGACATGATGCTATAAAAGTACTACACCTTGCTGTCACAGGATTGACAGCAGATACACAGATTTCTTATCTTTAGAAAAAAATCCCCTGCCTGTGTAGGAAGAAGGCATAATGAAATGCACTGGAAACTGTTCAATAATAGGGAGTAGTGGGGAAAGAGTAAAGGAGAGTAATAGGGGGGATTAATCTGATTAAATTCTAGTACATTCATGGGTGAAATACCATGGTGAAGCCCTTTTGAACAATGAATATACATTTAAAAAAATGAAGGACAGTAATGTAAAACAGGTCCTGGTAAGAGGTAAGTACTAGTGGGAGGTAGTAGTACTACTGGGAGGATGAATATGTTCGATATTCTTTATATGCTTGTATGAAAACAGCACAATGAAACCTGTGGAAATGATTTTAAGTGGGGAGGGGAGGAGGAAGGACAATGATGGCAGAGGGGAGGCGGTAAACCTAACCAGATACATTGTAAGCATACATAGAAATATCACAATGAAACACCTCTGTACAACTAACATACACTAATAAAATTGTGAAAAAAAAAATCCACTGCTGCTGTTGCTGTTTTAAAGATTGTCAGGGACAAATATTCACTCATGCTACTTTAGATGTGCAAAGGAACAGGTGGGTAGGTAGCTTTCTTCATGCTTGTTCAGATGTACAAGGAACAGGTAGATAGCTTCCTTAAGTTTAACTTTCATCAGCAGCCCCTAAATGGGGTTTCATGGGGAAGGAGGCAATCAAGGTGAGGCAAACTCTAATCTGGTCCCTTGGTATGGATATTACAGCCACTGCTGGAGTCATTCCTATGGGGTAAATTCAGTTCATAGGCCTCAGGATCAGGTTAAATCTTCTTTCCCTGTTTCTCTTGAAAATGGCAGCTAATAGATGGTTATTTTATAAGGTTCAATGATGGTGGAGAAAGAAACGTTGTTGCTTCATGCTGGACTGTCACTGCTTGTGGGCGCAGGGTAGCTGGCGAGCCCACACTCTGTTGTTGTAGCCTTGGAAAGACCAGCCTGGCTTGGCTCTTGGCCAATTACCTGGCCCTAGCTACGCCATTACCAGGCTGTGGATCTCCTGGCCTAAGATTGTGTAATGGCAGGTCCAGTAGTACCCACCCCCAACTCTCTGTGAGCCCCACTTCAGCCCACCACAAAGCACAGCAAGGAAAATATGCTTAGATTCCTGACAGTTGCCACCCCTGCCCGGCCCAACTGCTTTATCACCATTACTCTGAGCTCTCATTCACCCATAAGGCTTCTCCTGTTTTTGGTTTTTCCTTATTTTATCTTATACATCCTGATTATCTAGAGCTTTGACCTGAAGTTGGAGTGTCAAGATGCACCATTCTCACAGCCTGAGCACTCCTTTATTCTTCCCACCATACTTCAGTGCAAAAATAAGACAAAGTCACCTTTTCTCTATCCCGCTGACCTCTTCCTTCATGTTCCAGAGACTGTCAGCTCTCCTGAGGCTGTAATGGAGTTGATGGAAGGCCACTTTACCCACAAAAGGAGCAGTAAAATATGGAGGAATTGTTTAACTATTTCAGCTTCTCCAAGCATCTAAGGATTAGGTTTGTTTTAGATATAGCCTCAGATCAGTGGCATAAAAAATTAGAGATTATTTTGTCTATTGTAATAGACAAGGTGGACATTCCAGGACAGGTGTAGCTTCAGGAAGTTGTCTCCCAAGACTCAGGGCTGGTACAAAATAGAGGCTCTAATTCCATCAGCCATGTTTGTGTTTTAGCCAGAGAAAGGAAGATGGGAAGAAGGGCAACAGAATGCCAGCGGCTTTTAAGGAGGCTTTCAAAAGCAGCCATAGGATACTTTTTGTTTTATATCACATGGTTATATGATCAGAATTTGGTCATAAAGCCATATCCAGCTGTAAGGAATGGTGTGAAATGTTGCATAGTAGGCAGCCACGTACCCAGCCAGAATGGGGATTCCTCTTCTATAGAAGAAAGGGAGCATGGTTGTTCTAGGCCAGCTAGGCTCTCTGGCTTGGTAAGTTTTCATTATTCCAACCTTGAACAAGGTGCAGGAATACATTCTTGAGTTACCAACTTTATGGTGATAATGAATGAGTGTCTGACCAAAAGGTAAAAGCCACTTACATTCTGGTTCAGCTCTTCCACTAGCTTATGGTGTGGTCCTCTGGAAGTCAGTGCCCCTGATTTTGGTTTCCTTTTCTAAAAAATAAGAGGATATACTAGATGCTTCAGAAGGTTCCTTGCAGGTTCATCCTCCTTGTTTCTGAGACTCTTTTCTCAAGGCTGCAGTCCCCCAAAAGGAACATAAAAATATGGAAGTATTGTTTGAATATTTCAACTTCCATGAGTGTCTAAGGATTCGGTTGTTCTGATTGTACATGTGCCTGTAAAACCGACTAATTTTATTATTTTTAAATCGATTTCTTTATTTATTTTCTTACTGTGCTGGGTTGGGGTACATTGTGGCACTTACAAAAGTTCTTACAATATATCAAATATATCATACTTGAATTCATCCCCTCCATCATTCTCCTTTATCTCCCCTCCATTCCTGGAATAGTTTCAACAGGTATCATTTTTCCACTTGCATACATGTGTACACAATATTTGCACTATATTCACCTTTGCATACCATTTTCCCACCTCCTCCTCCCTCCTACTGGAGGGACCTGTTTTGTCCTCCTGTTCTCCAATTACATAAAAGAAAAAATAGTAGTTTTCTTTGTTTAAGATAGCTACACAGGGAGTTTCCCTGTGACATTTTCTTTCTTTTTTTTTTTTTAGTTTTTATTTTATTCACATGTGCATACAATGTTTGGGTCATTTCTCCCCCCTTCCCCCACTCCCTCCCTTACCCCCCCACCCCCTCCCTCTCCCCCACTACCCTCTCGCTACCCGGCAAAAACTATTTTGCCCTTGTCTCTAATTTTGTTGAAGAGAGAGTATAAGCAATAATAGGAAGGAACAAGGGTTTTTGATGGTTGAGATAAGGATAGCTATACAGGGAGTTGACTCGCATTGATTTCCTGTGCGTGTGTGTTACCTTCTAAGTTAATGCTTCTTGATCTAACCTTTTCTCTAGTTCCTGGTCCCCCTCTTCTATTGGCCTCAGTTGCTTTAAAGTATCTGCTTTAGTTTCTCTGCGTTGAGGGCAACAAATGCCATCTAGTTTCTTAGGTGTCTTACCTATCCTCATACCTCCCTTGTGTGCTCTCTCCTCATCATGTGATCAAAGTCCAATCCCCTGTTGTGTTTGCCTCCTTGTGACATTTTCATGTATATATGTATTTTAACCTGAATTGGTTCATCTCAACTGTAATTTTAAAGACCTGTGTTTTAAAGCTTTTACTTCTGCTTTAGATAAATATACTTTATCTAAATATTTAAATATAAATATAAGAACTTACCATGACAGCCATACATGGGAACATGTTTTTCAATCAAATCTTATACACATTAGAAAACTGTTAATATGAGATTGCCCAATATTGCGCAGTTTTTATCCTAAAGTCTTTAAATATAATTATCTTTTTAAATGTCACTGATCTGTTGGCAGATAAAGATCATATTAACCTAAATGATTATAACAAGATGGATGCATATATATATATATAATATATATCAGTAACTACAGAATGTATTATCTATTGGTATTGATTCAAAGCTGCTTTGACTATGTTGTAGATGACAAGTTTATAATAAAGAGCTAAATAAGAAAAAGGTGAAATATTAGTTACATAATGTTAACCTCTAAGATTGAGGTCAGTAGTTTAACTAGACACTCCCAGAAAAAGTATGCATGTTTTCAGGAACAAAATAATTGAGTAGTTAAATCACTGTTTGGTCTTGAATGCTATTTTTGTTTAACGTTTTTCAAGAGTTAGAGCTACAAATAAACCTTGGGCATAGCTTGGCAAATTTAAAAACTGAACACATCATCTGGCATTGGTGGAATTTGCCCCACTACCACAGTGCCCTCCTTGTCTTAAGTGCAGGCAGGGTTGCATATTGATTCTACATTGTTTCATCTTCATGTTTCCTACCTTAGGTGTTTTTCTGAGAATATAAATTCTGAAATATATTTTTCCTCTTCTTACTGTTTTTGGAGTGTAGGAAGAATTGTCAGAGGTGACAGACATAAGACCTCAAGTTTGTGTTTGCAGCCTCTCTGGAAGTCATGCTTACATTCGGTGCTGAGAATCTTCTACAGTTTCTCCACTCAAAATTAAGTGTCCACTTTTGTCTCCTGTTTGTGGGATTTCTTTTCTTCCTTGAACAATAGAGGACCTGAGGACAGCAGCCATTAAACCATGTCCTATTCCAAAGACCAGCAGATGGGAGAGATGGACATTCTGAGTCATTCTCTTTTCTATCCTGAAAACTATTACTAATGTGTTCATTGCAAGCCACCAAGAAGTTAAAAGGAGCCTGATGGTGTTGCATGAATCAAATGAGCACGGGCGTATTGCAGATAACTGCCAACATTGAAGAGATTGGATATTCAAATGTACATATGTGAGCAGGTTTTTGAGACCGAGGTATAAATCCATTTTTCTTACTCTGTATTCTCCTGCATATCACTAAACTCAAGATTAGTCATATGTACCTTGATAGTAATTATACTTGACTTTGCTTTTCCCTTACCCTTTGTTTTACTGCTGTCTCCAGCACAAAGATTCTTTGAATTTTTAGATTCTTACTTGCCCATTCCTTTTTGAAGGTGTGGTAATATTTTTACAACTAAATCATTATTATACCTGTTCTTGGAAGAATCTACAAAGAAAGACAGCAAATTACTTTGGAACAGATTTTTCATTTAAGGAAGAAACACTTAAAATAATCTTCCTTGCTTATCTACAGATACCATTTCCCTGGGAAATAAGTGCACTGCAAATATTTTTTGTCCTATTAAAAGTAGGTCCTTCACATGGGATATACTGGTACGTGATAGGACGTCAAGTAGGAATGAAATTGAGAATAATATTTATATGATCAAGTTGAATTAGTATTTATAAATTAATAGTCTGATGAAAAATGAGCTTGAATCAAGAACAGAATTAAAAATAAAAGGATGCTGAAAAATCAGATAGGTACGGTTAATATCAACTGGTATGTATAAGAAGTACAGAAAGCAAGCATATACTTATTATGTATGGCTTTGGTCACCAAAGAATAATATGGCTTCTGCCATATTATAAAAACCAATTGGCAATCAGTTTGCTCACCAAGGAAGGAATGCAGAAACATTGAACAAGGATGACTGGGACACCAACCCTCCTTGTAGCATAGTCATATGATTTCACAAAGAGGTGGGTGTGAATGCTTAATTAGTGCAGAATTAGGTGACATCGTGGGAACTGTATACCCCAGATGAAGAGATTCTGTATAAAACCCTTCAAAAAAAGGACAAAGTGCAGGCTGATTGACCTAAATTCAAGCTCCAACTCCTTTACCCTGACCTGTCTACAGGGAGTTGTAAGAGGTGAAAATTTCATTTCCTAGCCTCTGTTACAGCTAGGGGACCAAATAGAACATCAGCTAATAGATACAGACAGAAACCCTTGGGGGAAGCCTCTGTGTGACTTTCTGAATAAAAAGGTAAAATGTATCAAAGTTTTTTGCCCATTTTCCCTTCCTCTGTTCCATTTTGGAGAAGGCAGTGAGGCTTGGAGGGGCCACAGTGATGGGAGGACCATGAACCAATAAACATGTTAATGAAAAGATGGAGAAGCAGAAAAAAACAAAGAATCTGGTCTTTGATAGCATCATTGAACTACTTTTTGTATCAGCTCTGCTTAACTGAAAACTTCATGCTACATAAAAAAACCAATGCCCTTTAAATACCTAATTATTTAAACCACCCTTTTGGGTGGTTTTTATTGTTATTGTTTTTTTGCAAGTAGGCCCAGTCTTAACTGATAGCACATTCAAAGAAGGGAAGCGTTCTAGAATAAATACATAAATGTAATGCTGTCAACATATTTCTCCTGGAGACACTAGTTAGTTGGTGATATGGTTTTATATCCAAGGAGTGACACTGTAATTATTCAACATCATTGCATGGAAGAAATCATGAACAGTGAAAAAATAGCTCAAACTTCAGGAGCCTTCATGATGTGACTTGGCATTGGAACTAGCTAGCTATGTAACCCATTGCTCATATTGCTGTCCTTCTCTTGACATTGCTGGAATACAACAGGCTGGCAGTAGAACACTGCACACATTCCTGAGACCAAAGGAAGCCAATTTGCATAAGGAGCCTATGATCTTCTAGAAGGGAAGTCTGAGATTCCAATCCCGACCCTCAAGACTCAAAGTTAAGGAAACATGGTGGTGCAGAACAAGATGGCCTTGACCAGAAGAGGTGGTCCTAGTGCCAAAGAGTCTGAAAGATCCCAAAGAAGGACTCACTGAGGGAAAGAGAAGGCATGGCTTGGTGACTTAGGAACTGTACAAGGACCCAAAGACTTGTGGAGCTTGCTTGTTCTGGTTCTGTGGATGATTTATTCACTTTCCACTCAACTTCAATACCCTTTACTGTAGTGCCCCTCCTTATGAGAGAATCATATACCTCCACCCTATACATGGGGACAGGACAACAATATGATTTGTTTTGTCTGATGAAATGCAGGAGTGGTAATTTATGTCACTTCTGGGCAAGGAACAGAGGTCATGTGGTATACCATGCTCTTTTTTCTGGCTGGCATGCTCCCAATAGTGGCTGCTCTGTTAGTGGGGACCATATTCACACAGGCATATAGCCAGGTAAGAAATAAACCTTTGGTATTATAAGCCAACTCCATCTCAGGGTTGTTTGTTTCTGCAACATAGCTAGCTACCCTGACACCTCAGTTGGGACTAATTGAGTATATATCTTAATGATGCT
Organism: Castor canadensis; assembly: GCF_047511655.1. NCBI lineage: Eukaryota > Metazoa > Chordata > Mammalia > Rodentia > Castoridae > Castor > Castor canadensis. The sequence continues at coordinate 110,096,383 of NC_133395.1, read as the reverse complement.
AAACCCAGAGCAGATACTCTGTGCATTGTGTGCCTCATTTCCCAAATTGGGTTCCACCAAGGGCTAAGGTAATGCCAGGCTTTGATAGTAGTCAGTGGAGGAAAAAGATACTACTGAATTTCCACTTAAATATCTAAGAAAAATCCAAATACTAAGTGTATGCTATTACTAGTTTCATAGGTCAGTGGGTCATTAAATGAGATGATGTTCCTGAGAACACTGCTATGGTACAATAATACTGTAAATTACCAATTGCTGCTCTTCTTACCTTTCTCCTTCTACTCCGAAGTTCTATATTAAAATAAATACCTTTACTTGGCATTTTCACCTCTCACTTTTCCCAGTCCAGTCAGCCAGTCATGAGTTACCTTCTCTGGGTGGACAGGGCCACAAAAGATAAAATAAAGCCAGGTGTCAGTGGCTCACACCTGTAATACTAGCTACTCAGGAGGCTGAGGTAAGGAGGATTGCAGTTTACCAGCCTGGGCAAATAGTTCATGAGAGCCCATCTTGAAAATACCCATCCTTAAACAGGGCTGGCAGAGTGGCTCAAGTGGAGGAGTACCTGACTTGCAAGTGTGAGGCCCTGAGTTCAAACCCCAGTAGCACCAAAAAAAAAAAAAAGTGACATATTTGAGGCTTGAACTGATATAGGTGAAAGGCAGAAAACTGTAGGTATAGTTCGAGGCAGAATAGCACAAGATTTGGGAGAAGACTGGAAGGATTCACTTCAAAGGGGTGCAGTGTACAAGTGAGAGACAGTAAGCTGTTCTAGAATCAGCCTGTTGTGTTACTAGTCCCAGGAATCCCCCTCAAGGTCAAGTATGAATTCTCATAACAGCATTATTCCTAATAGCCAAAAAGTGGGAAAAAACCCAAATGCTCACCAACTGATTAATGAACAAACAAAATGTAATATATCCTCCATACAATGGAATATTAATCAGCAATAAAAAGATGTGAAGTATTGACTGATACTACAGTATGGATGAACTTTGGAAACATTAGGTTAAGTGAAATAACCCAGCTATGAAAGAATTCATATTGCATAATTCCATTTATAAGAAATATACAGAAAAGGCAAACCCATGGAGACAGAAGGTAGATTAATGATTGCCAAGAGTTGGAGGGAAAGGAAAGTGGCATGACTACTAATAAGAATAGGGTTTTTTACCCTTGGTCCTTCCTATTATTGCTTATACTCTCTCTTCAACAAAACTAGAGATAAGGGCAAAATAGTTATTGCCTGGTAGCGAGGGGTTGGGAGGGTAAGGGAGGAGGCAGGGGGAAGGGGGGAGAAATGATCCATACATTGTATGCACATATGAATATAATAAAAAAAAGAATAGGGTTTTTTGAGGGGTTGATAAACATACTCTGAAGTTAGCAGTGATGGTTGCATGACTTGTAAATATGCTAAAAAACACTTTTAAAGGTTGTGGTATATTATACCAATAAAAATCAATTTGTAATAATACTTAGTTTTGATTGCATGTAAAGTATTTATACACTTGTACTCTATGGATCAGAGATCAAAGGAAGAAAGTTTTAAACTAAACACAGTCTTTTTTTTTTTTTTTTTTGCAGTGCTGAGAGCAGATCCAGAGCCTCATACATGCTAGGCAAGCACTCCACCATCCTGAGCCACCTCACCAGCCCTACAGACAGTCTTCTCGTGTCTATCTCAAGCAAGCAAAAAGTGAAAATAAAAATCATAGACTTTGTTTTCTAAAAAAAAGAGAAGGAAATGAGCCATTCAGAATGAAAGAGGTGAATTCTGGAGAAGCTTGCTTCAGTATTCCCAAAACATACCAAAGCACAAGATCATACTGTTCTTCTATTTGAGGAAATGTGATTCTTTTCATATCATAATGTAGTGTACACCAAGTTTAGGAATGACTATGTGTTACTCTTGTTCAGCACTGTTATTTCTAATTTGAGGCAGGCCCATGCTTTTTAAAGTAATAAAAACATTATTCTCACAAAAATTTTGGTGAAGCATTATTTTAAAAAGTAAAACATGATACGGTTTATTTGTAGCATAAAATTATTTTTCATTTTTGTCTATAAAATTGACTTGCAAGTCAAATTGTGATCATTGGCTCCGCTGATCATTGTTGTTAATTATTAATTGTTAGTTGTAATTGTTTTTGCTGTCTTCATTAATGTAATCTAGTTATGTATTATATCTCGTGAGTGCTCATTAGTATCCTGTCAATAAATTTACTTTCAAAAGTGTTTTGTGGTCAAACAAGTTTGAGAAATGCTGCTGGAGCATAGTTCTCTGTATAGTTTTACATCAGAAAGGTATACTTGGCAATATTCTAGGTAGTACTACAGAAATTAACAATCCCAAAACCTAGGGGTTGGGGGTATAGGTCAGTGGTAGAGCACTTGGCTCACATGTGCAAAGCCCTGGGTTCAACCCTCTGCACTACAAGAGAAAACAAGCAACAATACCCAAATCTCAAATGCTTCTTAAAGTTCATTTTGAGTTGACACTCAGTATCCCAGTAGGAGGTATGCTAGTAGGAGGTGAGCTCATATTAAGCATGATGGATTCAATCTCCACATTCACTTGCACAGTTTCCTCAGAGGGCACTGCAGTGTTGTGCGTGGATGACTGAATGCACTGCCCAGAAGCAGCTTATCCTCTTCCATTCACCTTCCATTGCACAGAGCAAATCACATAACCATACATAATATCAAAGGCAGCAGAAGGTGTAATCCTACTGTGTGCTTGGAGAACCTGAGAGTTGAACTGCCCTAATAGCTACTTCCAATCAAACTTTAAGAAGAGTCCCAAATATAATTTCCAATGTATTAGTATCACCATTAAAACAGTAAAAAGAAGCAAATGAAATTAATTTTAATTATGCATTTTATGTAAGCCAATTTATCTAAAATACTATTTCAACATGTAGCCATAAAAATTATTGAGATATTTTATTCTTTTGAAATCTGGTGTATATTTTACCCATAAAGCATATCTCAATTTGGCCTAGCCACATTTCAAGTAACTAATAGCTGATAGCTATCATATTGGAGTGTAGCCTAGTGTTTATGGCTTGGGAATATAGCCCAGAACACTATCACAGGAATGAAATTTCCTTGAAGAGACTTGTTTTAATTTTGTAAGAAAGTAGCATGAACATCCTAGTGTAAAATGATATTTAAATTAATTATTAGGGCATGACAGTTCCTCTGGAAAAATGGATCATGTTAACCTTATAACTCTGCTTCTTACCAGGAAATATCCTGAACCCTAGAAGGACTGGACCAAGACCTGGAGACTTCTGTTCCAGTTCCAGGCCTTAAGTCATGTAACCTTGCTAAGCCTCATTGTCTTCATCTGTAGCATGGTATGCTTATTTAAGATACTCTCTAAAATACCCTTGAAAATCTAAATTCTGAGTTTCTAAGTAACATGGTTTTCCTTTTGTTAGGACTAGGGCTGGATTTTACTGTTGTTTTGTTAAGAAAAATGGCCTTATATATGGTTATCTATCAAGCAATGGGCCAAGTGTTTGGGGCCACTTTTTCCAAGGAGGAGAATGGCTATGCACTGCCCCCACCGCTAATCATCTAAACTCCATCATTACCAGGAAGCCATTGGCAAAAGGGTTTTTCAAGTTGAGTCGCAGAGACATCTTTGAAGACTCTGTCCACAGTGTGCCCCCTTAAAAAGAGTTGCCTGACATTTAGGAATTTAAAATAAAAACCTGTTGGAAGTGAGTGCTGGTAAAGAGGAGTGTGATGGACACCCTCTGGCATTTTTATTGGAATCCCACTGGGCATTTCACCTCAAAGTAGGGAAAAGTCCAGTGTTCATAACTGATTAATGATCCACAGGATGTCTCAGAGTCCAGAGTAATTGTTTGAAAAGTAAAGGGGAGGGAAATGACCACTTTCTGCTTTCACCCTGTGGTTAGTGAAATAGTTGGTAGAGGATGGATGGCAGCACCTGAGGATGGGACCTCACTTCTACACTTCTGTGGGGTTGGCCATGGTGATGGTCTGCTTATATTTTGGGTGGATTTGTGCACAAGAAAACTGCTGAAAGGGCCTTGGGCACAAGCTGTGTACTCTCTGGAGTGCCAGTCCAGGCATTCTGCAGGTGTGGATACCTCAGCCTCTTGTCTTTTCTCCTATGGATCTTTAGAGCAACAGCAGTGGAAACTGAGTGTCTTTCCGTGGTCTGCTCTGAACACATTCACAAGACAAATTTCACTTCCTCTGATTATTCAAAATCTCCTCTCACACAAGGCACCAGTGTTAATTAGCAGAGTGCATTTACTGTCACCCTTGCATATCAGAATAAAGAATTTTGAACCAGGTCACTAGGTGAGTGTAATTCACTATGGATATGCAGGACAAAATGGTTTATTGATTAATTAGGAACTCAAAACTTTTTGCTTAAAAAAACTTTCAGATTCTAGAATCTGAGTAAGGGTACTGATTTTTGAGACTTTCTTCAGAAACAATCTAACCTTCAGTATTTTTTTTACCCCTTTGGGAAAAATTCATACCCAGGTTGAATTTTCCCTTAAGAAAGGTCCTTGTGTTTTTTTTTTTAATATGATAAAGGAGGACAAAAGAATATGTAGTTCAGTTTTCTTTCCAACTGAGATATCTTATAAGTAAATTCCTACATTCTTGGGTCAATTTCTGGCAAGCAGGACAAAATGAAATACTTAATGTGAGTTCAGGTGGGGTGAAGTGAAGCTGTTTACTTGATAAAATACCTGTGTTTTTTGTTCTGTTACAGCTGGGTGTTTATTTCTGGCTCTGAGTGCCAGACAGTGTTATTGAGTGTAACAAAACTGGTTTGAGCATTTGATATATGTTGACCAATTCTCCTTTGTGATGGCTAATCTTGACTGGATAGAGAAATACCTAGGAGATTAGTGAAACACACCTCTGAGTGCATCTGTGTGGGCATTTCCAGGCAGAATTCATTAAGGAGAAAAGACCTGTCCTAAATGTGGTGGCCTAGATGGGATAAAAGGGGAAGAAGGAGGAAACCTGTTGTATAGGCATTCTCTCTGCATCCTGGCTGCCATGAGGTGGGTGGTTTCCTCCATCATACCCTTCTGCCATGTTTGCCTGACCCTATGGTCAGTAACATGGGACCAGTTTACCATGAACTGGAATGTCTGAAACTGTGAGCCAAAAGAAATCTTTCATCTCTTACATTGTTTCTGCCTGATATTTGTCACAGTGATGAAAAGCTAACTAACACATCTGTCTTGGACACTCTTGTATAGAGGATACATCAGGCCTCTTCAATCAGAACACAAGCTGAGGTCTTTAGGTCTTCTTCTGCAGGCCTGGTCCATCTGGCTAGAGTGCTTCTCAGGTCACAGTGGGCTCCCTATGCCTGTCTGCCTTTCCATCCATTTTATCCCTGGTCTCAGCCACTCTCCACCTCATGTGGCTTTCCTGAACATACGTGCACTTTCTCATACCTACATAATCATTCTTGAGGTTTTTACTGATTGAAATAATCTTCTACTCCTTCTTCACATGTTCCTTAAGACCCAACTTGGATTTCTCTTCCTTTGTAAAGTTGTTCTAAAATCCCTTGCTCCCATCCCTTCCACTCTGGCTAAAAGAAGTTGCCACTCTCTCTGTACTTTCAGAACCTACTGATTATCTTTCTAATACAGCACTTACTGCATGGCTTCACAGTGCCAAGTAGCCTTGTGCAAATTTCTTATGCTTTCTGAAGCTTTCACTTCATCACCTGTAAAATGTGAATAAAAACAGTTGTGCTTCATAGGGTTATTAAAAAGATTTGACCCTTGCAAAGCTCTTACTTAGCACAGCACCTGGCTGACAGTAAGAATTCAGCCAACTGCAGCCACTATCATCATTTTTTGTAATCATCATCATAACTATTCATGATATGGAACAAAATGAAATGGTGGCAAGATTTAATGATGAGGACCAAAGCCATAGTCTTTCTTTACTCTACTCTTTTTCTTTTCTTTTCTTCTTTCTTTTTTTTTTATTTTGTGGTATTGAGGACTGAACTCAGGGAGGCCCTGGAACTTGCCATGGTGCTCTACCAAAAGAGCCTTGCCCCCACTTCTTTTGCTTTTAGTTTGTTTTTCAAGTAGGGTCTTGTGTTTTTGCTCAGGCTGGCCTCAGATGAGGGATTACCCCCATCTACCACACCTGGCTTGTTTTGAGATTGGGTCTTACTAACTTTTTCCCTAAGCCATCCGCATACTGCAATCTTCCTACCTCTGCGTCCCAAATAGCTGGGATTAAAGACATGTGCCACCCCCTTCATTTCTTTTTAAGAGCATTTTATTGCAAAAATTTCTAACACACACAAAGTAGAAGGTATAATATAATGAATTCCCACTACCCACCACTCAACAATTATCAATATACTACCAAACTTATTTCATCTGTTCTTCCCTTCCTTACCTATTATTATTTTCTCTACAGATTAATTGATGTAATATCTATAAACCATGAATTTCACAAGTAAATGTTCCATTCAGTGATTTTTAATAAATTCCTAGAGTTATGCAACTGCCAATCACAATCCAGTTTTAGAATCCATACTTTTTTAAATTTAAAGATAGTAAAAGCAAATCTTTTCCCTGTGCTGTTTCTATATTTTACTCTATTTTTAATAAGGGTTATAATGATAAGTGACAACCCTCACAGAGGAAGATAGGGCAAGTATAGGCATTTTCCATTGTCTATGTCTGCTATGAGAGAAAGTTTTGTCCACACTACAAGAATCTGTTGGGGAAATGACAGGGTCTTTAGATTTACATGTTTACTTCTTTTAATCTTTTCCTCTCCCTGCAGTGAAAACCATCTGGCATTTTGAAAAGATAGAAGATAAAGACATGATCAAACAAACTATAAAATGAAATTGGAGGCTGAAGATGTTTGCTTAGTATGTGTACTTCCAGGCTGGCAGTGTGGCTCAAGTTGTAAGAGTGCCTGCCTAGAATTATGAGGCCCTCAGTTCAAACTCCAGTGCTGCAAGAAAAAAAAAAAGTGTACAGAAAAAATTGGATGGGAGTCACTTATAAAAGATGATCATGACTTGGTGTGGCAAAATGCAATTCCTTTCTCATTCAATTCATCATGCTGCATTGGTCAGCTTAGCACATTGTATTTACCATGGAAATTATAATTATTTGTAGGAACCACAATACTGGCCCTCATCTTTTTAAGTTGGACATAGCAGCAGCCAACCCTGAACATGTAGATATGACAGAACTAGGGCTCATTTATTTGCTTGACAAACATTTATTGAGTTCCTTTGATAGCCAAGGTTATCCTAGTGAATCAGCTGGGTATGGTGGAAAGAACAGATGTGAGTTCAAGTACTGACACTGCTATTTAACTCTAAGCCTCAATTATCCTCTCTGCAAAATAGGAATAATGATAGTTCCTACTGTAGCACATAATTGTTGAGAAGATCCAATTAGATCATGAATATAGGCATCTGCATCATGCATGGCACGTTGCTGACACTGAGAAAATTACCTAGATGTCACTGCTTCACAGGGTCCTTTGAAGCAGAGCCTGAAATGGGCATTTTTGTGAGAGCAACTTACTGAGGGAACATACTTCAAGAGAAGCCTGTAGGCCAGGTGTGGTGGCACACACCCGCAGTAACACTACTTCCAGGACTGAGGCAGGGAAATCATCCCCAGATCCTTTCCATCTCTGCTTCCTGAGCAGCTAGGATTTACAGGGATGAGCCACTATGCCTGGCCCCAATCTGCTTTTTATTTACCGTTCCAACCTTATCTTTTATGTTTCCTTTTCACATTACCTAATTCAAGCTAAACAGTATACTCACCACCAGAGTCTCCTCAGCGCCTCGCACAGCATCTGGCACACTGAATGAAATAACCCCAACTTTCTTCCTTGCTTCTCTGGCTGCCCATTACCTGGAACGTAAGTGAAGCTTTCCTTCATCTCCCCATGTACATTTCCACCTCGCTTATTAAGGCAAAGCTCAGTTGCTGCCTTCTCCACAAAGTCCATTTCAACAGAACCCCTCCAACAGGAGAAGTGGCAGATGCCCCTCCCACTTCAGTGACTCAGGCATGTCTCTCCCCACAGATAAGCCTATGTGAGGCAGGGTCCAAGTTTGTTTCACCTCTGATGCCAGAGACCCCTCCACCAGGCAGGGCAGCCTTGCCCTACCTTTCTCCAAGGGTTGACTTTAGAGGGCTCACAGATGCTTCCTCTGTCCTGAATGGACCTCTGCTGAGGATCACCCATGTTCTCTCAAGTGACACCCCACAGTCATTACAGGGCAGCACATAGTCTGTGACTAACATGTGGCATACAAAAAGCCAGCCCCTGCCTCAGTGGGGCTGATTATGCTCCAGACTTTCCATGGGTCAGACCAGGCTTAGACTTTAACTAAATTTACATCCTGCCATGGCTTCTTCCTAGTCTCATTGTATTTTATACCTTCCCTTATGGGCTTTACTTTTTTTTATTGTTTGAGAACAGGGTCTTACAATGTAGCTTAGGCTAGCCTCATGCTTCTGATCCTAATAACCCATCGTCTCTTTAGATACTAAAATCGAAAGTCACCTTCTAGTCTGTAGTAAATAATCTATAAATGAGGAGTACAAAGGCCAGAGAAGCTAAGTGACTTTCCCAAGACTTTATAGTACTTGAGGGGTGGGGCTCAGCCTAGCCAGCTTTCCTGAGAACTGGTTGCAATGCTAAGCATGTCTCAGGATGAAGTGGGTGAAAAGAGAGGGGCAGACCAAGTCCAGATTATACAAGATGTCGTAGGTCAGGACAGAGAGTTTGGTTTTCTAGCTGTAAGACAATGAAGCACCAATAAGGATTATCAATAAGCCTCTGACATGTCATTAATAAGCTCTGATCATATCATTCCTTTACTCAGAAAACTTCAGTGGCTCCCACTGCCCACAAAATAAAGTCTAAAGTCTTTGGTCAGGCATTGCAGTGCACGCCTGTGACCCCAGTTACTTGGGAGGCAGAGGCAGGAAGATCTTGACTTTGTGGTCAACCCAGGCAAAGGTAGCAAGACCTTATCTCAAAAACAAACAAACAGAAAGGGGTTGGAGGCATGGATCAAGTGGCAGAGTGATGACCTAGCATGTGCAAGGCCCTGGGTTCACTTCCCAGTACATTTTGGAATAAGTAAATGAAGTTCTTAGTCTACCTGTCCAATGTCCCCTCCCCAATCTGGTTTTTTTCTTTTGGCAGTATTGAGGTTTGAATGCAAAGTTTTGTACTTGCCAGGCACGTTCTTTATCACCTGAGCCACATCCCCATCCCTTTTGGCTTTTGGTTATTTTTAAGATAGCGTGTCGTGTTTGTGTCCAGACCAGCTTGATTGCTGTTGTATTTATGCCTTCTGCCATAGCTGGGATGACAGGTGTGTGCCACCATGCCCAGCTTTTTTCTGTTTAGATGGAGTCTTACAAACTTTTTTTTTTTTTGCATGGACTGGCCTGGAACCACATCCTTCTGATTTCAGCCTTCCATGTAGCTTGGCATGACAGGTACACACACCACAGCATCCAGTCACTGGCTGAAATGGAGTCTTGAAAACTTTTTTGCTTGGGCTGGCCTCAAACTGTGATCCTCCTGATCTCAGCCTCCCATGTAGCTAGGATTACAGGTATGAGCCACCAGCACTTGACTTGTGTTTTATTTTCTTTCAGGGCTTGAAATATATCATTTCATGCTCTCCTTGCTTTTAGAGTTTCTGTTGAAAATTCTGCTGGGCTTGCCTTTATGTTTCTTACCACTTCTCTCCTGCAGTTTTCGATATTCTTTCTTTCTTCTGTTCTATTTAATGTTTTAGCTATAATATATTTATGGGTGTTTCTTTTCTGATTTTGCCTGTTTGGTGTTCTGAAGGCCTCCTCTATGTGGATAACCCTCTCTTTCTCAAGATTGGAATGTTTTTTCTGCTATTATTTTATTGAATATGCTTTCTATGACTTTAGCTTATACATCTTCTCCTTCTTCTATGTCCATGAGTCATAGGTTTGGTCTTTTGGTGGTATTTCAGAGGTCTTGCATGTTCTGTTCATATTTTCTTAGTATTTTTTCTTTTTGTCTGTTTGATCTGATCCTCAACTTTATCCTCAATCCCTGATACTCTATTTTCAACTTGTTCCATTCTATTAGCAAGGCTTTCAACTGAGTTTTTTAACTTGGTTATTGAGCTTTGCATTTCTAGTATTTAAATTTGATTTTTTCAGGATTTCTATATCTTTATTGAATCCATCTTTCATATCCTACCTTGTCTTCCTTATTTCACTCAGCTGTTTATTTGAGGTCTCTTTGAGTTCATTGAGCTGTTTATTTTTATCCTCTTTAAATTAAGGTGCTTTATATATATATATCCTTTTTGATTTCATTTATCGTTGTTATCATTGTTCTTTTGAGTTCATTGTCTGCAATTTCATCCGCTTCACTATTGTTTAAGTCATTTATTGTGGAATTGTTGACTTTTGGAGGAGACATGTTGCCTTGTTTTTTTTTCATATTTCATGTTTCTACATTGGAATGCATCTGAGTATAAGTCATTGGTTGAATGTTTTAATCACCTGTAGTCTTTCAGTTGAAATATTCTTGGTGTTCAGACAGGACAGTTCTAGCAACCAGAACTAGGTGTCATTTCTCACCACTGGACTGGAGGGGTATGGCTCAGTAGCCAACATTTGCCCATGTGCTCAGGGTACCAGGCCTGATCCCCAGGCTGCTCAGATCCGGGTAAACTAGCTGGAGTTTCTTACACAGGGGTTGGTTGTCCTCTTCTGCTTTCATTGTAGAAGCTTCACTTTTTTGTGTGTACTGGGAGCCGCTGCTGGCTGCAGAGAGTTTGGCAGGTTACCACTTGCTCCATATGCCTCAGGGTTTGTGTTCCAAGGGGCAGCAAGCATCTAAGCCTCAGGGGGAACCTTAAGTGTGTCAAAGAGTAGGAGGAGTAACCAGAGCACTGAGATCTGCACTGTTTTAGGAAGAACTGACAGGCCTAGTCACTCTGCCTGCTAGTCTCAATGCTTACAGACCATGTCCAGCAGTTTGCCTGTCTATGGGGAGAAGGCTCTGGACGTTTCATGATTCAGAGGGTCTCAAATTTGGGCCCTCCCTCTTTAATGTCAGCAGATACATGCCTGATGCAGTTCTCAGGGGCAGGTCGCAGTGCTTTTAGGCCCTGCCAGAGAGTTCACCTCGTTGAGGAGGTCATGTGTAGAGGCTATAGTTATCACATGTTTTGGAGAGTCTGGGTTCAGCTCTCTGATCTCTCTAGCAGTCAACACAGGCAGCCAGGTGCCAGGCCCTGGAGGCAGAATACTATGCTAGCTATTGGCTCCTTGCTGCTTTGTAACCACCTTAGTCTCTAGCAATGGGACTCCTTCCTTGTGAGGGAGTGTGGGACCTTCTTGAGTTCCCTGATCTTTGAATTTCTCTGTGGAACCAGATCTGACCCTCTCCTGTGTTATGGCAAATGGTGTTTCCAGAAGATCTCGGTCCTTGTGTTCAGGCATGGAAGAATCCAAGTAGAACACATGGATGTGGTGAGGTAGAATAGCTTTATTGAGGGAAGGGGAGGCACCAGTTCTGTCAGGTGAGGGAAAAGAAGAAAAAAAGGGCCATTGTGTTTTGGTAGGTCATTTTTATATCATCTTGAATTTGGAGGTGGGGAGACAATACGTTGTCGTCGCATGGATTCTCTGACCTGTGGGCTAGGGGAAAAGCAGTCCCAGACTATCCCTAATCTAACCTGCCTCAAGTTCCCCCTGAGGGACAATATTCCAACAATTCTTTTTTGGGATGCTGAATGGAGGTCATTCATCTTTGGTATCTGCTTTGAGCTGACAAGGGGTTGCAGACCCTACCCATCAGGAATATTGTCTCTTTCCTATTGCTATCTCTGGGGAATTGGCCAGTGATGTTCATTGTCTGAATCTTTATCCAGCCCGATCAAGATTGCTCATGGGCATTTCATCTACTTCCAGAAGTTGATGGCCCTGTTGTGTCATGGTTTGGTTCCTAGAGGCCTTAGTTCTGGAAGAGATGAATCCTATTAGCAAGTCTAAGAGGCATGACCCAAGTGTGAACACTGGCAGGAGAACCATAAGAGGCCTGTCAGGTGTATTACCCAAGTCTTAAACCATACTTTCCAGGAATCTAAGGATTGTGCCAGATTTGGGAAGTTTCTTTGGCTGTCAAAAGATCTAGTTTTCTTTTATTTTGAGAAAAACCATTAGAGAGTCTGTCTTATTTTGAAGTGTGACTATGGTTTTTAATCATTGTTTTTTTGGTTATTAGCAAAGTCTAAATAATTTTTGGTAATATAAGAGAGGGATTTAGACTCAGTTTTTGGTATCTTTTTTGGTAGTCATTTTTGGCCCAATTAAAAGGGAGGTAAGTCGAATGGCCCTCTTGGTTTGAACTGCCATTATAATTGGGGCAGTGAAGGATTTGATAGTTTAGGGCAATACTCTTATCATGGGCTGTGCATACTGGAGAGTATGCATCAGTGCATTCAGGGTGTATACATTGATAGAAACTGGTTTTACACAAGGGAAACACTCCCAGTGGTTTCTGGCAGAAATTAGATTTTACAGAAAGCATACAGGTGAATCCATTATTTCCATTTGTCCATTTGGGTAAGGTTTTGGCCAATATAACCTCAGTGGTTTTAATCAGAGATTGGGGCATGAGACGGTAGTTAGTGGATGGTATGATTTGACAAAGATAAGCTTTAAGTCTTCTATTGGCTCACAGGAGTAAGTATCCCTAGGCTGTGCTTGGTTGGGAGTAGATTTCCTCCATTGCATGTTTTACCCTAGAAAGGTGAATCCATTTATCTATTCCCTGCACTTTGACAGCCATGGGTGTGGCCAAGATCACTGGATCAGGGCCCTTCCATTTGGACTGGAGCTGATCAGCTGGAGCTCCTTCTTTCCAGGACTTAATTAACATCTGTTCTCCTGGTTCTATTTGGAAATTTCCCCTTTTGTTGGGGCCAGTGGGACCTTGTTTCCCAGCTTTTGGGTTGCTTGTTGGAATGTCTCTAGATCCATTAGATACTTTAAAAGGCTGTCACTAAGTCGTTGGAGGGAAATGGTCTCCCATAGAGCATTTTAAAAGGGCTAAAATGAATCTTGACCCTTGGAACATTACTAATTCTCAGAAAGGCTATAGGCAAAAGCTGGGTCCATTTTCCAGAGGTCTCTTGGCAAAGTTTAGCCAAGGTCTGTTTGATAGTTTGGCCCTTTCTACCTTACTGGAGGACTGGGGTCTCTAAGCTGAATGTAAATAGTATTTAATTCCTAAGGCCTGGGTGACTCCCTGGGTGACTGGTGAGATAAAAACTGGTTCATTATCACTCTAGAGTGTTTGGGTTAGGCCAAACATAGGAATAATTTCTTTTAGAAGAGCCTTTGTTACTTCGGAGGCTCTTTCTGTTTGAGTGGGAAAGGAATCAGTCCACCCAGTGAAGGTATCTATAAAAACTAGGAACTGTTTATAACCTTGACAGGGTGGCATGTGAGTGAAATTCACCTGCCAATTTTCTCCCGGGTAAGAGCCTCGCCTCTGAATTGGCTCAATCAGTGGGGGAAGCTTAGGACCAAGGAGGCTATAGGAGCAAAGGGAGCAGCCCCGGCAAACCTGCTTTACTGTAGACCTTATTCCATTCTCCACAAACAGCCTGCTTATTAGCTCCTGGGTTGCATCTCAGCCCAAGTGGAAAGTGTCATGTATAGACTTTATTACTTTCCATTGGGTTGCTTGGGGCAAGACTTTACTGTTCACACACCACCAAGCTCCCTCTTTATGCCCTCCCCTCCATGCAACCTCTTTTTCCTCATCAGGAATATATTTGGTATATACAGGCTCCTGTGGGGGAAAGAGAGCCAGGATGGAGGCTGGCAGGGCATCTAGATGGTGCAGAACTGCTTGTTTAGCCTTTTGGTCTGGCTGGTTGTTTCCCTGTGTTACCAGAGTTAGGTCTCTTTATGTCCCCGGCAGTGGATTACTGCCACTTTCTTTGGTAGATGGATAGCCTCTAATAATTGGAAAATTTCCTTTCCATGTATTATTGGGGATTACCTCCCAGAGAGGAGTTCTGTTTTCTTCCATATAGCTGCATGAGTGTAGTAACACCAGGAAGGCATATTTAGAGTCAGTATAGATATTGAGCCTTTTTCCCTTCCCTAGAGTTAGAGCTCTAATTAAAGCTATTAGTTCAGCCTTTTGGGCAGAAGTCCCAGCTGGCAAGGGCCATGCCTCTATGACTTCCTCATGACTCACCACTGCATAGCTTGCCTTTCTTTCTCCATTTAGTACAAAACTACTTCTATCAGTAAACCATTCGGCCTCAGGTTCAAGGAGTGGCTGATCTGTCAGGTCCGGCCCACTGGCATAGGTTTGTGCAATCACCTGCTTACAAGTGTGCTCAGTCATTAGTTTAGAAAGCAGCAGAGATACAAGATTTAAGACATTACAAGTCTTTATGGTCACTTCTGGGGATTCCAAAAGAATGGTTTGATGTTTAGTCAGCCTTTCCCCAGACATCCACAAGTGACTTTTCAATTCCAGAGTGGCACTAACCTGGTAGGGAGTTAGAACTTCTAGTTGTTGGTCCATGGTTATCTTCATTGCCTCTTCCACTAAAAGGGCAGTAGCAGCTATCACCCTTAGACATCCTGGCCAACCTAAGACTGTCCCATCTAGTTTCTTTGAGAGGTAGGCTACTGGATGTGGTTCTGTTCCTAATTTTTGGGTTAAGACTCCCACAGCAGTCCCTTTCTCTCTGACATGTACAGTACAAAGGATTTTGTTAAATTGGGAATCCCTAAAGCTGGGGCCTGAGTAAGGGCCTTTTTTAGTGTTTCATAGGCACAGTTTGTTTCTCTAGTCCATTTTAAAGGCTCATTATCTGGTTCCTTTGTGGCCTCATGTAGAGGCTTTGCTATGACTCCAAAGTTGGGGATCCAGATCTGGCAGAACCCTGCCATTTCCAAAAAATGAGTGGAGTTGGTGTTTAGTCAGTGGTACCCCTAAGGTACAGGTGGAGATGGCCTCTATCCTTTCAGCGGACAGTCTCCAGACCCCAGCGGTGAGGATGTAACCTAGATAGTAGACTTCCTGTAAGGAGATTTGGGCTTTGTTTTTTGAGAAATTAAGAATTGCAACAGTGTTGGCATTGGAAATATCCTGAGTTGGGCTACAGATTAGGAAGTCATCTACATATTGAAGAAGTCCCCCTTCCTTAATCTGAAGGTCTCTTAAATCCTTTCCCAATGTCCTGGCAAACAGGTGAGGGCTATCTTGGAATCTCTGGGGCAGTACTGTTCACATATACTTTTGTCTTTCCCTCATAGAAGGATCTTCCCATTCAAAAGCAAAGAGGTATTGGGAGTCTTGGTGCAGAGGGATGCTAAAGAAAGCATCCTTTAAGTCCAAGACTGTGAACCATCTACTGTCTTCAGGTATTTAGGATAGGATGGCATATGGATCAGCTGGTAGAGAGTGAAGGGGAACCACAGCCTCGTTTACCAATCACGGATTCTGTACCATTCTATATTCTCCTGTTGGTTTCACTGCAGGTAAGATGGGACTGTTGCAAGGAGATTGGCCATGTTTTAGAAATTTCTTAATAACTGGTTGTATTCCCTTCTTAGCCTCTTGCTTAAGAGGATAGTGGCTGGGGTCTTTGAGTTGTATCTTAACAGGAATGGCTGTCTTTGCCCTTCCAGGTATCCTATTATACCAAGCTGAGGGGCTTACATGTAAATTCCAGAGGAATTTTATGGACTCTTTTGGGTCCTTTTTGAAGCATTAGGAATCCTGGCAAATGGCCCATTAGCAGGACCATACCCAGTTTTTTCACTATGTCCCGGCCCAATAGTGGGGTGGGGCAACTAGGGACTATAAGAAATCTATGCATAAAAAAAACTCAGTTTCAATATGGCAAAGAAGGGGGGGAGTAAAGTTTCTAATTTGATTTTTTCCATCAACTCCCACTACAGTTGCAATCTCAGAGGAGGGCTTTCCTGCAAAAGTAGGGAGAACAGATGATAAGGAATAGAATTTTCTTACCCAAGACTTCTAAGGCCACCCGTAGTTCCTCATAAGTGATGACAAGCTCATGCAGGGGCTGTTGAGAGCACTCCAGGCCTTCTCAGTCGTGTGTGGCTTTAGCCGATACACCCAGAGTCTTGACTGGATGGCCCCTCTGTGGGAGTGGGGACAGTCCATCCTCCAGTGCCATTGGAAACCCGTTTTGGAGTATTCATGACAGGGTCCCGGGGCTGGCTCTTGGCAGTTCCTTGCCATGTGCCCTGGCTTCTTGCATTTGAAGCAGGATAGCTTTTCAGCCTTTTTGTCTGAAAATATTTTTTGGGCCTTGGGGGCATCCCCAGTTACAGCAGCTATGAGTTTGGCTTGCCACCTTTCTTTACTCTGTTCCCTCCTTTCCTCTTCCAGGTTGTGATTGTTATAGACTTGAAAAGCAATATCTATCAACTGAGTTTTATTGGTCAGGGGTCCCAGGTTTAGCTTCTGAAGCTTTCATCTAATGTCTGAGGCAGACTGATTGACAAAATGGTGGTTTAGGAGGACAGCCCCTTCAACAGATTCAGGATCAAGGGTAATATATTTTCTAAAGGCTTCTTCTGGTCTATCATAAAAGGCCATTGCTTTTGGGCAATTCCTTTGACCTAATTTACAGGCTTTGTGGATCCTGATTTCATTTCGCAAAGAATGGCCTCCAACATGTGGTCCCTCCTTTGGATTCCTCATGGGGTGTTATAATTCCAGTGAGGCTCAGTTGTTGGGATAGTGACATCCCCTGGATGTTGGCCTATAGGGTTTGTAGTGAAGGCCTCATCTGCCTCCCTATGGGCAGCAGTGAGAATTTTTTTCCTTTTCTATAGAACTGCAATGGTTGGCCAGGAGGAACTGAACATCCCTCCAAGAGAGATAGAACCCTAATGCCAGGGTCTGAAATCCAATTGTAAATTTATCTGAGTCCTCAGTATGCCTCCCCAATTTTTCCCTACACTTTGGATATCATTTACAGTGAAGAGCACATGAACACAGATTGATCCCTTGGGCCCTGACACTTCTTGTAGTGGGAGCACTGTTTGAGGAGTCTTTGAGTATAATTTCCCATTTTGAGTGCGTTTGGTTTGGCAAACTCATTGGCAGTGCAGGTGCTGAGGGAAGAGTTGGGGGAGGAGCTTGGGGTGGAGGCGAAGGAGGCTCAGAGTCAAGTGCATAAGGGGGAGGCAATGGGGGTTCCCCTTGTGAGACATGTGATGTCCCTTATTTGATGCCCCTCATAGCAGAAGGTCATTGAGGATATCCATGTCTGTTTACTTAGGTTCTTGTTGGGGTCTGGTGGACCCCTTACAGAGGGTTGGGTTTTGATACAGGGCTATAAAGGCTTGCATGAAAGATATCTCTGACCATCTCTCATTTTTTTATAAAACTGATCTAACTGTAAATGGTGTCGTAATCAAGACTCCCATTTTCACACCACCTTTTAGTCTCCAGTTGATATTTGGATCAAACTGCATTACAATAATAAATCAAAAATTCGTTTTTTAGGTTAGCATTCCCAGTATTTAAGAATACAACCAAGTAGGGAGTCTGTTGGAACTGAGGTGGTTCCCCTCATGTTGGCCTGTGTAGAGAAAGAGGGAAATGGGAAGAAGGAAATTACCCTTTGGGAGAGAGAAAACAAGAACTTCCAAGATCGGCAAAGCATCCCTCTTGTATCTACAAAGTCTCAATACAGGTCCTTCTGACCTGTTTCTGTCACAGACGTCTCTAGAGCAAGCAAGTGGCAGGGTATCCTGTCTTCCAAGTCAACCATTCTCCTAAGGGTCAATCTCTTCACCCCTGCATGAGGGTTCCTGAAAGCAGTGCTAGTCCTGAATGCTATCCCAATTATTATCCTAATGAGGGAAAGACAAAGATCTAAGAAATATGCCAGATAATGAAAATGCACTAGGGTGGGATATGAACCCATGGCCTTACATCTGCTGTGCTAGAGTCCCATTGCTGGAGTCCCGCTGTCAGCCCCTATTAGTTTGCCTAGAGAAAGGAGACTTAGGGACTATCTCTAGAGTCTAGCATTTAATTTCATTAGTCCCACCAGTAAAGGGTGCCAATCACTTGCTAGTGGGCTCCACGTATGTATCTCTGGAGCAAGGGTTTCTAACCTCCAGGTGAGTGTTTCCTCAACCCCTGCAGGGTATGGGGGCAAGGAGAGCATGGGCGAGAATTGGGATGGGGTGCCTAGGGCAAACAGGCATGGCAGGTAGGCGGGCAAGGGAATGGGTCAGAGAAGGAAGACAGAGAAGGCTGGAGATAGGAAGAAGGTGGTTCAGCTAGATGCGGGACCTTGGTCACCAGAGGTGGTGCCTTTAAAAAAAAACCATGTGTGTGTATGTGTGTGTGTGTGTATTCCCCGGAGCAGGAGCTATGGACCTGGGTCTTGGAGCATGTAGCCCCCTCCTGTTGCCACCATTGCCATGGGGCTGGGGAGAGTGCGTGTTGTCCCACTGGGTTCCCTCCCCCAAGGCCCTAGGCCTACCTGACCTTCCCACTGGTGGTGGAAGCAAAGCAATGGTGCTTTTGCGCTCCCTCTTCCAACCAACTCAGGCATTGCGAGCCTTCCAGCTGGAGGCTTCTGGGCAGAGGCAGCTGGCCTGGGCAGATAGAGCCCAAGCGTGTGCATGGTGCATGTGCAGGTACTCCAGCTCTTTTGCATGCTGCAGCCGCAGCTACAATTGTTGCAGAATGCATGCTGTGGCTCCCGTAGCGGTCACTGCGTGTCCGCTGCCACTGCTGCAGTTGTGGTTGCTGCAAGTCACCACCATGTGTCAGCACCACCAGCTGGCTAAGCAGGGCTTCTTGCCTGTGCTGAAAAGCAGAGCAGGAGTGCCATGCCAAGCACTGGCCTGAGGAGTGGGACTGAAGGCCTGTGCTGCAGGACGGAGGGCTGCGCCTGTGGGGTGGGACTTCTGGTATTCCAGACCAGAAGTTATGGCCAGAGATAGGACTTCCATTCCTCCAGAGCAGGACTTCCAGTTGGGGGCAAGATTTCCAGTTTTGCAGACTAGAACTTCCTGTCAGAGGTGAGACTTCCAGTTCTCTGGAGGCAGGACTTCTGGCTGTTTGGAGAGTCTGTGTCCCTGCCCTAAGGTGCAGGCTGGAGAGTCCTGTGACCCATGCCTCCCTCAGTGTTGGTGGGGCCAGCAGACCTCCCCTGCTGGTGGCAGTGGGGATGGAGCTGCAGGGCTTCATTCCCTTTACTGCCAGAGTGTTTGCCTAGCAGGTCTAAGCACCTGCAGTTTTAACCCCAGGGGCGGGTGCTGGCAAGTGCAAGTTCCCCAGCGAGCAGGTAGCAGTGGACTCACCTCCTGTTCATGCCACTCCCTCCCTGAGCAGCTGTGCAGTGGCTCATAGCCCCTCTAGAAACATTTTCTTTTTTTCTTAAAAATAGCCTGTGGCTGAATGCGTCTAGTGTGGTGCTCCTCTCACTTTCCGCTAAAACTGTGCTAGCCAGTTAGGAGAGAGAAAGAGAAAGAAGAGAGAGAAGAGTGGGGGACCCAGCCTTAATGCCCCCAGGGCATTCCTAATTTTTTCCAGCCATGTGGGGGTTGGAGACCTTGGAGCACAATCTCTAAGTGCATCTATTATTGGCAAAGAAAAGGATGGGGGGAGGTTAAGGGTTAGGGAGGATAAAGTTAGGAAAGGGTCATCTCACTTTAATGTGGTCCATCATCTGGGACAGGAGCAGGGAACACAAACACAAACCCTGTGCCTTGGGATGCTCATGGATCAGGTGTGGGGCAAGAAGCCCATGAATCTCTCAGGCAAATTCTCCATCCTGCCAATCAGGGTGCGGCCCCACTACATCACTCCCCAGGCTCCAAGTTAGTCTGGAGCACTGGGTGGACCCACACCATCCAAGCCATGTGTGCGGTTTGGTTCTGAAATATCAGGTGCAGGGGCGTAGGGCCAGAGGACGAAGAAGGATGGATTAAAATAAAAAGGATTAGCGGAGATAGTGTATTTGGATCTCACCCCCTCTTCTTGTCTGGCTCGCCACAAATGTTATCAGCAAATGGTGTTTCCAGAAGATCTTGACCCTTGCGTTCAGGTTTGGAAGAATCCAAGCAGAACATGTGGATGGAGTGAAGTATAATAGCTTTATTAAGGGAAGGGGAGTCACCTGTTCTGCCAGATGAGTGAAGAGAAGAAAAAAAAAGGCTGGGGTCATTTTTATATCACTTTGAACTTGGAAGTGGGGAAAAAATATGTCATCACTTGGCTCCTCTGACTTGTGGGTTGGGAGATGGGCTCTTGAGTCAAGAGGGGAAGCAGTCCCAGACTATCTCTGTCCTAAACTGCTTCACTTGACCATCTCTCATGGCTGTCTCCCAACCAGACACTGTGGCAGTGTGTCTTAAAACTCCCTGAACCATGAGCGTCCCTTGTTTTCAGGCCCACAGAATATCTCAGTCTCAAACAATAGGCCCTCTGTCAAGATGGTGCCTTGCAATTATTGCCCTCCAAGATAAAGGGAACAACAGAATCACTTAGACCAGCCTTCCACACCAGATCAATCACTGTCTCACCAAATCCCTGCTCTGGGTTTAAGGCTTGTGGGAGGTGTGGGCTTGTCTTACAGCTAGGATTGCCAGTTGGTCACCAGAGCTATCTGGCTTACCTTGTGGTAGAATCTTCTGCTTCCCCTCTTCCTTCCTGGGAGCTGGGGATGGGCTTCAAACTGTTTGCTGTTTTTCTCTGTTGCTTTCATTTCTCAGTGCATTTCTGCTTTGTTGCCAGGCATTTCCTCTTTTTCTGTCTTCAGAACATAGTCTGTCTTGTGTTACTCCATTCTTCTTATTCATAGAGTCAAAACAGTGGATACTTCTAATCCATCATCTTGGCCCACCTCTCCTGAAATCTGTTCTTATAAGAACACTAATACTGCCATGATGGCCTTAACCTCATGACCTCAACCAAATCTCATTATCTCCTGAAGACCCATCTTCAAATACATCACATGAGGAGTTGGGGCTTCAGCATATGAATTTTAGGGGGTCACAGTTCAGTCTATAACACTCCTTTTTTTTATTGTTTTATTATTCATATGTGCATACAAGGCTTGGGTCATTTCTGCCCCCTGCCCCCACCCCCTCCCTTACCATCCACTCCACCCCCTCCCTCTCCCCCTCACCCCCTCAATACCCAGCAGAAACTATTTTGCCCTTATCTCTAATTTTGTTGAAGAGAGAGTATAAGCAATAATAGGAAGGAACAAGTGTTTTTGCTGGTTGAGATAAGGATAGCTATACGGGGAGTTGACTCACATTAATTTCTTGTGCGTGTGTGTTACCTTCTAGGTTAATTCTTTTTGATCTAACCTTTTCTCTAGTTCCTGGTCCCCCTTTCCTATTGGCCTCAGTTGCTTTTAAGGTATCTGCTTTAGTTTCTCTGCGTTAAGGGCAACAAATGCTAGCTAATTTTTTAGGTGTCTTACCTATCCTCACCCCTCCCTCGTGTGCTCTCGCTTTTATCATGTGCTCAAAGTCCAATCCCCTTGTTGTGTTTGCCCTTGATCTAATGTCCACATATGAAGGAGAACATACGATTTTTGGTCTTTTGGGCCAGGCTAATCTCACTCAGAATGATGTTCTCCAATTCCATCCATTTACCAGCAAATGATAACATTTCGTTCTTCTTCATGGCTGCATAAAATTCCATTGTGTATAGATACCACATTTTCTTGATCCATTTGTCAGTGGTGGGGCATCTTGGCTGTTCCCATAACTTGGTTATTGTGAATAGTACTGCAATAAATATGGGTGTGCATGTGCCTCTGGAGTAACCTGTATAACACTTCTTTTTTGTTCCTTCAAGATCATGAAGCTCGTAAGTATCAAAGCCAAAAATTAAATCGAAGTTTTCCATTCCAAATCTTGAACTCTAACCATAAAACCAGAGGTATTTCACCTTATTTTGAAACTAATTCTGTCAGGGCTTTCATCTCTTATATACAGTATTTCTTCTTACAGACATTTTGAAAATGGAGATTATAGAGACTCTGTCTTCTTTTCTGGCTATTGTAGAAATCAGACTTGAGAGCATTTCTTCTCCAGAAGTAATTTCTTTATCAAGGGTGCTAGCTAGCAGATCCTAGGTTGTGCCCCTCCAGAAATGCAGGAATTGCCAAAGGACCTTATTTTTTGCAGGGGGATGTAGAGAGCAGTACTGGGGTTTGCATTCAGGGCCTCATGCTTGCAAGGCAGGTGCTCTACCACTTGAGCCACTCCTCCAGCACTTTTGAGATAGGATCTTATGAACTATTTGCCTGGGTTGGCTTTGAACCACAATCTTCCTGATCTCTGCCTCCTGAGTATTTAGGATTACAGGAGTGAGCCACTGGTACCTGGCTGAGCCTTTTGGTTTTAAAGTGTACAGTACCTTCAGAAAATATTAATATTCTAGAAAAATGAAGTTTATAGAAATGAAAGTTACATTTTTTTATTTAACTTATTTAATATAATATTTAAAACTCTCTATGATAATGTGCTTTTTTCTAAGTGGACAGAGAAAGTCAGAACATTTTCATTTTATTCTTCCATAAAAAGCAAGGAGGCAATGATGTTTGTTTCCTTAGGGATTTTTATCTTCTAAAACTTTGCCTACAATTAAAAAGTAGGTTGTGTGCTACCCTTTTTCCCCCTCCTATAGAACAAATTTCAAATTTTGGAATTTAGTATTTTGCTGCTCAATTAGTACTTTTTTTGTTGAATCAGAGTCTCACTATGTAGCCCAGGCTGGCCTTGGACTTGTGATCCTCTTCTGCCTTAGCCTGTTCAGTGCTGGGATTACAGGTGTGTCCCTTATGCCTAGTCCTTGTTTTTGTTTTTTATTGGAGTTTGCATTCATGGCTTTGTGCTTGCTAGTCAGGCCCTCTCCTGCTTGAGCCGTGTCCCCAGTGTACCCACATCTTAATTGGTATGTTTTGAAAGTGAAAAAATGATGATAAAGAGTAGATTTCAGTTGAAGTATTAGCACTAAAATTTTTATTACTTTATATGTGCATAGAGAAAAGACTAATTTTTTTATTTAAACAAAACATCCCAACAACTCATTTCTGAACTATTCAAGGGAAATCTGTGAAGACACTGATAAAGGCATACTAGAATCTTTTTTAGAAATCCGATGAACACCACAGTACCTGAAATGAAAACTTTTTTATGAATCAAATTTATCTAAAGTGAATTATTACTTTTAATTTAGCTTTGGGTTTTTCTGCATTCAAAGTCTATACTTATTTGTGTGACTTTTTTTTTTGTGGTACTTGAAATTGAACTCAGGACCTCATACTTACTAGACAAGTGCTCTTACAGCTTGAGCTTTTAGTTTGTTTTTCAGATAGGGCCTCATGCTTTTTTCCTGCATTGGTCTCAGACCATGATCCTCCTACCTCTGCCTCCCAAGTAGCTGAGATTACAGGCAAGCACTACCAAACCTGGCTTTTAAAACAATAGTGGTTGAGAATCTACTATATGCCAAGTTCTTTGCTAGGAGCAAAGACACAAAAATAAATAAAAACATATCTTACATAAGTTGCATGGCAGTGAAAGGCAATATGAAAAAAATCAAGAAATGGTATAATGTAGCAAAGTCAAGGTTCTGTAAGAGAGAGACCTTTATTTCAGCTCCCTGTCATTATTGATATACAATTTGAGAAATGCTTTATGTAACTTCTTATGGTCAATTTTTGGGTTAATTTCACTGGGGTGCAGGATGCCCAGGTATTTGCTCAAACATTATTCTAGATGTATCTGTAAGGGCATTTCTGAGTGAGATTAACATTGAATAGAGACTGAGTAAAGCAAGTTATCCTCCTGAATGCCTAACATGGGTGGGCATCACCCAACCAGCTGAAGGCCTAAGTAGAACAAAAATGCCAAGAGAGAGTTTCTTCTGTCTGACTACCTCTGATCTGGGACATTGGTCATTTCCTTCAAATCAAATGGAAACATTGGCTCTTTTTGGATTTTTTTTTTTTTTGGTGGAATTGGGTGGGGTTTGAACTTAGGGCTTCTCACTCACAAGGCTTGAGCCACACCTTCAGTTCATTTTGCTCTGGTTATTTTGGAGATGAGGTCTTGCAAAGTATTTGCCCCTGCTGGCCTCAAACCTCTATCCATCTGATCCCTGCCTTCCAAGTAGCTAGAGTTACCGGCGTGAGCCACTGGTGTCTGGTGGGTCTTTTTGGATCTTAAGCCTCCCGACTTTTGGATTGGAACTTACACAGTGGGTTTTCCTGTTTCTTAGACCTTCACAATCAGATTAGCACTTGCATCATCAGCTCTCCTGTTTCTCTGAAAAAAGTTCTAAATAATACGTACCTCTTCCATGTCTATCCTGGGTTGTTTTATAAAGTGTCAGCTTGGCTAGGCTGAGCTTCATTTTCCAGAATTCTCTTCCCTGTGTATTTTAGGTGGGCCATAAAAGACATTTTGCATGAGATTTGGAAGCAGGGTAGAATTAGGGACTGCAGGGGTAGTGGGTACAGAGGCAGTTGCAGCTCCCACACCTTGCTGTTGTCTACTGGTTTACCTCATTGGTGTGGAGCAGCAGCTGGGCCTACAGCTGTCCCACCTGCCACATGGACCCTTCTTCAGTTTCTCTGACATGAGTCAAGTGCATGCTAGTAGTAGGTCAAGTTCCTCTACTGCAGGACACCTGCACTACTAAAGTCCGAAGCAGTAAGAAACATGGGTTGTAGTCCGTTGTCCTCACTTTACATCAAGGTTTCTCAGCCTCATCATTATTTTTTTAAATTTCTTTTATTCATATGTGCATACAATGTTTGGGTCATTTCTCCCCCCTCCCCGCCCCTTGCTACCAGGCAGAAACTATTTTGCCCTTATCTCTAATTTTGTTGTAGAGAGAGTATAAGCAACAATAGGAAGGAACAAGGGTTTTTGCTGGTTGAGATAAGGATAGCTATACAGGGAGTTGACATTCATTGCTTTCCTGTACATATGTGTTACATTCTAAATTAATTCTTCTTGAACTAACCTTTTCTCTAGTTCCTGATCCCCTTCTATTGACCTCTGTCACTTTGAAGTTTTTGCATTAGTTCCTTTGCATTGAGGACATCAAATGCTATCTTTTTTTATTTTTTTGGGTTTCTTGCCTATCCTCATATCTCCCCTTGTATGCTCTCGCCTCATCATGTGATCAAAGTCCAATCCCCTTGTTGTGTTTGCCCTTGATCTAAAGTCCGCATATGAGGGAGAACATAAGATTTTTGGTCTTCTGGGCCTGGCTAACCTCACTCAGGATGATGTTCTCCAGTTCCATCCATTTACCTGCAAATGATAAGATTTCATTCTTCTTCATGGCTGAGTAGTATTCCATTGTACATAAATACCACATTTTCTTAATCCATTCATCAGTAGTGGGACATCTTGTCAGCCTCACCATTATTGACATTTGTGTTGGATAATTCTTTTTTGCGAGGACTATCTAGTACATTGTAGGATGTTTAATAGCCTGATCAAGTACTCGCTATGTCAATACCATCTACCCAAATTATGACAAACCATTATGTCCCCAAATATTACCACATGTCCTGTGGGAGGCAAAATCAGCTCTGGTTGAAAAACACTACTTTATATCAATCTTCCCTTCCCAGCTACCTGTGTAAGACTTTAGGCTCTAACACCAGACGTGGAGCCTTACAGAGAATTACAAGCAAATACCATAATTGTGAAAGGTCAAATGTCTAAATAAAACCTTTTTTTGTTTCGCATATATCTCCTTTAATGAGTCTACCTCTTGGATAAAATCCTGACTGACATCTGCCTTCGAGATGGTTGAATCTTCCTGAATCTCTCAGGCAACTATTTTATTCCTTTTCATTTGTTTGTGCCAAAAATCCCTCACATCATCCTCTATCCCAACACCCTAGTGAGACAGCCCTACTTTGGAAAAGGGACAATCAGACCCATCAGATGTGTACTTGGTGCATAACCCTGCCCTGTGGAAGTGTAGACTCTGACCTTTGTACTGCCACAGCTTCCAGGAGCTTCCCAAGCTAAGGGCAGTGCTGTGGAGTCACAATGGGATTTAGAAACAATGGGGGTTTTGTGGCTTTGTTGAGAATCAAGCCTTAAAAGAATAGTTATAGGCTCTTTTCAAAAACCTAATATATTCTTGTATTTTTCCAAAGTGATTTCCATAGAAATATATTGCTCTTTACCTATTCTCTAGTTCTACGAAAGAATATAATATTTTGTATAGCCAAATAGCCATCTGTCACCAGCTAGAATCAAAATCTTATTTTTTGGTAAAGGGATAAGTAATTCCCTTTGAAGAAGTAGTAAGATTGATAGAAGAATAATAAAATTCTGTCTATTCACTATTTTCTGTTTTTTGGTCAGCCATACTGGAGTTTGTACTCAGGACCTCTTGCTTGCGAGGCAGGTACTCTACCATTTAAGTCACCCTGCCAGCCCATTTTTTGTGTTGCGTACTTTCAAGATAGGGTCTCGCAAACAATTTGCCTGGGCTGGCTTTGAACTGTGATCCTCCTGATTTCTGTCTCCTTAGTAACTAGGATTACAGGTACGAGCCAACCACCTGTCTATTCACTTTTTAAGAGGTGTTACGGGCCTGGCACTGTGTCTGGCATTGGGTGTCTGGGGAACAGACAGATAGACTTCATGGAGCTTATAAAGGAGGAGGAGAAACGTCCATTACACCACTAATAGCATACAGAAAATAGGGAGTTATAAACTGTGTTAAGTTCTTGAAGGAAAAGCATATTCCATGAGAGGCCAAATGCAGATGGCAGGGTGGTGAGGAGTAGCTTTCCTTTCAGAACCTGATGCTGGCTCTGAGACCTGAAGGATGAGTAGGAGTTGTCAACTTGTGGGAAGTGGGAAGTAGGTGGAAGAGAGATTCCAAGCAGAGACAGGAAAGAACTTGGGCATTCAAAAAGCTGCAAAACTCCTGGAGTCTGTGCTGGAATGCACAAAGAGAAGAGAGGGGAGCAATGAGGTTGCAGTGGTAAAAGATCAGATAGCTCCAGGACTCGAAGGTGAGGTAAGGAGCTTGGCTTTTACTTTGGGTAAGGAGCTGATGAGGAGTGAATAGTCTGGGTATACTTTGAAAGTAAAGTCACATATTTATGCTGGATTGGTTATGGATATAAGAGGAATATGGGAATAAAGGATCCCATCTAGGATCTTGATTGCCTAACAACAGGAAAATGGACTTGCCATAGACTGAAATGTGGAAGACTGCAGGTAGATCAAGTTTCGAGGAGACCACTAGCTAGTTTTTGACATGTTGAGTTTTGAGACTAAGTTCCCAGGTCAAGTAAGCAACTGGATATAAGTGGGGTCAAGAGAGATATTAAGTTTGGATATGACATTTAAATATAGATGTAATTAAAACCATGAAAATGGATAAACTCACTAAGCATTGTGTAGAGAGAAGACATGAAGACTAGGGACCAATCTGGTTCTTTGGTCTGAGATGAGCCATTAAGGAGACTGGGAAGTGGCCAGTAAAGTAGGAGGAAAACCAGGAGAGTCCTGAAAGCCAAGTGAATAAAAGTGTTTCAGGGATGATGTAGTAACTGATATGTAAAGTAAGACTAGGAGTGAAAATTGACCATTGGATTTACCAACAGAGCAAAAGCAGTTTGAGTTGCATGATGAGGTCAAAAGCCTGGCCATAGAGGGTCAAGAGAAAATTGAAAAGGAGGAATAGGAGAGAGCAAATATGGGTAACACTTTTGATGAGTTTTCCTTTGAGGTATAGGAGAGAAGTAGAGTGTTAGATCTGTCAGTGGGGTCAACAGCGATTTATTTGTTTTTGAAAGAGAAAAATACGTGCTTTTGTGCTAATGGAAATTATGATGATTAATGTTGATCTTCAGCTTGATTGGATTGAGAAGCACCTAAGAGGTTAATAAAGCACACTTCTGAGTGTGTCTGTGAAGGCATTTCCAGGGAGAATTAACTAAGTGGGGAAGCCCTACCCTGAATGTGGGCAGCACTATCCAATTGGCTGGGGGCCTGGATAGAATAAAAGAAGACGGGAGCCTGGTTAGCACAGGTGCATGATCTTTGCTTCCTGGCTACCCTAAATTGAGGAACTTTTCTTCTCCAGCTCTTCTACCATGATATTTTTCCTTACAATAGGACCAGAAACATGGAGCCAGCTGACTATGGGCCGGAACCTCTGAAACCACAAGCCAAAATAAATCCTTGCTCTCTTAAGTTGTTTCTGTCAGGTATTTTGTCACAGTGATGAAAAGTCTGACTAACACAGGAATGATCCAAAGGAATTTAAACAGAAGAGGAACTGACCTTGGATAGAAAGAGCACAGTTCAAAGAGTATCAGGAGGAAAGGCAGTGTCCATGGGAGCACAGGCCTGTGGGTAGGTAAATGTGATGGAGAGAATGTGAAGATGGTTCTCTTATGGTTGCTTCTGTTTTCTCAATGAAATAGGTCATTGACTGAAAATGTGGATGGAGAGGAGGAGCTTAAGAGAGAGGGAGAATGAAAGAAATAGCATATGCTTGGTGGGCAACATTAAGGCCATATGTGGTGGTTCTGGTCATTGTCCCAGCAGCATTCATGCAAGTTCAGAATAGGAAGTAAGTTGGATGTTTTGTTAAATAGTAACAATGAAGAAAGGGCCAGCGGAACTGAGAGTGTATGAAAGACATGATTATAACTGATCGTGAGGTTCAGACTGGGTTAAACAAAGAAGTAAAGATATGAAGAAGGGTGAGAGAGAGTATGAGCTGTGGGAATAATGAATTTTGGGTCCTAGAGAGTTGAAGGATTACTGGAGTTGAGATATGTGGTAGGCCAAGTAACCTTCCCAACAGAGGTCCATGTGCTAATGGCAAAGGAGAATTAAGGTTGCAAACCAGCAATCTAAGGATTAGAAGATTATCAGGGTGGGCCAGTGTAATCACGGGGTCCTTCAAAAGGGAAGCGGGTGGGACATGAAGAGAATCAGAGGCAGCTGTGACTACAGAAGAAGGCCAGGGGGACACATTGTTAGAAGGGCCCAATTTACCAACTTTGAAGACGGGAAAAAGATGGCCATAAATCATGGAATGCAGGTGGCCTTTGGAAGCTGGAAAAGATAAGGAAATGGATCCTAGCCAGATCCTACAGAAAGAACACAGACCTGCCAAAGTCTTGATTTTAACTCCATGAGACCATGTCAGACTTTTGACCTATAGAGCTGTAAGATAACTTGTGTTGTTTGCGATACTAAAGTTTGTGGTAATTGGCATTAATAGAATGCTAACACAGGATGTTAGAGGGAGTGAACTAGAAATAGAGATTCTGTACTGGAGATGGTGAAGGCTTTTGTATTAATTTTGGTGGCACAAGGTCAAGGATATGGCCATGATGTAAGTCTGGGCTAAAGTAGTCACCTAGATTGTTGGAGGAGCACATGTTACGGGCCAGACAGTTTAAAATCAAACTTTTGTCATGATTTCTGCATATTGGTCAAAATCATATAACAAATTATGATCATGTTGGCTTTTCATTTGGTTTTCTCAGTGGTGGGCATATCCAGCAGAAATGCTGTCCCGTCCCTCCCTGCAGCTGATATTTATTAGTGTTTACCACTCACTGGCATAAACTGTGCTGCTCACAATTGGATTAGGGGGAGATCTGGTCTAAATTAAAGCTGTGATAAATGAGCAGTGTTTACATTTCCTCACACCCACCCTTCCCCACACACATCAAATTATTCTGGAAATGAAATGCAAAATAAAACGAGGAAGGATTCTGTTCATCATTAACGTCTAATTATAAAATGCTGGGGCTCCCCTGCTGGGTGGAGATGTAAAGCCTATCACAGGGATGGGAATACTTGAGGATGGAAGATTCTTTCTTTCTCTTAACTACTGGTGAATTATTATTTTCACATGTTTACCAAGAGATGCATGAAAATGAAGACTTAGATAGGATCTGTCCCTCCATTGTGGAACCATAATGAGGAGGGGAAAGTGATTAGCAGAACTGTTTGCATTGCAAGACTGGAGCCTAATGGTCGACTGTCTTTGGATGTTCCTGCTTTCACTTCTTTTTGTTAGTAAGCTAAGCAATTTAATGAATGACTTTTAAGTAAAATTAGCTTTACTTCCTGATTTTAAATCCCATAGTCTTTTGTGTAGATGCAGCATTGGTGTACACTTGTAGCAGTGATGATAGATGCTCTCAACTTACTTTAGTTTATTTTAAAGATATCTACCACACTGGACAGTGAAGATATGGCGTGTTTCCATCACTGTTCTATTGTGCTCATGGGAAGTGCCCTAAATTGCAGTTCAATAAACAGCATGGAAAGCAGAAGAGATGGGACACAGTGTTGAAAGGCAAGATGGGAAAGTAAGTTTATTGATTTCATAAATTTATAAAGAACCAACCTTGCATTTTGCCACAATAAAGCCACAAACACTGAACAAATTGCTCATCAATTGTCTGTGAATAGTGTGGGAAGGAAAGCTCAATAAATATTCTTAAGCTATTGGAAATTTTATGGTGCACATCATTTTGCACAGCAGAAATTCATTCATTCAACAAATATTTATTGAGAGTCCCGTGCACCACGTCACAGGTGAGGGAGCAAATGTGAGTATCTGGGGGAGGAGTGCTACAGTTACGGGTTAAAAAGTAGCTCAGAAAGATGGGGAATGTGGAGGTTGGAAATGGACTGGAGAGAGGGTAAGATTAGATAGAGTATTTTCTGTGGTATAGGAATTGAACCCAGGCTTCATGTGTGCTAGGCAAGTACTTTACCACTTGAGCTACACTCCTAGTCCTTTTGTTTTTGAGGTGGAGTCTGGCTTCAAACTGGTGATCCTCCTGTCTCTATCTCCCAAGTAACTGGAATTACAGGTATATACCACTATTCCTGGTAGATGAAATAGATTGGTCAGAGAAGTCATCCATTAGAAGGGAAATCTAAGCAAGGCCTTGAAGGGGAGAGAGTGAATGATGCCTAGAAGAAGAGGGTGTGCAAGGATATAGGTCCTTCAAAAAGAAGGCTGCCTTGGTCAGGGACCAGCAAGAGGCACTGTGGCTCAGCAGACTGGGGTGGGGCATGAGGTCTGAGAGGTAATGGGGCAGGACAGGCAGATCGTAGTTGTATATGGCATTGTAAACACTTTGGTTTTTTCTTGGTGTGAAAATGGGAGTCATCAGATTTTTTTTTAAAGGCAAGACAGACTGATCTGACTTAGGTTTCAAAAAGACTCTTCTGGATCTTGATTTGAGAGGGTTGTGGCTTAGACATTATTGGTGGCAAATATGGAGGAAAAGAAGTACCTTCTTCAACCATGGTTTAAATGCCTATAACAAAAGACAGATTAATAAGAGAAAAACATATGAATTTATATAAGTTTTATACAGCTCAGGAGGCAGAGATCAGGAGGATTGTGGTTTCAAGCCAGCCTGGACAAATAGTTTGCAAGACCCTATCTTGAAAAAACCCATCACAAAAATAGGGCTGATGGAGTGGGTCAAGGTATAATCCCTGAGTTCAAACCCTAGCACTGAAAAAAAAAAAAAGGTATGATGTAATGGTAGTAAACTTGGAGAAACTTAGCAAGGGCCTGTCAGATTCTACTCAGAGATGCCATGGTTTGAATGTTTGTGTCCCCTCCGAGATTCACATAGAAATTTAATCCCCAGTGAAAACAGCATTAAGAGGTGGGGTCTTTATGAGGTCCTACCCTCATAAAAGAGCTGGAAGCAACTATCAAGGCCCCCTTTGGCATTCTATCACTTCCACCATTTGAGGATGCTACCATGAGTAGATGGCATGTATCAAATAGGTCCTCATCAGTCAGCAGTCCTGCTGGTGCTTTGTTTTCCAGCTTTCAAAACAGTGAGAAAAGTATTTCCATTGTTTATAACTTACTCAGTCTAAGGTATTTTGTTGTAGCAATAGGAACAGATTAAAATGGGAGAGAAGGGTGGAAGGGTGTTCTTTTCCCCTGGTTATAGGAAAGGCATTTTTTTTTTTTTTTTAACTCAGGGCCTGTGCTTGCTAGGGAGGTGCCCTACCACTTGAGCTACAGCCCAGCCGTTTTTGCTTTAGGTGATTTTCCAATAGGGTCTCACCATTTATGCCAAGGCATGCCTGGACTGGACTCTCCTATTTATGCTTCCAATATAGTTAGTATGATAGGCACATGATTATCACGTCCAGGTTTTAGTGGTTGAGATGGGGTCTTGTAAACTTTTTGCCCAGGCTGGTCTTGAGCCACAATTGCTGCCTTTTGAGGTAAGCCTACCTGGGTTACCAACTAGGAAAGGCACCTCTTGAAATGAAGGTCTTATGACCTGCTATAGGAAAGATGGCTAGCTTTAGGAGACAAAGCTGAGAGGAAATGACCTTTCTTTCCCTGCTGGTTTCTCAAATGCCAAGGAGCCATATTTTGGGGTAGTGTGTCCTGAACCCAATCAGAACAAAGTTTGTAAGAACTGTTTATATTCTGGATATATCTTAAGGTAGAGCCAACAAGATGTGTTGACAGATTGAATGTGTGGTGTGAAATACAGGAATCTAGATGACTAAAATTTTTGATCTCAATAACATGAAGGACAGAGCTGTTATCAGTAAGATGCAGAGGTAGAGCAAGGTTTTTCTTTTGGGGGAGTGGATAAAAAATTCAGTCTTTGATATGCTGTTTTGAGATGTCTTTAAATGGAAAGATTGAATAGATGGTATATATAAGTGTGTAGAGACCACTCCAAAAATTGAATATTTAGAAATAAAATAATGAACTATTTGACAGACTAATAATTGGTATTTAAAGAAGCCCCACAAACAGATAAATCAAATCATCTACTAAGATAAATCAAATCATCAACACTACTGACAAACATGGAAACACTACCTGCCTGACTCAAGATACTTGAAATTTGCTTAAGAACAAGCAGAAATAATAATAGAGAACTATGTGCCCTGTTTTCATGTGAACCATGAATTTTATTGTTTAGATCTTACTAAAGCAGTGCAGTAGAACTCAGAAAATAGTACCCAAAAGTATGGCAGTTTGATATACTGAACTGAAGAAGCATCCTTAAGGTGTCTTAGTCCTTCCCTCAACCCTGTCTTTCAATCCTCTTCCTCTGCTGAACTGCAGGAAGGAGTTTTCTCTGAAGTCCTCTCTCTATCTGTGGAAAAGTCAGTTCCTCCAGGAAGAAGTCTTTGACACCACCCATATCCCAGGCAATCTTTGTCCCAGGCTATTTATTGTCTGTGCTTGTAGACCATTCTTCTTCCCTATAAATCATTCACTCCTCCTCCAAAATTGCCTATGGCCCCTACTTACCTTTTCCCTATAAAGTGAGTATTTAAACCTCAATCATCTGGCTTTTCTTTGAGTTTTACACTTGGTGGGCTCCTGTGTGCTGTACATTAATAAATTTGTATGCCGTTTCTCCTGTCAATCTGTCTATTGTCAGTTTCAGCAGACTCAATTATCAAGACATGAGAGGGTGGATGGGAAGTTCCCTTAGCTACCACAGATGGATACTCATATTGACATGAGGTGACATCTGTATATGCCCTGTCTACTACAATAGCCATGAGCCACATGTGCATCAATAGAGCCCTTGAAGAGTGACCAGTCCAAATTGACATGTGCTGTATGTATAAAACACATGTCAGAGTTCAGAGATATGATATAAAATAAAATAATGTTAAACAGCTCATTAGAAATTTTTTATATTGATTACGTGTTGAAATGATAAAGCTTTGATTATATTAGGTTAAATAAAATGCATTGTTAAAATGAATTTCATGCACTTTTACCTTTTTAAAGAACATGAAAGAAAAAAGAACATGAATACTAGAAAATTTTAAATTGCCAATATTCTATTTCCATTAGACAGTACTGGTTTAATGTATTTTCTCTTCTGCCTAAAATTTTTGAGCACAAATGGCTTTTCTTAGGAAGAAAGTCATTTGTCATATTTCTCCCCAGTGCCTTTTCAGTTGTGAAGAAGAGAATCTAGAAACCTTATTGACATGGGCTGCATCCTGTAGGAGTTTCCCGGCAGCAGCAGGCAATCCTGAAACCTGTCCTGACACCTTTTGCTGGGTCAGGTTAAAGGCAGCAATTCTGTCCACCTTGTCTAACTAAATGCTGCTGGTGCATGACATTAATGCTGGTTTCAGGCAACTTTCAGACAGCAGCATGCCATATTCCCTGAATAGATAATTAAGGCAAGGCGGAGGCAGGGCCCTCTTGGCTCTCTGGTGTGGTTGCCACCTCCTCTTGCAGGATGAAAGGGAAGAATGGTTCTAAGAACCCCTGGGAAGTGTGAGGAGGACCCCTGTTGCTCTCTAAAAGGCATTCTAAGAAAAGACTTCACAGAAAATCAACTGTTATCACTTAAGACCTTTCCTTTAACTCACTGTATTCCATTGTACGCTTTTTTTTTCCTTAGAAGGGAACAAAGCAGTGTGTGAGAAATTGTATACTCTTCTTATAGTGTCTTTGAAAGCAAGTTTATAAATTCCTAATATGCATTACCATAAGTCAGTAGTCTCAGGGAATAGAGTGTCCATAAAAATCATCCACAGGTCAGATGCTTATTTTTGAAGCAGGGGGGAAGGGGCAGGCATTGTTGGAGCTGAATGATGTGGGTTCATGTGACTCTGAAGAAAGGAAAGCTTGAGGTGAGACACAAAGCTCCCCACCCCACCCTTTGAGGTTCCTGAATGAGGCTTCCTGGCCCTTCTCATGCTTTTGCTTCCCTGCGGCTTAAGGCTACCTTTCTCCAGGGGAATCAAGACAAGATTTCCTCTGGACAGGCCCATCCTGTTAACCTATATATTTTTCCCATTTTGCTCTCTCTGCTCACTATACTTCTTATTTTTTTTTCTTTTATTATTCATATGTGCATACAAGGCTTGGGTCATTTCTCCCCCCTGCCCCCACCCCCTCCCTTACCACCCACTCCCCTCCCTCCCCCCCACCCCCTCAATACCCAGCAGAAACTATTTTGCCCTTATTTCTAATTTTGTTGTAGAGAGAGTATAAGCTATAATAGGAAGGAACAAGGGTTTTTGCTGGTTGAGATAGGGATAGCTATACAGGGCATTGACTCACATTGATTTCCTGTGCATGTGTGTTACCTTCTAGGTTAATTCTTTTTGATCTAACCTTTTCTCTAGTTCCTGGTCCCCTTTTCCTATTGGCCTCAGTTGCTTTTAAGGTATCTATCTGCTTTAGTTTCTCTGCATTGAGGGCAACAAATGCTAGCTAAGTTTTTAGGTGTCTTACCTATCCTTACCCCTCCCTAGTGTGCTCTCGCTTTTATCATGTGCTCAAAGTCCAATCCCATTGTTGTGTTTGCCCTTGATCTGATGTCCACATATGAGGGAGAACATACGATTTTTGGTCTTTTGGGCCAGGCTAACCTCACTCAGAATGATGTTCTCCAATTCCATCCATTTACCAGCAAATGATAACATTTCGTTCTTCTTCATGGCTGCATAAAATTCCATTATGTATAGCTACCACATTTTCTTAATCCATTCGTCAGTGGTGGGGCATCTTGGCTGTTTCCATAACTTGGCTATTGTGAATAGTGCTGCAATAAACATGGGTGTGCAGGTGCCTCTGGAGTAACCTGTGTCACAGTCTTTTGGGTATATCCCCAAGAGTGATATTGCTGGATCAAATGGTAGATCAATGTCTAGCTTTTTAAGTAGGCTCCAAATTTTTTTCCAGAGTGGTTGTACTAGTCTACATTCCCACCAACAGTGTAAGAGGGTTCCTTTTTCCCCGCATCCTCGCCAACACCTGTTGTTGTTGGTGTTGTTGATGATGGCTATTCTAACAGGGGTGAGGTGGAATCTTAGCGTGGTTTTAATTTGCATTTCCTTTATTGCTAGAGATGGTGAGCATTTTTTCATGTGTTTTTTGGCCATTTGAATTTCTTCTTTTGAGAAAGTTCTGTTTAGTTCACTTGCCCATTTCTTTATTGGTTCATTAGTTTTGGGAGAATTTAGTTTTTTAAGTTCCCTATATATTCTGGTTATCAGTCCTTTGTCTGATGTATAGTTGGCAAATATTTTCTCCCACTCTGTGGGTGTTCTCTTCAGTTTAGAGACCATTTCTTTTGATGAACAGAAGCTTTTTAGCTTTATGAGGTCCCATTTATCTATGCTATCTCTTAGTTGCTGTGCTGCTGGGGTTTTGTTGAGAAAGTTCTTAACTATACCTACTAACTCCAGAGTATTTCCTACTCTTTCCTGTATCAACTTTAGAGTTTGTGGTCTGATATTAAGATCCTTGATCCATTTTGAGTTAATCTTGGTATAGGGTGATATACATGGATCTAGTTTCAGTTTTTTTGCAGACTGCTAACCAGTTTTCCCAGCAGTTTTTGTTGAAGAGGCTGCTATTTCTCCATCGTATATTTTTAGCTCCTTTGTCAAAGACAAGTTGGTTATAGTTTTGTGGCTTCATATCTGGGTCCTCTATTCTGTTCCACTGGTCTTCATGTCTGTTTTTGTGCCAGTACCATGCTGTTTTTATTGCTACTGCTTTGTAATATAGCTTAAAGTCAGGTATTGTGATACCTCCTGCATTGTTCTTTTGACTGAGTATTGCCTTGGCTATTCGTGGCTTCCTGTGTTTCCATATAAATTTCATGGTAGATTTTTCAATCTCTTTAATGAATGTCATTGAAATTTTGATGGGAATTGCATTAAACATGTAGATTACTTTTGGGAGTATTGACATTTTTACTATGTTGATTCTACCAATCCATGAGCATGGGAGGTCTCTCCACTTTCTATAGTCTTTCTCAATCTCTTTCTTCAGAAGTGTATAGTTTTCCTTGTAGAGGTCATTCACATCTTTTGTTAGGTTTACACCTAGGTATTTGATTTTTTTTGAGGCTATTGTAAATGGAATTGTTTTCATACATTCTTTTTCAGTTTGCTCATTGTTAGTGTATAGAAATGCTAATGATTTTTCTATGTTGATTTTATATCCTGCTACCTTGCTATAGCTATTGATGATGTCTAGAAGCTTCTGAGTAGAGTTTTTTGGGTCTTTAAGGTATAGGATCATGTCGTCTGCAAATAGGGATATTTTGACAGTTTCTTTACCTATTTGTATTCCTTTTATTCCTTCTTCTTGTCTAATTGCTCTGGCTAGGAATTCCAGTAGTATGTTGAATAGGAGTGGAGATAGTGGGCATCCTTGTCTGGTTCCTGATTTTAGAGGGAATAGTTTCAGTTTTTCTCCGTTAAGTGTAATGCTGGCTGTAGGTTTGTCATATATAGCTTTTATAATGTTGAGGTACTTTCCTTCTATTCCTAGTTTTCTTAGAGTTTTTATCATGAAATGGTGTTGGATCTTATCAAAGGCTTTTTCTGCATCTATTGAGATGATCAAGTGGTTTTTGTCTTTGCTTCTGTTAATGCAGTTTATTACGTTTATTGATTTTCTATACTTCTTATTTTTAAGCCAAAAGTTTTATGTACACCAGCCACTTTTATCCCAGAATGCTACGTGCTTAAAAGCATGGATTCTGGAAGCTTACAAAGCCTAAGGTGTAACCCCAGGTCTGGCACTGCCTATGTGACCTGAGGGAGGTTGCCTAATCTCTCTGAGCCTACCTTTCCTCTTCTGTGAATGAGAGCACTAACTGCCTGTGCCAGGGGGTGGCTGTGGTAGTGAATGAGGTTGTACCTGTCTGTGTTAGACTGAGGGTCTAGCAACAAATGTTGCCTATTGTTATTGTTATAAGTTAGGTATAATTTTAGGGAATAAACTATATATATAAATTAAGGATGTCTGTAATCCCCAACATTAGAATTTCACAGTGCTCAATGTGTTGGGTCTGGAGACCTAAGGCAGATGAGTGAGTATCCCAACCCCCCATGAAAAGCACTATGATTCCTACATCCTGAGGAGGAGATACCAGGTCTCAGAGATCTGCCACAGGGCTGACGAGCAAGATGGTCTCAAGATTGTTCCCCACCCCCAGTAAAGGACAAACAAACCAGTTCATCTAAGAAAGCCCACGAATCCACAGCCAATGAAAAGAGCTCACCTAACCCAGAGTTAAAATGTCCATAAAAGCCCAGCCTTCACCTGAGCAGCAAGCTACCCATTTCCAGTCTCCACTGCACTGTTCTACTGTTGCCTTTCCTGTCTCTCTAATAAGTCCTACTTCATATTCCAGCTTTGGCTCACAAATCAATCAGCTGCCTCACGATCCAGTTCTCTAGCCTGTGAAGGCAAGGACCCTCAACACTGGCCTGCAAAACTTCAAACCAGCACATAAAAAATGTTTCCTATTTTAGTGTTAGGCACTGAACAGTTTGTATTGTGTACTTGGCTTTGATCAGGTTCAGGACACACACCCTTGACATTTGAGAAGAGGCCATCCTTTGTGAGGCGCCCTTATTATCCCTGGAAGAAAAGTATGGGACATCCTTATCTCTGAATACAAAAGAACAAAGAGAAGAATCCAAACAAATAGGCAGGCTAGAATTAGGGAAAGTTTGGGACTCATAGAAGAATGTTACATGTCAGATTAACCATGCTTTGGCTCAGGGACCACACTCACCTTACAGGGAACCACCCATACTTCTCCCCACTCATTGATTATTGGGTGGGAATCACCTGGTTCCTCCCATGCCATAGAATTAGTGTAAGTTTTAAAAGCACCTAAAGAAGAGAAGCCTGCTCCGTCTGTGAGCAGATTCCACCTGAGCCCCACCATGCTCCCTTTTGTATTCCCCTTCCCTAACTTTTAGTAAAATTCCTTTACACAGACATGTCCTGCCATGGATTCTTCCATGCGGGACAAAGGATTCTGATCACAGACTGAAATGGTGCCATTAACAATTGGCCTTGCTAAATTCCCCTAATAGATCATATCCATTTGTCCTTGGATTGTATTTCTCCATGACTGTCTACCCTTCAAATCCAAGCAAAAAAAGTACACTAGTTGTCTATGAGTCTTCATTTTCTTCTGATGGCTCTTGTAATCAAGTAAAATGTTTTTTAATATTTATTTTTATTTTATATTGAATTAGTAAACATTAATAATATGTGGGGATTTTGTTGTGTAATTCCATACATGTGTAAAGTGTACTATTATATTCCCATTTCCCCTCTCATTTCCCCTTTTTTATACAATGTTTGGTGGGTTTTATTATGCTGCCTTTGAGCATATACTTATAGTGTATTTCTGTCCTCTTCCCTCCTCATATCCTTTCCTTCCCCTCTCCCATTGATCTTTCCTCAAACTATCTCTCTTTCACATTCATGTCTCATTATTATGATCATCACCACCATTTTAGGTATAGGTTCTCACAAATGAGTCAGAACATTTGATATTTGACTTTTTGAACTTGGCTTATCTCACTCAACATGGTATCTCCAGCTCCATCCATTTTCTAGAAAATGATATAATTTCATTTTTCTTTTTGGCTGAGTAATATTCCATGGTAAGGTGTGTGTCTCTGTGTGTGTGTATTCCATTCATCCATTGTTGAGCACCTTGACTGATTCCATAGTTGAGCTATTATGAACAGAGCTGCAATAAATATGCCAATGCAGGTATCTCTCTTATATATTGATTTACATTCTTTTGGGTATTTCAAGAGTGGTATGGTGGGGTCATAAGGTAGGTCTATTTTTAGTTTTTTAAGGAACCTCCTTACTGATTTCCGTAGT
This sequence comes from Castor canadensis, assembly GCF_047511655.1. NCBI lineage: Eukaryota > Metazoa > Chordata > Mammalia > Rodentia > Castoridae > Castor > Castor canadensis. The sequence continues at coordinate 110,056,567 of NC_133395.1, read as the reverse complement.
GATTATGCCAGTTTACATTCTTACCAACAGTGTATGAAGGTTGCCCCTCCCCCCATGTCCTCACAAGCATTTGTTGTTGTTTGTTTTCTTGATGATTGCCAATCTTACTGGAGTGAGGTGGAATCTTAGTGTAGTTTGGATTTGCATTTCCTTTATGGCTAGGGATGTTGAACATTTCTTCCTGTATTTATTAGCCATTGGAATTTCTTTTTCTGAGAACCGTGTTTAATTCATTTGCCCATTTATTAATTGGATTATTTGTTCTTTTGCTGTTTAGTTTTTTGAGCTCTTTGTATATTCTGAATATTAATTCTTTATCTGCTGCATAGCTGGTGGTAAAACTTAAATGTATTTATATTCTTTTCTCTTGTTAATCTGTCTTTTGTTATCACCTTAGCTGTGAGCCCTGTGATTGGAAAGAAAGATATTTCTTTTCTCCTATAGTATAACAGCCATCCCATTGGTTATTTCTTAGATGTAGATAACAAAGTAATGTTATACTTCTTCACACACACAAAAATATTGAAACACATACATGACAAGTACACATACATACCACTCTTTCTCTATTAAAATAGCCAAGTGTTAATAGAATAAATCAGTAACTCCCAACATTTACACATAATGTAAGATGTAGCTTATATTATATTAGAAGTTAGCATGTACTCTTCAGAGCTGGGAAAAAGGAATTGTACAGGTACCACTGCAGAATAAGAACCATCTGCTCACTCTTCTGTAATAGTGTTTTTCCAAGGTTATGAGGGCAAAAGGGTTAAACATAGCTCAGAGGCTGGCATCCCTTAGCTATTATTTTTTAATATTTTGCTATTGGAAACCTTTGGCAGGTGATAACTAGTGTTTTCAAGGCCTACTCATTGCATAAACTGAAGACACCCTGAATATCTTTGGTGCTGGGTCACAGTCCTGACTTGGCATATTACCCATTGGAACTTGGGTCTGGAGACTTAATTAAATCTGTGCCTACTTCTAAACTTTGAGTATGTTTACTTTGGGGAGAAACTGAGAACACTTCTTGCTGATCTCTGTCTTTTAGTGTTTCCTTTTTTGTTTCTTTTGCCTTGCTGGAGATGGAACCCAGGACCTTGTTCATGCTAGGCAAGTGGTCTGTCACTGAGCCACATCCCTGCCCTCTTGATCCCTCTGTTTTAAACAGAAGGAAACTCAGAGGTAAAAATCATGTGGAGTACTATAGACTTTGCCTGCAAAATTCAAGCCTAGAACAGAGAGGAGTCAGTTAAAACATGCCCATTATAATCTTTGCTTGGGCTTTCTAGTGATCCTTAGTGTTGCTGTTGAATATTTTAGCAGAAAGTTTGCAACGTGCTACACTGGAACTTTTCAAAGCAAGGTAAATCTTAAGGCTTTGGCTGGACCATTGTGTACATGGAAGAAAAGAGCTCTTCAGTCCTGCTGGCTCCTGTGAAAAGCAAGTTGGCTGGAATGTAGAGGAGCTGGGGACCTCAGCTGTTCAGTGGCAGCTGGCATGGAGCAAGAGTGATGATTGGATCAGGTATGGCTCAGAAGAGCCAAAACCCACATTCCACGAGATTAGAATTGAAACCCTTCTGCTTTCTAGACCAGGGAAGCTGCAAATTGAAGTGGTTGAGTACAAACTCAGACTACCCTGGGGTTTATTCATTTCCTTCTAGTTCCAGTACTTGCCTATACCCTTCCTCAGGAGGGCATAGTGGGGGCCAAGAAGAGAAGGGGGATAGTGTGGGCAGGAGAGAAAGAGATGGAAATGTAGCATTAGTAGGCATTGAATGGCTGTTCCATGGGATAAAGAGGCTAATGGGGAGGCAGGGGAAGAATAAAGTAAGGCTTCAGCTCATAAACCTAAGATGAGTAGAGGAAAAATATTTTCCCCTCCCTACATCCCTATTATCCAGATGAATGACAGGAGACTCAACAAGCTTATGGGATTTGTTCAGAGTCACAGCATCTCTGCGTTGGAGAGCTAAGATTCAAACCAAAGCCAGGCAGTCTCCAAAGCCATCCTGAGGTCTCACTTACTGGGCCTCAGCCCCTTAAACTCTTTGGAGAACTAGAAATACATCCATTCAAAGCAGCCAAATGATGGGTGAAGTAGGCTAGTGAGAGAGAAGCATGCATCTTGCTTACCAGAAAAAGTTTACTGAGAGGTTGAAGACAGTTCCAGGGAGTAGATGTGGTAGAGTGTAAGTCATCGATCTCCCTCTAAGAAATATGGGATCTATAAAATCATCTGAGGGGCACCTACTATTAGAAAAGGAGAAATGAGAGCAAAGGGCAACAAATTCCTTGGATTCCTGTGTCCAGACACTGGGGACAAAGGTATACTTTCCAATCACATAGCTGTAACTGTGCAAAACTCTGTGATGAGGACTGTGAGAAAGAGGTCTGACTCTACCAGATCTCCTTCTTAAGATAGTTATAGTCTCTGGAGGGATAATGTATACACACAAACACTAGTTATACAAGATACCTCAGAAAAAAAGTCAGATCGAGCCTCATTGTATTAAACAGAGAAATTGCTTATGATGGCCTTTAAGGAAAAGCTTCATTGATGAGGTTATATCTGAAAAATGGGAGACTTTGTGACCTAAGGAGTGGGGAGGATTCCAGGCAGAGAGCAGGGCTAGAGTTGGAAAGCAAGGCGGGTATGTATTATGGAGTATCTCTCAAATTCATATGTTAAAGCCCTGATCTCCAGTGTGATGACATTTGGAGATGAGGCCTATGGGAGATAATTAGGGTTAGATAAGATCATAAGGATGGGCCCTTGTGGTGGGATCAGTGCCTTTCTTCTTTAGTCTCTCTCTGACATGTGAGGCTACTGTGTGAAGGCAACCATCTGTGAGCTGGGAGGAGAGCCCTCACCAGCAGCCAGATGAGGCTCCCTCATCTCAGCCTTCCATCCTTTAAAACTTGAGAAATAAATGTTTGTCATTTAAGCCACCTAGTTTATTATATTTTGTTATAGCAGTACGAGCAGACTAAATCAGTGTGTAAGGAAAACTGTGAGAAATTTGGTTAGGTTTGACCATCAATCAGTATGGATCAGTGAGAGACCAAGGCAGAAAGATAGATTAGAGTAAACTGGAGGGCATTGAAGGTCACTTTATTTTGATGAACTAGAGACTCATTACAAACTTTTGAGTGAGGATGACCTAAATCCTTTGCTTAGGAGGAATAATCCTGCTCTTCCTAATCTTTTTGTAACATGGACAGAGTATAAAGGTAGACCATCAAGAAAACTCCTGCAGCAGAGGTTCACACCTATAATCCCAGCTACTTGGGAGGCAGAGAGTGTGGACCAAGACCACCTGGGCCCAAATCTCAAGATCCTATCTGAAAAATAACCTAAAACAAAAAGAGCTGGAGGCATGGTTCAAGTCGTGGACAATTGCTTAACAAGCACAGGCCCTGTGTTCAAACCCCAGAACCACAAAGAAAAAAACCAAAAAAACAAAAAAGCCTTAAGCAACAGTTTTGGAAAAAAAGCAAAAGAGGTGGTTCTGGGCTGGAGTCATGCCACATGGGATTTCTTTTGCTTGGAACATATTTCCTTTCTTCACTTGCTTTATCCCACTCACTCATTCCTCAGGCATTCATTGTCCACTTAGTGCCACTTCTGTAGGGATGTCTTCTCAGTTGCCTTGGACTAGATCATATTCCCCTGTATAGGCCTTCATTCCCTCTTTTCCCTCTCACTTACCACATTTATTTCAGCCATAAAAATGATTTCAGTTGTCTCATTCTGTCTTTTAGAAGACTGTAAGTTCCTTGAGCCTGAGGCTGTATCTCTGTTCTCTTCTGCTATATAGCCAAAGCCCACTGTAGTGCCTGGCACATGGTGGGTTCTCCCACTTGTTTGTGGCATGCATGGAGTAGTTTAGAGGAGGGTATAAGAGAGGATTCAAGTTCTTTGGTGTAAGAAATCTGTTATTATTGGGATGTAGCAACTGATTGACTGTACAAGGGAAGACAGAGGCAGATAACTCAAAGAGCAAGAACTCTAGTAATATAGAGAGGAAGAAAGTGGGGCAAGAGCTGTGAAAGATATACTGAGAAAGGAAGAAATGTGGATATTATAAGTTCAGTTTGGGGTTCCAGGGTAAGATGGTAGAGTAGAAGTATCCTTCGTGCAACTGGGCAAGTGAGAAGAGTCAGAGCAAAAAGGAGAATTATTCTGGGGAGAGAGGAGAAGCTCTGGGAATCAAGAAAGAGGTTATAGGAAAGCTAAACATACAGAGAAGCAGAAAGGCATCCCAGAGAAAAGTTCGAAACACAACTCTAGTCCCATGGTTTCCTGGTGGGGGGAGGGGAACCCAACACATCAAGAAGAAGGTAAACTGGACGGTGCAGGTGGCCCCAGTGATAACAAATAGGCAGTTCTAGACACAGGGAGAAATCCCATTTTTCCATGCCTTAAATCCAGTGTAGGGATTTGGTCTGATAGAGACTCTTCCTGTGTGGCAGACTTCCATTAGAAAAGATATCCATTGCATTGTTCCCCATATCTGGGAGTGCTATACCAGGAGCTATCTTGAGAGAGGGCCTATTGTTAGGGACTGAGCTGATCTGGAGATCAGAAAACATGGAACAATCATAAATTCAAGGTTTTTAGGGGCACCCTGCCACAGTGACTGGGTGGGAGACAGCTATGAGAGATAGTCATGGAGAGGGGAATGTCTGTTACAGACCTATTGGGAGTTCAGGCTATAGAAGGTGTGGTGATCAGCACCCCTGACAACTGTGATGAGGAATGAGATCAGTTACATATGGTTTATTGCAGGACTGAACAAACACTGAGGCCTGCAGATTGCCTCATTCCTATGGCTCCCTGCTCAGCACAGAACTCAGTGGTCTGTTTGTATCCCCCACTTTCTGAGACATTTAGGGATACCCCACAGCTTGGACATGCACAGACTGGGATTCCTTGGAACTAGTGGGCCCTGCCAGGCCCATATTGCTGCCTATGCTCATTGGGGCTAGCAGTGGCTCTGGTCCCCACTGGTGCGGGGGATAGAGGGGTAAGGAAGCCCCAGGATTGTTGTCCCTGCTATGGACAACATACCCTTAACCAATGAGGCCCCTGGAAGACACAGGGCAGAGCTCGTCCTATATACAGCAACAAAATACCAAAGTGTTTTGTGGAAGCTGAGAGGAATTACAACAGGCCTCAGCTGTGAGCCACTATCCCCCCATACTAGGCAGATTCCAATTTTAGAGGACCCAGAAAGAAGTTTCTACAAGTACTTCAGCTAGGAGGAATTTTTTGACACATTTTTCTTTTTCTTTCTTCCTTTTTTTGGTCCTTAATACTTTAGTCTAATTTCATTTACTTATTTTTCTTTAATTGGTTTTTAAAATCTTTTTTGTCTCACTTTTTTACCTTTAAAAAAATCTTGCTGCTGCTTTTCTCCCTTTTTGTGTCTCCTTTATATTATTTTGTACCTTTATTAATTTCTTAGTGTATTTAATTATCTACTCTATTCTATATTATTTTCCCTCTTTTATATCATTATTGATGGTATAGTTGCTCTTAATTGGCTTCTACTGTATTTCATTTGTTTTGGTGGTGGTGGTGGTGTTATTGTAGTTTGTTATCTCTTGTCTGAATGGTACTGAGGATTTAGTCCTCAAGAGAAAGTTGTTCACTAAGAAGTCCTTCATGTTAAAGTGGAAGAGATATACATATGCCAACAGATGCACAAATATCAACATAGAAATGCAGATATATGAAAAAACAAGACAATATGATTCTCAAGAAGTTCATAAAGCTTAAGTAACTGAATCCAAAGATAGTGAAGTAAGTGAAATTTTAGACAAAGACTTTAAAAGATTGATTTTTAAAATGGTGAATGAATTCAAATAAACACATGAATGGATCAAGGAAAACAATACAGGTTATAAAAGAACAATTCAATAAATAGAGATTCTGACAAAGAACCAAACAGAAATCTTGGAAGTTCAATAAGCTAATAAAAAACTCAGTTGAAAGCCTCATCAATAGACTAAATCAAACAGAAAAAAATTAGGGATTTAAAGACAAGATTGATGAATTACCACATTCAGACAATAATTAAAAAATAATAAATTTAATGACACAAAATATAAGACTATGGGACATGACTAGAAGACCAAACATACAAATAATTAGTACAGAGAAAGGAGCCAAAGGCATAGAAAATCTATTCAGTAAAGTAAGAGTAGATATGTTCCTAAATCATGGGAAAGGTATTGACATTAAGGTACAGGAGACATTTAGAACCACAAATATACATAACCAGAAAAGAATCCCTCTATGTCATGCTATATTTAAACTGCCCAAGGTACAGAACAAAGAATATTGAAAGCTGCAAGATAGAAGTGCCAAGTCACTTATAAAGGCAAGCCCATCAGAATAACAGTAGTTTTTCAGAAGAAATGCTAAAGATCAGAAGGCCGTGAAATGATGTATTGTAAACCCGAAAGAAAATAAATGGCCTTTTAGATTACTATACTTAGAAAAGTTATCCTTCAAAGTTGAAGGGGAAATAGAGGCCTTTTAACATAAGCATATAAACTAAAGAAATTCATGACCTCTAAGCCAGCATTACAGAAGAGTTTTAAACAGTAACTAACAACAGTGCTCCTCAAACAATCCCATAAAATAGAAAGGGAAGAAACATTAATAAACTCATTCTGTGAACCAATATTTCTCTGATACAAAACCCGATAAAGACACAATAAAAAAGAGAAAATCATAGACTAATATCCTTTGATAAGCATAGATACAAACATCCTCAGTAAAACCCCTTGCTAATCGAATGCAGCAACACATTTAAAAGGTCATACATTGTGATCAAATTGGCTTCATTCCATGGATGCAAGGATGGCTCAATGTATGCAAATCACTAAAAGTGTATAGCGCATACAGTCAAGGATAAAAACTCCATGATCATCTCAATAGATGCAGAAAAGGCCTTGGATAAAATTTAACACCCCTTAATAAAAAAGGCATGAAAGGATTATACCTCAAGTAGTAAGGGTTATCTATGTTCAACAACCCACAGTCAATATTGTATTGAATGGAGAAGACCTGAAAGCATTTCCTCTAAAATCAGAAACAAGGGAGTCCATTCTCCTTTATTCAGTACAGTACTTGAAATTTTACTCAGAGCAATCAGGCAAGAGAAAAAAATAAAGGGGATACAAGTAGGAAAGGGGAAAGTGAAATTATTCCTCTTTGCAGATGATATGATTCTATACTTAGAAACCCCTAAAGACTGTAACAAAAGACTCTTAGAACTGATAAACAAATTCAGCAAAGTAGCAAGATATAAAATCAATACACAAAAATCAGTAGCTTTTCTATATACCAATAATGAACATGCTAAGAAAGAAATCAGGAAAATAAACTAATTCACCATTGTCTTAAAAAATAAATACCTTGAAATAAACCTAGCCAAGGAGGTGAAAGACCTTTACAATGAAAATTACAAAACACTGAAGAAACTGAAAAAGACACTGGAAGATGGAAAGACCTCCCATGTTTATAGATAGGAAGATTAATGTTGGAATGGCCATGCTACCACTCAAACTGGTGGAGTAGAGTGCCTGCTTAGTGAGCATGAGGCCCTGAGTTCAAACCCCAGTACCACAAAAATATTTAAAATTTCCAGGGGCAATCTATGTGCTTAATGCAATTCCCATGAAAATACCAGTGACATTCTAAACAGATCTAGAAAAAAAATTCCTGAAATTCATATGGAATCACCCAGATATAACTGTCTAGAATGCATTCTGAAATATAAGTCTGAAAGCCAGGAGAGAAGTCTGGTCAGTTTAGGGGCATAGTCACATGCCTCTTTTTCTGCTTGTTAAGTGGAAAGACTGTCTCTCTCCTACCCCTTTGAAGTCTATCCTAGTGGTATGACTGAATTTGGTCCACGAAATATGAGCCAAATATATTTGTCATTTTCAGGTGGAAGCATTTAAGAGCTAGTGTGAGTTTCTCCATGTGCTTTCTTACTTCTGCTGTTATAGCCAGCAGCACTGTAAATGGTACAGGCCCCTCAGAGTCTCTAGAGGACCTCAGTGTATTCTCTGCTAGAAGTTGTGGTGAGGATTACTGAGCAATGAAGTCCCTATGGCCATCTACGAGGACAAAAGCCTTCAGCAGAAAGGACTGGGATGGTAAGAATGCTCCGCTGTGGTGAAAAGGGTAACACTTCCAAGCAAGCTGCTTCATAATGGGGCTTCTGTCAGGGACCACCAATTGTGTCAAAATGGGAGTCCTGACTTCTTGGAGGTACACTGTCTTGAGTTTGTCATCTCATCTACATGCTCTGGGTAAACCCAAGTTGCATTCTCAAGGATATGCAGGAGTTGGTGAAAGGAAGAAAACATGGAAGACCATTTTAGACACAGAGCAAGTGCCCAGGAAATAGCAAGTGAAGAATGACAAGTATTAATTACATCAGTGTGCCTTGAGCACAAAGCTTGAGTAAGTATGTGTGAGATAAGCTGATGACAGTTAGGAAGATGATAGATTATGCAAGTCCCAGACCAAGATGTTACCACTTGGGAAAAGTTGGTTATCTGGAAGACAGTACTTCTAACTCAAAGTAGAGAGTCTGTTGTTATATTCAGTATATGAGTTCCCTCTTTCCCTTAAAATCTCACTTAGTGGTTCCTATTCTTAATTAATTTAAAAATGTCTTTAACACTTCCATTAGTTAATTTTTATGAATAAAAGTTCTTGATAGCAACAAATTCAACAGCAACAACAAAGAAATGGTACATTCTACTTGAGTGAGCAAATAAAAACCCTGACTCACTTAAAAAACAATTTTTTCAAAGAGGTAATTGCTATTGTTTATTGAGAACTTACTTTAAGAACAGGTGATATGGGGAAAAAGGAACTCTCGTACACTGCTGGTGGGCATGCAAGCTAGTACAACCACTCTGGAAAAAAATATGGAGGCTTCTTAAAAATCTAAATGTAGATATGCCATATGATCCAGCAATCCCACTCCTGGGGATATAGCCAAAGGAATGTGACACAGGTTACTCCAGAGGCACCTGCACACCCATGTTTATTGCAGCGCTATTCACAATAGCCAAGTTATGGAAACAGCCAAGATGCCCCAATACTGACTAATGGATTAAGAAAATGTGGTATTTATACACAATGGAGTTTTACTTAGTCATGAAGAAGAATGAAATCTTATCATTTGCAGGTAAATGGATGGAATTGGAGAACATCATTCTGAGTGAGGTTAGCCAGGCTCAGAAGACCAAAAATCATATGTTCTCCCTCATATGCGGACTTTAGATCTAGGGCAAAGGCAGTAATGTTGTTGGACTTGGGTCACATGGTAAGGGGAGACCACATACAGGAGGCATAGGGATAGGTAGGAAAACCAAAACATGTAAGTGTCTGATGTCCCCACTGCAGAGGAGCTAATACAGAAACCTTAAAGCAACATAGGTCAATATGGGAAGGGGATCAGAAACTAGCGAAAAGGTCAGGTAGAGATGAATCAGCTTGGGTTGTAATACATTTGTACATGGAAGCAATGCTAGGAATCTCTCTGTATAGCTATCCTTATCTCAACTAGCAAAAATGCTGTGTCTTTCTTATGTTTTCTCTTCAACAAAATTAGAGGTAAGGGCAGAACAAGTTCTGCCTGGAAGTCGGAGTGGGGGGTGGTGGGAGAAAGAGGAAGGGGGCAGGAGGAAGAAATGGCCCAAACAATGTATGCACGTGTGAATAACATGTGAATAAATGAATAAAAAATTTTTTAAAAGACAGGTGTACTTAATATGTATAGGTAATTTGCATGTAGTAGTTCATTTATTCTTTGTAACAACCCTATATTTGTAGGGAGATAGTAGTTTCTGTATGTGTGTATAATATGTATATATATATATATATATATATATATATATATATATATATATATATATAAAACTTTTTTTTTTGCAGTACTGGGATTTGAACTTTGGGTCTTGCAATTGCTAGTCAAGCACTCTACCATTTGATCCATGCCTCCAGCCCTAGTTTCCATATTTTGAAAACAGGGAACTCACTGACTTACTCATTGAGGTAGACAAGGGCAAGACCAGAAGTCAAATCTAGCTTTCTGATTTCAGTGCCCATACTCTGACCTCCTGGGCTTTCTGTCTTCTGTGATCAGTAAAGTCATCAGCTGTGGGTCTGGAGTTGGCAGGTACATGAAGGATGAGAGCCCTACTTTGCCTGATATGGGACAGGACTGGGAGGTGTGGAATGCTGATCCTAGAAATCCATCTGTTTCTTTTCACCTCTGTTAGATCTGATCAGTTGATGAGAAGTTAACTCAGCATCATCTGTCATGACTTCTTAATTATATAACTATATCACTTTACAAAAATACCAAATAACAATTTTCATAAATACCAAAATTCAGTATTTTACAAATTGAAGGGCATTTTGATGCCCTTGGTCAATCCTGGATAACATCATTTACTCATTATAATTTATTATAATTTGGGTATGGATGTTGTCCAAGAAAAATGGAGGAACAATTTGCTGTGAAAGGCAAACTGAAATCTTATTCTATAGTGAATGTTATAGAAATAGACAGCACATGCCATCTCACTTGGATGCTAGCCTTTGTCCATTTTTCTATGTCTTCATTTTGTTCTTGTTTTTTCCCCTCTAGTAGTGGAGCAAAACATTCTTTCCTCTTTCTGTACAGAGTCACTGTACCTAAACTCAGAATTGCCCCTTATATGTGATATTAGAATGGTGTAGATAATGCTGTGGTAACAAACAATCCACAAATGTTAGTGGCTTAAAACAACAAGGAAAGTTCTTGCTCATGATACAGTTCATTATAGGTCTGTTGGAGACATTGTTCTATATCATCCTCTGTCAAGGTCACCCCTGATGGATACTGCACTGTCTAAAATGTTGTCAGTGTGGCAGGAGAAAGAGAATATGGCTAATTTGCTTATTGACTCAAAGTCTTCCATGTGTCATTTCCACTTACATGTCCATACTTAAGTGAAAGAGCACATCCTTCATATACCAGAAATGCTAGTGAATAGTACCTGTGACTGGCACATACCCCAAGAGCTTATCACAATGTTTTCTCAAACAAAAAGATAAAACTGGTTCCAGTAGATTTGAGAATGCAATTTCCCTGTCTCATTACACAGAGTATTAAGTACTGAACTTTGTTTTTCTTTCTTAGAAGTGGTCTGGGCATATGGATGTGTAGAGGAATGCAAGAAGAAAAAGAATGGCTGCACCACTATGCTAGGCATTGTACTAGGAGCCTCACTTATATTGTCTTCTCTCTCAATCTTGGCAACAAAACAGCAAGGTAAATACATTAAATTCCATCCATTTCTTTCTTATTTTATTATTATCATTTGTGTGTATATGTGTGTGTGTGATACTAGGGTTTGACTCAGGGCCTCAACCTCAATAGGCAGGCACTCTACCACTTAAGCCATGTCCCTATCCCTTTTTGCTTTAGTTATTTTTCAGATAGGATCTTGTGCTTTTGCTCTGGGCCAGCCTCAGACCTTGATCCTCCTTCCTATGCTTCCTGAGTAGCTGGGATTACAGTTGTGTGTCACCATGCCTGGCCCTTAAATTTCATTTCATAATGAGAAAACTAAGGTCCAGAGAAATTAAGAATGTGTGGGAGAATTAATCTTACTTAGAGAGAACTCTGGCCTTTATCTTAGCTTCTGATGAAGGAGATAACCTCAGGGCAACCTCTAAAACCTTGGAATTCACTAGAATATCTTTCTTATTCATGATGGGTCCGTTGGTCCTCATCTGATAGTTTATGCTAACAAGATGACTCGGCGTGGTTTTGCCAATGCCAGAAAAACTAACCATGTGATAAGAAGATGGGCATATCAGTCACATGATATCATTTCAACCTCTGGAGCTAGATAGAGATTAAGTTCAACCACATGGGCAATGATGCAGTTATTGGGATAATGAATTCCAAAAATACACTCCACATTGATATTTAGGTGAGTTTCCAGAGTTCTCAGCACCCCTATACAGGTTGTGTCCTTTTGCTATTATGACTGTAATTATATGTATTGTGCTTTTCTGATTTCTTTAAGTCATACTAGAAATTCAGTGGAACATGAGGGAGGCCAGGGGAACCTCTGAATTTGTAGGCCTCTGGTCTTAAATGAGGGTGATCCTGGAAGCCCCAGACTTACAACTGGTGTCAGAAGTCTTGTGCAGACTGTTTTATGAGGTCTTGGAGGAGTTGCCTTTAATCTCTGAATTTGGATAACTCTAGGTATTAAATAACATATCTAAATCCACTCAACTAATAAGTATTACAACTGAGATTTAAACTTGGTGTCTCTGAAATAACATATCTGGGCAAGAGCTCAGTTTTATAACCACCACTCCTCCTTGGAATATACCTGTGTAACTGTCATTAATCTATACTGTCCTATTTCTCTTTTCTGTGTGCAGAGCAGAGGTTCTTATCTGGGGGGTGAGTTTGTTACCCATGGAACATTTGGATATGTCTAGAGGCATCTTGTGGGGTGGCTCATACTGGCATCTCATGGGCAGAGGCCAAGGTTGCTGCTAAGCATCCTACAATGCACAAGACCGCCCTCCCCACCAACAAAGAATTATCTGTCAAGTGTTAATTGTGCTGTGACTGAGAAACCCTTGTAAAGAGGTATGTGCATAATTGAAGATAGCACATTCATTGAGTTGTGCTGTGTTTTTCAGCTTGCCAGGAAAGGGTAACACCTGTAAATACATGACTAATCAAAGTACAGGGTGACTAAACTTGCTCATCACCATTCTCTTTACTCATTGGTTGGAGCTCAAAGCAGAATGCATTCTCACAGGGGAAAATGAGTCACCTCTTGGCCAAAGCTGTGGTTCCTATAGATAGTGTGTTAGTTTGAGTCTTCTGAGAAGCAAACACCACCATAGGTTAAATGTGCAAGGACTATTAAAAGGGAACAAGTATAAGAAAAAAATGGGAAAGAATCAGGGGTAAGCCAGAGGGAAGGAAGGAAGGTTGTGTGGAAGCACCTCCACGTTTCAGTATATTCCAAGTGGCAAGTTTGGCTAGGCCCTCAGGGCATCCTTGATCGAAGGTTCATGCCAGTGATCCCAGCTCCTCAGGAGGATCAAACTTGGAAGATACCCTGGGCAAATAGGTTGCGAGACCCTATCTTGAAAATACCCAATACAGAAAGGGCAGGCAGAGTGGCTCAAGCAGTAGAGTATCTGCCTAACAAGTGTGAGGCCTTGAGTTCAAGGCCTTGAGCACCCTCACCCCTCAAAAAAAGTCACCCATCAGAGAAGTCCTGTGTCGCACAGGAAGAGGTCTGTTTTGTGTCTTAAAGGAAGAGGCCTGTCTGGTATCCCAGCCGTTGACTGAGAGTAGCCCATGGGAAATGTGGCTTGGTGGAAAGTCTGCAGTGGATTTCAATGTACAGTGTCTGGGGCTGCCAGTCAGTTTTGGTCCCTGCAGTTGGAGATCAGAAAGGACTTTCTCATAGCCACTGCAGTTAATAAACATATTTCTTAAGTTAGCATTTTTAGCATGATATCTGACTTTTCCTTTCAACTCTCTGAAATTACAAATAGCTGGTTGTATCTGTTTCCATATTTATCACCTCTGATTTCAGAATACAGATCAGAAAGTTCGTTGGTTTTTTTGCTTGTTTTTGGAAAGTTGGACTATTACTGAAATCCAAGATGACTCAATGGCATCATTTGGATTTTACCTTATGAAGAGTAAGACATGCTACCTCCAAATAGGAGACCAGAATATGTTACCCCATAATTCTCTTTTGCCTAAGAATTATTTTGAGCTGGTTATTTTGAGAAACTACAGACACAGGATTTCTGAAAATTACCTTTTTCTTAGAGAAATTTGCATCTAGAAAGGAAGTCTCTATTTAGAAGTTGTCTCCCTCTCTGTACCAGGAAGGGTCTGACACTAAATCATTAGAGATGCTCAATCGATGGAGAAGACATCTATTTAAAACTGCACAACAAATCTTACCCTTGCTTTATAGTGGGCAACTCTTCCCACATCCTTCCTTGTTTCAGAGAATGATTGTATTTAAACCTAAATTCTAAAACTATTTTGAGATCTACTCTAGAGATTTACTCATTCTTTGGATTATCTCCATGTAAACAGGAGGTCTGCATGTTATTAAACTCCTATTTGTTTTCCTCTTGTTAATTTGCTTTTTGTTACAGAGAGTCCGAGAATGTAAAGGAGAAATTTATTTTTCCTTCCCAACATACCCTTTAGAGCTCTACAAACAGTGGATAATGCATGATCCGTGATAGACCCTTACCTTCTTTTAGATTTTCAAGGTATTTGTCATTTAGATGAAGTGTGGAATTAATTTCCACACCCAATCCTATAGTATAGAATCCTATTTTTAAAGATATTAAATCATATTTCAAAAGATTTAAAGAATCATTTTTAAGCCAGGTGCTGTTAGCTCAGGCCTATAATCCTAGCTACTTGGGATGCTGAGATCGGGAGGATTGTGGTTTGAGACCAACCTGAGCAAATACTTCTCGACACCTCCATCTCCAAAATAACCAGAGCAAAATGGACTGGAGGTGTAACTCAAGTAGTAGAGCACCACACCTGCTTTGCAAACTTGAATCCCTGAGTTCAAGCCCCCCAGTCCCACCCAAGAAAAAATCATTTTAAAGATTTTAGAATATTGCACATAGGTATAAAGTTTCAAAAGGATAGAAGGGTTGTAAAACAACATATCAGTAGTGATTATCTCTGGGAGGTTTTCCTTATACTAATTCAGAATTGCATTTGACTGTCTACATAAAAACCTAAGAGAGGCTGAAGCAGATTACAGGTTTAGTTTTTCTCATATAATTGAGGGATCTGGAAGCAAGTCATTGCCTGCATGGGCTCAGTGGTTCAAAGATGCCAGAGCCAAGGTCTCTGTGATTCTCTTGTTGGCTTTTCCCTCTTGGTGTGGCACTAGTACCAGTGTTAGTGTCCAGAGGACGAAGGAGGAAAGAAAAGGGACAAAAGAACACAATTGCTATCCAAAGTGTGTCTTCTTTTCTTGTCTTTTGAGATAGAGTCTCCTTATGTAGCCATGGCTGGTTTGGAACTTCTTATGTAGCCCAGGTTGTCCTGGAACTTTGGACTCTTGCCTCCACCTTCTAAGTGCTGCGATTATAGATATGTGCCACCATGACTGGCCCAAAGTGCTCCATGTCTGGATCTGCCAATGACTTCTGCTCACTTCTCAGCTGACCACCACAATCTGCAAAGGATGCTTAGGAATGTCATTTTTAGCTACACACATTGCCGCTCCCAGTAGAGCTGGGACTCTTTGTAGGTGATAGAAGCAATCGCTTTATTTCTGTTACAACCTTCCTTTATCCTGGTTGTTAAAAATTTTTTTTCTAGTCAACTCTTGATTAATGAAGTCAGTTCAGTATTTTCATAGTCAAATCAAACCTAAACTCAGCAAATTCTGTTTTCACCTATCTGCCTCTCCTTTGCCCTTATGAAGGTTTGGGAAGATGGGTGCCTCTTGTGCTGAGTAAATTATGCCATGACCGTGGAAGTAGTGGTTGATTCTGGTCTTTGTTGGTCCACATTTGACAACCATGGAGTTGTCTGTGGTCTCATATGTCCAGTCTTAGGCCCACTTACTCTTTGTCCTCCTTATCCTGGACTGCTACCATTCTTACTCCAAGAGCTGCCACACCATCTTTACTCAGAGAACTCTCTGTGATTTTTACCATTTCCTAGGAAATTGTTTAGGAACAACACACAAGTTTTCCCACTTTTAACTCCATCCCCCAAATCTGTCTGGGCTTCCATCATTCTCCAATGCATAGAAGAGTAGGGAGCAGGCCCACACTGACTGCTGGAACCCTAGCTGAACTTTTGACAATTGAAGTACCTCTGACCTAGTTTCAAAGAGCAGAGAGTCTTCACAGTTATCTGTGAAGTTTCTAATCTGTTGGGCTAGGCAGTGGTTCTTAGCTGTGTGTGTGTGGTGGGAGACTAAAAAATACCAATACTGAGGCCATATAGCAAGAAATTTCCATTCAAGTGGTCTAATGCTCAGCCCTGGCAAGTTCCCAGGTAATTTAAAATGCAGTCAGGTGGAAAACCAGTGGTGACATTTATACTGTATATCCTGATTTCTTTTCTTTTTTTTTTATTGTTTTATTATTCATAGGTGCATACAAGGCTTGGGTTATTTCTCCCCCCTGCCCCCACCCCATACCTTTCCACCCACTCCGCCCCCTCCCTCTCCCCCCCACCCCCTCGATACCCGGCAGAAACTATTTTGCTCTTATCTCTAATTTTGTTGAAGAGAGAGTATAAGCAATGATAGGAAGGAACAAGTGTTTTTGCTGGTTGAGATAAGGATAGCTATACAGGGAGTTGACTCACATTAATTTCCTGTGCATGTGTGTTACCTTCTAGGTTAATCCTTTTTGATCTAACCTTTTCTCTAGTTCCTGGTCCCCTTTTCCTATTGGCCTCAGTTGCTTTAAGGTATCTGCTTTAGTTTCTCTGCATTAAGGGCAACAAATGCTAGCTAATTTTTTAGGTGTCTTACCTATCCTCACCCCTCCCTTGTGTGCTCTCGCTTTTATCATGTGCTCAAAGTCCAATCCCATTGTTGTGTTTGCCCTTGATCTAATGTCCACATATGAGGGAGAACATATGATTTTTGGTCTTTTGGGCCAGGCTAACCTCACTCAGAATGATGTTCTCCAATTCCATCCATTTACCAGCAAATGATAACATTTCGTTCTTCTTCATGGCTGCATAAAATTCCATTGTGTATAGATACCACATTTTCTTAATCCATTCGTCAGTGGTGGGGCATCTTGGCTGTTTTCATAACTTGGCTATTATGAATAGTGCTGCAATAAACATGGGTGTGCAGGTGCCTCTGGAGTAACCTGTGTCACAGTCTTTTGGGTATATCCCCAAGAGTGGTATTGCTAGATCAAATGGTAGATCAATGTTTAGCTTTTTAAGTAGCCTCCAAGTTTTTTTCCAGAGAAAAGAGATTTCTGTTCAAGTGGTCTAAGGTCCAGCCCTGGCAAGTTCCCAGGTAATTTAAAATGCAGTCAGGTGGAAAACCAGTGGTGACATTTATACTGTATGTCCTGATTTCTTCAGAGCTTTACTTTTGATTTTCCAACAAAGATTTTGTAATTAAAAACTATTTTCTTTCTCAAAAATCACAGCTTTGTAAATCAAACCCTTGTATTTCTGTCATGAATTTCCAAGGTCTACTTAGAAACTCAAAAGTCCAGAATTTGGCTTTAAATTCACTATAGTCCTTTCAGTAAGAAACTCACAGGCAAGCCTGGCCTCACCATTCAGTGATGCTGGGGGGAGGTGTAGAGTAAGAACAGGCATGGGTAAGTATGGAAAATAGCAGACTATATAATAAAATAATACTTCTTCCCCCTCTGTATATCAGGAAAAGTCCAAAAGAAGATAATTCTCTCCACATTCTCTGGCCCAAGAAATCACCTGTGGACATTTTTCTCTTAATCTTACTCCCTAATAAAGAAAAAGGCCCTTAGAAACTGCCTACTTTTTTAAACTGCCCAATAGCGTTTCCTATTATAGAGGCAAAAAGGTCTGATAACTTTCCTCACCTTTCGTAAGTGTTAACACCCAGTTGTCCCTCAATTGTCTCAAACTCGGAAACTATAAAATTAAAAGATCTTTATTTGGTGTCTTAGAAATTTCAATTCAAGAGACAGGCTCAGATAGCTCTGAATCAGTGTTTCGGAGCAGATAGGAAAAGTGGAAGCATGTATAGGCAAAAAGCTCTTAAATCATTACAAGAAGATCATTGAAATTGTTAAGAAAGAAACACCTATAGAGGTTGGGAAAGAATGCAAGGCCTACTTGCCAGAGTCTACATTTCTGAAGAAAGATGAAGAGAAGAATGTATGAACCTGAGGGAAATGTCCACAAAACAAGAGCCTGGTAATCTCTTGATGTGTATCTTAAGTCTCTGGCACAATGAAGTGCTCCAGTTGTTCTGATCCTCCCAGATACCTGTAGTCAAAGGGTGGAAGTGACCGAAGGTCATTTTCCTAAGCAGCAACTTGAGACATATGAAAGTCCTATTCCCTTAATGGCCACCTGGCTATTTTGAAAGTGTCTTTCAATGTTGCTTCCATTGTAGTTTTCCTATATTAACAAAAGACAAGTTAAAAAAAGCAGAACATAACAAATTTATTTAATCAAAGTTTTATGTGACACAGGAGACTTCAGAAATGAAGAACCAAATGCCTAGGGTTTTTATGGTTAGGTTTGCTGAAGAACGGACAGCTATGCAGAAATGTGATTGAGCAAAAATGGTGTGATCTTATGGAAGAACACTGAGCTGGCAGGGGGCAGGCCTGGCTGCTCAGATTCTTGCCCTCTCTGCATAGCACTACTTCCTCCTGAGTATAGAGCAGGACCCCTCTGGAAAAAGGAGCACATACCCTACTAATCAGACAGTGTAGGCCAGAGAACTTCTTTATGGCCAGCTCCTATATAGAAAGACAATATAAAGTTATAGTAATTTTTAATTTCTGCGACCCACCTTGGGGAAGAGGGATTCTGGCTTCTATGATTCACTCCAGGGGAGAAAAGCTGCAAGCGGAGGGCAGGTCAAGGTCAGAGAGAACTTTCTTCAAAGCTCCTTCTGAGGACTTCCAGTTTCCTTTAGTTCAAAGTACTCAGCATGGGCTGGGTGTGTAGCTAAGTGGCGGAGCCCTTGCCTCAAATGTGCCTGGTTCTGGGTTCACTCCCAAGCACACCATACACACACAACACACGGTCTCAGCATGTCAAAGCACCTTACTTCAGGGTATTGTGCTTTGGGTCCCAACCCTGTGAATGTAAGAATTTTCTCTTGAAGGGTTCATGTGGGTTTATTTTTCTTGAAAGTAACAAAAATTTTTTTCCTAGCTTTTTTTCCCATTGAAGTGAGGAATAGTTATCAATTTTCAGAGTACTTCATGTAGTTCAGATTTGATAAAACTTATAGATCCAGTTCATTTGCAGATATGCCTATTAGCATCCCATGGGGTTAATAGCTTTTTCTTGGGCTAGTTAACCCAATCCATAGCTGTGTATTGCTACTGATGTCAAGATTAAGCCCTCAGTCTCTGCAGGGTCTAATTACCTTTGCTGTGTTCCAGCACTTTTAAAGTACATGTACTTAGTCACCAGGGGGACAAGGCATTGCAAATAGCAGGAAATAAAAAATTTCCAGAAGATGCAGAGAGAAAAGACATATTTTTTCTTTTCTAAAACCAAAATAACAGAAGTTTTGGGAGAAAATTATATTTATGGAAACTTTTTCCTTTTTGCCAACATTTATTGTTTTTAAAAAAAATTTCAAACATACAGGGAGTTTAAAAAATTTTAAGTTAACACCCATTTACCCACCACCTAGATCCTACCATTAATATTTTGCTATCATTGCTTCATCCTATATCTAACCAACTATCTGTCTTTTGGTCTGTCCTGTAAACGTACTTACTATTTTTGATGCATATCACAAGAAAGTTGCAGAAATCAGTAAAAAAAATCATTTCAAAAGACTCTGGCATGTGTATGTTTTCTTCCTATTGATGCTCTAAGAAATTGCTATCATTTTAGTGGCTTAAGACAACATAAATTTATTATGTACAAATCTGGGGGACAGAAGTTTAAATGGAACTTCTGGAACTAAAAAAACAGGCATTAACAGAGCTGCATTCCTTCTGGAGCTCTAAGACAGAAACTATTTTCTTGCCTTTTGTAGCTTCTAGAGGCCACCAGCATTCCTAGGCTCTTGGCCCCTCCTCCGCCTTCAAAGCCAGCACTTGCAGCATCTTCAGATCTCTTTCTGATCTGCACTTCTCTTGTCACATCTCCTTTGCTGACTCTGATCCTCCTACCTCCTCTTACAGGGGCTCTGTGATTCCCTTGTGCCCACTAAATAATCCAGGACTATCTCATTTCAATATTCTGAATTTAATCGCATGTTGATGGTCAGAAAATGATATCCAAAGAGTGGCACTTTGATATTCTGAGAGACCCTCTCCAGATTTCCTCAGAACCAAGGTTGAATTTGTCTTATTTCTCTCCCTCAAGCAAGGGGCCACAATTACATTCCATGACACCCTGAAATTTCATCTATTGCAGAAAACACTGAAGCATGTAGCCACACCTGGAGGATTTCAACACTGTCTCTGGCTCATGTACTGGCTCGTGTACAAGATAATGTCTGCCTCCCAGGTTCTGAAAACACTTATTACTGTTCAAAATTATCTATATTCCCCATACTCTCCCTCCTTTATGGAAAAGCATATATAAACGTCTGAATCATGTTGGGTTGGGGTAATTCACTTTGTGACTGCCTCCATGCATGTTAATAAATTTGTGCATCTTTTCTCCTATTTAATCTGTCCATTGTCAGTACATTCCAGCCAACCTTTGGAAGGTAAAGAAAGCCTTTCCTTTTGTCCCTACATACATCTCCAAAGTCCATTTTTCTAAGTTAGGTAACCTATTTATAGATTCTAGGGGTAGGACATGGATGTCTCAGGGGCAGAAATTATTCCATCTAGGAGAACATGGATAACTTTTTCATCCTTAATACTCTTTAAAGTTTAAAGTCAGATGAAAATCTGAGAGTAGATGTGTGGGTGAATGTTGATACAAAGAGAAGTCCCCAGGCACACAGGGAGGTCAGAGATAAGAAGGGATCAGCAATGCAGCCCTAGGAGAAACAGCCACTGAGAAGAAGAAACACAGCTGGTGTAGATTCTGAGGCTCTGAGGAAATTCTGGAATCTTTCTAAAAGTTGTTGATCATCTGCATCACAGGCTTCTCGCAGAGCAAAAAAGATATGGTAAAGATCTGGCCAGGGCTTTGGGTTAGCAAAGTGGGGTTCAGTGAGTACCATGTTCTGGTGGGTGAGTGCCTGGTTGGAGCAGCTTTGAGAGAAAAGATGCAATGGTTTGGATAAATGTCCCCCCACAGGCCCTGTGTTTAAGGCTTGGTCCCCAGCCATGGCACGATTGGGAGGTTTTTGAACATTTAAGAGGTAGAGCCTAGTAGGAAGTCTTCCGGTTCTTGAAAAGTATATTAGGGGTGTGTCTTGAGAGGGATATTAGGACCTCAGCATCTTCTCTTTTTCTCTTTCTGGTTCCCACCATGAGGTGAATGGTTTTGTTACATTCTGTTACCATGGTGTACTGCCTCGACATAGGACCAAAAGCAAGAGTCAATGAATCATGGACTGAAACTTCCAAAACTTAGAGCCTAATTAGCCTTTTTCTCTTTGTAAGAGTTATTGCTATTTGTTATGGTAATGGACAGCTAACACAGAAGGACAGGAGATGAACTGGAGTGGGCACAGCAGTGAATGGAGGAGAGAGAACACATCAAATGACTTTTTCAGGAAATTCTGGTAAAAAGAAGAGCAGAGAAAGGAGAGGTATTTAATATTGTTATCATCATCATCAGTTTGATATATTTCAACTATTGACCATTTTTCATGAGTTTGTAAAAGTAGATGAATACAAATAGGGTAGAGTATGAGTCTGTTAGTGCTTAGTTGTGAGTTGCCCTTTGCATCATAACTCAGGGACATTACTGATGGGATTCATAAGGCATTAATGTCCAAAATTCTGATAGTTGCCTTTTTTCTTCCCTCTGCTTCTTTCTTTTCATCTTATTTTTCACTTATTCTTTCATTCTTTCCTTCCACAAATATATAGAAACACTCAATTTTTTGGCTCTTGATTTTGACAGAGGGATTAGCATGAATTATTTCTACTTCTTAATGAATTGTGTTAGTCTATTTTTTTTTTGAACTGCCAGAATGGGTCAGTGAGAGCGGTGTCCATGCACACACGGCTTCTTACCTCAATGTGAAAGCATCTCCCTTTCTCAGTTCTCTGTGCTGCAGGAGTGTGCTCAACTTAGGTAATGTGCTAACTGGAAGAGCTTGTGTTTGAATCTCCCCAAGGGTGGCCCTAACCAGTGAGGGCCAGTTGGCAGTGTGTAAATAGCCCAGAGTCCTCATTTCCTGGTAGGACAGTTCTAAGAAGTGCTCAGTGTGGCTCCTCAAAGGGTCTCCAGCAGGACTGAGCCCCACTGCTTCCAACAATAATCTGCCCATAGCCTCCCCTTTAGTGTTTTCTCTCCCTTCCTTGTCTTGCTGTCCTTACTCCCTCACTTGTGCATCTGAATAAATCACCTGAACCCAAGTCCATGTCTAAGGGTCTGTTTTCAGGGGAACCCAAATCAGGACAAGTATAAATAGACATTTCACAGAAGGGGAAGTAGGAAAGGTTGGTAAGTGTGGGAAGAGATGCTTGACCTCAATAATCAGAGAAATGAAAACTAGATAGAGAAATTCCACTTTACCCCAAAAGTTTGGCAGAAGTTACACATGTGGATTTTTGGTTTTTTTTTTTTTTGGTAGAACTGGGATTTGAACTCAGGGCTTTGTACTTGCAAAACAGGCACCATACCTCTGGAACCACAACTCCAGTCCATTTTGCTCTGGTTATTTTGGAGATGGAGTCTCAGGAACTGTTTGTCCAGGTTGGCCTTGAACTACGATCCTCTCAATTTCAGTCTCCCATGTACCACTGGTGCCTGGCCACATATGGATTTTTTTAAAGTGCCTGTAAGAGTATGGATAAACTAGTGCACCATTACTGTAGCCATTCTGGAAAGCAACTAGCAGAGTTTAGTGGATTTGCATCTTTGCACATCCTACAGCCGTTCACAAATCCTCCTCCATGTATATGCCCCACACTCCCTCACATGCCCAGCCTACCAATCAAGCTGATATTCAGTGCTCCTGGTAATCTTGTCTTTCCCAGGTTATTCTCTCTCTTTCAACTTCTCTAATACTTTCTTTTCCTACCTCACATTCAGCTTATGGCCTCACTTACTGAATTGAGAATATGGAAGCAAACAGTGAAATATTTTCATGGGCTTCCATCTTCAGTAAACCAATCAGCCAGTAAGGGCATCCATATTCTCTGCCTTTCTCCCTCCTAACACTAACTCCTCCACCCTCTCTTGTTTTCTCAAGAACCTTGCTCTTGGCTCATCCTTGTTTCTCCTGAATCATTTCTCCTTCCTGTTGGATTGTTGGCACGTGTGTCTGACTGTGTAAAGGAGGAAGAAGAAATGAAGAAAAGAAAAGAAAATTTTCCTTTTTTATTTAACCCTCTCTGCATCTCTGCTTTACAGCAAATTTTCTCCAAAGAATCATCTGTAGTTCTCTGCTTTCCCCTTCCTGGACCTATTGATATAATTAATGATTTCTTCCTTGTTGAACTCTTTCCTGACTACCCCAGGGACACATCTCTCTTAAGCTTGAATCTTCTCTCATGGCTTCTACTTCTCACTTTGCCAGCTGCTCATAATCTTCTGAAACTCCACAGGCTGCTTGGCTGCTTTGCCCCAGGCTCAGTTCTCCATCTGTTTTCTTCTCAATATATACTCCCTCCCTTATCTTGGCTCAAGTATCCTGTTATCAGCAGGGGATCTTACTTTTATCTCCTGCACAGACCTTGATCCCAAATTCCAGAAGTCAACTACCTACTTGACAGGTCCATTTGGATGTCTAATAAGCACTTCAGATTTAAAATGTTAAAATCAAATTATTGATTGACCCTTAAAACCTGTTCCACTGTCTCTTCCTCTTAGTAAATGGTTTAAGTCCAGCTTTCCAGCTGCCCAAGTTGGTTACCCTTGATTCTTCTCTTCCTCTCACACTCCATCTATAATCTATCAGCAAATCTCATTGGCTCCACCTCCAAACCCTGCCTTCTTCCCACTTCCACCATGACCACCCAGTCCAAGCCCCATGTCTTTTCTAGGACCTCCACAATGGCCTAACTGGCCTCTCCCTCTTATCCTTCTCCTACAGTCTGTTCTCCACTCAGCTGCCAGAGGGATCTTTTAAAAACTAAGTCAGATCTTGTTATTCTTGTCCTCAGAATCCTTCCCACTTCATTGGAAATCAAAGTCTTTACATGGCGGACAAAATCCCATCTGATTGGTGCCAGCCTCCCCCTGTGATCTCACTTCCCACCATCTTCCCCTTCTCCCACCCCTCATTCACTTCACTTTAGCCCTACCTACTGCTATTCCTGGAACATGTCTTGCGGTTTCCACCTCAGGATCTTTGCACTTGCTGTCCCCTCTGCCTGGAATGCTCCTTTTCCAGATATCAATGTAGCCCTCTCTCTCATTCCATTCCAGTCACTATTCAAAAAATGCTCCTGTGTTCTTGGAGGGGCCTTTCCTGACCACTCTGTCTGAAATAGCACCCTTTACTTCTCTCTGTGCTCTTATCTTGATTTATTTCCTTCTGTGTACTTACAACCTAACACTACTATTTAATAGAGTCTGTTTTCTCACACTACTAAAATAAGGGTGGGAGACTTATCTATTTTTGATTATGTTCTATTCCCAGCACCTAGCCATATTTAGCATAGAATAGGCACCTGATAAATATGTGTTGAATAAAGGAATGAAGAGGTGCACAACTTGAGAACTAAACAAATTGTTTCATGCCAGAATTTTTCATAACAACAAATACTTTAAACAATCTTAATGTCCTTCAACAAGAGAATGGAGAAATAAAATGCTGTCTAAGCAAAATGAATGAAATACTGTTCAGTTGTTACAAGAAATAAACTAGATTCATGTATCCAGATATCAATATGGGTAGGTTTTAAAAATGCCACTTTGAGGGGGAGAAGTAACAGCAGGATGAAAGGAGTACAATAATGACTAAATCCTGGGACTGAAAATGGGGAGTAAAGTGGGGATTTTTATTTTTGTAATTAAAAAGATCTTTTTCAGATGGTGGTCTGAGTATGTTGTCCACACTAGCCTTGACATTGTCATCCTCCTGCTTCAGCCTAAGAATTTTTAAAAATTAAATAAATAGATAAATAAAATATAGTAAGATAAAATAAGGGCTTTTCCATGGACCAATGGTAATACTGAACTATGAACTAAATTTAGTTGTATGTTTAAAGCTTAAAAGTAAGAGAAGGAGGGAGGGAGAGAGAGATGTTCCTGGGAAGTGTTGCTTACTGGGAGCCTGGGACAGGAGTCCTAAGGGCTACAGATGAGCTGACTGGGGCCTGATCCCATCAGGGAAGACTTATGGAAGCAGTGGGATTTGTAATCCATCCTGAAGGATAGAAACAGAGCAGTTAGTACATTTCAGTGGGATGGAAAGAGGTGAGCAGGATCAGGAAAGCTGAAGGGGCAGACCAACCTCCTCAATAGATGGTTCAAGGGTGGGTGAAGGGGTAGGATAGGAAAAGAAAAATTGGAAATACTCGCTGAGATCAGAGGGTAGAGTACCTAGGACAAGGCTAAGGCATTAGGACTTAATTCCATCAGTAAAGTATTAATAATTTCTGACATCTATTGAATACTTACTATGTGTCAAAAAAACTTTCATGAGTGCCTCGTATGTTTTATTTCATTTACTTCTCATTGGAGGTCTGTACCACAGTTTGTTGCAATATTACCCTTATTCTACCATCGTAGGAAATAGAAAGGTCAAATCACTTGCCAGATGGCACACAGATTCCAGAATTACCACTTTTAACTCTTGCACCAAACCTGCTTCAGTGAACAGGAGGGACACACTGAAGGCATTTGAGCAGAATTGCAGTTAATGACATGGGATTTTTGCAAGGTAGGGTCACACGAAGTGTGCAGAATGACTTGCAGGGAGCAGCCTGGAGGTGAGTAGTCTGAGGAAGAAGTGTGTGCTGTCCATGTGAGCTGATAGAGAACTAACCAACATTCCAGCAGAGAGAGGGAACAGAAAGGGATGAATGAAGTAGGGCCAATACAATTGGCTGGTTGGGAAGGACATACATATGTATCACAACCCTACTGTGCTAGTCTTACGACAATGTGATGAAAGAGGTGGACACAGGTAACTAATGGTGAGTGTGCAAACCACCACCAGATAAAATGTAGGGGCTCAACCTAGAGCTGGAGGACTGGTGGTCTTTGTATATAATTACAGCTGTTTGTTCGTTTTTTTTTTTTTACAATGCTAGGAATCAAAACCAAGGCTTCACATATAGTAGGCAAGCATTCTGCCACTGAGCTAGAGCTCCAGCCTGTGTAATTACAGCTCCTTTTACTAAAATAAATGTTATGCATGAGATAGTCTTACTATGTCTTGTCCTTGAACAAATAATTTAAAAAAAGAATCAGTTTTAGAATTTCTCTCTGTAACCAAAAAGGTAGACTTTTGCCTTTAAAATGGATACTCTTTGCTAGTTAATAAGTTTTTTTTAATCTGAAAAATCATAGGAGATAGTTTAATGGTCATCTAATTGACAGATGTAACTAGGACCATTATCTGGTTCTGTAATGCCCAATTATATAGAAATGTAAGGTCTCTGTTTGTGGATAATGAATGTGTTATCTTCAAGCAGGGTTTAAAAGTCAGAATGAATAGAAACTTTAACTGTGAGATCAAAGGTGCAAATCAAGAAAAATTCATCCCAGACAGAGGTTGCCCAAGGTGTACTGATTTTTATGAATATGTATATATTCACATGACTCAGTATTTTTGCCTTACTTAGTTATTTGAATCTCTTAGATGTCCTTTT
The DNA here is from genome assembly GCF_047511655.1 of Castor canadensis. Taxonomy (NCBI): domain Eukaryota; kingdom Metazoa; phylum Chordata; class Mammalia; order Rodentia; family Castoridae; genus Castor; species Castor canadensis. The sequence goes on along the minus strand of NC_133395.1, from coordinate 110,029,866 downwards.
ATTCATAAAATGTAATTGCAGTGCTGTTAAAGTGACTATAACATGTGATACCTATGCAGACATTTATCTTCTGTTTTTTAATGCAGGGATGCTTATGAAATAGATGTCTCCCTAGCAAGTTGTACTTAAACAACACATTAGCAATGGGAGTCAAATGTTCTCAGCCCCCATCATCCTCCCTGGAATATTATGGACTTCCTCTTTGGCTCTTCTAGTGTCCCTCCCTTGCCCTTGCCCCTTTAATATCCTACCCTGGCCCACTGTTCCTGGCCATTGCCCACAAGGTTCTTAATGACCTACTTGCTGCCTCTTGTGACCCCTTCCCTGAATACTACTTCCCTATCTCTCTGCAGTCCAACCACAATGATCTCTGAAGTCATCTATACTTCTTTCCACCTCATGGCCCCTGCATGTGCACTGTCTTCTTCCTGAAACAGTGCCACTACCCCAAACTCATCCTTATCCTGCCTACCCTTTAGTTCTCACCTCAGGGATCACTTGTTCATATATATGTGTTATGTGTTACTGCCTGTGTTCCAGAAATCTGAATGCATAGAAAAGGTTGAACTGATATTCTAGTGAGGGAGGCATAAAGTAAACTATTGTGGAAATGTGCAGCTCACCAGAAGGCTAGATGTGCTAAAAAGAGAAAGAAAACAAAGGAGGGAGAAGCCAAGGTGGAGGTGGTATTGATACTTTAAACAGATGGATGGGGAAGGACTCTATGCTAAGGGGATGTTTGAATAGAGACCAGAAGGAAGGGAGAGTGGGAGTCAAGGACTTACTGGGGCAGAACACCCTAGTTGGAGGGAAAGCAAGGGTGGTCCTGTCTCATTCTAGGAAGAGCAAGGAGGTCAGAGATTGGAGTAGGATGAGCAGTGAGGGGCTTATGTAAGTCTGAGAGGCAGTGGGGAAAGGGCTGCGCACCATGGAGGCTATGGTGAAGATTTTCCTCCAAGTGGTAAGGGCAACCGTGGAGGGTTCTGAGCAGACAAGCACCATAATTTTTGTTTGTGGAGATACTCTGACCGCTCTGTGGATCACAGACAGGAGTGGAAGCTGGGAGGCTGCAGGAGTGTACATGCAGATGAGAAGTGATGGGGGGAGGATGGAGTGACAGGGAGGACATGGAGAAGTGATTAGATTCTAGATTTATTCTGAAGGTAGAGCAGACAGCCTCCTCTGAAGCCCTTCCCAAACCTAGGTCAGGTCCCTTGGAATATTTTCTCATCTGGTCATTGATTTAGCTCTCATTCAGCTCATGATTATACTCTTTGTGTGATTGTGTGATGGGATAACATTTGGAACTATTAGTGATCTTTCTGCCTCAGGGAAAGAGTCCTCCAGATTTTGAGATTCCAGAGCTTAGGTGCTGCCTGGCAAAAGCAATAGTTCAGAGCATCATAGGACAAAAACCAGTGAGGTTTCCCATCACACAGTCCACCAAGGACTGCCATGGCTAGGGCGTCAGGGAGAAAGAGATACAGGAGAGACAATAGGAAGATGAGGATTCTCGCTGGTCCCTGAGACAGCGGCACCCTGTGTCCTGTTCCCTTAAATCAAAGCCTGAGGAGGAGAAAGGGAGAAACCTCCCTTGTGGTGAGGGTCTCAGAATAGGTGGAAACTTGGCCTGGGGCAGGATCCTGAGGTATAGAAGGCCCCTGAGAAGAAGTGCCTTCATGGTTTATCTGAACACATAGGGCCCAAGAGGCCGCACCAAGGGTGCATGTGGCAGAACCAGGAGCAGCACACCGTTCTGCTTGTGTATTTTGGAGACAGCACTCTGGTGCTGCCTGCAGGATGATGGAAATGTTCTTCTTTGCTCTCTCCTGTAGTGGCTGCCAGCCACATGTGACTGTTGACCACTTGACATGTGGTCAACACATTGACTAAGAATGTTAATGTTTCTCAGTCAATGTGACTGAGAAACTGAATTTTTAATTTTTTAAAGTTTGAATTAATTTAAACAACCATGTGTGGTTACTAGACAGTGCAGCCCAAGATTGGATACAGAAGAAGGAGGAGGTTTAGGCAGCTTCCCAATTTTTCTCATGGCCCTGTGTGGTATGGGAGCTGCAGATGGTTTCTTGTGCACCCAGGAAGTTCCTGTTAGTCACAGAGTAGGCTGGGCTGCACAGTCCTGTGGTAGGAGTAAGGAGCCCAGACAATGTAAATGTGTCTTCACAGGTTTCAGTGTGGAAAGGTGGAGGCTGAGACAGGGTTCCCTGTTCCCTTGATCTAAGTCCCCATGTCCTTAGACACAACTGTAGAAAAATCAGGAGGAGCCTTCCTGAGTCCAGGTGAAGTCTCCCCTACTGGCTAAACAAGGCCTCTTAGGGAAAAATTAAAGTGAGGCGCAGAAAATATGGACAGACATATCCTGCACACTTCAGTATGTAAACATAGCAGATATGTTTATATGTACATTATGCATATACACACAGACATATGTTATATATGTGTACGCATACACATAGAGGTATGCTATATGTAATGTAACTAATTTCTATCTGCCTATCTGAATGATACGCACTACCAGAGCAGGTATATCAATAAAGGAATATTTTTGGCTACAAGTCAAAGGAAACTTGTAAGAAGAATTTGTAGAGAATTTGAGGTTTGTGTTTTTCACATAACAAGAAGTTTGGTAGTAGGCAATTGCTGACATTGATTCACTGCTCAATCACGTCAGGGATGGTGTCTGTTTTGTTTTCTTCCTGTCTCTGTAATTTTCCCTGATGGTTACAGGACGGTTACCACAGTGTGAGCCATCACACCTGTATTCAAGGCAGAAAGGGGGAAGCTATGGCTCAAGCAGTGTCAGAATCTGTTTATTAGGAAACTCATTGCTTCCTCACAAGTCCCCAGCACACTTGGCTTTGTATCTCATCAGCCAGTACTGAGTCATGCAGCCTTTCTGTAAAGGGTGGCTGGGAAAGTAGGAGAGAGAATTGCCATAATTGTCAGAGACCAATAATGATTTCATTAGTGGTGGCTGAATAGATGCTGCTTTGAAGAACACTGGAATTCTGTTAGCCAGCAACATGGGGTCACTAACAGTGTAAGTGAGCACAGAATAATGACCAGGCTTCTATGTCTAGTTCTCAGCACCATTAGCATCTGAAAGGGGAATTCAGTTATAACCATAATTTAAGGTGAAAAGTGTATATGGTTAAAGTTGCCTTGAATATGTCCTTAGGATTCTATGGCATTGGAGACCAACATGCTGGAAGCCCACACTGTCTTTTTCCCACCATGCAGGAACATACCCCCTTTTCAGCATGTGAACTACGTAGCTTGTGCTGGGGCAGTAGGATCTTTGAACAGCAGGGCACACTCAGTGCAGCCAGATACTTCTTCTGAGAAGCACATGGAAGCCCCATCCCAGCTTATTAAATGAACCAGTGGGCAGAAATGCCCTCTCTGTTTCACTGGTTGCCTGTGTGCTGTGAAGCATGTGGTGCAGTGGTGCAGGGATGAGTTGCTCTCCTAGGGGCTGAATGAATGGGTTGGAGAGCCTGCTCCCGTCCCTGAAGTTCCTTCCATGAACTTGGGCAACATGACCTCTCTGTAGCTCTGCTTTTCATCTGTGGAAGGGGCTAGTAATGGCATCACCTCCTGAAGGTTCTTAAGTGAATGCTGGTGAAACCCGTGTCTGGCCCATGACAAGTGCTTAGAAGGCTTCACTTTTCTGATTATTATTATTCCTTCTTTGCACAGGATGTGACTCCTGAGAGCAATCAATTCTTGTTGAATTAATAAATAAATTATAATATTTAAAGTACTTTATTTAAATGTCTGATTAATATTCAACCATCAGTGGTTCCTAACACTGTCACTTTGGTACCTTTGAGCCTTAATTATCATGTCTCATGTGAAGGAATGCACCAGAGGTGGGGAGGGAGTACTAGATATTTAAAGGAGAACAGAATCCAATCCTTAATAGTGCAAATATTCATCACAGGGTGGTCTATGTAAATATTAGGGGTTTAAACTATTTAATCCCTCCACGCTTCATCAAACAAAAGGTTACACTAAGAGTGTTTCACAAATGGGTTCCCTGAGGTGTTAATAGGTGTCCTTAAATAAATTTGGGAAACCCAGGAGTCAAGGTGAATGGATTACTGCTGTCTCTTTTTTCCCTGCACCATTTCTCAGACTGGTTCAGGTTAATTTGCATTGCATATCTTTGACCTAATAAATAGAATGAGTATTGTCCAGACTCCAGACTTGTTTGATGACAGAAACTTAAATTTTTTTCCAGTTGCTGGGGAGCATCCCATAGGTCTACTGTTCTATGCTGGGTCCCTTTGAGGCCCCTCATCCATCAAGTCTAAGAGTCTCTGTTTAATGAAGGTTAGTAGGTGGAGTTTGCTTTTAACATATAGGCATGTAACTCTAGTCCCTGAATGATGGTTTGTAAATGTCCACACTGCAGCTGGGACTCTTCTAATCTTTGCCTGCACGTTGGAATTACTTGTGGAGATTATAAAAACTATTCATGCTCAGGCTGTATCTCCAGAGATCTTAGTTGGTCTGGGTGCTGTTAGGGCATTAGAGTTTAAAAAGCTCCACAGGTGATTTCTAATGTGCAGCTGTGGTTGACAAGCCCAGACTAGAAGAAGGAATCCTTGGCTGGGACACATGATAACCAGGATCAGAAATGCAAAGAGCCATGTGGTTTGCATAGGGAAATAAAAGGGAAAGACAGAAAGAGGAGACATAGGCAAGGCTGATGGTTGAAACTCGAGAGATGGCAGGGGCATGAGAAAAGAGATGAGGCTGACCAAGGTGACTGTGGATGGTGTGACCATGGCAGATGGCATAACACATGGATGTGTCCTTAGGGCCTCAGTTTGATAAGATCACACTCCCCTTAAAGACCAAAACCAAACACAAAACAAAATAAAAATCTCAAAAACAAAGCAAGAAGCTTGACCTGAGTTGATGGGGTACATGAGCCTCATTTCAGGGCTGGCGTCTCGTCAAGATTGCCCTTAGATACCACATGAGTGTAAAAAGACAGTCTTTGAATACAGCTGAACAACTGTCTCCTGAGAGAGCTTGTTTTCCATTTGACTCTGCTGGCACTATTGCGCACCAGGTTTCCTTCCACTGGAGCGAGGTTCATGGGCCGTGACATCATCTCTCATAATTCATGTGGGCGATGCCTATTGTACTGAGTCTTTAATGAGCCTTTATTTTATTACCCAGTGGAAAATGGAGGAAGCCAGGAGCAACAGGACTCACTCAGCTGAAGGATGAGCCCAGGTGAAGGGTGACCAAACTTCCAAACCAGTGTCAGGAAAAAAGCAGCTCAAATGCCATCCAGCTAGGAGTTGCTGCAAGTGAGGACATCCTGGGGGGTGGTGGGGGGGGTGCAACATGGCCCCAGATACTTCTAAAGCAAGGAAAGCAAATTTATGCAAGCCATCCTACATTTACATGCATGGCAGGCATTACTCACTAAAATCATGGTGCAGTTTTACCATGAGCTTGGGCACAGCCTTAGATGCTTCTCAATACAGAGCTCCAAACAGCTACCACCAAGTGATCAGAGTTTGGATGCAGTTACCATCCCAGTTCTAGGCCTTACTTATGCTCAGTGATGTGGGGGTAGGGGCAGCACTGTGTGAGCAAGAAGGTACTATTTATTTATTTATTTATTTAATCATCCTGATATTGAAAAGACACGAATCTGTGCCTAGCACTATAGTAGGCATTGGGAATACAGCAGTGAACAAAACAGACATGATCTGGACACATTAACAGCTAAACAAACACAAACATGTAAAGGTTAATTGGAGTGAATATTGCTGAGGATTTAGGAGGTTAATAATTAACATGTCCTCACCCCCCTCTTCCACCTTGGTTTAACAACAAGAGACTGGCCCAGGAGTCAAGGAGATGGAGTTAAACATATCATCTTTGTGACTGATGAGAATATGGCTTCGGTATAGACCACGGAGCTTGTTAATGTGCTGCTTCTGAATTGGACTTATTCCTCTCTCTACAAACCCCAGGCTAGGTGACTGATCTATGCCATTGGCTTGCTTTGCAGGTGTATAAAATTACAGACCAGCAAATTCTTCAGGTGGGAGGGACCAGACACCATGCTCACATCCTTCTTCCAAACCTACCAATCAGAGGAAGAGTTTCTTCTCCACTTGAGGTCAGACAAGAATAAAAGCGAGAGCACACAAGGGAGACATGAGGATAGGTAAGACACCTAAACCATTAGCATTTGTTACCCTCAACGCAGAGAAACTAAAGCAGATACCTTAAAAGCAACTGAGGCCAATAGGAGAAGGGGACCAGGGGAACTAGAGAAAAGGTGAGATCAAAAAGAATTAACCTAGAAGGTAACACACACGCACAGGAAATCAATGTGAGTCAATGCCCTGTATAGCTATCCTTATCTCAACCAGCAAAAACCCTTGTTCCTTCCTATTATTGCTTATACTCTCTCTACAACAAAATTAGAAATAAGGGCAAAATAGTTTCTGCTGGGTATTGAGGGGGTGGGGGGGGAGAGGAAGGGGGTGGGGGGGCTGGTGGTAAGGAGGGGGTGGGAGCAGGGGGGAGAAATGACCCAAGCATTGTATGCACATATGAATAATAAAAAAAAAGAAGTCAGGAGTTTCATACTAGTGCAGAAGCCCCTACTTGAAAACTCGAGGAGTGGTGGGGATAAGTGATCTACCTTCCACCAAGGGCTATGCCAGGCAAGCAAAGGACACAATGAGGGATTAAGAAGGGTTACTCACTTAGAATCTGGATGTCAGGAAGGCTCCTTTGAGTGAGACACTTAAAATGGCCCCCAAGCAGATTAGCTCTAGAAAGAAGCCAGCTTACCTTCAGGAACTAGATCCTGCTCAGAAGGTGTTTCTTTCTCAGAGCAATGGCACAATGTTGAAGAGTTTAGGAGGGAAGTGAAGGGACTTTGCATTCTCAAAAGTTTCCTCTACCAGCTGTGGGGACTGGAGGCAAACAAGAGGTAGAGTTGCCACAATTAGCACAAATCAAGCACTAGATAAATGAAAAATAATGAGAATGACCAGTGAAATTCAAAATTCAAATTAACAGTGAATAAGCACATCCCAAATATTGTATGGAACCTGCACTTCATTGTTTATCTCAAATTCAAATTTAACCCCAGATGGGAAAAAAGCAGAGAAACCAAACTAGGGTGCTGTTGCAGGAGTTGGTGATCGTGCAGATGGAGAGATGAGGTAGATGGCAGCCCTAGTTGTGAAGTAGCCTCCTGGAGATGGATTGCTGTAGAAGATGAAGGAAGAGTCTGGAGCCATGGGCATCTAGGACTCTACGGTGAACCATGGGATGCACCAGGTGCCAGCGCAGCCAGCCGGTGTCACCGAATGAGAGACATTAGTGTTAACGTTCCAGTTTGCTGCTTTCCTGGTGTAGTCATGTATATGATGTAGCTACATTTACTGCAATATTTACCTGTTTATTAACATTTCCAATGTCACTTATTGAAACAGAAGGAAAAGACCTTGTGTGCCCCCCAAAATTTAAAAGGTAGCATATATACCTCATAATCTTAGCATTTCTGTGTCTAATATAACATTATATGTGACAGAAAATTATTAAAACTCTCTAGGCATGGCAGATCATGTAGATTAGTTCACAGCTAGGAGGAACGCTGTGTCTGTTCTTCTGGCTGCGTGACTTTGAATAAGTCCCTTAACTTTTGATTGCATAAAGTGCGGTTAATGTAACCTCTCCTATCACATGGCTATTGCTAATATCATGTGCATTACAAAACTGAAAAAATATTTTAGTGATATTCAGGAACTATTGTGGACTGGATGTTTCTGACCCTCCAAAATTTACATGGCAAAGCCATATCCCCAATGTGATGTTATTTGGAGATGGGGAATTTGGAAGGCAATTAGAGTTAGATGAGGACATAAGGGTGGAACCCTCATGATGGGATTAGTGGCCTTACAAGAACAAAAAAGAGAGATCTGTGCCTCTGTGCATTGTGCCTCTGTGCATAGCGCCTCCCATGCCCACATGCACAGTAGAAAGGCCATGTGAGGATGCCGTGGGAAGGTGACCATTTACAGCCAAGAACAGAGACCTTACCAGAAATCAAATGGCTAGAATCTTGATCTTTAATTTCTTGAACTACGAGAAAATAACTAAGTAAATAAATTTCCGTTGTTTAAGCCACTTAGGTTATAGTATTACATATGTATTCCATGCTGACTAAATATAGGTGCTACTGTTTTTATTTAAGTAATTAGGGATAAATCAACAAAAGTTTTAACACAAAAGTAAAATTTCTTGCTAATTCTAGTCTGCCAGTGAATTTTCTGAGTTTGTAAACTAGGCCACCTCTGGCACAGGATCCAAGCTCTTGGCCCTTGGAGTAAATTATATTGTATGTGTTTCCTTGCCTTCTCCTTTTCTACCTTCCCAAAAACATACATTAAGGGCAGCCTTGAAAAGGAGATGTCACAAAAGGTGTGAGTGTGTGAGGGAGAGGGTTCCTAGGAAACCAGGGAACCAGTCTCCCTGAACAACCAATAGGTGCTTAGGAGCTGTGTGGATTGTGCTGACTGCATACATGTGAGCACCTTGGACCTTTCTCTTTCAACGCCAACTGAAAAACCAGCCACAGTCAACCCTCTAGTAGGAAACCTGGCTCTGACATCAGACATAAAATGAAAAACCAGCCACAGTCAACCCTCTAGTAGGAAACCTGGCTCTGACATCAGACATAAAATGAAGCTAATTAATGTACTGACTAATAAGGCTTTCCATTGCTAGGGAGAGAAAGCCAACTCCAAAAAAAGAGAGTGAGCAAATTTGCTATATAATTGGGAATTAATTAAGGGAGTGGATGCTGTATCAGATAGGACTGGATCCAATGATTTGAATGATGTCATTAGCTCATTGCTACCATATGTGCAGTGATCTCATTCTCACTTATTTTCCTGGTTCTAAGAGAGTTCCCTATAGGTGGTAGGGAAGGCGTGTTCTGGTTACAGAACTCCAAGTTCTTATGTCTTCAGTAACCATTCCCAAAGAATGAAATAACTCCCTTTCTCCAGGATCCATATATAAAAAAGAACTTGGTGATTCTGTATGGATCACAGGCCCTCCTGTTGGACTGATTACTATTGGCCAGAGAGGAACAGCCCCATCAGAACTACATGGAATAGAGAGAAGCAATTCTCCAAACAAAAATGAGGTCTGTTAAAAGAAAATTAAGTGGGCAGCTCAAAACAGTAGATTTCCACAGCAGTACCTGAAAAGATATCTACACAGGTTGCTATGATGTTGATTCAATGGAAACTTTTATCAAAATTGCATATGAAGTATGTTCACTGAAGCTTGTTTTTAAGCTCAGGTTTTTTTTGTTTTGTTTTGTTTTTTGAAGCTTGTTTTTAGTAAAGAAAAACTGGAAACTTCCCCAATGTATATCCATAAAGGAGTAAAATAAATTATTTTCTATTCATACAGTATACTACTAAGTAGCAATTAAAAAGGAGGTTGTATTATATTTACTGACCTAAGAAGGTGGTCTTGATACATATTAAGAGAATAACCAAGTTGTAAAAGTATTTAAAATAATAAAGTTTTGCAAAAATTTACTATTCAGAGAAATAACCTTGTAGGTATGTGCCCCAAATCCTTGTGGGAAGTTGCTATTGGATTCTTCTTTGTATGTTTCAAACTCCTGAAAGTATGACATTTTACATTGAGCAAATATTAGTTTTCGTAGTTAAGAAACCAATAAAGATTCACTTCTCAGCCTTTTGAATAAGATCAAGTGAAGGAACCAATAAAAATGAAAATTTTCAAAATTCATTATGCTTTAATAATAGCTGTATTGAGAAATAATAATCCACATATCATGAAATTCATCCTTTAAAAGTTTACCATTCTATGGTTTTTAGTATATTCATGGAGTTGTACAACCTTTATCACTATCTAATTTCTGAATATTTTCATTCATTTCATTATATATTCATAGCCATATTAGCAGTCACTAACCATTCTCCTCTGTGTGGTAAACCCTAATCTACCCTCTGTTTCTATACATGTATTTATTCTCAGTATTGTACATAAATGGGAGCATACAATCTTTTGTGTCTGGCTTCTTTTACTTAGGATAGTCTTTTCAGTGTTCATCATGTCGTAGTATGTGTTAGTACTTCATTCTTTTTTCTTTTTACTACAGGATGATATTCTGTTGTATGAATGTACTTCACCATACTTTGTCCATTCATCTGTTGATGGACATTGGGTTCATTCCACTTTTTGACTATTATGAGTAGTGCTGCTCACCTGTGTATAGCTGAGAATTTGTGGACATACATTTTCAGTTCTCTTGGGTATGTATGTAGGAGTAGAATTGCTGTGTCACATGATAACTCTAATGTTTAAGTCTTTAAGGAATTGCCAGACTGTTTTCACAACATCTATACCATTTTACATTCTCACTAGTAATATGTGAGGGTCCCAATTGCTCCACATCCTCACCAACTCTTATTATTGTCTGTTGTTTTTAGTGGTAGCTCATTGTTTTTTGTTTGTTGCTGGTGCTGGGGATCAAACCCAGGACTTCACACATGCTAAGAAAATGCTCTATCACAATGAGCAATATCACAAACCCTCTCATTGTGATTTTGATTTGCACTTTTCTAATGACTAGTGATGTTGAACATTTTTCTATGAACTTATTCACCACTTACATGTCTTCTTTGAAGGAATAGCCATCCAAATCCTTTGCCTGTTTATTTTTTGTCAGTAATGGGGTTTGAACTCACAGCCTTGCATTTGCTAGACAGATTCTACCTCTTGAGCTATCACTCCTTTTTTGCTTTGTTACTTTTTAGATAGAGTCTCCCATGTTTCTTTGCTTGGGGCCAGCCTCAGATGGTGATCTTCCTCTCTATGCCTTCTGTGAAGGTGGGATTATAGATATGTGCCACCATGCCCAGTTTATTTATTGAGTTGATTTTTTGCCCATGCTGGCCTTGAACTGAAATACACCTATCTATGCCTCCTGAATAACTTGGATTACAGATGTGAGCCACCACACATGGCCTGCCCATTTTAAATTGGGTTATATGTCTTTTTTGTTGAGTTATATAAATTATATATTCTGTAAATACATACAAATATTACTTTCCATTCTGTAGGTTGTCCTTTCACTTCCTTGATGGTGTCCTTTGAGACACAAACATTTCAAATTTTGGTGAATTCTCATTTATTTATTTTTGCTTTTGTCTCTCGATCCTTTGATGGCATAGCCAAGAAAATTGTGCCTAATTCAAGGTTATAAAAATTTGCATTATATTTTAGTATAAAAGTCTTTGTAGTTTTTGCTTTTAAGTTTAGGTATATGATCTATTTTGAGTCAATATTTGTATATGATGTGAGGTACAGGTCTGTGTTGTAAAGAATTTGACCTTGTCCAAAGAAAGGGCTAACCTTTGACCTCAGCTTAGTAATTTATGTCATACATAATAGAAGTACCCTTATTGAATCTTAAACCAAGGCTGGCCACCAGAAAAACTAATGTGATTCAGGGTGAGGGCTTTGGATTATGTGGCTCAGTCAGCTTACAGACTAAGTTCAATCATATAAACCATCAGTTAGTTATATGTACATAACAAAACCCATTATAAACTTTTAATGCTGAAGCTGAGGTGTGCTTTCCTGATTGGCAATACTCTGCATATTGTCACATGTCAGTGCTGGGAGAGTTGCATGTTGACTTCACAGCAAGAGGAGAACAGAAGATTCATGTTTAGAGCCCACTCAGACTCTGCCTTGTGTTGCTTCCTTTGATTGACTTGACTCTGTATCCTTTCCCTGTAATAAACCCTAACAACAGTTATAAAACTTTTAGTGAGTTCTGTGAGTCTGGTAAACTAAGAAACTTTGAGGTGACTTTAGGGACTCCCTGAACTTGCAGTTGATGTCAGAAGTGAGGGCAGTCTTGTGGGTATTGTGTTTTTTAATGTTGTAGTTGGCTTTAAATGATCACAGTTGGTGCAAAAGTGGAATTCACTGACCCAAACCTAACTCACAGAAGCATGTGGTTTGGGAAGAAGAAAGATGAAAAGGAAAGTCTTAATGAACTTTTGACTTCTGGATGGCTACAGAGTTACCTATGATATGGAACTGCAGCTGTACTGTCAGTTACTGGAGATGAAATGTTTCAATAGAATTTAAAAATGCTAGACCCAACTCCCAAGGAATTGTCTCACTAGATACATAGTGAGTGAAGAGTGAAGAGTGAACAAGAAGGAAATAAAATGTGATTGTATATTTCATACAATTGTATAACAATCACTTGTTATCTATCCTAGCTAAAATGGATGTAAGGGAGAATGCTGGATAAATCCTGATGCTGGGTTAAATTTTGATTCTGGCTGGTTTGAGCTACATCTGTTAGCTTCTAAGAACTCTACCAATGGATGTAGTTGAAATGAAACTATGAGAATTTATTGAAAATGACCTTCGTGCTAAGCCAAACTTAGGTCTTTTCTGATCCAAGCCACAACCTGACAGCCTTAGAACCCTTACCGAAGGGAAATGTTATGCTGAAACAACAGTAAAGAAGGCTAGGATGCTTTGTAAGAGAATGAAAACAAAGTGGAAAGAAAAAAAAGGGGGAAATTAGGGTAATCATCCAAGCAGTGTGCAAAGTTGAAATCTTTAAACAATTATTAATATATGGAATGAATAAAGCAAATACTAGTAGTGGGATCCAAACCAAAGCCACAATACAGCACTCTCAAGGTTGTGTGGACAAATGGAAACCTTCCTGATCTCCCAATATTGAAGGACCCTAAACAAATCAGATTTAGTTATTGGCTGGGAAGAGAATCAAGACACCATCTGGTCCCAGGAGTGCCAAAGAGAACAGAACACAATTCTCCTATCTGAGGATAGTCAGTCATTCAGTGATCAGTAGAGGTAAGACATCAGAGAATTTCCAGGGGTCAGCAAAAAGCTGCAGAGATCAGCTGGCTTTCTTCTAATCTGGTGACCATAAGGTTTTCTTTTTCCAAATACTATTTTGGAGAAGAAAGAAACAGACAAGTTGAGTTTGACCCTTTAGCTAGATGTTTACTATTTTTAATAATCTCCATCATGCCTGTATTAGGCTTCTATCATTTGGTAAGGTACTCTGCTTTTTAACAGCACCTACAAGCAAAACCCACAGGTCAAAATTTATGTGAAGCTACCATGGAAGAGACTATTTTAAGTAGGAAAATATTGTGGTAATTTTAATTAGCAAGTTTAGGATTTCACAGACCCCATCTCTTCCCATCCATTGGAAAGAATGCCTGAGAAGACAATGAGATCAGGTTTGAGACAAAGGAGCACTGAACATATATAATTTAACACATGTGGATTATAGTTCATTTTAACCCATTTCATATCAAATGCATACAGCATAGGCAATTCAGGGTTGAAGGAAATGGTGATTCTTCCCTGAATACGTGTCACTAGAAAAATCCCTGAAGCACCTTCAGAATCAAGTGGAGGTATTCGAAAACCAATGATCCATTTGTGGAAATCAGTCCTTCATTCTTCTAGTGACTTCTCAATAACACACTGCTTAGTTCGTGGAAGAGCCCATGCTAACAGGAAGGGACTTAGCTTCTAGGACTTTAATAAGGAATAGACCAAGCCAGCATCATTTCTTATTAAAAGATGGACATTTTTTCCAACTAAATAATGTATTTTGCATTCTTAACCCATTGATTTGGAAATAAGGTCTTTATGTCAATCCAATGTTGGTTATGAAATCTAATTCCAAGATTCTTCCAGCTCATTTGATCATGGTGCTTATTTCTTCTCTTCCAACTTCTAAATAGTTTTTTTAAAAAGAAAAAAAAACCAAACAAACATGAATATAGAGATAATATTCTAGCACAAGGTTTTTCAGTGTTGTCATTTTTGACATTTTGGACAAGACAATTATTTATTGGAGGGGTTGGGGACTGTCCTGAGCATTGTAGGATGCTTAACAGTATCTTGGCCTTTACTCACTTACTTAGTGGTACTGCCATCCACCACCACACCATCTGCGACAAACGTATCTCTAGATGTTGCTAAAGTCCCTTGGGGGACGAAATTATCCCCAGTTGAGAACCACTGCTCGTTCGTGGTGATGTAAACTGATCCTAAGGTAGACTGTGGTTTACTCATGGCTGACCTTTTCCCATACTAGTGGTTGTACCTCCCTGATGGAGGTGTACTGGAGAAGAAGACCTGTATAGTCAGCAATCATCACTCTCCTCATGGGTGAATTCATTACACTCTTAGTTCAGGCTGCTCCACCTCTGTAGAGATGGTTACATTTTGGAGAAATCAGTGAGGAAATAATTAGGGCCCCCCGATATACTTCACAACTGTTGGAAAGAACTGGGAATTAGCCTAAGAATATAGCTGAACCTCCATGATTAAACCATTTTGATCTGTTTGTTTTTGTTACTTTTAGCTAAAAGAAACCTAACTGATCCAATTAGAAATCTTAAATGGATTAATTTTAATACTTAGGTTCCTATTATTCAATCTGGTCTGCTACAGTGATCCTCCAAAGAGTTAATATTAATTAAAGATTATCAGATACTGTTCTTACCAGTTCAGTTCTGATGGGGAAACTTGGCCAAGAGAAGAAAGGAGGTAAGGTCAGAATACATAGGGCAAAGTTTTCTATCTCTTAGTTTGATCTTTAGGTCAATATTGTTAAGCTTGGGGGCATGCAAAATACTCAGAATAGTCCCATCTATCTCAATTCTCCTGTATCCCCCTCCTTTGGTATACTCTTGGTTTTATTCATTCTCTCATGCAACAAGTATTAATTGATTGCCTGCTATGGGTCAGACCCTACTTTGGATCCACAAATGTAGAAGTACATATACTTTTACAAAGTATATGTAGGAGAACTAAGAAGTGGAATAGGAGAGCAATAGTAAAATATTTTTCTTGAAGTGTACACAGCATTAAAGTTACTAGGATGTAGCTCAATGGTAGAGCACTAGCCTAGCATGTGTTCAAACCTTAGTACTAAAAAAAACCCTTACAATTTTAAACATTTTAAGTGTACAGTGGTGGGACATGGGGCATGGAGTACCTTTATGTTGTTGTGTAATACTATCATTTCCAAACTTTCATCATCCCAAATATAAACTCTATACCAATTAAATAACTCTGCATTTCTTCCCTGCAGCCTCTAGTAACCACTGATCTACTTTTTGTCTATGAATTTGCCTCTTATAGTTACTCACATAAGTGGAATCATGCAATATTTGTCCTTCTGTGTTTCACTTACCAAAATATTTTAAGGTTCATCCATGTTGTAAGAAACTCACTCTTTTTAAAGACTCAATATTCCATTGACTCTATATGCCATATTTTGTTTCTCCATTCATCACTTAATGGATATTTGTGTTTTCCACCTATTGTGAATCATGCTGTATGATCATTGGTGTAGAAATATCTGTTTAAGCTCCTACTTTCAATTCTTTTAGGTATATACCTAGAAGTAGAACTTATGGATTATATGGTAGTTCTATGTTTAATTTTTTTCATTTTTTATTATTATAATTTTTATTATATATTCATTATATGGGGAGATTCATAGTGGCAATTCCAATTAGGCTTATATTGTACACTGATTAGATCATCCCCATTGTCTCTCCCCCTCAATCCCCTCCCCATCCAACTTAAACAAAGAGGTTTCTTTGTTCTAGTTCATATAAGCATATGAAACCCATCAACCATATACCCTCACCTTAATCTGCTTCATCCATCCTCCTCCCTCCCACTAGTGCCTCTCCACTGTACTTATTTTAAAGTCCTGTCTTTCGTTATTAATATTTAAGTTGATGTTCATAGAAGTTTCTCAGTGTATCCTCACTGTGAGTATACTTTGATTTGGTCCATTCAACCCCTTCCCTTACTCTCCCTTACCCCCTTATATCCCACCCTGCCCCATTTTTCAATAGCTTTCAATACACATTCTTATATGCTCTTCACAGATGTTATGTTTTGCAGTATTACTGATGCTCTATCTTTCCCTATTCCTTTCCCTCTTTCTCTGAGTTCCATAGAGTAGTTCCACTGTTAAAAACATGTTCTACATATGAGTTTGTACATGATTATGCTTGTTTTTGTGTATATATTTATCTTTTGGATATATCTTCCATGTATGAGAAAACATACAGCCATTGTCTTTCTGAGCCTGCCTTACTTCACTTAACATGATGTCCTCCAATTCCATCCATTTACCTTCAAACCACATGTTGTCATTATTCCTTATAGCTGAGTAAAACTCCATTGTGTATATATACCACATTTTCTTGATCCATTCATCAGTTGCAGAGATTCTGGGTTGTTTCTTCAGCTTGCCTATTGTAAATAGTGCTGTGATGAACATCTGAGTACAGGTGTTTCTATTGTATCCTGTTTTATGTTCCTTTGGGTAGATGACCAGGAGCAGTATCACTGGATCATATGGCAGTTCTTTAGCTTTGTGATTAATCTCCATATTGCTTTCCATAATGGTTGTACTAATTTGCATTCCCACCAGCATTGTATAAGGGTTCCTGTTTTGCCACATCCTCATCAGCACATGTTGTTATTACCCTTGATTATGGCCATTTTAACTGGGTGAGATGAAATCTAAGTGTTGTTTTGATTTGCATCTCTTTTATAACCAGGGATGTTGAACACTTCTTCATGTATTTACTGGCCATTTGCACCTCTTTCCTTGAGAATTCCCTGTTTAATTCATGTGCCCATTTCTTCATTGGGAAGTTGATTCTTTCGGGGTTGAGTTTTTTGAGTTCCCTGTAAATTCTGGATATTAGTTCCTTATTGGATGAATAGCTGGCAAAGATTTTCTCTCATTCTGTGGGCTGTCTCTTAATTCTAGTGACTATCTCTTTTGCTGTGAAGAAGCTTTTTAGTTTGATGCAGTCCCATTTGTTCATTCTCTCTTAAATGCTGAGTCTTTTGAGTTCTGTTTAAGAAGTTGTTCCCTATGCTTGTCTGTTCCAGTGTATTTCCTGCTTCTTCCTGGAGTCGTTTCAAAGTTTTGGGCCTTATATTTAGGTCTTTGATCCACTTTGAGTTGACACTTGTTCAGGGTGAAAGACAGGGTTCTAGTTTCAGTCTTCTACATGTGGATATCCAGTTTTCCCAGCAGCATTTGTTGAAGAGGCTGTCTTTTCTCCATCACATGTTTTGGGCTCCTTTGTCGAAGATCAGTTGGCTATAGGTGTGTGGGCCTACTATTCTAATCCATTAGTCTTCCTGTCTGTTTTTGAGCCAATATCATGCTGTTTTTATTGTTATGGCTCTGTAGTACAGTTTGAAGTTGGGTATTGTGATACCTCTTGCGTTAGACTTTTTGCTCAGAATTTCTTTGGCTATTGGAAGTCTTTTGTGTTTCCATGTGTGTTTTAGGATTGATTTCTCTATTTTTATGAAGAATGTTGTTGGAATTTTGATTGGGATTGCATTGAACATGTAGATTGATTTTGGCAGTATGGCCATTTTCACAATGCTGATTCTATCAATCTAAGAGCATGGGAGATCTTTCCATCTTCTGACTTCTCTCTTCAGTGGTTTATAGTTTTTATTGAAAAGGGCTTTGGTTTCATTTGTTAAATTTATTCCAGGTACATTATTATTTTTGAGGCTATTATAAATGGGACTGTTTCCCTGATTTCTTTCTCAGTCTGTTCATTGTTGGTACATAGGAAGGCTACTAATTTCTGTATGTTAATTTTATATCCTGCTACTTTGCCAAAGGAGTTTATGATTTCTAATAGTTTTTGGTAGATTTTTTAGGGTGTTATAGATATAGGATTGTGTCATCTGCAAATAGGGATAGTTTGACTTCATCCTTCCTTTTTTTTAATCCCTTTTATTTCTTGCTCTTGTCTTATTGCTCTGGCTATGAATTCTAAATCTATATTGAATACGAGTGGAGAAAGCAGGCATCCCTGTCTCATTCCTGACTTTAGCAGGAATTGTTTCAGTTCTCCATTTATTGTAATGTTGACTATAGGTTTGTTGTATATAGTTTTTATTACATTGAGAAACATTCCTTCAATACCTAGTTTATTTTTTCAGAACTTTTATCATGAAAGGGTATTGAATTTTGTCAAAGGCTTTTTTTATATCTATTGAGAAGATCATATGGTTTTTGTCCTTGTTTTTGTTTATATGCTGTATTACATTTATAGATTGACGTATGTTGAGCCATCCTTGCATCCCTGGAATGAAACTGACTTGGTCATGGTGTATAAACTTTTTGATGTGTTGTTGAATTCTGTTTGTGAGTGTTTTTTGAGAACTTTTGTGTCTATATTCCTTAAAGATATTGGTCTATAATTCTCTTTATTTTTGTTGTATCTTATTGGATTTTGGAATAAGTGCAATGCTGGCTTCATAGAATGAGTTTGGTAGTGTTCCTTCCCTTCTATTTCCTGGAAATAGCAATTTCATTGCTTGTAATAGGTCTATTTAGTTGGTTAATATCTTTGTGCTTCAATTTTGGTTAGTTATATGCATCTAGAAATTTATCCATTTAGTCTAGATTTTCCAGTTGACTTGAATATAAGTCTTCAAAGTACTCTCTAATGATCCTCTGGATTTTGTTAGTATTTGTGGGTTTGTCCCTTTTTTCATCTCTGCTTTTATTAATTTGGGTCTTTTCTCTCCTCCAGTTTGTCATGTTGGCTAAAGGTTTGTTGATCTTGTTAATCTTTTCAAAGAACCAACTTTGTGTGTGTTTCATTGATTCTTCATATAGGTTTTTTTTTTTTTTTTTTTTTTGTCTTGATCTCATTGATCTCACCCTAATCTTTATTATTTCTCTCCTCTGCTGGTTTTGAGTTTGGTTTGTTCTTGTTTTCCTAGAAACTTGAGGTGCATCATTAGGATGTTTGAGAAGTCTGTTTTTTTTTTTTAATGTAAACACTTATAGCTATAATCTTCCCCCTTAGCACGGCCTGGGAGCAGACCCTGGTGGGTTGCATTTTCATTTTCATTAGATTCTTTTTTTTTTTTTTTCTTTTATTATTCATATGTGCATAATCATTAGATTCTAATAATTTTTTAAATTTCTTCCTCATTTCTTCAGTCACCCACTGGTCATTCAGCAGTGAATTGTTCAGTGTCCATGTGTTTGAATATTTTCTGTGGTTTCTTTTGTTGTTGAGTTTTATTCTGTTGTGATCTGATATGATACAGGGGGTTATTTCAGTTTTCTTAAGTCTGTTGAGATTTGCTTTGTGTCCTAAAATATGGTCTGTTTTGGAGAAAATTCTATGAGCTGCAGAAAAGAATATGTATTGCCTGGTTGTTGTGTGAAATACATTTGGTCTAACGTGTGCAATAGCTCTGAAGCTTCTTTGTTGATCTTTTGCCTCAGTGACCTATGTATTGGTGACAGTGGGGTATTCAAGTCTCCCACTATTACTCTGTTAGGGTGTATCTGTGCTCTTAGGTCCATTACAATTTTTTTAAATGTAGATGGGTGCCCCTATGTTTGGTTCATATATGTCAAGAATTGATATTTCCACTTGATGAATTGTTCCTTTAATTAATATGAAATGACATTCATTGTCTCTTCTGACTGATTTTAGTCTGAAGTCTACTTTGTCAGATATGAGCATAGCTACTCATGCCTGTTTAAGGGATCCATTTGCTTGGAAAACCTTCTTTCCATCCTTTAAGTCTAAGTCAGTGTTTATTTTTTTCAGTGAGATGAGTCTCTTTAACCCCAGTTTGCTATTCTATGTCTTTTGATTGGGGCACTGAGGCCATTTATATTCAGTGTTAGTATTGAGAGGTGCATGGTGTTTCCAGTCATTTTTATTTCCCTGTTGTTTACTTTTTACCTATTCCTTGTTTACTGGTCTGCTTGGTCAAAAGGGTTTATTCTTTCTTGTATCTTCCTGTCTCACTCTAATTTCTTCTTCTTTGTATAAGAGTCCTTTAAGTATTTTCTGCAGTGCTGGTTTGGTAGTCATGGATTCCTTTAGTTTTTCCTTGTTGTAGAAGGTTTTAATTTCACCTTCAATTAGGAAGGATAGTTTTGCTGGATAGACTAGCCTAGATTAATAGTTGTTTTCTTTCAGGGCCTGAAATATGTCCTTCCATGACCTTCTTGTGTTTAGAATTTGTGTTGAGAAATCTGCTGTTATTCTAATGGATTTGCCTTAGTATTTGACTTGTCTTTTCTCTTTTGCAGCTTTCAGAATTCTTTCTTTGTTCTGTGTGCTAAGTGTTTTGATTATGATATGTCTGGGAGTGTTTTTCTCATCTTGATGGTTTGGTGTTCTGTAAGCTTCCTGCACCTGGAGATCTTTTTCTTGAGGTTATGGAAGTTTTCAGCTATTATTCTATTAAATAAGTTGTCTAGGCTTTTAATTTGTATCTCTTCTCCTTCCTCTACACCCATATTTGTAGGTTTGGTCTTTTCATGGTATCCCAGATATCTTGCATGTTCCATTCATATTTTCTTAGTATTTTTTGTGGTCTTTTACTGTTTGATCTAATTCCTCTACTTTGTTTTCTGTTCTTGACACTGTATTTTCAACTTGCTCCATTCTGTTCACCAAGCGTTCAATTGAGATTTTTATTTGGACTATTGAGCTGTTTATTGCAGATTGATTATTTTTCAGGATTTCCCTATCTTTATTGATTTCCTCCTTCATATCCTGTATAGTTTTAATTTCATTCATCTGTTTCTGTTCTCTTTGTGCTTGTTTAGTTGTTTATTCACATCCTCTTTGTGACCAGACACTAGCTTTTATGTCTCTTCTTTATGCTTATTAATCATTCTTACTATTATTTTAAAAAAGTCAATATTTGATATTTTTTCCTCTTCTCAGTGGTTTAGATCCTTAGTGGTGGAGTTGGCTTTTGAGGGAGAGCTATTGTGTTGCTGCTTCATGTTTCTGTATTGATATTTATGCATCTGGGGTTGGTTTTGGTTCAGGGTCCCAATTCCTTGTGCCCCCATGGTTGGGGTTTTATGAAGGATTATACAGGACTGGTTGGGCTCTGATGTGTTTGCTTGTCTCTAGATGGTGGGGTAGAGGCTTGATAGTATTCTCTGTACTTCTTATTCTTGGAGTGCTGGATTCTACATCCTGTTCCACTTAGGGTAAGGAGGCTTCTACTAAAGCTGCTTCAGTTGTTAAACTGCAGCTTTGAAATCATAGTAATCCCTCATGAAGATCACTTATTGCTACTGTTCCAGTGTCTTGGTTGTCTATTGGAGAAAGGATGTATCTTTGTGGGCCTGAAAGGCTGCAAGCCTTTTTTTCATGAAGTTTGTTGCTTCTCTTTTTGTGGATTCAAAGAGAGCTCTGCTTCTTGGTGGTTATGGGTCCTTGTGGGTGTCTTGTGGTCCCCAGTTTCTTCCTTTTTTGGGATAGTTAGGCACTGCAGGGATTCAGGGATGTCAGCAATCCATTATCTTGCTCCATCCCCTCCTATGTTTAATTTTTTGAGGAACCACTATACTGTTTTCCATGGTTGCTTCACCATTTTACAGTCCTATTAGCAATGAACAAGGATTTCAGTGTCTCCATCTTTGTTAACACTTTGTTTTGTTGCTTTGGTTTTAAAATAAAAGTCATCCTGGTGGATGGGAAGTGGTATGTTATTGTGATTTTGATTTGCATCCATGATGACTAGTGGTTTTGAACTTCTTTTCATGTGCTTATTAGTCATTTGTGAAACTTCTTTGGTGAAATGTCTATTCATGTCTTGGGAGGGAGAGGAGATAAGGGAACAACATTTTAACTCATGCTTACTTTTAAACATATACAATTTTCACACCAACTTCTCCCATCCAAGTACTAACCAGGCCCGACCCTGCCTAGCTTCCGAGATCAGACGAGATTGGGTGCGTTCAGGGTGGTATGGCCATAGACTCACACCAACTTCTGTGTTCACTTTAGTACAGAGAAAATCCTGATGGAAAGGGGTTTTTTAGGCTCTGCATCCCAATCATTATCATCTTACACTAGCTAAGAACAAATGTCATAAGAAATCAGCTGCTCCCACACAAGGACTCAAATGCAAAGGAAACTTTGAGGAACTGATCACTCTTTAGTTCAGAGACTTCTTCCAGACCAGGCCTACCGAGAACCTTTCTCCATTTCCTGTATTACTTACTGGCTCCTTTGGGATCCTCATCAGCTTGACCTTTCCTCCCACCTTTACATGCCTCCTTAAGAGGTAGTAACCTGGTCCCAAATAGTTTCCTCATTTTTCACAGAGGTGGGAACTGTCATATGCACGTAGGAGGATGTTTTCTTGGGCCCCACATTATTTACCACAGCCAGGATCCCTGAAGCTCTGTGTCCAGCATAAGGCTCCAAGAAGCTACTTGCACAAATCAAGTATGATTAACACAGTTGTAATGGTGGGCGGTGAATGGGACATGGTCACCAAATATTTTTTCCATGAAAAAACATAATTTTTATGCTCCTATAGAACGAACAGAATTGGGATTTATATTTCATAATTTCCATAACTGATATCATGTGCTTTGGGCAGATTTATCATGCTTCCAACAATTACTATTTTCTTTTTCTTTGTGTGTTTAGATCTTTCCAGGTGGCAGTTGGACAGTATAGAGGGTACTTGTCTCCTCTTGGACCCTTTGCTTGGACACCATGATTATGTCCCATATTCCCTGGTCTCTCACTCCATCTAGGAGAGAAATAGAGTAGAAATGTCATACTGACTCAGACTAGTCAATCACCTAGCACTTGTACATCAGCATTCTTTCTCTTGCAAGGTATTTCCCAGGCATCCCCAAATTTCCTTTGATAAACCACTCATGGGATTTTAAAAGGCTTTTGCAACGTTGTTATTTCTAGTAAATATGTTCTCTTGTTTTTTTTTTCTCACATATGTTAACAATACACCTTGAAAAGAAAGAAAAATTTTCTTGCTTAGTGATAATTGCATAGGTTTTTTTTAAAAAAACAGGATTGCCTCTCAGGAGATTTTATATCCATATTTTTAATTAATTAATTTTCTTTAAAAATAGAGAAATAGTATTTAAATTCCTTAGCCCATCTCATGAGTAGACTTTATTAAAAAAAATAAACCCATAATATTGGTGATGCCCAACATAAACTATTGAATGTTTCATTTTTTCACTTGCATTTAAGCTTTAGTTAATCTTTTGTGTATATGTGTGCAACAATATGTATTGGGGAGTATTTGTCCATTCTTTCATGAAAATGGTCCAAAATAATTAAAATGTGACACAAATACATGATTAGGAAATAATTCAGAAAACAGTAAATGTGTTAGGAAAAGCATTAGTGATAGAGCAGTAGCTCAGCATTAACTTTTATTATTCACATTCCCTGCTTAGAGAGAGGACTGAAGTATATGTTTTGCTAAAGGAATGATCCTTACACCCACAATGCTGGCATTTGCTTCACTGCAGGGCTTTCATGACCTCTTCTAACTGGTAACTCAGGGATCCATTCTACTTCCTTCTTGTGATTCTATCATTTAAAATGGATCTATGATCACTGTGGAGGGGAAGAAACAACTGAAGTGTTGTGAAAAGGCTACCCAGACTACTTTACCATATCATCCTGCCAGTGGCAGATTTTATTTTCCAAAAATGGCCCAAAGACTCTCTCCCATCCTATGTTCCCTTTCTGCATTGTAACTTTGATACTTCTTCAGTTGAGAGTTGTGGGTTCTACCCCCTCTCTTGAATTTGTACAGATGTGAGAAAGGAAGTTATATGACTTCCAAGGCTAGGTCATAGAAAGAGACACAGTTTCTGTCTGTCTCTCCTGGGATCTCATTCTTGGAGTCTAGTGCCATGCTGTTAGGGATCAATGCATAGTTGTTCCAGGTAATAGCTTCAGCTGAGGTCCCTGCATCAGAGCCAGCATCAACTGCCAGACATGAGAGAGTGCCAGCCTTCATATGATGCCACCCCCCAAGGTTATGCCCCATCTGTTCTAGATGATAGGATGGAGCAGAGTTTAGGTGTTTCCATTTCAACCCAGCCCAAATTGTAGATAGATGAGCAAGTAATGATTGTTGTTCTTTTAATTCACAGTTCTTTGAATGCAGTAACACACACAACTTCTGTTCACTGTCCATTACCCATAACTAGTCACATTTAATTGTAGGGGTCTGGAAAGTACATACTTCTTAGTGCTCAGGAAAGAAGAAAACCAGACATTGGTGAATAGTAGTCATACCTACAATGATGATTTTATTTTTGTTTACCGAGACATTTTTTTCTGATTATAAAAGTAGTATAATCATAATGGAAAATTTGGAAAATATTTTTAAAAAAATTCAACTCAACTAAATTCCATGACCTAGAAATGGTTATCATGGTTAACATTTTACTTCCTGTCATTTGCTTCTTTTTTTTTTTTTCTTGGCAGTACTGGAATTTGAACTCATGGCCTTGCATAAACATTTTATCACTTGAGCCATGCCCCCAGCTCTTTTTGCTTTAGTTATTTTTTTGAGATAGGGTCTCAGGTTTTTGCCTGGGCTAACCTGGACTGTGATCCTCCTACTTATGCCTCCTGTATAGCTGGGATGCTAGGCACACACCACCATGGCTGGCTTATTGGTAGAGATGGGGATGTCTCACTAACTTTTTGCCTGGGCTGTCCTCAAACCACAGTCCTCCCAATCTCTACCTCCCAAGTAGCTGGGATTGCAGAAATGAGCCACTGCACCCATCCTTAGTTTATTTTTCAGGTAGGATCTCAAGCTCTTGTAGAGGCCAACCTCCACAGTGCAATCCTCCTACCTCTGCCTCCCAAGTGGCTAAGATTACAGGTGTCCATTTACACTTAAAAATAAAATTTAGGCAATTCCAAGTGTGCCTCCTTAAGTGAAATCTTGGAGAGATGCTGGAGACACACCTTGCAGGCAAGACCACTGAGAAGAGGCAAAATTTTGACCCCTCAACCTCCAGCCTGCGCAGAGCATCTACACTTCACGTTAAACGGAGAAACCAGGAGGGCCCCCAGGCCGCCAGATGCCTGCGCCAAGACGGCTTGGGAAGACGCGGACAAGGTGAGCCAAGTGGTACGTGGCACTCCCACAAACCACCCTGGGCCAGATCAGCATAGCCCCCTGGACAGACTGACCTCCACCTGGGGAAAAAAGAGAAACTGAGTAATAAGCAATAAGAACAATAAAGACATGTTGCAAAGAGAGTGGGGCACCCTGAAGCTGAAGAGGGAGGGGAGAGGAATCCTTCCTGGAACTGTAAATAAACAAGCTGGGCCTGGCCAGAGAGGGCAGGAGCAGGGGGCACGCGCTCAGCAACAAGGAGCGGGAAAGCTTGTGAGAGTGGCGGAGGGAGGAAAACTCCACAGGAGAGGGAGGAAGACCCACTTCCCACGTGAGCTGTAAATAAACACGCTGGCCTGAGAAAGTGGGTACAGTGTCACCTCCCCCAGTGTGCTTGGAGAGGGGAAAGCTTGTAGCAGCAGTTCGTGCATGGGAGAACTCTGAGTAAACAAAGCCTGCTGGGCAAAGTGAGTGCTAAGCTCACCCCAGAGATCTGCATAAATAACGCCTCCAGCAACAGCAGGCTGATAGCAGCAGGCAGGCAAGACACAGCCACAGATACCATTCTCAGAACTGTCTCCAGACTCTTTTTTTATTTTTTTCTTTTCTCTCTCTCTACCTTTGATGAGACAACATCCAAACTATGCCTGCATGCTGAAAAACTTACTGAAACTGTATTGCATTTGAACTTGGGACACTTGGTGGGCTTTTTTTTTCTTTTTGTGCAGTTTTGTTCTACTTTATGCATCCCCTTTGAAGAGACAACTACAGAACAACATCTGAGGCACCATCTTCAGGACTGGAGGCTGAGGGACGAACACCAAAATTATTAAGACTGAAACTTCATTGCATTTGAACTTGGAGGGTTTTTTTTATTTTTACTTTATTTTTATTATTTATTTTGTTTTATTTTATTTTATATATATTTTTTTCTTTCATTTACTTATTTTTTATTTTTATTCTTATCTTTATTCTTTTTATTTTTTATTTTCAATCCTCTGTCTCTCTAATGCCTTTTCAGCTTAAGGTTGATTAGTACACTGTCTCTCCCTGTTTATATCTTTGAAAATTTTTTTGTTTATTTCCTTGGTTTTTTATCTACTTGAATATTTGTTTTTCCCTTTTCCTTTAACTTCTTTGCTTTCCATACCCTCTCACCCTTCCATTCTAAATATCACTAGTGTTATTATTATAAGACAGAAAATACTTAATTGCACACAGTACAGGGACAGTAACAACACCAAGGGCAATGACAGGAAGACAGAAAAAACAGGGAAACCAGTTTCCCCACAGCAAAAACTTAGTACAGGAACCAGAGGGAAATGAAGAAAACAGATACTCAGATCCAGACTCCAACAAAATGAAGATAAACTATGCCAAAGGACACAATGAAGCCCACAAGAATAATTTAAAAGAAGACATACTACAGGTACTCAATGAGAATTTTATAGAGATGATACTGGATAGGGTCAACCAAAATGTACAGGAGACACTCAAGAAATTCCAAGACAATAAAAATAGAGAATTTGAAAAAGCAAAAGAAGAAATAAAGGAAACCACAGAAGCACTGTATAAACACCAAAGTGAAACAGAGAACACAATTAATAAAGAGATAAATGAACTCAGGACAAAAATAGACAACATTAAAAAGGAAATGACCCAGGATATGGAAAACCTCAGAAAAAAGAATGAAAGAGAATTGCAAAACAAAACAGAAGGCCAATCCATCAGAATAGAACAAACAGGAGACAGAATCTCAGAACTCAAAATGAAATGGTAATTAAAGGAAAAACCGAAGAACTATTAATTAAACAACTCAAGACCTGTGAAAAGAAAATGCAAGAACTCACTGACTCCATCAAAAGACCAAACTTGAGAATCATGGGCATCGAAGAAGGAGAAGAGGTGCAAGCAAAGGGAATGCGTAATATATTAAACAAAATAATAACGGAAAATTTCCCAAATCTAGAGAAAGATATTCCCATACAGATGCAAGAGGCCTCCAGGACACCAAACAGACCAGATCAAAATAGAACTAACCCATGACATATCATCATTAAAACAACAAGTTCAGAAACTAGGGAAAGAATATTGAAGGCTGTAGGAGAGAAGAAACAAATAACATACAAAGGTAAACCCATCAAAATCACAGCAGACTTCTCAACAGAAACATTAAAAGCAAGAAGAGCGTGGGGTGAGATCTTCCAGGCACTGAATGAAAATAACTTCAACCCCAGGATACTCTACCCAGCAAAACTATCATTCAAAATAGATAGAGCAATAAAAGTCTTCCATGATAAGCAGAAACTAAAACAATATGTGACCACAAAGCCACCACTACAAAAGATTCTTCAAGGGATTCTGCACACAGAAAGTGAAACCCAACTTAACCATGAAAGGGCAGGCAGCACCAAACCACAGGAAAAGAAAAAGCAAGAAAGTAGAGAGTAACCTCAACTTAGGTACACACAAACATTCAAACAACTAAGACAACTAAATGACAGGAATCACCACATACCTATCAGTACTAGCACTTAATGTTTTTTTTTTTTAATTTTTATTTTTTTATTATTCATATGTGCACACAATGTTTGGGTCATTTCTCCCCCCTACCCCCTACCCCTCCTTTACCACCCACTCTGCCCCTTCCCTCTTCCCCCCACCCCCTCGATACCCGGCAGAAACTATTTTGCCCTTATCTCTAATTTTGTTGAAGAGAGAATATAAGCAATAATAGGAAGGAACAAGGGTTTTTGCTAGTTGAGATAAGGATACCTATTCAGGGAGTTGACTCACATTAATTTCCTGTGCATGTGTGTTACCTTCTAGGTTAATTCTTTTTGATCTCACCTTTTCTCTAGTTCCTGGTCCCCTTCTCCTATTGGCCTCAGTTGCTTTTAAGGTATCTGCTTTAGTTTCTCTGCATTGAAGGCAACAAATGCTAGCTAATTTTTTAGGTGTCTTACCTATCCTCATATCTCCCCTGTGTGCACTTGCTTTTATCTTGTGATCAAAGTTCAATCCCCTTGTTGACTAACACTTAATGTTAATGGACTTAATTCATCCATCAAAAGGCACTTGATGAAATGGATTAAAAGGAAGATCCAACAATTTGTTGCTTACAGGAGACCCATCCTACCGACAGAAATAAGCATAGGCTTAGGATGAAAGGCTGGAAGATTTACCAAGCCAATGGCCCCTGAAAACAGGCAGGAGTAGCAATACATATCTCTGACAAAGTAGACTTCAAACCTACATTGATCAAACGAGATAAAGAAGGACATTCCATACTAATAAAAGGAAAAACAGACCAAAAGGAAATAATAATTATCAACCTATATGCACCCAATGTCAATGCACCCAATTTCATCCAACATACCCTGAAACACCTAAAAGCATATATTAACTCCAACACAGTGGTTGTGGGAGACTTTAACACCCCATTATCATTAATAGATAGGTCATCCAAACCAACAACAGGTGTTGGTGAGGATGGGGGAAAAAGGAACCCTCATACACTGTTGGTAGGAATGTAGACTAGTACAACAAATCTGGAAAAAAATTTGGAGGCTACTTAAAACACTAAACATTGATCTACCATTTGATCCAGCAATACCACTCTTGGGGGTATACCCAAAAGACTGTGACACAGGTTACTCCAGAGGCACCTGCATACCCATGTTTATTTCGGCACTATTCAAAATAGCCAAGTTATGGAAACAGCCAAGATGCCCCGCCACTGACAAATGGATTAAGAAATGTGGTATCTATACACAATGGAATTTTATGCAGCCATGAAGAAGAATGAAATGTTCTCATTTGCTGGTAAATGGATGGAATTGGAGAACATCATTCTGTGTGAGGTTAGCCTGGCACAAAAGACCAAAAATCATATGTTCTCCCACATATGTGGACATTAGATCAAGGGCAAACACAACAACGGGATTGGACTTTGAGCACATGATAAAAGCGAGAGCACACAAGGGAGGGGTGAGGATAGGTAAGACACCTAAAAAATTAGCTAGCATTTGTTGCCCTTAACACAGAGAAACTAAAGCAGATACCTTAAAAACAACTGAGGCCAATAGGAAAAGGAGACCAGGAACTAGAGAAAAGGTTAGATCAAAAAGAATTAACCTAGAAGGTAACACACACACACAGGAAATTAATGTGAGTCAACTCTCTGTATAGCTATGCTTATCTCAACCAGGAACACTTGTTCCTTCCTATTATTGCCTATACTTTCTCTTCAACAAAATTAGAGATAAGGGCAAAATAGTTTCTGCTGGGTATTGAGGAGGAGAGGGAGGGGGCAGAGTGGATGGTAAGGGAGGGGGTGGGGGCAGGGGGGAGAAATGACCCAAGCCTTGTGTGCACATATGAATAATAAAACAATTAAAAAAAAAGAAAAAAAAACTTAACGGAGAAAAACTGAAACCATTCCCTCTAAAATCAGGAACTAGACAAGGATGCCCACTATCTCCATGCCTATTCAACATACTACTGGAATTCCTAGCCAGAGCAATTAGGCAAGAAGAAGGAATAAAAGGAATACAAATAGGTAAAGAAACTGTCAAAATATCCCTATTTGCAAATGACATGATCCTGTACATTAAAGACCCAAAAAAACTCTACTCAGAAGCTTCTAGACATCATCAATAGCTATAGCAAGGTAGCAGGATATAAAATCAGCATAGAAAAATCATAGCATTTCTATACACTAATAATGAACAAACTGAAAAAGAATATATGAAAATAATTCCCTTTACAATAGCCTCAAAAAAAATCAAATACCTAGGTGTAAACCTAACAAAGGATATAAATGACCTCTACAAGGAAAACTATAAACTTCTGAAGAAAGTGATTGAGGAAGACTATAGAAAGTGGAGAGATCTCCCATGCTCATGGGTTGGTAGAATCAATATAGTAAAAATGTCGATACTCCCAAAAGTAACCTACATGTTTAATGCAATTCCCATCAAAATTCCAATGACATTCATTAAAGAGATAGAAAAATCTGCCGTGAAATTTATATGGAAACACAAGAGACCATGAATAGCCAAGGCAATACTCAGTCAAAGAACAATGCTTGAGGTATCACGATACCTGACTTCAAACTATATTAGAAAGCAATAACAATAAAAACACCATGGTAGTGGCACAAAAACAGACATGAAGTCCAGTGGAACAGAATAGAGGACCCAGATATGAAGCCACACAACTATAACCAACTTGTCTTTCACAAAGGCGCTAAAAATATACGATGGAGAAAAAGCAGCCTCTTCAACAAAAACTGCTGGGAAAACTGATTAGCAGTCTGCAAAACCTGAAACTAGATCCATGTATATCACCCTATACCAAGATTAACTCAAAATGGGTCAAGGATCTTAATATCAGACCCCAAACTCTAAAGTTGATACAAGAAAGAGTAGGATATACTCTGGAGTTAGTAGGTATAGGTAAGAACTTTCTCAATAAAACCCCAGCAGCACAGCAACTAAGAGATAGCATAAATAAATGGGACCTCATAAAGCTAAAAAGCTTCTGTTCATCAAAAGAAATGGTCTCTAAACTGAAAAGAATACCCACAGAGTGGGAGAAAATATTTGCCAACTATACATCAGACAAAGGACTGATAACCAGAATATATAGGGAACTTAAAAAACTAAATTCTCCCAAAACTAATGAACCAATAAAGAAATGGGCAAGTGAACAAAACAGAACTTTCTCAAAAGAAGAAATTCAAATGGCCAAAAAACACATGAAAAAATGCCCACCATCTCTAGCAATAAAGGAAATGCAAATTAAAACCACGCTAAGATTCCACCTCACCCCTGTTAGAATAGCCATCATCAGCAACACCACCAACAACAGGTGTTGGCGAGGATGCGGGGAAAAAGGAACCCTCTTACACTGTTGGTGGGAATGTAAACTAATACAACCACTCTGGAAAAAACTTTGGAGGCTACTTAAAACACTAAACATTGATCTACCATTTGATCCAGCAATACCACTCTTGGGGATATACCCAAAAGACTGTGACACAGATTACTCCAGAGGCAACTGCACACCCATGTTTATTGCGGCACTATTCACAATAGCCAAGTTATGGAACAGCCAAGATGCCCCACCACTGACGAATGGATTAAGAAAATGTGGTATCTATACACAATGGAATTTTATGCATCCATGAAGAAGAACGAAATATTATCATTCGCTGGTAAATGGATGGAATTGGAGAACATCATTCTGAGTGAGGTTAGCCTGGCTCAAAAAACCAAAAATCGTATGTTCTCCCTCATATGTGGACATTAGATCAAGGGCAAACACAACAAGGGGATTGGACTATGAGTACATGATAAAAGCGAGAGCACACAAGGGAGGGGTGAGGATAGGTAAGACACCTAAAAAACTAGCTAGCATTTATTGCCCTTAACGCAGAGAAACTAAAGCAGATACCTTAAAGCAACTGAGGCCAATAGGAAAAGGGGAACAGGTACTAGAGAAAAGGTTAGATCAAAAAGAATTAACCTAGAAGGTAACACCCACGCACAGGAAATCAATGTGAGTCAATGCCCTGTATAGCTATCCTTATCTCAGCCAGCAAAAACCCTTGTTCCTTCCTATTATTGCTTATACTCTCTCTACAACAAAATTAGAAATAAGGGCAAAATAGTTTCTGCTGGGTATTGAGTGGGGGGGAGAGGGTGGGGGCGGAGTGGGTGGTATGGGAGGGGGTGGGGGCAGGGGGGAGAAATGAACCAAGCCTTGTATGCACATATGAATAATAATAATAATAAAAAGAAAATGTGGTATCTATACACAATGGAATTTTATGCAGCCATGAAGAAGAACGAAATGTTCTCATTCGCTGGTAAATGGATGGAATTGGAGAATATCATTCTGAGTAAGGTTAGCCTGGCCCAAAAGACCAAAAATCCATTCTGAGTGAGGTTAGCCTGGCCCAAAAGACCAAAAATCATATGTTTTCCCTCATATGTGGACATTAGATCAAGGGCAAACACAACAATGGGATTGGACTTTGAGCACATGATAAAAGCTTTAGCACACAAGGGAGGGGTGAGGATAGGTAAGACACCTAAAAAACTAGCTAGCATTTGTTGCCCTTAACGCAGAGAAACTAAAGCAGATACCTTAAAAGCAACTGAGGCCAATAGGAAAAGGGGAACAGGTACTAGAGAAAAGGTTAGATCAAAAAGAATTAACCTAGAAGGTAACACCCACGCACAGGAAATCAATGTGAGTCAATGCCCTGTATAGCTATCCTTATCTCAACCAGCAAAAACCCTTGTTCCTTCCTATTATTGCTTATACTCTCCCTACAACAAAATTAGAAATAAGGGCAAAATAGTTTCTGCTTGGTATTGAGGGGGTTGGGGGGAGAGGGATTGGGTGGAGTGGGTGGTAAGGGAGGGAGTGGGGGCAGGGGGGAGAAATGACCTAAGCCTTGTATGCACATATGAATAATAAAAGGAAAAAAAAAAACCAAAGAAATGGTCTGTAAACCGAAGAGAACACCCACAGAGTGGGAGGAAATATTTGCCAGCTACACATCAGACAAAGGACTGATAACCAGAATATATAGGGAACTTAAAAAACTAAATTCTCCCAAAAGTAATGAACTAATAAAGAAATAGGCCAGTGAACTACACAGAACTTTCTCAAAAGAAGAAATTCAAATGGCCAAAAAACACATGAAAAAATGCTCACCATCTCTAGCAATAAAGGAAATGCAAATTAAAACCACACTAAGATTCTACCTCACCCATGTTAGAATAGCCATCATTAGCAACACCACCAACAACAGGTGTTGGCGAGGTGGGGGGAAAAGGAACCCTCTTACACTGTTGGTGGGAATGTAAACTAGTACAACCACTCTGGAAAAAAATTTGGAGGCTACTTAAAAAGCTAAACATAGATCTACCGTTTGATCCAGAAATACCACTCTTGGGGATATACCCAAAAGACTATGACACAGGTTACTCCAGAGGCACCTGCACATCCATGTTTATTGCAGCACTATTCACACTAGCCAAGTTATGGAAACAGCCAAGATGCCCCACCACTGACGAATGGATTAAGAAAATGTGGTATCTATACACAATGGAATTTTATGCATCCATGAAGAAGAACGAAATATTATCATTCGCTGGTAAATAGATGGAATTGGAGAACATCATTCTGTGTGAGGTTAGCGTGGCACAAAAGACCAAAAATCGTATGTTCTCCCTCATATGTGGACATTAGATCAAGGGCAAACACAACAATGGAATTGGACTTTTAGCACATGATAAAAGCTTTAGCACACAAGGGAGGTGTGAAGATAGGTAAGACCTAAAAACTTAGCTAGCATTTGTTGCCCTCAATGCAGAGAAACTAAAGCAGATACCTTAATAGCAACTGAGGCCAATAGGAGAAGGGGACCAGGAACTAGAGAAAAGGTTAGATCAAGAAGAATTAACCTAGAAGGTAACACACACACACAGGAAATTAATGTGAGTCAACTCCCCGTATAGCTATCCTTATCTCAACTAGCAAAAACCCTTGTTCCTTCCTATCATTGCTTATATTCTCTCTTCAACAAAATGAGAGATAAGGGCAAAATAGTTTCTGCTGGGTATCGAGGGGGTGAGGGGGAGAGGGATTGGGTGGAGTGGGTGGTAAGGGAGGGGGTGGGGGTAGGGGGGAGAAATGACCCAAACATTGTGTGCACATATGAATAATAAAACAACAAAAATTTAAAAAAATAAATGAAATTTAAATAATTTGCTTTTAAATTATGACTTTTTATATCAAAAACATGTATATTTTACTTATACCAAAAACTTACTTGGTGGTAAAAGATACATAACATAAGACATGTCACTTAAAAGTGTAAAATTTAAGGGGATCTAGTGCATCCAGAATGTGGTACAATGCCACCACTATTTATCTCTAAAACATTTGCACCACCTCTGAAAGAAACCCTGTATCCCTTGAAGAGTTGTTACTCACCCTCTCCTCTCCCCCAGCAACCACTAATCTGGTTTTTGTCTCTATGAATTTGCCTAGTCCAGATATTCATATAAATTAACTCCTATAACATGTGACCTTTTGTGACTGAATTCTTTTATTTAGCATACTTTTGCCAAGGCTCATCTATCTTGTAGTCTGCTTCAATACTTCATTTTTTTTTCTGTCTTTTTTTTTTTTTTTTTTGGCAGTACTGGGGTTTGAACTTAGGGCTTCATGCTTGCTAGGCAGGCACTCTATCACTTCAGCATGCCTCCAGCCTTTCTGCTATGGTTATTTTGGAGATTAGGTCTTGCTTTTTTGCCCAGGCTGGCCTGGACCATGATCCTCCTATTTTAGGCTTCTTACCATTGCTGGGATGTGCCACCATGCCCACCTTTTTTCTGTTAAGATGGGTAAGGTCTTTCAAACTTTTTTCCCTGGGCCAGCCTGGAACTGCAGTCTGGGTCTCAACCTCCCAAGTAGCTAGAATTGCAGAAATAAGCCACCAGCATCCAGCTTAATTTCTTTTTAAACTGGATAATATTCCATTGTATGGAATTGTGTGTACCACAATTTTGTGTAGCTGATAGAAATTTGGGCTATTTTTACCTTTTGGCTATTGTGACTAATGTTGCCATAAATACTTGTTTGTGTCCCTATTTTCAGTTCTTTTGTGTATATACCTAGGAGTAGAATTATTGGAGCTTATGGTAATTCTGTGTTTAACTTATTGAAGAATTGGCAAATTTTTTTTCCAGTAACTGCACCCATTTCATATTCCTACTAGTGATATGTGAGAGTTCTAGTTTCTCTACATCCTTACCAACACTTGTTATCCTTTAAGTAGTCATCCTGGTGGAGGTGAGGCGGCATCTTTGTGGTCTTGATTCACATTTCCTTAATCACTAATGATGCTCAGTGTCTTTTCATGTTTTTTTTTTTTTGTCATTTGTATATCTTCTTTAAAGAAATGTCTCTTCATTGCCTATTTTTTGCCTACTTTAAAATTTTTTTAATGTCAAGTTGTAGAAGTTCTTCATATATTCTGGATATTAAACCCTTATCAGATATATGATTTTAAAATATTTTTCTTCTATTCTCTTGGTTGTTGTTTTACTCTTGATAGTGTCCTTTAACTTCTGAGTTAATTTTTACATATGATATGAAGAAAGGGTTCAACTTCATTCTTTAGCACGTGGAAATCCAGCTACCTGAGCACCATTTGTTAAAGGGTAGTAAATACTTTTTGAAAACATGATTTTGGTGGCTACATAATATTCCATAGTGCACACTCTTTGGTTATTCATGTCTGCTTTTACCTTGAGTTATTCTAGAGTTGCATATAATTTGCTCCTTGCTCACATCTTCCTTTACAGAATCTGTTCAACACATAGTCTCTAAAAAAGGCAACTCCTAGAACTTCATAACAATTGCTTTCAGACATGGCTGATTGAACTACAGATAGTTCAACTCAGCCAAAGCAGGACTCATCAGATCTATACCTGGGAATTTGGTATTGGGATTGCTCTCACTTGTATATGGTTTGTGTTCCCCAAGGATCCATGGTGATTAAAGGCTTGGTCCCCAGGGTGGCACTGTTGGGAGGTGGTAGAACCTTTGGGAGGTGAGCCCCAGAGGAGATCCTGTGGTCACTGGGGGCATGAGGTAGTTTGTGTGTGGCTCCTTGGCAGTTTTCATGCATTCCCTTGAATTCTAGTGGAATGGTTGTTATAAAAGCCTGAGTTTGTCCCCACCAACTCTCTGCTTCTTGGCTGAAGTTGTGATCCTTCCTCCACACAGCCCACCATCTGCCACTCACCATGCAGTTCTCAACCTGGAACATCCAAAACTCTGAGCTCAATAAACCTCTTCATAAGTAGCCCATGTCAGTTATTTTGTTATGGTAATGAAAAGCTGACTACTACAGAAACAATGAGATGATGCTAGTTAGATGTGTAGAAATAAGTTTAAAGATAATATAGTCTGGGGAAATGAAGTTATTATAATGAGCTCTGTATGGAGAGGACTGAAGAAACCAGCTATAAAAATGGAAAGAAATATAGAAATATTTAAAATAGGTACTGTGAAAAATAGAGAGATTTAGAATTTATTACCTTTCCAGTTCTCATGAAATTTGTGAGCTGCTTTCTTTACTTCCTGGAGTTAATTTGGGTGGATGTTTGTTCCTTTGCAAACAACCTTTCCCTGATAGTCCTTCTATTGGTCAGGATTCTTTGTTTCAAGAAATATAAACCCAACTCAACTAATTCACCAAAAAAGGACTCATATTGGCTCATCTGCCCAGAAAGTCCAGGATATAGCTTGATATCGAGACTCAAAAATGAGTTTTCTCTCATTTCCACTTCTTGTGGTGTTCACTTAATTTTTAGCCTCTTGGGAACTCTCAAGTTCAATCATTCTGTAAACAATTTCAAAACAAAGAACGAACACATCCCTGTAGTTCCTGTACATGTCTGGGATTCACTGGGATATGACCACATTGTATGAGTCATGGTGCATCCTGAACCAATTCCAGGGGTATCTGGTGCCAGGTCTGAGTCATCCATCCAATGCTGATGTAGTGGGAACCTCACTGGAACCACACTGACTGAAAATGAGGAGGGGGAGTGTTCATAAAGGAAATTATGGATTCTATTATAAAACAAATGGACTAGCGGATGCTGTGTAGCCAAAAGAAACAACAGAATCTCAACACAGCATTTCGATAAATTCTATTTTTTGCTATTGCAAATTATCCTTATGGCAACAGCCTGTGCAATAAATTTTTGTTCATATCTCTCATTATTTAGGAAATTGTTGAGTTCTAGTGTTGTATTACAGATCACCTGAAACTTACTGACTTAACCAACAACGATTTATTTCTCACCATTCTGTGAGTTGGCTGGGCTCAGTTGAGTTCTGCTTTATGTAGTACAGCTGAGGTGACGCATGTGGCTGCACTCAGCTGGGAGCTGAGTTAGGG
This sequence comes from Castor canadensis, assembly GCF_047511655.1. Lineage (NCBI taxonomy): Eukaryota > Metazoa > Chordata > Mammalia > Rodentia > Castoridae > Castor > Castor canadensis. Next base: position 109,992,755 of record NC_133395.1, on the reverse strand, counting down.
TTGCACCATCCAAGACCCTCTGTCCTCCTCCAGGACCTCTCTATGTGGCCTTTCATCATCCTACAGTGTACCCTGAGCTTCTTTACAGCTTGGCTGATGGTTTTCAGTAGGGAGAGAATGGAAACTATCAGGAAATCCTTTTTAATACATAGTCCTGGAAGTCCCAATGCATCACTTCTACTTTATTTTCTTAGCCAAAGCAAGTCTGGGGCAGCCCATACTCAAGCTAAGAGGGATATAAACACACTCCTATAAGTGGAAATGCTGGGCAAAGTGTATGCATATTTTAAGGTTTTCTACCTTTGCACAACCCCCAGCAGTATATCAGAGCATGTGTTCCACCACACAAATGCCACCTCTCAATAATTTCATAGACCTAACTATAACAGTGTGATTATTTTCTTATTAATACTAGAGACGTTAAACTTTTTCATGTACTTATTGGTCATTAAAATACTTCATAGCATGAAGAATTATTATATAGCATGCATATATATGGCATCATCTAGTTTAATAAATTTACTATGGAATGTTCTTTGGGTACCTCCCTGATTCCATTCCCTTCTCTCTCTCTCCCATTATCCTGCATTTTGTGCTCAGATTCCCTTGCTGTTATTTTCTTCTATTTTTTGTAACAGTTTAATTGAATTATAATTCACATACCATACAATTAACTCTTTTAAAGAGTACAATTCAGTGGATTTTAGGACAACCACACAATTGTGCAGCCAACCCACACATTTTTAGAACATTTTCCACATCACCCAAAGCAGCCCTGCACTCTTTAGTAGTGACCCCCAGTCTCCCTTTTCCACCTGCTTCACTAATCAACTTTGTGTCTATTTAGACTTGCCTCTTCAGGTACTTCATGACAATAGCTGGTCTTTTTTTTAATCTGGTTTCTTTCATTCAGCATGTTTTCATCCATGTTGTAGCCTGTATCTGTACTTCATTCTTTTTTTTATTACTAAATAATATCCTATTATGTAGCTATCCCACATTTTATTTATGTACTCATCTGTTCATGGACATTTAGGTTATCTCCACTTTTGACTATTATGAATAATGTTATGAATATTAATGTAAAGTTTTGTGTGGACTTACATTTTCGGTTCTCTTACTGGGTTTCAATTCCTAGGAGCAGTCATTTAGTTGCTCTGCATTTAACCTTCTGAGTAACTGTTTTCCACTTTGCTAGGCTGCTTTCCAAAGTGACTGCACTATTTTACATCCAGATTCCAATTTCTTTACCTCCTTACCAACACTTGGTGATATCTGTGTTCTTGGTGATATAGCCATGCCAGTGGGTATGAAGTATATCTTGCTGGAGCTTTGATTTACATTTCCCTGATGGCTGATGATATGGAGCATCTTTTATTTTCTTTATTAGGGATCATTAATAGTACCAGGGGGTTTAGTGTGAAAATTCCATAGATGTGTGCAATGTACTTTGAGCAAGTTCACCCCTCTATTGTATTCCCTTAATTCTCCTCCCCTCCCCTGTTTGTCCAACAGTATTTGGTGGGTTTCAATATACATTCATATGTATCTTATTCAATGTAAATATGCCACATATATGTGTAATATGCCCTTTCTTCTTCCACCCCCAATGACTCCTTTTCAGAAGTCCCTCTTTTATACTCATGTGACATTATTATTGTTATTTTCATTTTAGACCTAGACTCTGCATCTGAGTGAAACATGCAATATTTGGCTTTTTTGAGCTTGTCTTATTTTTCTCAATGTCCATTTTCCTGCAAACACATAATTTCATTCCTCTTTATGACTGAGTAATACTCCGTTGTGTATATATACCACATTTTCTTTATCCATTCATTGCTTGTTGGACACCTAGGCTGATGCTACATCCTGGCATTGTAAACAGTACTGTGATAAACATGGGTATGCAGGTATTCCTCTGGTATGTTGATTTACACTCCTTTGGATATTTGCCCAAGAGTGATATAGCAGGGTCATAAGGTAGCTTGTTGATGAACCTCCACACTGATTTCCATAGTGGTTGTACTAGTTTACATCCCCACCAACACTGTGTGAGGTTTCCTTCCCTGCCTCGCCCCATTCTTGCCAGCATTTGTTGTTTGTTTTCTTAATGATTGCCATTTTGACTGGAGCGAGATGGAATCTCAATGTATTTTTTATTAGCTTTACCTTTATGACTAAGTATGTTGAACATTTCTTCATGTACTTATTAGCCATTTGTACTTTCTCTGAGAACTACCCACTTAATTCATTTGCCCATTTATTAATTGGATTTTTTGTTCTTTTGGTGTTTATTTTTCTGAGCTGTCTATACTAGATATTAATCCTTTATTGAATGAATAGCTGGCAAAGATTTTCTTCCATTCTGTGGGTTGTTTTTTGATTCTGATTCCTTTCTTTTGTGATACTTTAAACATATACACTAGAACAGATGGGGCATAAGCTTGGGGGATGGAATCATATTTGTTTTCATATTTTGATTCATTTCTAACATCCATTATGCAGGTATAATTGATGTAGGCATACATCTTTCTGTAAGATATGTATTTGGGGTTCATTCATGTTGATGTGTGTGGCTGCAGTTTATCTTCACTTTTGTACATATTCCATTGTACAGACACAGCACAATTTATTATTCTTCTGCTGATGACATTTAGGTCAGTTCCAATTTTTTGCTGTTATATATACAAACTGCTATAAATATTTTCGTATACAGATGCACAGATGCAAGAATTTCTACAGATCATAAATAGATGTGAAATCTCTACATCATAAGTATACAATTTCACAATTTTTCAAACCATGGAAGCCACTTGTGCTCATGATGACAATTTGAACAGTACTGAAGTGTTACAGGAACTCTAAACCCTTACTTCTACTCTCAGAACCTTGTAGCCACTATCAGTTTTTCTTGAGTGTTTTCGAGGATATCTTCTATGCAAATGTATATATCCTTTTCTTTGCACATGGCAACATAAGATACAAACTCCCCTGCTCCTTATTTACTTGCTGGCAGAAATTCCCTGGCACAGAGGTGCTCAAAAATAGCCCTTACTTCCCCATTACAGCTGCTTACCCAGGGTTTTACAGCACCCCATTTCCCCTGTGCTTTCTCCTTTAGCTGGCATGTTGTCACAAGTGGTCTTAAAGAACTGTTTGTGGTGACATTGTCCTCATCAGCTGCCCTTCTAACACAGGATCAGGTTTCTCTCCTATAAAGCTGCACCATTAATTCTTAAGTAACAGCTCAGCATTTATGATAAACCCACGACTGGGGACTAGCTTTGGCAATAATAGTGATAAGACAGATTTCATCAGCAGGTGTTTGAAGCCCAGCATTTGGCTGAGTTTTCTTTGTTAATCTCTGATTTCAAAGGAGGAAAGGATCTTTGCCTATTTGCTCTGCTGGAGTAGTCTGCTCAGGTCAGCAGACTCCTATTAATTATTGAATTGAACAAATAAAAGCTTTCTCTAAAGTTTCCTGCTGGGCAGAAACTGGACTGTAGGCATTATCCAAGGTTACACCATGTGGTAGCTGCACCAGCTTTCTTAGACTCAGTGCATTGTAGTTTTAGTATCTCCTTCAGTGTCCTTAGCACCAGCATTTCCTTAGCTGCTTCATTGTGTTAACGGAGCTGGTACAGTCTGTGATCAGAAGATCCTGGTTTTTGTACTCCAAATGGAAAAAAAATGGATGGAGTGAGGTAGGATAGCTTTATTGAGAAAAAGGGAGTCACCTGTTCTGCCAAGTGAGGGAAGGGAAGAAGAAGCAGAGGGCATGGTGGGCACAGGTGGAGTCTGCCAGCAGAGTTTGCTTTTCTTTTTCAGGTGCCTTTAAAATCTATATTATCCCATGGGAAGGCAGGCCCAGGAGGTTGCCACCCAATAATGAACTGAGTGGGGAGGGACATGGGTGACTCCCAGGCAGGTGAGAGTGGTCTGTGCCATCCCCAGGCAACCTACATGAGCCCCAAACCTTTCCTACTTCTAGCCTGCCTCAGTTGTCATCTGCATTTTACTGTTGACTGATGTCTCTGTTTCTAAATTATAAATCTGTAAGTACTACACACAAGTACTTTCTGTATAGCAGGTTCAAATGATTAAGTGAACAAGTTTTAAAAAAAAGAATAGGCAAACAAGTTTTTGCTCTGGGTTTGTTTCTTACGTTAAATATTCAAGCATGATGTAAAATCCATAGAAATTTATAGGTTTAAGAGATCATAATCTCATCATGAAAAGACTTTTTTAAACTCTATTTTAAAGAAATGAGTTCAATATTAATTAAGAGTAGGCTTAGTGGAGACTGACAGGAAGCCTAAAATAAGAGTGGCTTGAACAGAAGTGTAATTAGTGCAATTTTTCTCATGTAGAGGAAGCCCAAAGGTCTCCACCAGGGGTAGTATGCTCCCGCTCATCTTCTCGTACTGCTATCCCCGGAATGTGGCTTCCACCAAATGGTCTGTTGGGATTAATAATCCCCCGGTGCCAAAAACAGACACACAAGAGACAAAATCTTGACAAGGCAATTTCTCTTAATCACAAGGGTGCAAGCATGTGCTCACTCCATCTAAGCAACATGCAAACACACAATGGCTGACAGTGGCTGCTCCTTATATCCCTGATGCAGTTGTACCTGCCCCTTAACTGGGATTTGTCCAGGTCAAAGGTTCACAAACTTTCCTGGTTGGCTAAAAGGCTTGGGGGATGGGCTAGGGCAATAGAGTTGTACAGGAATCCAGAAGAAGCAGCAAGGACCCTTTAAACATGCAAGTCACCTAAGATGGCGACCTGAGGAATTTTTAAGTAATCTAAGAGGGTAACAAATACTTTGATAGCAAAGATCATTTTTGTTACAATTTCCCCCTCTTTTAATTTAAATTCTTTTCTTCAAACTCATTTAGGAGCTGCTGGCTCCCCTGTTCCTGCATTTCTAATAGAAACAAGTTATTTTGGTAGGGCGGGGTGATTGTTTGGTGAGGGCTGTCTTAATTAACCATTGTATTAGTCCTCGGACACAAGGAATTATGCAGCATCCTACTAGAATTAAAACTCCAGCCACTGCGATCAAGGAGGTTAAGACTGAGGTCATCCAGCCCTTCCATCTCTCAAACCAGTTTCCATTAAGTCAGTGAAGGGATCATTTATATCTGAGTTTTTAGCTAGGGTAGTTAATCCCTGTAGGACCTTAGTAATAGTTCCATCAGGGGCTGTATTATTTGGTATATATGTGCAACACAAAACTCTAATCATTACGCAAACTCCTCCCTTTTCGGCCAACATCATATCTAATGCTAGCCTGTTCTCCCAAGCCATCTGGCCAGTTGGTCCCAATTGCTCTGCTATTCCTTTGATGGCATCCCAACAAACCTTTGTTGGTTATAATAAATATAATTAATCCAATCAACATTTTTATTTATAGTGGACCACCAGAAGAGTACTGATTCAAATCCTGCTTCAATTTGATTTCTGGCTTTAAATTCATTTGGCACCCTCTAGGAACCCCAATGGCATCAGTGTAAGCCTGGGGATCAAGGGAGCCTCTGCAGTTGGCTGCAGTGTCTATGTCTGTGTTTCTCCTTTTTCTAGATATGGCCCAGGCTGGGGATCTAAATGCTAGGATGAAAGGGATTTCCAACTGCACGAAAGCACAGGTGCCTGCCCAGTTACCTGGGAGAGTCTCATGTAAAGGTCCTCCTCAGTACCACCAGACATCAGCTCTGCCCACCAAGAGTGTGGACTGGTTTGTGAGGCTGCTGAAGGACTGGCTTTCACTGCATCCCATCAGGTTTCCCACATTTGCCAATCATTCCCCCTGTCTGGTGAGACATGAGGTATAATTAATGTCTAGGGCAGGTGGCCTAATAGTCCTCGGGGGCTGACCCTTAGGACCTCTGACCTCTGGGAACAGTAGTGATAGCGTCCGCAAGATTCATTACCCCAAGCCTTGGCATCCTGAAACACAGCCAACATGCAATATGTTTCATCTGGGTCCAAGGACCATCCTAATGAAAACGGGACCACCTGAGACTCTGGCCTCCCAGTAGTACAAACATAGCAATTGCTCTTATTTAATGTGTGAACAGAATATTTTAAACATTCCATCCAAGCATTTGTATCCCCTTACCTGATTTCAATAGCCACAGTTTGTCTTATGTCCTTGACTTCTACTACAGTTACCTGAGTTCGACTCTTGTATAAACGTGGAGGTAATGTTGGAGCAGGGGTAGAACTGGGTGTCCCCTGAGAGGGTTTGGGAGCTAGACAGAGCTCACAGGCACCTAAAGGGTCTGTTCCTGAGACATCCACCCCCAACCCATATTTACGAAATGTGTATGGTTCTTTTGTCGTATTCCAAGAGCTTTCTATGACCAATCTAAGAGGGTCACACTGTTTATCTTTGCAAGAAGAAGAGGGGTGTGTCCAAAACAGCTGTAATTTTGACTGTAGTCTGTTAAAAGACTGTCATTTTGTATGGTAGAAATCAAAGTCTTTCCAGTGCCCTGGAGTCTAGCCCTTAGGATTTTCATAAAAGGGGGAAGTATATCTTTTATATTCAGTGTTCCACCTCACATCTGTCCACTCTGGACAGATACCGGGCTTCCCTGTGGGTCCTGGAATGGGACACATATAAAGGGAGTACCCTTGGAGTTGAAGTTGGGATGTAAGATCTCTGCAAGGAAGGACCTGACATGCATCAAATTCAACAATTAAAGGATAAGTACTCTGAGTTACATTAATAATAAGCATACAATTTCCTAAATGGAAGAGAAAGAATATTTTCACTATAGTTTTTTTAAAGTCACTTTGGTGTTGCCTGGATGTGAGAGCACAAGCCCATTGTTCCTTCTGGTCAGGTGAGGGTGCTTTCTTCACCTGTGTGTGATGAGTCCATCCCTGCTCCGTGGTCTAGACAGCTGCCTCTGTGGTCAGCAGGACCAGGAAGGATCCTTCCAAAGCTGGCTCCAGCTTATTTTCTTTCCAGGTCTTGATCAGCACATAATCACCGGGCTGGTGCAGGTGAACGGGAAAGTCAAGTGGAGGAGCCTGTGCTTACAACTTCTTTTTCCTAAGAGAAAGTAAGATAGAAGACAATCAAATATATAATTTTTGAGGAAATAGTCTTTGGTTTCAAAGGTAGGCACATCAGTAACAGAGCTATGGTAAGGAAGTCCATAAAGGAGAGGCCAGTGTCCTTCTGAGGGGCTGTCCTTATCCTGAGTAGTGCTATGGGAAGGCATTTAATCCAAGGTAATCTGGTCTCTAAGACTAATTTATTGGGCTGATTTTTAAGAGCCTGATTTAGAGTGAACAATTTGCAAGTCTGTGCTGACCAATTGTTAGGGAGTCAGCCTGATTCTATTATAATCAAGGCCTACCCATTATATCTTTTTCCCTCAATTACCTAAGAGGATCCATGCACAAAGAAATGGAACCCAGTCTGGACAGGAGTTTCCCTGAGGTCTGGCCTTATTTTCATTTGGTATTCAGTAATATCTAAACATTTATGTGCAGGGCTCCTCCTTACTGCTGCCCCTTCCAAGAAAGTGGCTGGATTTAGGGCCTCATCAGTAATTAGAGTCAGGTCATCCTTTTCTAGCAAGATAGACTTATACTTTAGGATCCTAGAATCCATCAGCCATCTAGCCCCCTTTTGGTTTAAGATTGTTATAACTTGATGGGGAGTGCTAATAATTAGGTCTCCCCCAAAGGTGATTTTTCTACTTCCTTTGGTTAGAAGGGCCATAGCTGCTACTGCCTGAATTTACTCAGGCCAACCTCAGGTGACAGGATCTAGGAATTTAGACAAGAAGGCCACACATTGACAATGACCCCCATGTTTTTGGGTTAGCACCCCAAGGGCAACTCTCTTGTTTACATTTACAAAGAGACAAAACAGCTGTTCAAGAGAGGGCAAGGCTAGCCCCTTATCTGGGCTGTGATAAGGGCTTGTTTTATCTCCTCATTGGGTGTCCAAAAAAGGGGGTCTGGTCCCTCTTGGGTCAATGTGAGTTATAAAGATTTAGCTTTAAGGGCATATGAGTTTATCCACAACTGGTAGTATCCCACTAAGCCAAGGAACGTTCTCAATTCTTGTTTTGTTCCTGGGAGAGGGAGACCAGTGGTTCCTTCTATTCTTTCTGGACCAATCCTTCGTTGGCCATTACTGATCAAATGTCCCAGATATTTTATTTCAGTCTCAGCAAACTGTAACTTATTCTTTGAAATATGAAGTCCCCAGCTTCCCAGGAAATTTACAAAGCTAATGGTTGTGTTAATCACTTCCCCCTGACTATCCCTTATTATTAAATCTCTCAGGTCTCTTATATTTTCTCAGTGCCCTGGGGTGTTGTTATTCCATCAAGGATCTTGATTAAGAGACTTAACATCAGCCACCGGGACATTTTGTCCGGGGAATGTTCACACTCCCAGATAGCCATTGCCACTCTATGGATCATGGCTCTTTCCTCCCTTGAGAAGAGAATTCCCAAAATAGACATTAACTCAGCCCAGGTATATATATGTGGCCCCAGAAATTGATCAACCTGTTCTGAGACCCTGAAGGGATCCTCAAGAAACGGTCATAGCTCCTTTTTTTAAAATTTCAGACCTCAGAGCTGGTAAGAGGGGCAGTTACAAACCCAGTATCACCCCCTCTGAAGGGAACCTCCCTGAGAGGAAAGAGGGAGTATGGTTTTTCTTCTTCAGACTGAGGAAAATGTAGGTTCTCAATATCTCAATGACATTGTTCTAACTCCCTTTGAAGTCTTGGTAGGGAGGGGTTTTGGGTAAGGAAGGGAGGGGTTTTGGGTAGGGAAGGAAGGGTTTTGGGGTAGGGAGGGAAGGGGGGTGGAGGTGGAAGGGTTGGGAGGGGGAGGCAAGGAGGCAGAAGCCTGAAGTGGCAGTGTGGGGGCTGGCTCTGGCCCCTGAGTTGGAGGAACACCAGGGTTATGGGGTGGGGGAGGGAGGAGAGTAAATCCCAGTTAGAAGGGGTTTGCAGTTTTTTTTTCTTTTTTTCTTTTTCCTTAAGTGGAAACGGGACTACAGGACTCTGTCTCCAACAGAGGGCATATCCCATCTCCTCTTGAGTGACTGGGCTCTTGTCATTTACATGCTCAATTAATAGTTGACAGACCCAGTCCTCATCAGACCCAAATTTTGGCCAAAAAACCAAAGGTTTTAAGATCAGTTCTTGGGTCCAGATAAAACAACAGTATTTAACCATTCTTTGTTTCTTTTTCTCTTTAGTACGGGGCTACCATCCCAATATTTTAACTTGGTCCCTAGAGACTCTCAGAGGGTATTTTATCCTGGGCCTTAGTTTTCTGTCCCCCCTCTTTGCTGCCTTTATTTCCCATTTCTCCCTTCTGGTCAACTGTGCTCTGACTATCAGGAGCTCAACCCCTGCCCTTTGCCTTGGAGGTTTCTTGCACTCTGATTCTTTTTCGCATTGTCTGTCTCTGGCCACATCCCTCATGGGAGCTTGAGGCACCTCTTGGTAGCTTGTGGGTCAGTATAAACTACTGACCTGGATTAGATTCAGGAATCTAATTCTGCCTTAAACAATATGAGGTCACCTCAGAACTGAGGATCAGGACTCTGCTTTCCCTGTGTGTCACCTGACATTTACATATCACACAGCCTCCAGTATCCTGACCACCAAGACATTATTTGGTCACCCCCATGACATTTCTTGTCTTGGTTTGTTCACAAAACTTCAAAACTTATGTGGTTGCCACGGTTCCTGTCTTCAGAGCTCTTTTACCTGCATTGTCAAGAAATTCTGCAGTCTGAGTTCATTCACAGATCCAGAAAGTTGTTGCCCTCAGCCGAATATCAGGGCCACCACAACCAGGCAGCAGGATGTGTCTCCCCAGGGAAGGGCCAGGATCCCCTTCCCAGACAGGTGTAAAATCCCAGCCTGAGCCCCCAAATTGTTGGAATTAATAACCCTCTGGTGCCAAAAACAGACACCGAGAGACAGAAAATCTTGACAAGGCAACTTCTCTTGATCAAGAGGGTGCAAGCATGTGCTCACTCCAGCTAAGCAAACACACAAGTACAAAATGGCTGACAGTGGCTCCTCCTTATATCCCTGACGCAGTCATACCTGCTCCTCATGTGGGATTTGTCTAGGTTAGTCTTTCCCAATTGGCTAAAAGGCTTGGGGGATAAGTTAGGACATACAGTTTGGCGGACAATGGAGTTGCACAGGAATCCGGAAGAAGAAGCAAGGACCATTTAAACATGCAAGTCACCTAAGATGGCGACCTGAGGAATTTTTAAGTAATCTAAGAGGGTAACAAATACTTTGATAGAAAAGATCATTTTTTTACATGGTCCATGGTGGCTACTTGTGCCACAATGTCAGCATTCCCCCATTGCCATTTAAATAAAGTATGAACTTGTTGCTTTACTTAACAAGGTTCTGACTAGTCTAGTCATGGCTTGGCGTCTGTCTTCATCTCTGGTTACTTACTTATAGTGTTTCATCTCTTTTTTTCTACTTCGTTTTCTCTAAAGGGCAGGACTCCACACCAACTTAGTGCCTTTTCACTTGCACTCACTGCTGGGATTTAGAAATCCTGGATTAGGTTTTCTGTCCCCATTATATGTATGTGTGTGTGTGTGTGTGTGTGTGTGTGTGTGTGTGTGTGTGTGTGTGTTTACATATAATAATGTTTTGTACTTCCTCTTTGTAGCACTTACCACAATTGCAATTATAAATTATTTATGTTATGATTTGTTTTATATCTATCTCCTCCTAACCTGTAAATCATATGAGTGCAAGAACAAAATACCCATATTCCCAATGTCAAACACTGCATCTGGCACAAATTAGGTACCTACTAAGTGTGGGATCAATGACTCTCATTTTACAGAAGACAAAATAGTTTTAACCAGAGGGCTCAAAAAAAATCTGGATTCTGGTTTCTTTAATCAGTTATATTAAAGGTTTCAACTCCTATTGAAAATCTTTCTGAAATGTTCTGACCTAATTTTTTGCCTTAGTAAGGACAGTGCATCAAATAATATTTACTTCTCCTTTGTTGATCAGCATCTTTATATACTGGAGGTCAATCACCACTGGTCAAAACCATAGATGCAAAATGAGAAAGAATCATGTGGCATCTGTGTAGCTCTGGGGGACTGCCCAGAGCTACTTTAAACAAAGGTGCTCAGCATTAGCTGCCTTTTTTTTTGCCCAGTTCCTCCAAAAGTGGTTTGCCAAAAAATTCAAACGACTTGCTTCGGGGTTGAAGGAAGATTATTTTATGAAGAAATTGTCACCCTTGTTTTGAAAGAAAAAATAACTTTTTAAAAAGTGCCAGTCACACGTTGGGGCTATGAGTGACAGTTGGGTCTGGGTTCAACAGTTCTTTTTGAAAAATAGAAGAGAGAAAATAGTGTTATTTCTTGTTGTCCTGATTTTTAAATACCAGCTGCTAGAATCAACATGAAGGAGAGTGGTCAGGAAAAAGGATGCTGATCTTTGGAATACCCTGAATTCCAGTGACAGCCCAGAAGCATACAGAATGGAGTGATTTAGGGATTCAAGTTGTTTTGAAAGCTGTGAGTCTCAGTTTTCCTGGGACATGAGACTTTGATGGACTGAGAAGACAGAATCTTTACATTTGTCACAGGCTTCTCCAACTTCAGGACTCTTGGCATTTATTCAAGATTTCGGTTTAATAAGACATGTCTTGCATCTTTAGGAAATTTAGTATTTTAAATCTCTTACAAAAAATTCCCTGTAACTAAAAATGAACTTTTTTCTTTTCAGGTATTTAAAATAACCTGAAAAGAAGGAGGCTCCTTCCTTTCCCCTAGTGCCTCTCTGCCTTTGTCAAGGTTGGCATCTCTTGCCTTTGAAATAGGGGAGAATTAACATACACCATGGAATTAAAAGCCAGAAATGAAAGGGTGTACAGGCAAAATGTATAATGGTGATAATTTTTAATTTGAACGGAAGCCAGTTCTATTCCTAAACTGTTCCCAAAATAATTTGTCTTCTAGAGAAATTTAGTCATCAAATCCAAACACAAACTAGGAGTAAAGGCAAAAATTTTATCCATTTAAAAATGCTACTTCACAGTGTCTTTCAGCATTAACACTTCAGATGGAATTGATGTACTTTAAAATATGCACACATCTCTTCTAGTTATGAAAGTGCCCATGGACCTATTTTTGGCAGCTTTAAGGCACTTTTGAACCAATGGGGACAAATAGGTTTTCTGGCAAGCTAGCTGTCAATCAATCAGTGTTCTGGCTAATTGATATTTAGTATGATATGATCAAGTAGGAAGGCAATCAATCAAATAGGGCTTCATCTGGGGGCAGTGGGAGAAGTAGTTCTCAGGATGACAGGATACAGGTAATGTCATGACCATACTGATTCTACCTAAGTCGGGGAATCTATTTTCAGCTTGAATCCCAATGAGGAAGAGACACATCTTGTCACATGGATGTTAAACAGTCCCTTCCTTTGCCATGGCTAAGAGTCAGGTGCCATCCAGATATAAGCAGAGTGTTCAGAGTAGCAGAAAGAACACCTAGTATGGTGCATCATTCCTGGGAGGATGGATAAAGCAGGGATCCAGCATTTTTGGTAGGCAGACTTTATTGAGAAAATGAAAAACTCCTAAATATTACTGTATTGTAGGCTCAATTCTGCTTTATGCATAGAAATAAGGAAGTAATCAGGGCCAATACTGAGAAGGTGGAAGATGAACATAGCATGGAGCCCACAAAAAAGAAACAATCACACCTTGGAAAATAAAGAAGAGGGAGTTTCCCAGGCCACTCACAATGTGGACTGGTTGGCTACTGGTCTAAAATAAGAAAAGCCAAAAGAACAGGACTTAGGGCCTAAATGGGAGGGAACCTTTAGCAAATGTTGCTGTACCCTCAGGTAACTCCTCAGTGCTCTTATCTGTGAGTGAATAACTTTATGCCCTAAGGTACTTTCTTTGCCTGAATGTGGGGCAGACCAGATTTGATGAGAGTTAACCTTCCTAGAAGATTCCTTCACCCAGAGATAGAGGCAGTTGGTGGATAAATAACCCAGCTCCCTTGCTCCTTGTGTGAGCCAACTCTGAGATGTCTTTTATATTCTTTCCCAGAGACTCATATAGGAATTGAGTCCAAGTTTCCTACAGCAGTAAATTCATCAGTGCATACTTTTTTGGTTTCCTTCCCTTGTTTGTCTTACTTCTCTTTCCCCTTATCAGTGCTTCTGGGACTACCTCTCCAAAAAAGCTACCTGAACCCAACTCCTTGTATTAGAGCCTGCTACTTGTGAAACACAAAAGAAAACAAAACCCTTTAGCTATGCAGCCATTAGGAGATAGCCAAAGGCTTATAAAATGGAGCATTTCTTAAGTTTTAGTACTAAGAAAGTTCCCTTCAAAACTTCAAGTACGAGAATAGTAAGTCTTTAATTAAATGGTAGGTTTGCCAGCCTTCAAGGGCCTAAGAGGAATTATCTACAAATCTATTAATTACCTATCAATCTTTATCATTTCAGGCAGCCAACTATTCCCTTTTATCTTCTCATTCATCAAAATATTATTGAGCTGATGCTCTCTTTCAGATATTATGTTAATCACTGGGGACAAGAAGATACCAGTTCCATAGTCTTCAGAAGTTAAAATTTGACCCAATTGAAAAAACAATTAAAAGCTATTGTAATACATGGATAAATGGAGATATAATGTCCTATGTGATTTGAAGAGCATAGGGGAAGGGCTGCTACTTTATGTTGGTTGTCTTTATCTCTATTCTCTAATAATGTAATATTAGTTCCACAAATATGGCCCCATGAATTGGGGTTGCCTTTTACTGTGTTAAATGCTTGGCTGAGATGTTACCTGCTTCCCATTGTTAGGGTCCGAGAATCCTATTCCTCCAAGAGACAGAGAGTCACGTGTGAATGCAATCAACAAAGCAGAGTTTATTGAGCTGGCAAGCCAGGGTCAAGCTCCCACACAGACACACAGGTCCGATTGGGCAGACAAGACCCCGAGCCTCTTTAGGGAAGATCTTATATAGGCCCCTACCGGCCGTTACAGCAAAAGCCCGCACAGTACATAGCCAATGAGTTTGTAACACCACATACATTTCCAGCCTATCCATTTAAGAGTACATTACTTCTTAGCCTACAGATTCAAGGGTCAGTATTCGCGCACGCGGTTACATTTAGCAAGCAGGCAGGGCACATCTTGCACGTACTTCTAGTCGTCTTTCGCAATCTGCTCACATTCCTCACATTCCTCACATTCCACCTGCCCCCATCCTGTTTATCTTATCCTGCACGGGGCATCCTGTGCTGGCTTTACTGGTTTCTGCTATGGGGATCTGCTGGGGCAAAGGGCACATCCTTTCATTCCCCCCTTTGGGCTATATTGAGGAATCATTCTCAAGGGGATGAAGAGCCTGGTATTGTTGGCGGAGGACCAGAAGTTGGTCAGTGTTAATTCGGTTTTTGATGAAAGTCAAAAGTCGGTTTAGAATACAAGGTCCTATTGTTAGAGTAGAGACTGATTGTCGTACACGCCGCAAGGTAAAAAGGGCTCCTGGATGATTTGTTTTGTAGAGTCTGACTCCCCAGGATTTACCCAATTCCCAATTTGTCGTCTTTTTTCCTAAATCAGTGAAATTTATCATAATGGGATTACAATTGGGGGGAGTTGGGCATCCCTTATTTATAGGTCTAGGTTGGTGGTATGTAATACCAGATTGAGAGACTCTACTTAACTGAATAAGGTCCCCCTGTTTGGGGGGTGGCCACCATATGTCTCCTGAGCTCTCACAACCCCATGACTTACAATAATAGTCTGCGATTTCTCCACATTTTTTCTGTGGTTGGGTTGGGGAGCGGGGCAGACATAGAAGTAACTTTGGCGCAAATCCCATTGTCCCCTGCCAGTGAATAAGGCCCTTAAGTCAAAGTATAATTCTGGGAACCAGGTGCTGGGAGGGGTCACCTTGGAGGTCTGGTTAAGAATGTCTCCTGTGGATACATCTACAATCATCCAGGTCAGGTTAAAAGGTTGATGTGGATTTGTATGCCCCAAGCAAGTGGTGGACAGGGTTAGAAAAAGGAATAAGGTTACCGAGGTCCAGTTTGCTGAAGTTTGAGTTTGAAGGAATTGTCCTTGTGGTGGGACACCCTTCTTGTTGGCAGGAAGTCTTCCTTCACAGCTACCAGGTCCACCGGTCTGATGTGGGTGTAGTGGACCCAGGTGATGATCCCATTTTAGGAGGGCTGTGGAGCATCTGGGGTGTTTTCGTTTTCCGGAGCATCTTGTATCAGCCGGAGCTTGAGTGGATTTGTGGGATGCTGTCCTGCGGTCCGATTTCCCTGCTCCTCCTGAGGACGTGACCGTCTCACATGGGAGTGGTGTACCCATGGTGCAATTCCATCGACCTTTGGGGTGGTGGGGGTACAACATAAGGTCCTTTCCATCTAGTACAACATAAGCAGTACAACATAAGGTCCTTTCCATCTAGGCTCTAGGGTTTTGGACTGATGCCTTTTAACCCATACCATGTCACCCGGGACTATGCCATGTTCCAGAGTCGGGACCCTCTCAGTAGTATGGTACGCTTGAATTAAGGGCCATATTTGTTGTTGCACCTTAGCTAGAGCCTGTAGCATAGTCAGGTAATTTGGGGCCAGATCACCTAGTCCCGGGCTTAAGGTCCTTTGAATGATGGGGGGTGGAGCCCCATACAGGATCTCAAAGGGGGTTAGCCCATGGACATAAGGGGAGTTCCAGACTCGGAAGATGGCCAAGGGAAGGAGTGTCACCCAATCACCGCCAGTCTCCAGGGCCAATTTGGCTAAAGTCTCCTTTAGTGTTCTATTCATCCTTTCTACTTGCCCTGAGCTCTGGGGGTTATATTCACAATGTAGTTTCCAATTGGCCCCCATAGCCTGGGCTAGTCCCTGCAGGACTTTACTAACAAAAGCCGGACCGTTATCTGACCCAATTGCCTCAGGCACCCCGTACCTGGGTATGATTTCCTCTAGTAAGGCTTTTGCCACTACCTGACTCGTCTCCCTCTTTGTAGGAAATACCTCCACCCAGCCCGAAAAGGTATCTATGAACACTAGCAAATATTTGTACCCAAACTTCCCTGGTTTTACTTCGGTAAAATCCACTTCCCAGCTTCTTCCCGGGGCCCTCCCCCGTTCCCGAATACCTGTGTGGTGCCCCTCCCTTCGTCCTGGTTTCATAGCTGTACAGCTAGCACAATCCTCCCCAATTTGACGGACGGCTGTGGTCTGGTTTGGAAATCAGAGTTGTGCAGATGTCAGCAAGTCTAGCAACTTTCTCCGCCCCAAGTGGGTGGACTTATGTAAGTTAGCTAACAGGAATCGGCCGAGTTTCTCGGGCAGGATTAGCTTGCCTTCCAAGTCGCTTCTCCATTCATCCTCCCTTTTTCTAGTGAGGGAGTGGGCTCTCATCCAAGTGAAATCCTCCGAGGAGTACTCTGGTTGGGGAGGTAGCGAAGGGAGCTCGGGGACAGGCACATCTATAGCCGCGACCATGGAGAGACTCACCATTGCTGCTCTCCTAGCTTCTTGATCCGCCCTGTTGTTACCGACAGCTTCCGGAGTCTTGGCAGACTGATGGCCTGGGACATACATCACTGCCACTGCCTTTGGTTTTTCCACTGCTATTAATAGACACTGGACTTCGGCCAGGTTTTTTAAGCCTTTTTCTTCTGCTGTGTGAAATCCCCTTTCACGATAGATGGCTCCGTGGACATGGATGGTACGTGTTTTCTTCTTGGTCGACCACTGCTGCTTCTGCCCTTCGGACTCCATTTTGGACAAAACTGCTTCCATCAGTGTACCAGTTTAATTTACAGCCGGACAGTGGGGTGTCCTTTAGGTCAACCCGTACCTGGGTAACTTCGGAGAGGAACTCCTTGCAGTCATGGACAGGTGTCTGTAGTTCCGGGTTGGGCAACAGGGTGGCAGGGTTCAGAGTTACGGGATCTGTGAAGGTGATCCGAGGGGAATCCAGCAAGAGCCCCTGGTAGTGGGTGAGCCTGGCATTCATCATCCATTTCCCAGGGGGTTGTTTAAGGACTCCCTCCACCGGGTGAGGGGCCGTGACCCGGAAGGCCTGTCCAAAGGTTAATTTGTCTGCTTCTCTCACTAACATGGCAACGGCCGCTATGATGCGGAGGCAGGGGGGCCATCCTGATGCTACTGCATCTAATTTCTTGGAAAGATATGCCACAGGTCTCTTCCAGGGACCTAACTGTTGGGCCAGGACTCTTTTGGCTACCCCCTTTTTTTTTTTTATCCACAAACAGAGTGAATGATTTTATGGGGTCTGGTAGGGTTAAGGCAGGGGCCTGGAGAAGGGCGGCCTTTAGCTGGTCAAAGGCTCGCTGTTGTTCCTCTCCCCACCTCTAATCCGGAGCCTCTTTGGTGGCCTCATATAGGGGTCTGGCTATCTCCGCAAATCCCGGAATCCAGAGTCTACAGAACCCTGCGGAGCCCAGGAACTCTCTCACTCCCCTAGTGGGTGTGGGGGGTGGAATAGTCAAAATAGTCTGTTTCATGGCATCAGTCAGCCATCTTGCCCCACCTGCAATCCGATAACCCAGATATGTCACTGACCTTTCACAGATGTGGGGTCTTCTTGGCACTCGCCCGATATCCCAGCTCACCTAACTCCGTTAGCAGGTGTTCAGTAGCCTCGCTGCATTCCTCTCGGGTTTCTGCCGCTAACAGTAAGTCATTAACGTACTGTAGTAGAGTGACTCGCTGGTGACTCTGGCGAAAGGGCTCCAGGTCCTGGCTCAGGGCCTCGTTAAACAGGGTGGGAGAATTTTTAAATCCTTGTGGCAGTCTGGTCCAAGTGAGCTGTCCGGTCCAGCCCCCATCCTCTTGCCATTCGAATGCAAATAGCAGCTGGCTGATTTCTGACAATGGAATGCTGAAGAAAGCATCTTTCAAATCAAGGGTTGTATACCATACTTGTGAGGGCAGTAGGTGACTGAGCAAGGTATAGGGATTCGGTACAGTGGGATGAATGTCCTCCACCCGCTCATTTACCTTTCGCAGGTCTTGCACAGGCCTATAGTCCCCGCTTCCCAGCTTTTGGATGGGGAGCAGAGGAGTATTCCAGGCAGACTGACAAGGCCGCAGTACTCCTTCCTTTATTAGCCTGCGGATATGAGGGGCTATGCCTCTTTGAGCCTCTTTGGGCATAGGATACTGTTTTACCCGAATGGGAAGAGTGGAAGCCTTCAATTGTATAACTACGGGAGGGAGGTGTTTGGCGAGGCCAATTCCTGCAGTCTCTGCCCAGGCCGTGGGAAACCTTTTTAGCCATTGGGCTATGTCCCCTCCTGGCTCCTGTTGGCTCTCAAACAGTTGATATTCGTCAGCCAATGATAGGGACAGGATGTGTATCGGGCTCCCCTCCCGATCAGTCACAATTATTTTATCTGGTTTAAAATAGATACGGGCCCCTACTTTGGTGAGCAGGTCTCGTCCAAGCAAGGGAGCGGGGCTCTCAGGGACGACCAGGAAGGAGTGTGTGACCTGGTGTTTTCCTAAGTCTATCTTTCTCCGCCTTTCCTCCCTTTCTTCTGGAGTTTCCCTTGCGGTAAACACCTTCTCCGCTATCTGTAACATTTTTCTAATGGTTATCTCCCCTAAGTTTTCCTGTTTATTGAGTTTTCTCCTAATGTCTGGAGCTGCCTGATTAATGAATGAGAATACCACAGCAGACCGGTGGATCTCCGCCTCGGGGTCAATAGGGGTGTACTGACGGTATGCCTCATAGAGGCGCTCTAAGAAACCGGCCGGGCTTTCATTTTTCCCTTGGACAACTGCCTTTACCTTTGCAAAGTTGGTGGGCCTCCTAGCGGCCGCTCAGAGACCTGCCATAAGAGTCTGGCGGTAGATTTGGAGATGCTCCCTACCTTCTGCGGTCCCGAAATCCCAATCAGGGCGGCATAGGGGGAAGGCCTCGTCTATGGCCGGTTGGAGGGTTGTGGGTCTCCCGTTGTCCCCCAAGACGTTCTTTCTAGCTTCGTGGAGGATGCGCTCCCGCTCCTCCATCGTAAAAAGAGTATTGAGCAGCTGGTGACAGTCGTCCCATGTGGGGCGGTGTGTATGCATGACGGACTCCAGGAGATCTATGAGACACTTAGGGTCTTCTGAAAAGGGTGGGTTCTGCGTCCTCCAGTTATATAGATCACTGGAGGAGAAGGCAGTACTGAAACTGTTGCCTCCCTCCCGGTCCTCCTTGGCCTACCGTCCGGACTGGAAATGTGGGGACAGTTTCCTTCCCATGTGTTGATGAGGAGGGCCCATCTTCTCCCTCCCTTTCCCATACCCCTCAGGGGCGGAGTCTTTGACCCATTCCTCCTCCGGCCGTCGGTCCTGTTGAGGAGGATGAGGAAATTTCCTCCTCCGGGGCACTGGCCTGACCAGGGGGAGTCACATATGGGGGCGGCCGATCTTCCTCTACCCCCGTGAGGGATGGGTAAAGGGGGGAACTCTCCAGTAAGACCGGGGGTGGTAAAGAGGGTGTCCTATTTTGAGGACTGGTCAGGGAGGGAAGGGGAGGTTTCTCTTCCTCTTTTATGACCAAGGCAGGCATGACTGGGGTTTTAGCCCCGGGAGCCGAACTGGAGGGGTGAGTCAGAAAAGCTGTTAACCAAGGGGGGGGGGTTCCCCGCTAAATCTTCCCAAACCAAAATGTAGGGGACCTGATCTGGGTGGCCTTGATTGCCTGGTCAGAAAACGACAGCCTTGACCTTAGTGATCAGGTCTAGGGAGAGGGAACCTTGAATGGGCCATCCGACTCCGAAGGTGGGCCATTCTGCAGAACAAAGGGTGTTGAACTTACCTTTCTTAATGACCAGACCCGCATTTAATGCCCTTTTTTTGACTTCTGGAAAGTGAGAGAGAATCAAAGACTTTGGGGTTGCTTGTCCCTGTCCCATTGTGGGATGAGAAGCAACCGCCAGGAGAGATAGAACAAAAAGTGTGAAAGCAACAATAACTCCACACACACAGAACACTCTCCACCACTCGCTTGAACCGGTCCTTCTCTCACGCTGGTGCGCACCCCATTCAATCTCCTCACCGTCCAATTTGGATATCAGGCCGAAAGGCGTCCACTTGACGGGTGGTCGGTGGACTAGTTCAATTAGTTCTTCACCTGGTGCCAGGATTCCTGAAATGCTCGAGCCCAAATGAGAGGAAAGCCTCTCCCAGCAGGACCTCGTGGTCCCCTTAACGAGATTCCCAGAATGAATCTCCCCAGGGATTGGCCAAATCCCCGCCGCGGCCCAAACGGGAACAATCATCTACCAATTAGTTCCCTCCAAATGAGAATCTCAGACTCTCCCAATGCCTAGGACTTGGAATCACCTCTGCTTTCTTGTGGACAGTCTGCCTTCTCGAAAAAGGGTATCTCGGTGGGACCTCCAAATGTTAGGGTCCGAGAATCCTATTCCTCCAAGAGACAGAGAGTCACGTGTGAATGCAATCAACAAAGCAGAGTTTATTGAGCTGGCAAGCCAGGGTCAAGCTCCCACACAGACACACAGGTCCGATTGGGCAGACAAGACCCCGAGCCTCTTTAGGGAAGATCTTATATAGGCCCCTACCGGCCGTTACAGCAAAAGCCCGCACAGTACATAGCCAATGAGTTTGTAACACCACATACATTTCCAGCCTATCCATTTAAGAGTACATTACTTCTTAGCCTACAGATTCAAGGGTCAGTATTCGCGCACGCGGTTACATTTAGCAAGCAGGCAGGGCACATCTTGCACGTACTTCTAGTCGTCTTTCGCAATCTGCTCACATTCCTCACATTCCTCACATTCCACCTGCCCCATCCTGTTTATCTTATCCTGCACGGGGCATCCTGTGTTGGCTTTACTGGTTTCTGCTATGGGGATCTGCTGGGGCAAAGGGCACATCCTTTCACCATATGACTTCTCTCTTGATCCTCATCTATTGTCATCTTTGTTAGGAACTTCTTCCTTGATGCCCCAAATCTGACCAGTGACAATGGATCAGAATAGAATAGATGGAGTAGTGGGAATTTATCTTGCCTCTAATAGCCATCTTAGAATGCCAGGGAATCCGCTTGCCTCTAATAGCCATATTAGAATAATGTAGCTCCTTGTCTTGGCTTTCAGCTATATTTCTATTAAGCTTTTTATGATTAGACCCACAATGTGTGCATTAACAACAATATATAACATCTGCAGTGTTTTATATTTTTCTAAGAACTCTTTCATAGAATTTCAGGTTTTTTTTTTTTTTTTTTTTTTTTTTTTTGCAGCACAGGGGCTGAACTCAGGGCCTCATGCTTGATAGGCAGGTGCTTTACCACTTGACTCGCTCTGCAAGCCCAGAATTTCAGGATTAAAAGGTACATTAAAGTATATCATATATTCCAGCCACCATCTGATGTCCAATTTTTTTCTTTACTATGTACTTAAATCCTCCCACTGCCTTCCTCTGTCTTACCAATCTCGAGCTACTCCTTGCTGCAAGACACACCAGGCTCCTTATTAGGTAAATGTCCACTCAATGCATGCCCAGAGCTTTCAAGTTCTCAGACTTAGTTGCTGAATCCTCTGATCCTATTTATCTTGTACCTTGCTTCTTACTTTACTCCCTTGACATTGTTGCTCACCTCTTGACACCCTATCTTCTCAGCTTTACCCATTATTCACTTACTCTCCCTTCATATGGGTTGGGAGGCCACAATGGTCTTTGGGTAAGACCCCTCTTTTCTAGTTATTTTGGTTTCTATAACAAATTACCTCAAAGTATAAAAGTATAAAAACAACTCTTTATTATGTTCATGGGTTCTGTGGGTCAGAAATTCAGACAGGGCATAGCAAGATTGACTCATCTCTGGATATCTAAGGCCTTAGCTATATTCTCAGAAGTTGGGAGATGGGAGAAGTTTCATTCACTCACATGTCTGGTGACTGATGCTGGTTGTTGGCTGAGGAGACTTAAACAGTTTGGACTGTAGCTAGAACATGTACAGAGAGAGGCCTTTCCTTGTGGCTTTTTGGCTTATTCATAGCATGATGACTGGATTCAAAGGATGAGAATATCAAGAGAGAGCTGCTAAAAAGGTATATACTTTTTATAACCTACCCTCAGAAAGTCACATAGGATCATTTTCTGGTCCAGATAGTTATAAAGATCTACCCACATTCAGGTAGTATACACTCCATCCCTTAATGCAAGAGAAATACCATCACATTGAAAGACCATACGGGATGGGATATATATTGGCATGTCTGTCTTTAGGAAATATAGTCTGACATATTTTCCTATTGCTCAAGTCATTCTATGCCCTGCTCCAAGGGAAGACCTATAATTTGGACCCAGTTCTTTAAGAGTCATTATTCCTTTGTAATCAATAAGATCTCTTTTCCTGGGTGCCACACAGACCAATCTATTACTTCTAGTAAAGAAATATGTCCAGTAGTCCAGGAGTTTTGGGTTCTTCAGATTAACCATTCCAAGTTTGGGGTTCTCATTCTGTCTTGCAAATTCTTCTGTAAACTGGCTTTGGTAGATTTTTAATTCCTTTAAGGTATTGAGATACTCAAATGAATAGTTAATCCAGATATAACTCTTTCATCTCAGATTAGAAGATGATGAATGCCCTCTTGATGTAGTTCTGGATACCCTTCAATTGACCCACACTGCTTTGACTTCAATGTCTGATAGTCACATAGTACTTACTGTTGACTCATCCCCAGTCTCCTGTCAACTAACCTCCCAAATCCTTTCACATGTGTTGCTGCTAATCCATGTTCCTCATTCCATACTTGAGTTGTTTTACTCTTTTTTTTTGACAAAATCTTGAAATTTTTCATTTTCTCTGTTAAAGTTCATCTTACTAAATTTATATCATCATTTCAGCCTGTTAAATCTTTTTGAGTAGTGAGCATTATCTGGTGTGTTAGCAGTCCTTCCAAAGCTTAAAGTGACGTCCAAATTCTGTTATGCCATCAGGGCATATCCAAGTCATTGATAAGTATATCAAATACATATGTGAATTCTCATTTGATGTACATACTCAACCATCAGAAGTAGACAAACAATATAATCTCAGCTACTTGGGAGGCTGAGGCAGGAAGATTGCAAGTTCAAGGCCTGCTTAGGCTACACAATGAGTTCAAGGCTAGCCTGGACAACTTACTGAAATGCTGTCTCAAAATAAAGATTAAAAACTAGGGCTGGAGGATGTCAATCAGTAGTGGAGTGCTTGACTAACATGTGTGAGGTCCTGGGTTGAATCCCTTACACCACAAGAAGTAGTAGGCATGGCAAAGGATGAACTTGAACTCATATTTTCTGTGTGAGAATGATAACAAACTTTGACAGTTACCCATGTGGAAAGGTATCATGGACCATTCCTTCCCTAAATTTCTTTTTCTACCACAGTGCATTGCCTTCTCCTTGCTTCCAAGTACCTGTATTTGCCAACCTCAGTCTCTGAAAGCTCTTTCCTGAACTGTCTCCTTGAACCACATACCCACATAAACACATAAAAGAAGACATCAGAAAGCTGAAACAGGAAGAACCTGTGTGCCTTCAAAGAAAATCACAAAGTCAAGGTGAACTGAGAATGGAACTGAATAGGTGGAGTGAGAAACTGATCCTGTTTGTCTGAAATGGTGCTGGTTGTAGCCCTGAAAATCCTTGGAAAATGCTCAGTTCTGGGAAAATTGGAGGGTTGGTCACTGTGATAGTTAATTCTGGGTGTCAACTTAATTGGATAAAGGAATATCCAGAGAATAGGTAAAGCATTATTTCTGTGTGTATGTTGGCATCTGAGTGGACTAAAGAGGAAAGATCTGCCCTTGATGAGCACATTCCATCAGCAGAGGCCAGGTAGAATACAAAGAAAGAAGAGGTGAATTGATCTCTCTCTCTTGCAGCAGGCATACATTCTTCTTCTCTTGCCTTTGGACATCAGAACTCCAGATCTCTCTGGCCTCTGGCACTCCAGGACTTCCACCAGCTCTCTTCCCCAGGTTTTTAGAGCTTTCTATTTGAACTGAGCAATGCTACCAGCATCCCAGGGTCTTTAGCTTGTAGATAGCCTGCTATAGGACTTCTCAGCCTCCATAATCATGTAGGTCAATTCCCCTAGTAAGCCCCCTCTCACCTTTCTCTCTCTCGATGTATATCCTACTGGTTCTGACTACCAGTCACCCTGTGACTATGATAGAATAGTACCAAATCCTCTTTTCTCCTCTTTAATACTGTGGTGACTAAGATGGCCAAAGATTCTTTGATACTTCTTCCATCAAGAATTGGGATCTGTTCTCCCTACCAGAGTTTGGACAGTACTATTACGGAATAATACACAAAAGAAGTGTTGCTGTGGCTCAGGCCTTAAGTTGCTGGTAGCTTTCATTTCTTGGAACAGTTTATCTTGGAGCCCCACGATGCTAGGTAAAAAGTTCTGCTGCTCTGAGAATGCTGGAATGATTACATGTGGGCATTCTTGTCAATAGTCCCAGCTGGGCACAGCCTTCCATCCATCACCATGGCACCAGACACACAAGTGAAGCTGTTTTGAACATTCTAGACCACCCCATGCACCAAATGAATACCACTGAAGTCACCAAGTGATCTCAGTTTGGGTCATGTTAACAAGAGAATTGCTCAAACTTATGATCCACAAGATTATAAGATGCAATAAAAAATTCTTGGTCAAAGTCCTGAATTCAAACCCCAGTACCCCCCAACACACACACAAAAAATCTTAAGCTCCAAGATTCTGGGGTGGTTGGTTATGCAGCAAGAGATACCTGGAGAAATGCTACAACTGGCCTAAGTAAAGCATGCCTAATTTTTCTGTACTCCCCTCACTACTAACAGTAGGCTATCTTTGAATAGATGGTCTTCATAATATCTGTGCCATCTTCTGAATGGGCAAAAGGTGCAAGGTGAGCTGAGATGTTGCCTTTTACTATCTACCTCCATTCTTTCTATCTACCTCCATTCTTTCTATATCCCCTTGGCACACTTCCTTCCTGTGAGCTGGCTCATCTCTGTGTCATGTCTTCATGGACTCCTTGATGAGATGCATATCTTCCACTGCAGTCTTTGGCAGTTTTTTGTTTGTTTGGCTATAATAAAATGCACCCTTCTAGACTATCATATCCACCAAGTGAGATCTCATGCATTGTGACATTTATCTACTTGATAAATTTGGGTCTGCAATTGAAAATTCGATTGATGAAACTGTAGGTAGCTGGAAGGCAATGACTGTGTTTTAAATGTCCTTAGGCTCCTAGTAGCTTCTCTTTGGATAAATGAAAACATTCTCACCACTATGGCAGTACCAGATACCTTTCCTTCTGCAAGGCTCACAGAGTCAGCTGATGAGTGTCAGCTCTACCAGAAAATGTTCCGTAAGGAATCTCCACATGGTCTGGTGTGGTGGCTCACACCTGAAAACCCAGGTACTTGGGAGGTGGAGATCCAAAGGACCATGGTTCAAGGCCAGCCTCGGGCAAAAAAGTTATAGAGTTGAGCTCCCATTTCAATCAATAAGCCAGATGTGGTGGTGCATGCTGGTGCGTGCCTGTCATCCCTGCTACATGAGAAGCCATAGGTAGGAGGATCTTGGTCTGAATCCAGTCCTGGGCAAAAAGCAAGACTCTATCTACAAAATAGCCTACTGTAAAAGGACTTGAGGTGTGGCTCATGTTGACAGAGTGTCTACCTAACAAGTTCAGGGCCCTGAGTTCAAACCTCAGTACCACCAAAAATAATCTTGGCATGTTGGAACTGTATGAGACCATTTTAGAAAAGGAGTATAAGATGATAAGATGGTCATGAAGAATTGATGGAATCAGGACAAGGACTTCACTCTCCAACCTCCCAGTAAAACATCCTTGACACTACACCATGTCACAAAAGTGAGCATTTCTAAATCAAATGAGGACCTCCCCCGCCCCCCGCATTTGTCCCCCTTCTCTCTTCAAATTCTATTGAAATTTTGACAGAAGTTCCAGAGGAAATAAGCCCAACAGTGTGGAGAGTGGGAGTGAGAGTCATCAGTGAGTGTCTGAATGGCACAGTGAAGGGAGCACACTGACATGTAAACAGATGGAGAAAACCACTACATTCAGAATGAAGGCTGCTGCTCCTCCTGGAGCACCTCCCTGGAAACACAGGAATGCTGGAAACCTGGAGTCACCAAGTAGAGAACCAACGTGGGAGGTGGGATAGTCAGCTGTGGAGAGAGGGTTAAATGGAAGACTGCCTGTTACAAAGTTGAGCCAGTTCCGCCCACTCTCACTGCCATGCATAGATGCTCCCCTGGCCCACTGTGGAGCTACTGGACCACTGGCAGCTCTGGGTTCATCTCCAGATCAACCCTGAGAGCAAGTCAACATGAGATATCATGAGAATTCCATGGATTCCCATGGCAATACCCTCTGGTTCTCAAAGTGGAATGTATAGAGTGGTCAGGTCCCCAGTCTCACATCCTAAAGTGAAGCTGCCACACCTGTCAGTACTTGGAAGCAGCCGTGTGCCCTCACATTCAAGAAGAAGCTCTCAGGGAAAAGACCTGCACACTGAAGAGGGAATCACCAGCTACTTGCATAGTCTCCACGCTTTTTATAGCTTTTAAAATATATTTTTATTGGTGTATGTTAATTGTAAAAAAGTGTTTCATTGTGATATTTCCATCCATGCATATAATGTACTTGGATCAAATTCACCCCTTTATTACTCTTTCTCATCTTCCCTTTCTCTTTTAAAAACATTTTTAACAGGTTTCATTATTCTGTTTTCATACATGTGTATAAAGTAATTTGACCATATTCACCCCCTCTTTGCTTTCTCCTTTCCCCCTTGCCTCTCCTGCCAATTCCCACACCAAATAAATCCCCATTTTATATTACTGTCATTCATTTTTAAGGACTAGATTCTGAATATGATGGAGAACATGCAACATTTGTCTTTCTCAGTCTGGATTAATTTACTTAGCATAATATCTCTAGTTCCATCCATTTTCTTGCAAATGACACAATTTCACTCTTCTTTAGGGCTGAATAATACTCCACTGTGCACATATATTGTATTTCCTTTATCCATTCATTAGTTGATGGGCATCTGGGCTGATTCTATAGTTTGGCCATAGTGAATAGTGCTGCTATAAACATGGGTTACAGGTATCTAAACTGTATGCTGATTCAAATTCCTTTGGATGTAAGAGTGGTATAGCAGGATCATCTGATGGCTGTATTTTTAGTTTTTTGAGGAACTTCCATATTGATTCCTATAGTGGCTGTACTAATTTATATTTCCTCCAACATTGTTGATTTGTTGTTTGTGGTCTTGATGACAGCCATTCTGCTGGCGAGATGGGATCCTAATGCCATTTTGATTTGCATTTCTTTATGGCTAAGGCTGTTGAGCCATTTGAGTATTATTAGCCATTCATTCTTTTGAGAACTGCCTGTTTAGTTCATTTGTCCATTTATTAATTGGCTTGTTTGTTCTTTGGGTGTTTAATTTTTGGAGTTCTTTATATATTATGGATATTTATCCTTTATTCGATGAATAGCTGGCAAACATTTTCATGCATTCTTTAGGTTGTCTCTTGATTCTGATATTTGTTTGCTATGCTATGGAGAAGTTTTTAAATTTGATGCAATCCCATTTGTCAATTCCTGTCCTTATTTCCTGAGCAATTGAAGTCTTATCCAGAAAGAATTATGTGCTTCAGGGCTTTCCCCTATGTTTTCTCCTAGAATTTTCACACTTTTAGGTCTTCCATTAACATCTTTGATTCATTTTGAACTGATTTCTGTACAGAGTGAGAGATAGGGGTCTAACTTCAGTCTTCTATATGTGGCTATCCAGTGTTCCCAGCACCATTTATCGAAGAGGCTCTCTTTCCTCCAATGTATGTTTTTGACTCCTTTGTCTAAAATCAAATGGCTATAGCCCTAAGGGCTTATTTATGGATCTTCTATTCTTCCTTGGGTTTTAAGATGAATGGACAATCAAGAATGCTTGGGATGCTGAGGCAGGAAGATCATGAATTTGAGGCCAGCTAGGGTTACATAAGAAGACCCTGTCTCAAAGTCCTATCAAAGCTCACCCCTCACCCCCCCCCAAAAAAATAAAAAGAATTTCAGGTAGAAATTCAATAGAAAAATATGTAAATAGGAATATACAGACCATTCATACAAAAAAGACTAATGGCCCTTAAATTTCAAAAAAAATGCTAAAATTTACTCAGATTAAAAGAAATAAAAACTAAAACTATACTGAAATGCCATTTCACCTACTAGATTAGCAATTAGTAAGAATTTTAGCAGAGCTTATTAATAAGACTGGGAGGGTATTCAGCACTAGAATACATCATTATGAGAACGGCAAAGTGGTCAGATCCCTGTGGACATTGCCAGTATTTAATGAAACTATTCTACCTATGTACTTAGCCTTTGACTCAGCAATCCCACTTTGGGCATTTATCCTGAGAATACATGTCTAAAAATCTGAAACAACATTTTAACAAAATTTTTCATTGCATCACTAATTATAATACTCAAATATTAGAAACAACCCAAGTATCCGTTTTATGAGTCTGTCAGGTCTGCTGTAACAGACTAGGTGACTTAAACAACAGAAAGTTTATTTTTTTCACAGTTATGAAAGCTAGAAATCTCAGATTAAGGTGTCATGGGTTTGTTTCTCCTGAGGCCTTTTCTTGGCTTGCAGATGGCTCTTTCTTGCTGTGTCTTCACATGGTCTTTCCTCTTGTGTCTTTTCCTCTTCTTAAAAAGACACCAGTTGTATAGTTGTATTAGATTGGACCTCACTCTTATGACTTCATTTAACCTTAAGTACTTCAGCAAAGGCCCTATCTCTAAATACTGTTACATTTTTAGGTATTGGGGTTGAGGGCTCCAGTTCAGTACATAACCCTCTCCTAAAGGACCGTGATTGAGTAGAGCATGAGATATCCACATAATGGAGTTTCATGCAGCTGTAAAAAAGTAAAAGGAACCAGAAAACTCTCTAAGAACTATATGGGACAATTTCCAAGATGGAAAAAGCAAACAAAAAAACAAGGTTCAAAATACCTTACATGTTATCTGGGAAAGAAGGGAAAAATCTACAAGTATGTATGTATATATTGTACTGGGAATAAGCATATATAGATTTTATGTGTTTATATTAATACTGGGGATACTCAGAGATGACACTGAACTTATGTACTGTATAACGTGTGTATACATATGTTGTATACATGAGCATTGTGTATGTATTAAAATCCCTAAGTGTTCTCTGAATACTTAGAGATTTGACTATTTCAAGCAATCAAATTGGGTCACTGACCAGTATAGCAGCAATCTTTCAAACTGTAGCTCTTTTTAATTAATGAATCAACTAATTAGCAGCTTAACTGAGCTTTGAACTGTAGTTCTTCTGAAAAACCTAGTTCCAATTAACCAAGACTTTATTGATTTAATGAAACTTCTAATTAATTGGCACTGCCACAAAATCACATATACCAATATTTTAAAAAGACTTGGGGATTCAACTTAACAATTACTGTTTTTAAGGTTTAGGAGTACTTTGGTTTGCAGGTAACAAAAAACACCACCATAAGTTACTTAAGCAAGTGGAGGTTTATATTTTTCTGTAACTAATGCTTCATATGTCAGCAGCCCAGGCTAATGCTTACTGTAGACAGTCTCTCTCTCTCTCTCTCTCTCTCTCTCTCTCTCTCTCTCTCTCTCTCTCTCTCTCGTTGATGGAACAACGACAGCCTACTCAAGAAAGTAAAGCCCTCCTAGAATCCCCCTGAGAGCTTTTTCTCACAGCTTGTTGGCTAGAACTTGTCAGTTGATGTTAGCTGCAAAGTTGACGTGAGTAGTAATGGGTTGTCACTGTTGACAATTAAGATTCACCACCTGTGACCCAGAACATTGCCACTCCAAAGATGAGGTGTTGTTAATAAGGAAAGGACAGAGCAGGGAAAAGTGGGAGCCTCTTCGTTCCTCAGTGCAAATCCCCTCTATCTTTTCCTGTCACCTTTTATTTTTTCAGCTAGCCAGTAAGCCACTTCTCATTCTTCTTATACCTATGTAGTAATCAGCTTTGCATTATTATAATGAAATGTATGAGGAAGTCTAATTTAATCAAGAAAAGAGGTTTATTTAGCTCATGGTTTTGTAGGCTCAGGCATGGCGCAGCATGGGTGAGGGCTCTCTCAGCCACGTCTCCTCATGATAGATGGCAATGGCAGGAGTGCGTATGGGAGCAAAAGGTCACATCTCCAATGGGAAGCCAGTGAGAACAGCTCAGAGGCCAAGCTATGGCTTTTATAACAATTCCCTCTCATGAGAACTAACTCTAGGAAACTAGAATTCTCTTCTGAGGGCAGTGCCCACAATGACCTCAGGGCCTCCCACCTAGGCTCCTCCTTTTAAAAGTTCCACACCATCTCCCACCACGCTGGGAAGCAAGTCTCCAACACATAGGTCCTGGGGGAAAAAACACATCCAAACCATAGCAATGTACACGTTGCTGCCCTGGGCACATTTTCAGGGCTCTTTTCCTAACCTGTCCTGCAACAATCCTGGCCTCCTCACCCAAGTCTGCTATGTAACACATTCTTATCACATTGGTAACTCTCGAGTTTCTATAATTATGGAATGAATTCGAACTAACCAATAAAACATCAAAATGATTTTTAAGACCCCGCTAATTTACAGCCTCATGAAACAGAACATTGTCAGAGGTAGCACTAAACAAGAGTGCCTGGTGAATGTTGGCTGTTATGACTTCCCAGGGGACCCTGGGGCTAGGGATTGAGTGCAAACGGTTTATGTGGGTGATGAGCCTTGAAGACACTGGTCAGGGAATGAAGAATTAGGATAAGGACTGGGAGGATCTGATGAAAAGCACAACCTAAAGCCAGTTGTCACTGCAGGCAGAGCTAGAAGTCAGTGTGTCACATGTGCCTCAGACTTAGCCCACCTGAAGGGAGAATAACTGGACTCTTTCCCCTTCAACTCTCAGATCTTGTTGGCTAAGGGCCACTGCAGGGGATAGGCATGGAGTCCCCAACACCTGTAGTCTTTTAGGTTGGGGTCCCAAGCATACTCTTAGGCCACTGTAAGTCAGGCAGTTGTAAACTAAATGGGAAGGTCAGGGAACATGGGCAGGGCATGGACAGCAGCTTCAGTCCGAGCACAGTTTTATCATTCTCAAGTCCAAACACAGACTGCAAGTAATAACAAAATCATGAGCAGCAGCTACTAAGAGTAGCAGGAAAGTAGAAGAACTTGAATAATACAGAAACAGGGTGCTTGAACAGTTGACTGTTGGGGATCTCAGAGTCTCTTAACACCCTAAGAGCAGAGAAGGGCACTGGCTGGTTACCCTTTTCCCCCTGGAGTTAGGGTGCCAGTTCTCAGGGAGCCCCTGGCCCAAAGATCCACTTGTGGACTCAGCTAAGAAAATGGGTGCTAGAGTTTGATCTGTGCTAAGTCAGCATATCTTTGTCTTCCGTGATGCTACGGAAGACAGAAAGTCTTGAGCCCCAATGCAGCTGGCTTGCTGAAGCCTGTAAAAGAGGCAAGGTGCCTCTGGAACACCAGGACTGGTTATGTTCTGTTTAGGGCCTCTGAGCCTTTGATGCTCATACAGGAAGCAAGACTAAAGAGAACAGGTTTTGATAAGATGTTTTGTGGTTCCTGAATAGATTTCATTATGCAGCAAAAGGACAGTTTGCATCTCTTCAGGAAAGACTTACTTGAGCTACTCTTAGATGATCTCTCAGTGCCTGAGCTGCCTGTGCCCTCAGGAGCCCTGTGCTCCAGAGGCTCCCGCATGTTCCAAGCTCAGGTCCTACCAGCCCCCATGCCTTTGCATCCCTGTTCATCCCATTCCATCTCCCCACCTGGTGAACTCCTAAGATGTCGCTTCTCCCACTTTTCCTTCCTTATACACAATGTCCTAAAGTTTGAGCATCCCCAAAGCAAGACTTGTGACAAGGCCTTGGGCACAAATTGTTTATTTGCACAACTGAAGGAATGGGAAGAGAGAGCAAGCAGCCAAGTGTGCATTGGTGAGTGGTTACCTGTCATGGGCAACAGGCTTAGCCTTGCCGGGCTCTCTGAGTGACTGTGTAGGACACATCTTAGAATTGTCTTACCATGGGACAGGGAAGCTGGGTGTTTATCTTCAACTCTGTCTCTCATTGGTTGAGGGTGCTTCTGGTGGTGGGAAAGCCCCAGCACTTTCAAGCTGCCCTGAAAACAGGCTGAGCAATCACCATACTGGGCCCATAGGAAGTGCTTTGTCAAGCATGAGAGTAGAAAGGCTCAGGGCTTGTGGAGGAAGCTGTCAGCCTACAAAGAAAACGCCTGCCACAGCTTCAGCTGGATTGATGGGCTACCACACCAGCCATCCTCTGACTAATTCCTCCCTTACTGGTGCCCATTGAGTGACACTCTGGAATTCCTTCAGGAAGGCCCATTATACTCCATGTTCATTTGTTGAGCATGCATCAAGCAGATCCTGGTTATGCTTTACCTTTGTCCCTTACA
Organism: Castor canadensis; assembly: GCF_047511655.1. Taxonomy (NCBI): domain Eukaryota; kingdom Metazoa; phylum Chordata; class Mammalia; order Rodentia; family Castoridae; genus Castor; species Castor canadensis. Next base: position 109,960,127 of record NC_133395.1, on the reverse strand, counting down.
ACAACTCAAGAGATGGTTACTGTAACTATCCCCATTTTAATAGCATGGAAACTGAGTCACATAGCTGAACTGACTCTTTTATGTGCTGATCTTCCCTTGTTGACTCTGAGCACCTCACAGGCAAGGTCTTTGTGTCATTGTTGTTTTATGCTCACACTCAGCACATGGATTGGCATTATGAGTACTTCATAAATGTTACATGAATCAGGTTGCTCTGAAAACTCACATGGGAAGTGGAAACAAATGCATAGCTTTCAACAATACTATTTTAGAGTTGCTCTTTAATAATTAATTAATTCAACAGCAAATTCTACTAACATTTCTAGAAGCTGACATCTATGATTTGTCAAGAAAATGGAGTGGTTTTGATTGGTAACTTTGAAAATGAAAAGGATGATCTTTTAGCTTATTTAAGTTTTACTGATCTCAAAATATTTTATTCTATCTCCGTTGTGGATTTCTCTTGGATTAATGCCCGAAGCATTGCCCAAAGTGGACATTTATTGATTTATCAGTCAGGATAGGCTAAGATCTGCTGCACTGATAAACAACCCTATTCTCTGAGTATCTTCAAAGAATAAAGATTGACTTTTCATTCACACTCCATGTCTGTTTTGTGTTATCCAAGGGTTCTGATCTGTGACATCTTAACTCTTGGTGCCAAGTTGTTGGGGAAGCCACTGTCAGGAACATTGGGCAGTGGGAAGGAAGAGTATGGAGGTTATTACACAATTAAGTACTCCACCCAGCAATTAGAGACATTACTTCTACTCACAGCTTACTTGCTAGAACTGATCATGTGGCACCACTAACCCATAAGTAGCCTTGAATTGTGATCCTACTGTATGTCCCCAAAGGAGAGGAAATCTGGACATCAATGAACAATACCAATGATTACCACAAGCACCTACTTTTATTATTATTCAACTTGAGACTAATTATCAGTCTCCAATGTCTCTCCCCTGCCATTCATCTTCCTCATATTAACCAGTATATTTATCAAATACACTATATCAAAACAAACAAACAAGCCGGGAGCAGTGGTTCACGCCTGTCATTCGACCTAGTTGGGAGTTGGAGATGGGAGGACTGAGGTCCTGATCAGTCTGGGCATAAATAAGAAACCCTATTTGAAAATTAACAAAAGCTAAAAGGACTAGAGGCATGACTCAATGGTTGAATGCCTGGCAAGCAGAAGGCCCTGAGTTCAAAGTCAAATACCACCAAACAACAACAATGAATCAAAACAAAAATTTCTGATAAACCTTCATTGCTACTAGGATAAAACCTGCCTTGCCCTTGGTATGACATGCTGGACCCTCACAACCAGGCTCTTGCTAACTGTCTTTGCCCTCTCACATGTCTGTTTCTTTGAGTCCTACTAGAATGAGGTACAATACAAATCCTGCCCTCTCTCTAGGGCAGCTCAGCTTTGAAAGCATCATGGGACTAATTTTGAGCTTTGCTTAATGAGATAGCAAGGGCTCAGTCCACTCAATAGCTAGTTGATTAGCTCTCAATCCAATTAGATAGCTACTTGGGTTGGCACATCTGACTGCATCTTTGGCCATAAAAATATACTTAACAAATTTCTTGAACTCTAAAAAGTAAAGAGATCCCTCTTTCTTTGCTTCTTTCCTTCCTTTTTTTCTTTCTACAAATACTCATTTGTGGAGAGCAGATTATGAAAAGCCTATGAGAACAGGACTTAAGCAAGGCGAGAATGCAACTTAACTGCTTTTACCTGTAGGCCAAGATAGGCACAGCCCCGGCCATGAAACAGAAAAAAGCAGAACAGCTGCCTGTCCTAAGTTTATGTTCAGAGAAGCAGGATCTCAGGTTTCTCCTGTTACAATGTCACCCTCTCCTCGAGAGCCTCTGCTCCACCCTGTTTGCCTTTGAGTATAAAAAGACCCACTGAAGGGGGGGCACAGGTTTTTTGCTTTGGAGGATTTTTTCGGGAGCTTTGGCTTTTGCCTTTTGCTTTGGGCTTTTTTGGTGTGGGAAGCTTTCGGAAGGGAAAAGAATTACTGATGGGAAAGAATTGCTAAAGGAAAATTGCTGAAGGGAAAAGAATGCTAAAGAGGGGTTGACAGAAAGTCTGCAGCAAGAACTTTAACATAGATCTTAGAAAAGAAAGCCAAAGAAAGAAATTTAACATAAGCTTTAGAAGCCAAAGAGAACATGGGACAGGGCAAGATAGAGGACCCAGACTTTGCAAGTCTGAGCACTAAGGCTTTAAGAAAGCTAAAGAGAGAATGCTAAAGAAAAGCTGCAAGCCTGGGGGCAAAACAGCGATTAAGCTAAAGATAAGCTAAGAAAAAACATAGGACTGTGTGAGTCTAAGGAAAGAGGTTTTTTGCAAGGTTTTAAAGAAGACTTTAGAAGCGAGGTTTTAAAGAGCTGCAAGGAGTAAGGCCTTAAAGAATAAAGATAGAGAAAAGAAGCAATGAGGGTTGGGCATCTCCACCCTAGTGCCCAACATACCTGACCCCACTTTCTGTCTGTCTGTCTATCCTGTGTCTTTTCTGAATCTCCAGTCACCCCCAGTTAAACCCAGTTAGGTTCAGTGATAACTAGGAGTGAGAGAAAACTCATTCTAACAAAGGAGGGGGCAAGAAAACAGCAAACCCTCCACTCATTTAAGTGTGTAGTGAATACCAGGCATCTTGATGGGCTCTGAGAATATTAAGACCATCCACACAGACCTGGTCCCTGTCCTCATATAGCTTACGGTCTAGTCGGGAAGACAACTTAATCACACTGAATCATTTTAAGTTAGATTTCAAATGCAAGTTGAAATAAATAAAATGAAGGTGACTTAAATTGGCTAGGTTGCTTCTCTCTTATGTCAATGGAAATGATCCAGTGTTGACATAGTGCCCGTACAGCATTAGGCACTCAGTCGTCTTCTATCTTCTTTACTATCCCCAATATGTGGATTTCAGTTCATGCTCCAAGATGATAGCTGAGTCTCTAACCATCACATCTGCATTCCATCCAGAAGGAGAAAGGAATAAAGAAGGGCATGTCCTGAAAGTGGACCCAGGACTCCCACTTATAAATCTTTGGCCATCATTAATCACACATGTACACTTGAAAGGGCTTATAAATCATATGTCCTGCTAAAAACAGGATTCTGTTACCACAAAGGAAGGTGAGAGTGAGTAATAGTGAATAGATTTTGATATCTGCTAAACATACAAATAAATGTCCTGTTTTAATATTTGTATATGCAATGTAGACAGAAGGACAAGGCTGGATCTTAAAAAAATGATCAATTTCATGAACTTAAGAGAATTCAGATCTGAAAAACTGGGTGGACATTAACCAGGGAAAAATGACCAGAAAAAGTAAACGTCATGTGTAAAGGACCTGTGGCATGAATCAGGAGTCAGCCTGTTAAAGGATTTTTTAAAGTCCATGGTATCTGAAGTACAGAGAAGGAAAGAATATGAAACAAGATGACCTAACTAGTCAGAGAAGAGACAATCCTGCAGAGGTTTAGAGAGAATGTGAAGAATTATGATCTTCACTCTGCAAATAATATGTCATTAGGTCTTTAACACGGGAGGCAATATGACCAAATCTATATTGTAACTGTGGGAAACAAATTAGAGGGGACAAAATGGATATAAAAAGGCCAGTGGCCTCCAGACAAGAGATGAATGTAACATGATCTAAATTAGGCAAGAGGGGACAATAAAAATGGACAAATTTGAGAACTTGTCATAAAAGAAAAATTAAACAGGACTCAGGAATGAATAAGTGTGGGAAGGGACTGAGGAAAAGTAGGAGAAGTGAAGAATAAAGATGAAAAGGAGTTTATTTAAAAAAAATGGAAATTGAAATCAGCATCCAGCCAAAGCAAGGGGGTCTCAGAACCCTTGTGTAACATAACACATGTAGAATGCTGTGACATAAAATCATGTGAGCATCCTGGTCACACAGGTCCATTATGGGGTTGTCTCTTTTGCAATCTGTTTCATCAAATAGACCCACCCATGATTTGCATTAAAATGAGTCTTCAGTTCAAGTCTGTTTTGCTTTTGGTTTAACATTTGCTATCAGTTTCACACAGTTGGGATTCAAAAGGAATATCTACTCTAATCTAGAGGCATCTGAGACCCTCCAAAAAAATGGAAACTTACATTTCCCTGACAGTCTTCTCAGTTCCTCTTAAGGAGGAAGTAGAAGTTAATGCTCAGATCTTCCTGGGCACAGGAAGGTAGCTGTCTTGGAAGTACATACATGGATTAAGTTCAAGTATGTCTTAGAAAAAGGAAATATCAATCATTATGCCCCAAAATTTTTTAGTGCTTTCTTTCTGCCAGGCATAGCTAGAATAACCAGACTGAGAAACCTAAGTCTGTCAGAAGTCATCTGTAATTTAAAAAAACATGTTGTAGGAGTACTCATTTGTACACTGTTTTTTTTCCTTGTCTTGGAATTAACTGTGAGTTTTAACAACTCTATTTATACCTGAATTTTTAACATAATTAGAAACAGAATGAACTGTGGTCTTTACCCCTTGATGAGACATTAAGGGACTATTCGGAACACAATTTAGTCCCTGCCTACCGTATATTGAAAGTAGTCCAAAGTCACCGTCAAGGCATAAACAACTCAGGAGTGAAGCATTGTCGTGGTTTTACTGAACAGATGGTCTGATGTCAGTGTCTCCAAATTACCTGCAACCAAAGCAGATGGAAAAATGAACATTGAAGCCCAAGTTTGAGGCAGGCAGGAGTTGCAGAGAACCTAGGGGAGAAAAGTCACATGAGGTGCTTTCTCTGCATTGCTTAAGTTCTACTAGGATTTTTGCCTCTCTGAAAATTCCTTAAATGAAAGAGGAAGAATTATTGCAGCAGATCTCACAAACTTCCACCACCAACACAGGCCCAGAGGACGTGGCAGTTAGTAACATCTTTGCCACTAAGAACTGGTATTGATTCTGAAAAGAGATTGCTGAATGTGTAAAAGTATTAGATGAAAGAAGTGTCTCAGAGCTACAGTTAAACGTGATATTTCTTAGAAAATCATCATAATGGGTACCTAGTTAACCCTGGGCCCACTGCAGTTAGTGGGATTGACATTCCAACTTTCTCCAAGAGGATGCACTGAGCATTTTCACCCAGCTGCAAACTTTGCGTAAAGGACACAGACAGGCAGGAAAAGGTAAACACACCATACTAACAAGGAACTAAGATGGACAGAGATGAAGAGCTGTGTGGTCAGTCCTGGGTGAAAATGTTCAAGGTAATCCCATCTGTTGGGCCTCTGGTGGGAGCCCCCTGGCTGCACTACAGCATGGCAGAGAAGCAGAAAAGGGAACAGCCATGCTAAAGGGACTAAGCAAGTGGGATGCTTTGCTTTATAACAACTCACTCTTGCAAGAACTAATGCACCCTGTGAGATGGGTGTTAATGCCTTTTGAGGGTGGCACCCTTATGACCTATACCCTAACTCTTAGTCCATCACACTGGGGGCCAAGTTCCAGCACATGAACCTTTAGGGGACACAGCCAAATCATATCAGGGAGTGACTGAGATGAGATCTCCCTAATTTTTTGCCCTGGATGACTTCCTACTGATTTCTCCTGCCTCTGGTGGGCAATATGGGGAACAGATTATGAGAGGCCTATGAGAACTTGACATAAGCACAGTTATGTCACACAATCTGCAGGCTGAGATGGCACAGCTCCCAGCTGCAGAAGGGAGCGAGCACAGCTATGCCCAATAATCTACAGGCTGGGATGGACACAGGCCCCCAGCCACAGAGGTGGGTGAGGGCAAAATGCAGCACAGCTGCTTTTACTAAGATGTTTATGTCCAGAATAGTGATTGCAGGTTCCTCCTGTACTGGATAACTACAATGTTACCCCACCCCCCCCACCCCCTCCCCCTACCCCGAGAATTGTTCTACTTCCTGGTTTGCCACTACATATAATAAACTCGCTGGAGGTGGATGCTGCAGTTGTGTGTCTCCATCAGAGCTCCCAGCCCACCTGACCCCAGCTTTCTGCATGTTTGTCTTCTGTCTTTTGTCCTTTCTTAATCTTCCATCGCTCCCAGTTAGGTCTCTAGGATGAGCTCGCACAAGCCACAAGAGGGCAGAACACAGCATTTCCTATAGTCAGATTTGGATTCAAATCCACATCCATTCACTTGCTGAATGGCCTCAGACAAGTAATTTTCCCTCTCTGTTCCTTAGCTGTAAAACCTGGAGTATACTCCAGCATGAGGTATGTGAGCAGCAAATAATACAGGTGCTATAATAGGTATGGACCTCAGATAGCACTGAGGTCAGCTTCCCAGATTTCACAGAAGAAAAGACTTGAAAATGAAGGCAACAGTTGTCCCAAGATGCAGATGGGAGGAAGTCTCTATTACAGAGCCTTGTGCAGGCCTGGCTCTATGTGCAGTGCTGTCTTGGATTGTCTTCCTGGAAATTATTCATAGAATGTCTTGGAAGGTGAATGAGTTTTCTCTAACCACTTTCGTAAGTTAGCAATGGCCGCTCATGGGAGAAAGATAGTTTTTCATTGATGGTATTGCAGTTTGAACTTAGAGTCTCACATTTGCTAGGAATGTACTCTACCACTTGAAACAAGCCCCAGCCCTTTTTACATTAATGTTTTGGATAGGGTCTCATGTTTTTGCCCAGGGCTGGCCTGGACCCTGATCCTCCTATCAATACCTCCCACATAGCTGCCACACCCAGCTTATTGACTGAGATGAGGTCTCCCTAACTTTTTGCCCTGGCTGGCTTCAAACCACCATCCTACTGATCTCTGCCTCATGAGTATGGGGGATTACAAGTATGGGCCACCATGCCCAGCCTCATGAGGGAAAGGTGATGAGGTGCACTGGGCAAATATATGTGATTGTTTCTCAGTGTCTTCCATGTGTATACATATTCTGCTGCAGTTAAAGTTACTAAGAAGTTGAACTCTGGATTTGGAGTTGTTACCAAGGTGCTATGGTTTGGATTTGAAACCTCCCCAAAAGGCCTTATGTATTGAAGGCCTGGTCCCTAATTGGGGAGGTTCTGGGAACTTTGGGAGGTGGGGCTTTGCTGGAGGAAATAGGTCACTGTAGCATGTTCTTAGGACTGTATCTTGTCTGGGTCCTTCTCTGCTTCCTGTCCACCATAAGGCAGACACCCTCCTCCTGCAGTCCTGATGTTCTACCTCGCCATGGGCCCAGAATCAATGGAGCCAAGAACTATGGACTGAAACCTCTGAGACCATGAGCTAATATAAACCTTTCTGCATTTCTTTCAGGTCATGCCAACAAAAATTCGGACTAACACACAAGGGAATGAGGTAACCGTTTTATTTGTTTTATTACATTATTGATGCATATTCATCATAGAAAAATGTAAAGATATAAATGAGAAAATAAAAATTACTTCTAAAGTACAGCAAAGAAGAGAATTGATCTCTGGAATTGATTCAGAGGCTCAAGACTGAGAATCAGAAGACCAGGGAGTAAGAAAGAAGGGAAAAACAGAACTTAGTTGAAGGAAATAGCAATGGAGTCATTGATCCCCCACCCCCATCACATCTGGGTGCAAAACAGGGCAGCTAGGCATCAGAGGCAAAGACAGGGAAAGAGAGAGGAAGGGAGGGAGGGGGGAGGGAGGGGACGAGAGAGAGAGAGAGAGAGAGAGAGACAGAGAGAGACAGAGATTGAGAGAGAGATTGATTTAAGTCTCCCAAGTTGATCTATAGATTTAGTGCAATTCCAAGCAAAACATCAGCAGAGTTTTTCATAGAATTAGAGGTTGATTCTAAAATTTTCCTGGAAGAATAAGGGAACAAAGATAATGAAGGCATTTCTGAAGGACAGATGCGCCTTACAGATAACGTGACTTATTATGAAGCTATTGTACTTATGACTGTGTGGTCCTGGCACAACAGTAAACTGACTAATGGAATATAGCAGAGAGCTATGAAGTAGGCCTATATACCTACAGAACTTTGATATGATAGGGGTGGCTTGGCAGTGAGGAGAAGGATCTATGATAAGTGAAGGTAGAAATACGTTCATCCATATGGATAAAAATGAAACTAGAGCCCTACCTCACACCTTACCCCAAAATAATTCCAGATGAATGAATGCCTGTAATTATAAATGCAAATTGAAAAATTATCAGTGAAAATACAGAATAATATTTTTTTGTCCTTGAGGGAAAATGAAGATTTCTTAAATAAGACATGAAAAGTGCAACTGCAGCCAGGCCTGGGGAGAACTTCAGAACAGAAATGTTGGGGATCTTGTATTTCCACCTTGCTCAGTCACTGCCTGGGGGCAGTTGGCAGCCCTGGCCTCAGGGAGAGTACTAGGGAATTCTAAGCATATGGCCAGAGGAGGCTGTTAGCAAATTGCTTTTATCCCATAGGTTCCCTCTTGACGGAGATCTGAGTGATCCCTTGCTGCCACTTGCTAGGATTGAGATAACCTGAATTCAGGATTGAGATAATGTAAGCAAAACAACTCAAAGTCTCATGTTTAAACTGATTATTTCAGGGAAGAAAGATGACCTCAACCATGTCATTGGATTAGCTTCTTAGAAAATAGGTCTTTATGAATTTGGCTCTGGTTTTGAGTACCTAGCTTACTTTGGGCACAAGCTCTTTGTTCACTGATTTAGTGTGTGATCCTTTAGCTGTCACTGGCTACATAATTGTTATTTCTATTTCATGAAATGATTGGAAGATTTGTGAAGGGCAAGTGAAGATTGAGAAAGTCCAGTCCAGGGGGGTGGGAGAGAGAGGGAAGGGACTGGGAGGTGGGGGGGAGAAATGACCCAAACAGTGTATGCACATGTGAATAAACAAATAAAAAAAAAAAAAGAAAGTCCAGTCCAAAAAGATGTGCTTGAGTGAGCTGAGGAGATTTTGAGGTAGAATGTGTCACGAGGACAAGGTTCTCCAATACCAGGACACATGAGGCTGTGCAATGGAACTTTGTTGTTCCTCCATTGAGAAGCAGAGTCTGTACTCTCGTATACACTCAGCTGGCCCTGGACTTGTTTGCCCAATGTGGTAGGAGTGGTTTGCGTACTCTAGAGCCCAGACCCCAAGAGGCTTTGCTCAACTGGAACACTGTGGCCACTATGTCATGAGGAAGCCTAGATGAGAGACCACATGGAGAGGGAGCCCCAGAAATCTTGCTGTCTCCACCAGGTCTAGTCCCCAGCTGACTTTTGGTAAGTGAGCCCAGATAAGACCAGCAGAAGAACCACCCACTCACCCCAACAACAGTCACATGAAATAGGGTCCTCTTAGCATTTTGAGCCCCTAGATTGGGAGGTGGTTCTTTAATACCACAATAGACAACTGAAACAGACATAATCATGGTCTTACTTTCTTCTTAATTTTTTTAGCCTCGATGCTTCTCGAAAGATTATTAGAGTACTTTTGGACTGTCCTATATGTAAGACTGACTATCCGTTTCTTTTAAAATTCATTTTCATGTCTCAGAATATGTAAAATGTTTCCCTTTCAATAATGACAAAATACTTCTTAAAGGTAAAACATCACATGAACCCAGTTACAACACCATGCTCACATTTTAATTCAACCTTAACAAACGCCCACAGTCCTTCAGTGTGCAGAAGCTGACTCTAGACCTGCCGGGTTTCCTTTTCTTCCCCAAGCTAACCAGCCACAAGCGAGGTCTTGAGTGTATTCTGATGGTAGAAGAGCGGAGTGATTCCAAATATGATGGGAGTTTGTCTTTCTATCGGTCAGTGGACACTTAGCATATGACAGACACTTTATATACGTGTGTTTCACTTAAATCTTCCTAACAGCCTTATAAGATAGGTGGTATCATGCAGTTGGGAAAATCGAGACACCACAGGGTAAAATAACTTGTCCAAGGTCATGTGGCTGAGAGTTTGGTTCCAAATTCCTACTCATGACCCCATCACTATATCATTTACAATGAACCAATTAAAGAATAATAAAAGGATAGACAGAGAAAGTGTCTGATCCATTCCACCTCCCCTTTTTACCTCTTGGATTGCACATAAACACTCTAGCTTAGAACTACACTGATATTTGACCACCATACTTTTTAAAATGAGACCCATATTAGAAATTGGCTCCCGATGGGATAGAATATTCCCATCTTCTAATTCTAATATTCTAATCTTACACATGTCTTTGCTTTCTATGTGTCTCAATTTCCTCATCTATAAAGTAAGGCCAGTCATTGGATGAGATGATATTTGGGATCTTTCTCAGATGTAAAATTGTCTGGTTCTTTAATGAACGCTTGCTAGTTATGGACGTTTTCTTCAGGTACCTATGACATGGTCTTAAGAAGTCAGAGGCATTATTTCTAGGGATTCTTTCTATAAGCCTGATTTCACTTTTCTCTGTTGATTTTTGCTTAGAATTTTAAAGGTATTTAAAGCTGAATTTCTAGATAAGGGGTGTGCGTGTGTGTATATGTGTGTGTGTGTGTGTTACTATTAGGATTATTCTTTGGACAGTACAAAGGGAAGATGGTCACAGTTCATCATAATGAACTGACACTCCTTAGGATTTGGGAATTTTGAGAAATGGCTGGCTTCAGTGTTTGCCATCTGCTGGCCTTATATAATCTACCCAGCAATAAAATACTGGGCTATAACTCAGATCCAGACTCCAACAAAATGAAGATAAACTATGCCAAAGGAACCAATGAAGCCCACAAGAATAATTTAAAAGAAGACATACTACAAGTACTCAATGAGAATTTTATAGAGATGATACTGGATAGGGTCAACCAAAATGTACAGGAGACACTCAAGAAATTCCAAGACAATAAAAATAGAGAATTTGAAAAAGCAAAAGAAGAAATAAAGGAAACCATAGAAGCACTGTATAACACCAAAGTGAAAGAGAGAACACAATGAATAAATGGATAAATGAACTCAGGACAAAAATAGACAACAATAAAGAACAAAACAGCCAGGATATGGAAAACCTCAGAAAAAAGAACAAAACAGAACTGCAAAACAAAACGGAAGGTCAATCCAGCAGAATAGAACAAACAGAAGACAGAATCTCAGAACTTGAAGATGAAATGGTAATTAAAGGAAAAACTGAAGAACTATTAATTAAACAACTCAAGACCTGTGAAAAGAAAATGCAAGAACTCACTGACTCCATCAAAAGACCAAACTTGAGAATCATGGGCATCGAAGAAGGAGAAGAGGTGCAAGCGAAGGGAATGCGTAATATATTCAACAAAATAATAACGGAAAATTTCCCAAATCTAGAGAAAGATATTCCCATACAGATGCAAGAGGCCTCCAGGACACCAAACAGACCAGATCAAAATAGAACTACTCCACGACATATCATCATTAAAACAACAAGTTCAGAAACTAAGGAAAGAATATTGAAGGCTGTAAGAGAGAAAAAACAAGTAACATACAAAGGTAAACCCATCAAAATCACAGCAGACTTCTCAACAGAAACATTAAAAGCAAGAAGAGCGTGGGGTGAGATCTTCCGGGCACTGAATGAAAATAACTTCAACCCCAGGATACTCTAGCCAGCAAAGCTATCATTCAAAATAGATGGAGCAATAAAAGTCTTCCATGATAAGCAGAAACTAAAACAATATGTGACCACAAAGCCACCATTACAAAAGATTCTGCACACAGAAAGTGACACCCAACTTAACCATGAAAAGGCAGGCAGCACCAAACCACAGGATAAGAAAAAGCAAGACAGTAGAGAGTAACATCAAGTTAGGTACACACAATCAAACCTTCAAACAACTAAGATAACTAAATGGCAGGAATCACCACATACCTATCAGTACTAACGCTTAATGTTAATGGACTTAATTCACCCATCAAAAGACACCGTTTGACAAAATGGATTAAAAAATAAGATCCAACAATTTGTTGCTTACAGGAGACTCATCTCACCGACAGAAATAAGCATATGCTTAGGATGAAAGGCTGGAAGAAGATTTACCAAGCCAATGGCCCCCGAAAACAAGCAGGAGTAGCAATACTTATCTCTGACAAAGTAGACTTCAAACCTACATTGATCAAACGAGATAAAGAAGGACATTCCATACTAATAAAAGGGGAAATAGACCAAAAGGAAATAATAATCATCAATCTGTACGCACCCAATGTCAACGCACCCAATTTCATCAAACATACCCGGAAAGACCTAAAAGCATATATAAACGCCAACACAGTGGTTGTGGGAGACTTTAACACTCCATTATCATCAATAGATAGGTCATCCAAACAAAAACTCAATAAAGAAATCCAAGATCTAAAATATGCAATAGATCAAGTGGACCTAGTAGATGTCTACAGAACATTTCATCCAACCTCTACACAATATACATTCTTCTCAGCAGCCCATGGAACCTTCTCCAAAATAGATCATATCCTAGGGCACAAAGCAAGCCTCAGCAAATATAAGAAAATAGAAATAATACCATGCATACTATCTGACCACAATGCAGTAAAAGTAGAACTCAACAACAAAAGTAAAGACAAAAAACATGCAAACAGCTGGAAACTAAATAACTCATTACTTAATGAAGAATGGATCATCGTTGCAATAAAAGAGGAAATTAAAATGTTCCTGGAACTCAATGAAAATGAAAACACAACCTACCGGAACCTATGGGACACAGCCAAGGCAGTCTTGAGAGGAAAGTTTATAGCCATGAGTGCATATATTAAAAAGATTGAAAGATCCCAAATCAATGACCTAATGATACATCTCAAACTCCTAGAAAAACAAGAACAAGCAAATCCCAAAACAAATAGAAGGAGAGAAATAATAAAAATAAGAGCTGAAATCAACGAAATAGAAACCAAAAAAAACATACAAAGAATTAATGAAACAAAAAGTTGGTTCTTTGAAAAAATAAACAAGATCGATAGACCCCTGGCAAACCTGACTAAAATGAGGAGAGAAAAAACCCAAATTAGTAGAATTAGGAATGCAAAAGGGGAGATAACAACAAACACCATGGAAGTCCAGGAAATCATCAGAGACTACTTTGAGAACCGATATTCAAATAAATTTGAAAATCTAAAAGAAATGGACAGATTTCTAGATACATATGATCATCCAAAACTGAACCAAGAGGAAATTAATCACCTGAATAGACCTATAACACAAAATGAAATTGAAGCAGCAATCAAGAGTCTCCCCAAAAAGAAAAGTCCAGGACCTGATGGATTCTCTGCTGAATTCTATCAGACCTTTAAAGAAGAACTGATACCAACCCTCCTTAAACTGTTCCATGAAATAGAAAGGGAAGGAAAACTGCCTAACACATTTTATGAAGCCAGTATTACACTTATCCCAAAACCAGGCAAAGACACCTCCAAAAAGGAGAACTATAGGCCAATCTCCTTAATGAACATTGATGCAAAAATCCTCAACAAAATAATGGCAAATCGAATTCAGCAACACATCAAAAAGATTATTCACCACGACCAGGTAGGCTTCATCCCAGGGATGCAGGGGTGGTTCAACATACGAAAATCAATGAACGTAATAAACCACATTAACAGAAGCAAAGACAAAAACCACTTCATCATCTCAATAGATGCAGAAAAAGCCTTTGATAAGATCCAACATCATTTCATGATAAAAGCTCTAAGAAAACTAGGAATAGAAGGAAAGTTCCTCAACATTATAAAAGCTATATATGACAAACCTACAGCCAGCATTATACTTAACGGAGAAAAATTAAAACCATTCCCTCTAAAATCAGGAACCAGACAAGGATGCCCACTATCTCCACTCCTATTCAACATAGTACTGGAATTCCTAGCCAGAGCAATTAGGCAAGAAGAAGGAATAAAAGGAATACAAATAGGTAAAGAAACTGTCAAAATATCCCTATTTGCAGACGACATGATCCTATACCTTAAAGACCCAAAAAACTCTACTCAGAAGCTTCTAGACATCATCAATAGCTATAGCAAGGTAGCAGGATATAAAATCAACATAGAAAAATCATTAGCATTTCTATACACTAACAATGAGCAAACGGAAAAAGAATGTATGAAAACAATTCCATTTACAATAGCCTCAAACAAAATCAAATACCTAGGTGTAAACCTAACAAAAGATGTGAAAGACCTCTACAAGGAAAACTATACACTTCTGAAGAAAGAGATTGAGGAAGACTATAGAAAGTGGAGAGATCTCCCATGCTCATGGATTGGTAGAATCAACATAGTAAAAATGTCGATACTCCCCAAAGTAATCTACATGTTTAATGCAATTCCCATCAAAATTCCAATGACATTCATTAAAGAGATTGAAAAATCTACTGTGAAATTATATGGAAACACAAGAGGCCACGAATAGCCAAGGCAATACTCAGTCAAAAGAACAATGCAGGAGGTATCACAATACCTGACTTCAAACTATATTACAAAGCAATAACAATAAAAACAGCATGGTACTGGCACAAAAACAGACATGAAGACCAGTGGAACAGAATAGAGGATCCAGATATGAAGCCACACAACTATGAGCAACTTATCTTTGACAAAGGAGCTAAAAATATACGATGGAGAAATAGCAGCCTCTTCAACAAAAACTGCTGGGAAAACTGGTTAGCAGTCTGCAAAAAACTGAAACTAGATCCATGTATATCACCCTATACCAAGATTAACTCAAAATGGATCAAGGATCTTAATATCAGACCCCAAACTCTTAAGTTGATACAAGAAAGAATAGGAAATACTCTGGAGTTAGTAGGTATAGGTAAGAACTTTCTCAATGAAACCCCAGCAGCACAGCAACTAAGAGATAGCATAGATAAATGGGACCTCATAAAACTAAAAAGCTTCTGTTCATCAAAAGAAATGGTCTCTAAACTGAAGAGAACACCCACAGAGTGGGAGAAAATATTTGCCAATTATACATCAGACAAAGGACTGATAACCAGAATATATAGGGAACTTAAAAAACTAAATTCTCCCATAACTAATGAACCAATAAAGAAATGGGCACGTGAACTAAACAGAACTTTCTCAAAAGAAGAAATTCAAATGGCCAAAAAACACATGAAAAAATGCTCACCATCTCTAGCAATAAAGGAAATGCAAATTAAAACCACACTAAGATTCCACCTCACCCCTGTTAGAATAGCCATCATCAGCAACACCACCAACAACAGGTGTTGGCGAGGATGCGGGGAAAAAGGAACCCTCTTACACTGTTGGTGGGAATGTAGACTAGTACAACCACTCTGGAAAAAAATTTGGAGGCTACTTAAAAAGCTGGACATCGATCTACCATTTGATCCAGCAATACCACTCTTGGGGATATACCCAAAAGACTGTTACTCCAGAGGCACCTGCACATCCATGTTTATTGCGGCACTATTCACAATAGCCAAGTTATGGAAACAGCCAAGATGCCCCAGCACAGACGAATGGATTAAGAAAATGTGGTATCTATACACAATGGAATTCTATGCAGCCATGAAGAAGAACGAAATGTTATCATTCGCTGGTAAATGGATGGAATTGGAGAACATCATTCTGAGTGAGGTTAGCCTGGCACAAAAGACCAAAAATCGTATGTTCTCCCTCATATGTGGACATTAGATCAAGGGCAAACACAACAAGGGGATTGGACTATGAGCACATGATAAAAGCGAGAGCACACAAGGAAGGGGTGAGGATAGGTAAGACACCTAAAAAACTAGCTAGCATTTGTTGCCCTTAATGCAGAGAAACTAAAGCAGATACCTTAAAGAAACTGAGGCCAATAGGAAAAGGGGAACAGGTACTAGAGAAAAGGTTAGATCAAAAAGAATTAACCTAGAAGGTAACACCCATGCACAGGAAATCAATGTGAGTCAATGCTCTGTATAGCTATCCTTATCTCAACCAGCAAAACCCCTTGTTCCTTCCTATTATTGCTTATACTCTCTCTACAACAAAATTAGAGATAAGGGCAAAATAGTTTCTGCTGGGTATTGAGGGGGGGGAGCGGGAGGGGGTGGAGTGGGTGGTAAGGGAGGGGGTGGGGGCAGGGGGGAGAAATGAACCAAGCCTTGTATGCACATATGAATAATAAAAGAAAAATGAAAAAAAAAATACTGGGCTATCCCATATGTTCCTCTCTGGCCCCAGGTGAAGGCCTAAAGGTGGGGAAGTCTCAGATATCTGTATTCCCATCCCCACTTGGCACTCAGCTAGTTGTGTGATGAAGAACTGCATCCTTAATCTGAGCCTTGATTTCTTCACCTGTAAAATGAGCAGCATTAGCAGATCATGTTTCCCTAGAATGTCTGAGACTATTTAGGTACATTTAGCACTATGTTAGGAGTTTAGATAAGTTTAATTAAAAATAGCACAATTAACTCCAACATGATTTTAGCATGTAATATGCTCATGTTTAATTGCACTTCAGTGGTTAAAAGAGACGTTACCTACCCAGATAAATGATGCCTATAGGACCTCTGTGATACCTCTGACATTGCCAATCACACTCCACACTGTCCTAGCCAAACGCCAGCCTCATTGCCTTCCCTAGGACCACTCTGATATTTGGTATGGCAGGACCATACCATGTCTACACCCCCCCAAAAAATGACCCCTGTATTGCTACATCAGAGGAGGAGCTGAGATAGCCTGGATGGCTCCTCTCTGGGAGTTCATTCTCCAAAGTGGCCTTTATGTGGATTTTAAGGTAATGAGTCAAGCTGATGTTATGAGACATGCAGAGCAGGTACTCTAAGGCAGGAGCCACCACCCTGGGCACAAGTGACATTTGGGGCTTGATAGTACTTTGTTGTGGGAGCTGCCCTGTGCATTGTAGGATGTTTAACAACATCCCTGCCTTCTATCCATCACATATTAGTAGCATCCATGCTGTCCCCCCAACTATTACAACAAAAATGTCTCCAGATTTTATCCTCATGGGGCTAAAATCATTCCTGATAGAAAAAAAACTTAAGGGTAATGCCTCTTTGATGTATCAGCTTCTCTGTCATCAAAAGCAGACCTTGAGACAAGGAATTGGGTAGAAGTAGCTTATTTGGGAGGTAATCTCAATAAGACATTTGAGGGAGAGAGGAAGGGGGTTAGGGAAAGGAAGAAAGTCAGTCCAGTTGTGCTAATGAACAGGTTACTGCTGAGGGCAGCAAGAAGGTGGTTTCACTGGGAACTTTTGGGACCATGCAGAATACACCTAACAGTTGTCCCATGAGGAGCATGGAAGCTTGGGTATTTATCCTCCCTTATCAGTGAGACAGTATGTCAGCCTTATACTGCTGGACCCCATCTCCAGAATTTTTCCTTTGATTCAGATCATTTTTAGTCTTATAATAGCAATACATGCTTTGTTTTGTACTTTTAAAATGCTTGGTTAATAAAAATACTTATTTTGAACAGTCATGTTCTTTGGATACACAAATCCTGTAATATAATTAGATAGAAAACCTACCTCCAAAGTCCTCCCTAGTACCCACATTCAAGGACTATGTTTTGATTTGAGGGCAACCCTGAGGATGCCTAGGAATAAACAGAAGGAGCACAGCCTGCTACAGAGGTATGCAGTGGGTAGAGAGGTACTCATTATTGCAAATTGAATACAGAAATAATTGCAAGAGAACAGGTAAGACTTCCCACATTGTCATTTTTCACTAAGGTACTTTTGTAACCATGACTTCACTGCTGAACTGACAATGCATTGGCTCCTCTGACAGCCTTAAAGAGACACCATCAAGACTTTGTCACATAAATTGAACACTTAAGACAAAGCTTAAGGCAACAGTAGGATGAGCTTCAACGGGAGGGTTGGGGGGGCAAAGGGATGAATCCCTCATTAACTCTGTGCCAGATCAACCTCTTGCACTCTCCCACAATCCACCTTAAACCTGTTATTGAACCATTGATCAGTTTGGAGCGTAAGGAAGAAATGTTGGGGAAGTTGAATTTTAACCAAGGAAGATAAAATAGCTGCCAATCATCTCAACAAATGGTAGACTGGTGAGTCTTCTTTTTATTGTTATTTTAAAATGGCATTTGTTTTCTTCACATTACAACTGTTTAAGACAATCCCTCGTGATTGGACTTTGATCACATGATGAAGCGAGAGCACACAAGGGAGGTATGAAGATAGGTAAAACACCCAAAAAACTAGATAGCATTTGTTGCCCTCAGTGCAGAGAAATTAATGCAGATACTTTAAAGTGACAGAGGCCAATAGGAGAAGGGGACCAGGAACTAGAGAAAAGGTTAGATCAAAAAGAATTAATCTAGAAGGTAACACACACACACAGGAAATTAATGTGAGTCAACTCCCTGTATAGCTGTCCTTATCTCAACCAGCAAAAACCCTTGTTCCTTCCTATTATTGCTTATACTCTCTCTTCAACAAAATTAGAGATAAGGACAAAATAGTTTCTGCCTGGTAGAGTGGGGGTAGTGGGGCAGAGGGAAGGGGCGGGGGGTGGGGGGAATGACCCAAACATTGTATGCATATATGAATAAAAGAAAAAAAAAAGACAATCCCTTGTGAATCATGAGATTGTATTATTTTCTGGCAGTGAAAGTTTCCATATCCAGCCACTGCTTTTGCCATATCTCTTGCTTTTCCTCAAGGAATTCAAAGCACCTTCACTTAATGCAGCATCATCTTACTTAGCTTTGTATAACTGAGGCAAAAGAAGAGAGGGCAGATGGCTATACAGGAGTCTTATTTGACCAGTATAGGTACAAAATATTAAAATATTTATTAAATATGGAGGGGAAAAAGGTGAGTGTCTTGATCAAAGTATCCTTGAGAAGCTAAGAACTGTGTCAGGAGTTCCCAAATCCTAGGCCTATAGACATCACTGGTTGGGATCATGACCCTGGCAGGGGATTCTGTTTAAGAAACCTGCACATCAGGAAAACATATTCAGTTCTCAAAGAAAGCTCTGCCCAGCAGTTTGAAAAGTGCACCCATAGGTCAGATCGGAGGTTTTAGCAAAATCCTTATCCTGATCAGAACAAAAAGCAAAGATCAGCACCAACTGAGGCTTTTTCTCTTTTAATATTAAGAAACAGAAAATAATCACCCCCTTTCCTGCCAAGCATGGCAGGGCAAAGACCAGTTAAGCCCACCTTTCTTGAAAACCCATGATCTGCTTTTCAGTGGGGAAGATGAAAGTGCCAGGAATAGACAACGGTTCTGCAACACTGGCTGACTTTTGAATATTCATGACTATTCTGATGCAAATGAACATTTTAAATTGAGCTGGTTTTGCCCAGGTGCTGTTGGAAATGTATGGGCTTATGAAATTGCTTTTCTAGTTCTGCAGATCCCCAAGAATGACTTCTTTCACTTATTTATAATTCTCCTAGAAGGTTTCCCCAGGTGTCAGCCTTATGCTGGGGTTTCAGCCTAGCCCACAAGGAAAACTCACAGCTATTTGATTGGAAGCCAGGTCTGATAGGCCCTCCTTGTTCTGCCTGCAGCCAAAGTGGCTTATCACACATCAGATTGTTTTTCCTTTGAGGTAAACTCAAACCAAAGCTCACTGTTCCCTGAAGAACAAAGAGTGAGTGAAAAGGTAGTGCCTGTGCTGGGAGCACTCAGACGTCAGGAAGTCAGGAGGCCCATTTGGACTTTTCTGACTATGCACCATAAGGGTCTCCTGGTGAGGGATTTTGGGTGTGGCCTGTGGCTTTGCAGGTGAAGCTCTTTGAAGACTGGCAGACCCTGTGGGCTAATGGAGACTTTAGAGACCTCCAGAGCGCAGTGAGTGTTCAGTTCTCTTGGGTGGTGAGGATCATTGTGAAGCAAAGAACCTTTCTGAAAGCAGAGGGGATAGTTGTTGGGCACCATCAAGGCAAATACAGGAGGTTGCCATTGGTGTAGCTCTCAGTTAGGTGGGTGAGCTTTCAAATCTTACATACCTGCTGGGAAGGGCACAGAAAAGCTCTTGTCCAGGCCTGTGTGGTTTCATTAAAGGACAGGATGCTCATGTCTAGGCCTTTAATCTGCCTGGGCTCCTCGTACCTCTTTCAGGAGCCCTCCTGAAAGACCTTGGACATGGCCTCTGATTCCATCCTTGTATAGTCCGTGGAAGTAATTTTTCTTAGCTCCCAGGCTTCCTTTCTGCATTCAAACCTTCCACCCACAACTACTGCATGGGAAAAACCCTCTGCTAGTACTTAACTATGTTCCAACCCTGTGCTGGAGACACAGGAGTGCACTGGGTTGGTACATCTGGGCTATGGAGCCAACGTGATTTTCCTCCATCCTCAATCTATGTATTTCTCTGTTCCCTGATCACCCTCACTGCTACATCATTTCCTGGAGTATTTTCCTTACCTGAATGCCCTCTTCTCTCACCTGCAGTTTTGCAAATCCTACACTCATTTCTGAGGCATCCAAGAATTGTCTATTCCAGTCAGACTCTCCCCGGTTTTTTCCTTTTCTCCCACCTTCTGTAGCATATCTGTTTTGTGTTATTTATCATATAATTTTAAATGACCTTACTTTATCTGTAACTATTTTAAGTGTGTGAATTACTCTGGTCTCCTTAACACATACATAAATTTCTTGAGAGTTGGGGTTCACATTTTATAATTACTCTAATTCTCTTCTTAATGTTCCAGCTCCACTGCAGCATTCAGTACAAAGCTGAGCGTGTACTGAGTGTCCACTATCTACTGTTGCTTGCCAGAGTCAGAATGGCTCTGAGGAGGCCATGGGCTGGTCCTGACAGCTCCTGTGGGAGTGGAGATGGGTGGATGGGAGGACAGTAAGGAGCCTGTCTGTAGCCCAAGCTTCTGGTCAAACAGAGAAGCCCTGTTCATGAAGTAGATCCCAAGTATAATATAAGCAAAAATATCAGCATAGCTAAAAATAAATAAATAAATAAACATTTCTATGTATAGTAGATCTCATTCATTTGCTTCTAGATCAATGAAAGTTTCTATTCTATAAAAAAAAGAAGAAAGTCATATTGTAAAAGTAACTAAAGACAATCCTGATGTGACCTTTGGCAATTTACTTAACCTTTCTGGGCTTCACTTTTCTTGTCTATAGAAGGAGACTCATGAAATAGTTACCTATTAGGGTTATTGGGAGAATTAAATTAGTTCATGCATATAAAGCATTTATCTCAGAGTCCTGAAGAGTAGATATTCAATTACTGATTGCTGTTATACTCATTATCATTGCTAATGCATTCTCAAAGTCTGATAAATGGATTATTCGGCAGTGCACAAGATAATTTTAGCTAGTGTGTTGATTGACTTTAAAAGGTTTGATATACCCTAGGAAATATTTTATTATATTTATGATTTCATGGATATCATTTCTGTTTTTGTTATTATTTATTGCTGCAGAGCAAACCATGCCTAAACTTAGTGACTTTATTTATTTATTTATTTTTAATTTTAATTTTTTTATTATTCATATGTGCATACAATGCTTGGGTCACTTCTCCTCCCTGCCCCCACCCCCTCCCTTACCACCCACTCTGCCCCCTCCCTCTTCCCCCCACCCCCTCGATACCCGGCAGAAACTATTTTGCCCTTATTTCTAATTTTGTTGAAGAGAGAGTATAAGCAATAATAAGAAGGACCAAGGGTTTTTGCTAGTTGAGATAAGGATAGCTATACAGGGAGTTGACTCACATTAATTTCCTGTGCATGTGTGTTACCTTCTAGGTTAATTCTTTTTGATCTCACCTTTTCTCTAGTTCCTGGTCCCCTTCTCCTATTGGCCTCAGTTGCTTTTAAGGTATCTGCTTTAGTTTCTCTGCGTTGAGGGCAACAAATGCTAGCTAATTTTTTAGGTGTCTTACCTATCCTCATATCTCCCTTGTGTGCACTCGTTTTTATCTTGTGATCAAAGTTCAATCTCCCCTTGTTGTGTTTGCCCTTGATCTAATGTCCGCATATGAGGGAGAACATATGATTTTTGGTCTTTTGGGCCAGGCTAACTTCACTCAGAGTGATGTTCTCCAATTCCATCCATTTACCAGAAATGATAACATTTTGTTCTTCTTCATGGCTGCATAAAATTCCATTGTGTATAGATACCACATTTTCTTGATCCATTCAAACTTAGTGACTTTAAATAGCAATGACTTGTAATTTCTTTTGATTTGTTATGTAGGATGGGCCCATCAGGGTAGTTATCTTCTTTACTCACATGTCTTGCACTTGACCTTGGATGACTAGAGCAGCTGGGGCTACCTGGCATCTCTCTTTCTATGGTATTTCTTCTGTAAGGCTGCTGGACTTCTTTATATGGTGGCAGGGCTCCTAGAGTAAGCATTCCAAGAGGAAAAGTGCCATGGTACAAGTCCTTTTCAAGGCTCTGCTTGCATTGTACTTACTAATGTCCCACTGGCCAAAGCAAGTCATGTGTTTTATTGGGGGCCTCCAATGTAGCAATCTACCACAGTCATAATTTACTCAGGGTCTTAGATTTGGTTAGTAGCCAAGCTGGGAATCCTCTGTGTTCCTGCTATGCATCTGTCTCTGTGTACTAACTTCTGGCAACCATTGATGTTTTTATTGTCTCCTTTGTTTTGCCATTTCCATATTGTCATATAGCTGGAATCATCCAATATGCAGCCTTTTTGGACTGGCTTCTTTCACTCAGTAATATGCCCTTAAGTTTCCTCCTTGTTTTGTCACAGATTGATGGCCCATTCCTTTCTAGAGCTCAATAATAGTTCATTTCATTGTTAGAAGCAGTTTGTCCATCACCTACTAAAGGAAATCTTGGTTGCTTCCAAGTTTGCAGAATTATGAATAGAGCTGCTATAAATATCATTGTTTGGGGTTTGTATAGACATAAGTTTTCAACTCCTTCATATAAACACTAAGGAACACAATTAGTGGATTGAATTTAAGGTTTTAAAGTTAGTCAAGATGAAGAGAAAGCTAAATAAATAATATTAAAGTGAATCATGAAATTCCTGGTTTTATAGATTGGTGAGTTTATAAGCTTCAACTTGATACTCCAGTAGTCCTAGTATGTAGCAAAGATCTCCATAGTGATATATAGAAACAACTGAAATTTGGAAAACATCAAATTGAAGTCCAGATGCTCTTCAGTTTTCAGTGTGGTTACATCCCAATAAACCCATGATAAGTTGAAAATACGTTTACGCAGCTAACCCTGCAAATCATAGCACAGCAAGATAGCGCACTGTATAGTATTGGATGTTTACCTTCATAGTCATGTGACTGACTGGGAGCTGTGGCTCACTGCTGCTGCCCAGTCCCTTGAGAAAATGTTTACCAAGTACCACTAGCTAGGGAAAAAGATGGAATTACTGTAAATTAGGGAACACCTGTATTTTACCTTCTAGTGACTTTCTTTGTCTCTGATTGACATGTGAAAGACACTTATTTGGACAGTTTGTTTTGTTGTTGGTGGTAGTTGTTTGGAAGAGAATTGATGTGGGCTACAAATATGTCAGATGCCTATTGAATGTACACATTCATCAAAATGTCCTTAGCCCGGAGACCACAAGCTTCCCAGACTTCCTGCAAGCCAGACACCTGAGACAGCTGACAGAACCTTTGATTTTCCTAGGAGAATTTCTGTGACTCCTTTTGATTCCAATAGCACCAGTGCTTCTTACATTATTGGATGTATCAGTAGAAACCTCATCAGCTTGGTGGGACATTGAAATCATTTTTCTGGCAGAAGTTGCTAGAAGAAAATTGGGAAATTAATCAGTTGAACATTTGGTTATAAGGAGTGTGCATTTGAGGAGAATGTTCTCCAAAACAGACTCCCTAATACTTAAAGACCTGATTCTAATAATGAATCAAAATTGTAAGGATCTGCTGTTGACACTTTACAGAATTTTATTTGTACTTAGTGTCCCCCAGATTACAAGAAAACAAAACAAAACAAAGCACCCCCCACCCTAAAACTCCCTCCCGCCATCACTACTCTAGCTGCTTTTTAGCCTGGCAGCACACTACAGTGGAAAGAAAGATGATAACCAAATTGGGTAATGTTGCACTGTGGATCTCCAGTAAAAATATTCCAATGTCATTTGAAGGTTTGGAATAATTCTAAGGCTCCTTGCTTTCATCTCAACTTTGAGTGAAATTTCTAAGAGAAAGTTTTGTTCAGAAATAGCATCCAAAAGATTTAAATGTTTCAAATAGTGTCTGCACTGTGTCCAAAAAACCAAAACCCCAAACCATTTGTCCAATAGGATTTCCTGAAGGAATGCTTCAAAAGGCTGGCTATATCCAGGATGGCTTAAATTGCACGCCTCTCATAAACCTCGACAATGTACTTGCCTCATGTTCTCAGTAGCTTCTTAAATTATTTTGGCTGCTCAGCCTTGACAGTTAAATAAAAACTTGATGATAGGAGAGGTTTCGTTATGTGTGTGAACGT
The DNA here is from genome assembly GCF_047511655.1 of Castor canadensis. Lineage (NCBI taxonomy): Eukaryota > Metazoa > Chordata > Mammalia > Rodentia > Castoridae > Castor > Castor canadensis. The sequence continues at coordinate 109,935,730 of NC_133395.1, read as the reverse complement.
ATTTTCTTCAGCTAATCAGTGAACAGCAGACTAGAGTTTATTCAGAGGCCCAGAACAATAACATCAAAGTGAATTCAATCCCTCACAGGTCAAGGCTAGGCTACAGTGCAGGCCTTTGTCAGACAAACAAATGTGTAGCACTCCTGCAAGCATCTTTTCGGCACATAAAATCACACCTTAAAATAAGTAGGCACTGATTTCTCTGCTTCCAACCATGTTAATCTGAGGTTCTTTCTCTGGGGATAATGCAGAAATGGCATTGCCCCTTCCTGGCCTGCAACTCTTACACATGTCTCTCTCCTACAGCATTTCAATAGCACATATCAGCAGCACACACTCTGCTACATGCTCATTACTCATCAGCAATATGTTGAATTTTAATATCTCTTCTTCTCTTATTTGAACACCCTATAATATCATCTTCTTCACTTAAGGATCATCTTTTCAGGGACATACATTTATTTTGTAGTTAAATTTTGGATCCATCTATTCTTAATTTTTCTCATTGTTTTTTTATTTTCCTCGAGACAGGGTCTCACTGTGTAGTCTTAGGCTGGCCTTGAACTCAAAATCCTCCTTCCTCCACCTCTTGAGTGCTGGGATTATAGGTGTGAACCATCACACCCAGCTTAATTTTTCTCATGCTTGAGATCAGTTGTATAGAAATGATAGATTTTGTTTGTTTGTTTTGTTTTTTGCAGTACTGGGGCTTGAACTCAGGGCCTTCACCTTGAGCCACTCCACCGGCCCAATTTTTTTTGTGATAGGGTTTTTCGAGATAGGGTCTCGTGAACTATTTGCCCCAGTTGGCTTCAAACTGCGATCCTCCTGATCTTTGCCTTCTGAGTAGCTAGGATTACAGGTGTGAGCCACTGGTGTCCAGCAAGATGATAGATTTTATTATGATTTCCTTGGACTATCAAAATGGCCTTAAATTTAACAACTCTTTTATCCAGAAGTGATCTACAGATATTAGTAGCAAAGTGATAGTATTCGGAATTGTAATAATGCTTCCTCAGAAATTACAGGGTTTTTCCTGGTAAATACCAAGTAGAACTGAAATTTTCCAGTTAACAATAGTTTTCCTGTGTTGTCAGCTTAATTGCAAAATCTCAAAAACCTAGAAACATGAGAGCTGTGATTTCTAATTATGAATATATAAGGTGGGGTGACCTTGAATGCTAAATTTCTAATTAAGAGATGCAACTAAATGGTCACATCATGTTCACGGTACCAGCCATCTGTTCTCCAACATTGCAGGTCCTCCCTCACTGCAAGGAACAGGTGAAAGAGAATCTAAGGCCGATCTCAGGTATTCTAGCCAGTATCGGATTAGCAATCCTACTACATCTATTTTAATGGGTACAATTTTCCTTAAAGAATATTTTATTGCTTTTGCAAGAAACAATTGAAAATCTGTCTTTGTTTAACATTCATAAAAGTGCAAAGTAGAAGGTGCAGTACCCTGTAATTTCTCCATGCCCATCCCTATCACTTTTAACTTTTGCATGTATGCATGTATCTATATTCATTTATTCATTTGTGTTTCTTAGGTGAATTTAGTTTTTATCTCCTTTGCTCATTAGAAAAGATAGATTGTACTTTTGTCATTATTGGTTTCAAAGAGCTCTTTATATGTAATACTGTTTGCATTAGATTTGTAGGTAAGAGTGAGACTCAATGTTGTGAGAAATAAACAAGCCTTGTATAAGTCAGAATAGGAGAGAATAAGCCTTCTACTGTGGACGATCTTTGGTGCAAAGTGCTTTATGCACAAGGCTCTAGCCTCTTGTCCTTGTCATTAGGGAGCGCCCCTTTCAAAGACTGGATATAGTAAACCAGTTTCATGGCTCAGTTTGTTGTGGAGCAATAAGGTTTAGAGTTGGAATCTGTTCCCAAGTGAAAATTGTCAGCATGGTTGTACTTTATAAAACTCCCCCCTCATCAAGGAGGTGAAGGATAACTTCCATCTTCTACATGTGGGTTTTGCATAGTGACTTCCTAAATCTTTCTGTTTAACATAAAACTCCATGCTTTTATTTTCCTCCTGTTTTGTCCAAAGAGCTCTGGGATTGACACACATCCTAAGCTTTGTATAAAAAACAGAGGGAAATTTCCAGTCAAGTTGAGTTAGGTCTGGACACCAATTTCCTTATGGTCTCCAAACCTCAGTTTCCCTCAGCTACAAAAAATGTCTCTGATAATCCTTCTCAGGGTTGAGATCCTGTGGTGTAGACCTGGCCTCAAAGGGCCTTCCATAATTGATAGCTTCTTTTCATAAGAATGCATCTTTGAGTATACCAGCATCATAATGTGCTCTGCCCTTAAATAGCACATATGGGTTAGGTAAGAACTATATTCTTGGATGCTTTTCCTAACCAGGGCTCCCCATAGAGCCAGCCACTCTGCAGGCCTTCCTCTTCATCACAAATTGGTCTCCAATAGAGCCAAGGCCAGTGAGTGGGGAGAAATCATAATTTTACACACCAAATTAAGTCATGGGATTCAAGAGACAGCCCCCTCCCTCAGGGGCCTGGGAGACAGTAGCCTGAATGAAAGCATCATCATTAGGATAAATTTTTTAAATCAGAGACTGGGAGGAATGCAATTTGGAGTCTTGGAATGTTCTGCTTGGTCTCTAAATATTACATTGTGATTGAATTCTCTCTTTTTCCCAAAGCTAATAAAAACTGAGATCTGTGTTTCACATGGCATTTAACAAGGGTAATAATCTGGGTTTCATTTACATTTTAAAGCACAATGCAGACTGTGAGGTCTGAACACCCTTACCTAGTGCAGCAACAAGGAAAGAAATGTGGAAAGACAACCATGATTACATCACTTGTGAAAGTTTAGAAGATTTCTAAAGAGTAATCAATTAGCAGCTTTCATGACAATTCTTTAGAACATTTCCATAATTGCAGAAAGTTCTATTGATCTATGCCACAGGATGGCTTTCTGTTCTGTTCTGCAGACCCCTGAGTAATTTGTGTTGACTGAGTGTCTCTTCAGATAAGCTAGGTGTTGCTACAATAACAGCCCCCAAACCTTGGTGGTATCAAACAACAAAGATCTATTCCTCATTCATTACATGTTCAACACAGGATGAAGGCTGAGAAAGAACTCACCACCTGGAAAATTGTCAAACACCCTGGAAGAGGAACAGAAAAATTCATGTTTCTTGTATTAACAATTAATACCCCAGATCAGAAATGATGTCATTTCCATTCATAGTTCATTGAACAGAATGAGTTATATAATCCCACCTAACCACTAGGGAACCAAGAATTTCAGAGAGGAAAAGTGGACATCAGCCAGCTGGTTCGTTCACTGGCTTGGCTGACGTGATTATTTATTCACTCACTTACTCATGCACTTATTCAACAGAGATTTGAATACGTGCAAGGCATGGTGGCCTGCCTGAGCACGTGAAGATGACCAAGTAGGCATAATCCCTCTTTTTATGGAACTTTCTAGCCATTTGCCAGTAAACAACCATTTAAAAACAATTAAAGTGAAGGAGCATAAGTGTTCTGATAAGGAAAGAACGAGACGCTTCAGTATCAGCAAGCAGGCATTTTTCACGCATATCCATGAGAGAGCTAGAACTGTATTTGACTAAGTTAAGGAGTTTAGAAGTAGCTCTGGGATAGGACAGGGTGGGGGAGAGGGCTCTGCTTATTCCTCTACTCCTTTCCATCTACACATTTGCTCTATTCCTGAAGAAAGCTTGAGAGAAATGGTTAGTTGTCCCTGGGAAGTGATCACCTTGACTGCACTTACCTGGCGCAGGTGCCTGGAGGTTGCAGGGGAGTTATTCTACATTGGATGTATTGGCTCATGCTCACAGACTTTACCACGGCACTTGGCACTGGCTTCCTGACACAATCCAAGTCAGCCTGGGAGCCAGGAGGTCCTTCTGGATTTCACTTGGAGGCAGTCAGACCAGGTAGATAAGAGCCCAAGGGCACCCGAATGAGTCTCTGTGACACTGGGGGTAGAAGAAGCAGGGAGCTGGACCAAGAAGTGCTGCCTGGGTTTATCTTTCTGTTTCACGTAAGGGCGCCTTGCTTTTCTGCCTTCTGACCTATTATGAGGCTCTAGGCTTCATCTGCAAAGTGTAGACAGTTGCTCATGCCTGTCATACCAGCTATTTGTGAGGCGAAGATAGGGAGAATGGCAGTTCAAGACCAGCCCTGGTAAAAAGTCAGCGAGACCCCCCATTTCAACCAATGGCTGGGTGTGATGGTGTGAGCCAGTCATCCTCGGCAATGTGGGGAAGCACAAATAGGAGGAGCATGCTCCAGGAAGGTCCAGGGAATATAGTGAGAACCTATCTCAAAAATGACTGAAGCCAAAAGGGCTGGTGGGGTGGCTCAAGTGGTAGAGCACCTGCCTAGCAAGTATAAGGCTCTGAGTTCACCCCCAAGTACTGCAAAAAAAAAAAAAAAAAACCTGTGACTAATGACTGCCCTGGTCTTTATGGGGGTTGGCTGAGAAGATACTCATAACTTGGTGCTCAAGTTGGTGGCATTCAGCACACTGGTGGTAGAAGTAGTAGGAGGGGAAGAAGAAAATTACTGGATGCTGGACATGAAGACAAGCCCATGGCAGATGGTGGTGCTTGATAAGTACTGGGAGAGGTCAAACCATGGGTCCCAATAAGGAAGCAGGGTCCCTTGATGGGGGTGGTCATAGAAGGCTTCTCACAGATGGTATTATGGAACCTGGGCCTTGAAAAAAGGGTAGGGACTTATCAAGCAGTGAAGGATGGAGAAAGCAGCTGAGACAGAGGAAGGGAGAGGCCTCAAACACTGAGCCTAGGTGATCTAACCTTATTCGGTAGATGATGGAAGGATTCTGAGTTGAAAAGTGAACTGGTCTCTGAGATCAAAGAAGGAAATGGGACAATCACTTCACAGAGCAGTGGGGCACATGAAATATGCCTTAAACAAAGGAAGTAAAAATTCCAAGCAGTGCCGGCTAGAGCACTCACTGAGCGCCTGGAGCTGTCCTTACCACTGGCTTGGATGCCCTCATTTCATCTTTGTACTAGCAGTCCCGCTGGATGGGTCCTCTCGTTATCCTATGTACAGATGGCACAGAATGGGTAACACACTTGCCCAAGATTACAAAGAAAGTCCAGGTCTAGGATTCCAACCCAGGCAGCCTAACTCTGAGCCTGCGCTCTGCCTCTGTGAAGCCTGCGCTTGTGTGGGCCTCAGGAAGGCGGGGGAGACACCATTCTACAGAGGCAAGAGGGAAGGAGTGGTGTGAAGTTCATCTTGGGGTGGGGAACCTTGCTCTCTAAAGCACAGAGAACGAGGAACCAGGTATAGAAAAGGACGTGTGAGATGAGGACTGTCAAGGGATGTCATGGGAAGCAGCTAAGATGTTCTGACTAGAAGAAACCTGAGAGGTAGGTGCAGAGGCATGGTACTTTTAGGGGTGTATGAAGGGGAAGTAGTCTTTTGAAACAAAGATTCTGATCACATATCCTAGCCAGAAGATTTTTCTGGGAGGCAGGACAGCTGGAACTGGGCGGGCTGTCCAGTTCCAGGCTCTCCAGTTTCTAGCTGTGTGACTTTGGGCATTTCACTTAACTTCTCTGTATCTCAGTTTCCTCATTTGAAAAGTGGAGTTTCCTATCCTGTAGGGTTTTTTTTTTTTTTTTTGTGAGAACTGCATTTACAGATTACAGAGAGGGCTTATGGTAGTTAGCACTCTGCAAGTATTAGCTGGTATTATTAACCTTATTTTTCCTGCAACACAGCTGTTATTTTCCTGATAACAGCTTTACTGAGGCATAATTGATATATGAAGAGCTGCATATATTTAGTGTGTATTTTGATGAGTTTGGACATATGCAAACTTCTGTGATACCATCACCATAATCAAGGTGATCAAAGTATCCAACACCTTCCAGAGTATTCTTGTGTCCCTTTACTTTTATTTCTGTGCATGTAGCAGGAACACAACACGAGATCTAGCTTGTTAGCAAATGTGGCAGTGCACAGTACTGTATTGTTAACGGTAAGCACTAACTATGATGGATAATAGATCTGAGACATTACACCCATTGGACATCAACTCCTCTTAGCCCCAGCCTGTAGTGCCTCACAGCCATCCTTGTGTTCTCTGTGTCTGAGTCTGACTGCTATAGCTACCATATATAAGTGAATCATTGTCAGAAATTTTGATAGCCCAGTAAAGAAAAGGGAATAGTGTTGGCTGGTGGCTGGGTTCTCTTAGGACGAGCCCCACAGCCCTATGACTGCAGTACAGGGTCATTCATGGTACTTCAGGTTGGAAATGTGCAAAGAATGGATCTATCTTTAGTCAACTCACTGCTTCCATTTTCTTTTTTTTTTTTTCATTTTTCTTTTATTATTCATATGTGCATACAAGGCTTGGTTCATTTCTCCCCCTGCCCCCACCCCCTCCCTTACCACCCACTCCCCCCCTCCCTCTCTCCCCCCCAATACCCAGCAAAAACTATTTTGCCCTTATCTCTAATTTTGTTGTAGAGAGAGTATAAGCAATAACAGGAAGGAACAAGGGTTTTTGCTGGTTGAGATAAGGATAGCTATACAGGGCATTGACTCACATTGATTTCCTGTGCGTGGGTGTTACCTTCTAGGTTAATTCTTTTTGATCTAACCTTTTCTCTAGTACCTGTTCCCCTTTTCCTATTGGCCTCAGTTGCTTTAAGGTATCTGCTTTAGTTTCTCTGCGTTAAGGGCAACAAATGCTAGCTAATTTTTAAGGTGTCTTACCTATCCTCACCCCTTCCTTGTGTGCTTTCGCTTTTATCATGTGCTCATAGTCCAATCCCCTTGTTGTGTTTGCCCTTGATCTAATGTCCACATATGAGGGAGAACATATGATTTTTGGTCTTTTGGGCCAGGCTAACCTCACTCAGAATGATGTTCTCCAATTCCATCCATTTACCAGCGAATGATAACATTTCGTTCTTCTTCATGGCTGCATAAAATTCCATTGTGTATAGATACCACATTTTCTTAATCCATTCGTCAGTGCTGGGGCATCTTGACTGCCTCCATTTTCTAGTGACAAATTCCAGAATCACCCAGGAAGCCTTGGAATTCAAATTCCTGCTGTGAGAACAGATGTGTTTAGTAGATAACAAACTCAGGGGAAACACAGAGGCTAATGAAAAACAAGACCAAATGTACTAGCAATGGACCTGGGGTGATTTGTGATTCAGACCACAGATGCTGCTACCCCCTCCTCAAGGTTTCCTTTGATTTAAAATTGTCATCCCAAATTTCCCTTTTTAGGGAGGACCTTCCGTGACATGGACATTTCACCTGACCTTGCCTGGCTAGCACATGTTACCTCCTTCCAATGGCATTAGATTTTCTCATCACCAGCAAAGATGTTGGGATGGGTGACTGAGGGGCAAGCCTCTAATGACAGAGTGAAGTCCAGATGATCCTAGTTTAATTTGCCAGTGTACTGCATTGCTTTTGTAGGATGCAACACATGCAATAGATAACAGCTCACTCTGTCAGCAACCTTTCAGATTCAGTCAGTCATCATCTCTAATGAGACAATTTCAGAGGCACTGTCTTTTGATGCTGAACAGCCACATTTGAAGTCTCTTTTCTCCTATGGGCCTGGGTCTTGCAATTGACAAGGGTCAGAGAGATGAAGACATGCCCCTTTCCCCCAAGTCTCCACCAGACCCTCTTGCCTAGCCTCACCTCCACGGGCTTCTTCCACTAGCTGAAGACTGTTGGCATTTACAAATGCCTGGTCGCCTTATGAGCATTCTCACCACATCTTCCATCCCTTAGCTGAATCAGAACCTCTAGGGCCACCTGAATATCTCGAAGCCAGGAACAAAGGTGTGAGAAAAGTGCAGGGGGATGGGGACATTCACATTTGCAAATTTGCAAATGAGTGCTACTAAAAGATGATCATGTAGAGAAGCACCAACTCCAAAGCGGTTAGTGGTTAAATGAAGAGAGCCTTCACTCTGAGAACCCTCATTTGTTTAATAAGCCCTTATATCAGAGGTTCTCTGTCTTGGCTTTGGAATCACCTGAGGAGGTTTACAGAACTCCAGTGCTAGGAACACACATCAGACCAGTTGGACCACAATCTCTGGGGGTGAGACCCAAGGATCAGTATTTTTGGAAAGCTCTCCAGGTGATTTCCGGGTGTCCCTGACAAAGATGGCACTTTCTGCATACTTTGTGCATATTAACACATTTAATCCCCACAAAAGTCTTGTAAGAGAGGTGCTGACATTGTTCCCATTGTGCAAAGAAGGAGGTCAAGGCACAGCAAAGACCCATGCTTTGTCCAAGATCACACGACTGGTAAATTCCAGGGAGCGGATATGAATCCAGGCCATCTGGCTCCAGAGTGTATACTCTTAGCCAACAGATTCATTTTCTCTTTCAACATGGGAAACACAAGGCCTTGGCAAAGATCCATAAAGCAGCCATGGAACAGGGGATGGAGGCCCCCTGTCTGCTTTCTGGGAAATGCAGTTAAAGATCTTCCCAAGCAATGCCACATTTATAATTAGTGGCTTAAAAATTAAAGTTCTACCAAAAAGTGCAGACTTTGCCATTCCTCCCACGGACTGTCTGAGGGCAAAATTTCCAACCTTTCCCTTATCCACCCAAAATATGTTGAGAGCTCAGTTCCAGACAGAATTAAGTGGAGAGGGGGCATTGCTTGTCAGCTGCATCTTCTATTTGTGGTTGAGGTCTACTGGTCAAGTTAAAGACTGACTGACACATGCATGTGTGGGAAGGGGCGGCTCATCGTGTGTGTGTGTCTAAAATTACCCACCGTTGTATTCCATGTGTGGTATTAGGCTGGAGGAACAGGATAGGCCTGGAGGATGAACTGTATCTGGTCCCAGTTTCTCTCCTAGACCAGTCTTGGGGCCTTATGTGAGCAGCTCCACTTCCCTCTGGGCCTTGACCGCCTCTACTGTAAAATCAAGGGAGTCAAATTCCACTTGAGGCCACATCTCAGTTCAGCCAAGAGGCATGTTTTGTTTGGCCCCCACACAGTGCTTTCCAGTTTTTTGAATTAATTGCCAACATTTAAAAGTTGGAACCATTTACATACAAATGAAGATTTGCAGCGTATTTTGAAAAACTGGAAGAGATGTTCTTGCCATTCTGGATCTTGTAAGGCATCCATAGGCCAGAGTTGAGAGACAGGCACCGTCTTTGAGGGGGGCACTCTCTCCCCAAGCTTCCATTCTTCAAGGTCATCTTTTGCTTATCTATATGGCCCCTGCAGAGACTGCAAATCAGATGATCTCCAAAGTCTCTTCCAGAAATTGAGCTTCGTTTACTCATGGGATCTTAAAAACTATAAAATCATGGGGACTCGGGCTCAGTCAATATTTTCACATAATAGAGGAATGATCAAAGTACAACTCACAAATAGTGGTGTTCTCTGTTCGATCTTGCCTAGGTTTTATTTCTAACCTTGACACATAATTTATGATGTTTGGCACACTCTGGACATTTTTATATTCTGCCTTACTTTTTGAAGGGAATAAGCAGAAACAAAGCAAAAGCCTTTAAAAGGTGATGAAGGAATTGCTTGATCAAGAAGAAAGAAGACACTAGGACAGTGTGTTCTCAGAAGCTCAATCTGAAATTAGAAAGGAACTACCTGTTCTTTAAAACAAGATTATCTGAAACAAATTCCAGGAAAATGTGCTGAACCTGATGGTTTTACATGGACCACGTTCACCAAAACATTTTCTCTGGTGGAATGTGAGGTATTTGGGAGGTTGGGTTTTGATTTAGGAACTTTCGGGTGACCATGTAGTCACTTGAAATCACACATAACTGTAAGTGTTGTTGACTTAGAGTTCTTTGAATAGGGCACTGATAAACATAAACCTAGAGGCAGATGTAAGTGCTTTTAATGTTCTCTGATCACTCATAAGCTTTCTCTTACGTATTTCTTTTCTTTTCATTGAACTAGTTCTAAAAACAAAAGCAATATGTACAAACATCAAATAGAATAGGAAGGTGAGAAATGAGAAGTACATGTCTCTTACCCTTCATTTTAAATTATTTATTGTAGTAAAATACAGGAAACATAATAAAACTTACCATCTTAACTATTTCAAATAGATAGTTCAGTAATGTTAAGTATATTCACATTGTTGTGTTTTCTTTGTCATCTTAATCCTGATATTTACCACAGTTTTATTCTTCTATATCCTTTCAGAAATTTTTATGTACATTATTATTTTTACAAATGTATTTTTCCATGTCTTTCACAGTTTCCATATTACTACAGACCAATCTTGCTTATTCTTTTTAGTGGCTGCCGAATATTCCATTTTTATGAACAGTCCATAATTTTGAGATTTTGGCATTATGAAAAAGAAAAAAATGCTTTCAATGAACACATTTGGTGCATATACCTTGGCCTATGTACAAGTATACCTTAAAATCTCAGCAGCCCATAAATTGAGACATTTGTGTGGTTGAAACTTTTCTATCCGACTATGGATATAGGTGCTTACTAAGAGTTTCAGGGGCAGAATATATATCATAAGCTATCATGGCATAAAAAATAGACTGTGGAATTAGAGGTTGTAAATCCAAATTTACACTCTGCCAAACTAGCTGTGGGGCCTTGGACAATTTGCTCATAGCATTGCTTGTGTCCACTTCCTCATCTGCAAAATGGGATTAATAGTGCTATCCTTCGACAGGGTCTGGAAGCATTGCTGAATGAACAACGCTTGGCTCATGAAAAGTACCACATGTGTTAGCTATTATTTTAAGGGTCTTCTCTCAATCATAAAATTTAAGATGGATGTTTTAAACATAATAGCTCACCAGATATTTTCAATTTAAACATTTTAGGATTACAGCATTTATCTTAAAAATTTTTTGCCTATGCATCTTCAAAATAGACAAAAATCCATCAGCATATAAGATCTACCTTTAAGAAGACCTTATCTATGTATTTACTCAATTCTTTTTTTCTTCCTTTTCCTGAGGAATACTTTGAATTTTCATTTTTTTCCCTTTTATTTGGCATGAAAATTTCATTTAGTTTTCTTAACTTACTCTGGATCAAATGAAGCCAGAACCCAAGGATGAGCTGTTGAGATAACAATTCTTTACCACATCTAAATGTCAAACTCTCTCCCTTACTTGTGTATAATAATCTTGACTTTGCTTTGTTGGGTTACCTGAAATTACTCATTTTTTAAGATAAATGAGAGTAGAGTCAGAAGAATCTGAATGGGTTTTTCTCACTCAGTTGTGCTGGCTTGAGTGGATGGGAGAGGAGGGATGCAGTTTTACAAACAAGTTACCTTCTTGGGCAGTGCCACTGGTCACCTGCCTCAATTCCGAGGGTCTTACTTTGTGTCATGGAGCCCAAACTACTCACACTTTGTTCCAGACTCGCTCTTCTTTGGTTCTTTTTTAGCCTTACAGAAACTCCCTCTCATTATCCTTCATTGTACTGATTACTGATCTTTTTTTGAAGTGACAAAGGATGACTTAGATGAAGCAACAGAAACACTGGCCATGCCTGGAAGAGGCTATGGTGTGGCATGTGGACAGGTCTCACCGTAGGTGGACTTTGTTCAATGCACTGACTAAAGCAACTCTTGAATGAGTGAGTCCTCAACCTGGAGCCCGATATTCAAAAGGTGCCTTAGCTCCTGCCACTGCTTTGTGGCCACAAGGGGTCCCTCTGCTCTAGTTTGTCAGGTGATAAGAAGAGGCACAACCACTAAGGTCAGAGAAACAGTAAAGGATCTTATAGTTTCCTGGCTTGGATCCTGAGATGCAAGTTGATTTGCTGTGAGTAGGTAGAAATAGAAAGGAATTTTCTTACTGTTTGTTTGGTTATTTGCTGATTTCTGAAAAGGTGTGCCCTGAACTGCTTTCTACTCAGCTCTGGCTTCAACTCCAGGCAAGGCAAAGTGTTGAGGGCATGCTAAGAAACTCTTTTGGAAGGTTCACCCTAAAAGTTGACAAAGAACCTAACTATCTATAGAGCATATACCATGTATCAGGCTCTATTCTAGAACATTGGAAGGCAATGAACAGAAAAAAGAAAGCACCAGACCTCAGGAGCTTACATACTAGGGAGGGTGGTTATAAATAGATAACTAATGGAACTGGCAGTGGGAAGGGCTGTGAACAGAGTATAAAGCATGGGAGAAAAGTCAGGAACAATAAAATGAAATAAAAGGCATCATATTAGAAAGGAAGGAAGGAAGGAAGGAAGGAAAAGTTGTTTCTATTGCAGATGACAAGAACTTGTATACAGAAAATCTTAAAGAGTCCACTAAAACGCCATACAGGTAAGCTAATAAATTTCTCAGCAAGCAAGGTTGCATTGTGGGATACTTGATCAGTATATAAAAGTCAGTTGCATTTCTGCACACTTGCAATGAATAATATTAAAAAGAAGTGAAGGAAAGAGTTCCATTTACAATAATACCAAATAGAATAAAACCCTTGGGAATAAATTTAACAAAAGATTTGCAAAACATACACTGTGAAAACTATAAAACATTATTGAAAGATGTTAAAGAAGATAGAACTAAATTGGAAGATGTCCCATATTCAAGGCTGTTCTAGAAGATTTAATAAGATAGCAAATACTCCCCAAACTGATGTATAGGCTCACACAATCCCCATGAGAATCCCAATTGACTTCTTTGTAGAAATTTTGCAAGATGACCCTAAAAATCATATGGAATTTCAAGGGACACAGAATAGATAAAATAATCTTGGGGGGGGAAGACCCCCACAAAACAGTGGTACTGATAGGAGGTAAACTTTTAGGTTAATTAGAGAGCCCTGTGCAAGAGAATGAATTTGGATTTTTTGTGTGTGTTTGTGTGGCGCTGGGGGTTGAACTCAGGGCCTATGTGCTTGCTAGGTAGATGCTCTACCACTTGAGCCAACTGCCAACCCTGTTTTGTATAGGTTACTTTTGTTGAAATAGGGTCTTGTAAACTTTTTTCCCTCAGCTGACCTCAAATTACAATCTTCCCAATCTTTCCCTCCCATGTATGTGTTGATTATTTTGAGATATGGTTTCCCATTATGACCTGGGCATAAAGGATCTGAGTGATACGTGATGCTCTTATTTATGCTTCCTGCATAGCTGGGATGACAGGCATACACCACAGCGCCCAGCCATTGGTTGAGATGAGGATGGAGTCTCAGGAACTTTTATTGCTTAGGCTGGTCTTGAACTGTGATCCTTTTGATCTCTGCCTCTCAAGTAGCTAGGATAACAGGCTTGAGCCACCATACCCAGCCTGAATTTGGATTTTTACCTCTTGTCATATATACAAATTATATCAAAATGAATCAAAGACTTAAGAATGAGGACCCAAATTATAAAATTTTTAGAAAGAAAAACACAAAAATCTTCTTTTGCCTTGGCTTTGGTAGTAAATCCTTAGATACCAAAAGCATAAGCAATAAAAGAAAAAACACTTCACTAAAACATAAAACTTTCAGTTTTGAAGAATACCATCAAGAAGGGGAAAAGACACCTGTGTGACAGAAGGAAATATTTACAAGTAACATATCTGATAGGGGTCTTCTATCTAGAATGCAGATGGTCCTTGACTTACTGTGGTCCAAGTTAGGATTTTTGGACCTTATGATGGTGTGAAAATGATATGCATTCATTAGATACTATACTTCGATTTTTGACCTTTTTTGATGCCAGGCAGTGAGTTATAGTATCTAGTTAGCTATACAATCATGAGAGCAAACAACCAGCACTCTACAGTGCGTTGAACCACTAAGTTGAATATTTGATGCTTAGTAGGGTTAGGTGTATTAAATGCTTTTTCATCTTATGATATTTTCAACTTACGATGAGTTTATTGGTATGTAACTCCACTATAAGTTAAGGAGTGTTGTACATAAAGAACTCTTATATGGGCTGGCAGAGTGGCTCAAGCAGTAAGAGCACTGTCTAGTAAGCATTAGGCCCTGAGTTCAAGCCCTAGTACTGCCAAAAAAACCAAAAAAAAGGCAAAGGACCTAAGCAGGCATTTCTCCAAAAAAGATGCACAAATAAGTAAAAAAAAAAAGAGGCTCAATATTATTAGCCACCAGGGAAATGCAAAACAAAACCACATGATAGACCATTCACAACACCAGGACATCTAAAAATTGTAAAAGTCAGATAATGATAAGTGTTGGCAAGGTTGTGAAAAAAAGTGACAAGCACTACACTTACTGGTGGCAGTGTAAAATGGTGCAGCTACTTTGGGATACCATTCAATTAAACTTAGAGTTACAAATTGAGCCAGCAATTCTACTCCTAGGTGTAGACACTCACTGGTGTCCAGGACAGGATCTGACACAAGGTATGTCCTCAAAAATACTCATCAAATGAGTCAACAAAAAAAACCTTGAATGTGAATATTCATAGCAGTATTGTTCATAATAGCTCAAAGATGGAAACAATCCAATGTCCATCAATTGTTGAATGGTTAAAATGTGATATATACATACAGTGTGTGCAAGCATAAAAAGGAATGAGCTATATGCTACAGTGTGGATGAACTTTGAAATCATTACGCTAGGTGAAAAAGCAAGTCACAAAAGATCACATATGATTTCATGTATGTGAAATGTCCAGAATCAGCACACATATAAATCTATATAAAACAGATTAAGGCTGGAATATATTTGAGAGGAATAACTTACAGGGGACAGGGTTCCCTTTTGAGGTGATGGAGATGTTTTATAATTGATTGTAATAATGGTTGCACAACTCTGTAAATATATTGTTAAAAACATTGAATTATGTATGTTAAATGAGTGAATATATGATGTGTTAATTATATAGTAAGTTGTGTGTGTGAGTGTGAGTGTGTGTGTGTGTGTGTGTGTGTATGTAAGAGAGAGACAGAGACAGAGAGAATATTAAGTCAGGGATTTGCAGAAAGTACCAGCAGCTTGGAAGAACAAAAGAAAAAAAGGACAAGGATGGAGACGAGTGGGATTTTTCAAAGGACACCCCCTTTGAAAGTCCCCTTTAATAGGGGGCATTTGTTTCAGCTGAGACATTCAGGAGGAGAGGAAATGAGCCATCTAGATGTCTGGAGAAAGAGTCCAGGATGAGGAAATAGCAAATATCAAGCTCCTGTGGTAGTTGTGGGCTTGGTGCATTTGAAGAGCAGCATGGAGGCTCAGGTGGCAGAGAAACAGTACAGGATGGAGGCAGTGAGGCAGAGGGGGTCTGGAGGGCAGGTAGGGGCCACCATGCTGAAGACTTTAGACTTTTATGGAACTTGGTGGAGGAGAGCTTTTGCAGGGCTTTGAGCAGGAAATAAGCTTTGGCTTCCCCTTCCCAGTGCTCATGCTGTCTGCTGTGTGGTGAACAGACTGTGAGACCGGATTGTAGAGGAAGTGCCAAGGCTGGGGAGGGTGCTCTTGACCCCCCTCAGGCGAGCGCCTTTGCTTCTGTGTGTGAGGCTTCAGTTTTCCTCCTGTGATAAGCAAACAGAAGCCATGGTCTGAAAACTGTACAGACAATGGAAGAGCAGGAATTCCTGGGAAAGTGGAGAAGTGACCCAGAGTGCTTAAAGCCGCTGGCTGTCAACCACACACTCCACACCACAGTTATTGCATACAGACATGTTGGATGTCCACTTCCCCTGCAGATGGGAAACTTCATGGTGGTCCATTGTGTTCTCTGTGACATTGCTGGTGTCCGGGACAGGATCCGATGCAAGATATATACTCAAAAATACTCATTGAATGCGTCAACGAATGAATAGTCATCTTTGGTTCTCTTGATCTTGGGGTTCTTGACTGTGTAAGGAATGAAACACAGCAAGTACCAAGACAGTTAATATCTGAGTATGTCCTCCATCCTTCTATTCACCCTCTCTCTCTCTTTTTTGGGGGGTGAGGGTATGGGGACATGGAGATTTGAACTCAGAGCCTCATGCTTGCTAGGCAGATACTCTACCACCTGAGCCACTTGCCAGCTCTTTTTTATGATGTGCATATTCGAGATGGGGGGGGGTCTCATGAACTATTGCTTGGGCTGATTTCAAACCATGATCCTCCTGATCTCTGCTCCTGAGTAGCTAGCTCCACCCTTACATTCCCTTAAAGAGATGTTCTTGCAGGCTGCAGGATCCAGATGGCAGAGCTACGAGATAGATTAGTACCACCTGACCTGTGTAAGACTGTATCAGAGTAAGAAACAAACCTTTGATCAATTAAGCCGAGAGATTTATCATTACTCTAACATACTGTGCTGCCTTCCATTGCCTCATGTTCAGACCTGCATGGTGCCTCCACCCAGTTTGGATAATGACAGTTGCAAATTGACCACTGCCTCTCAAGTTTAGTTTTCCTTGATGTTGCCTTCTTCTTACAGGGAAGACAGTTTATGGGTTGTCCTGTATTCCCCTCACAATTGGAATCATGATAGTAGCAGAGTGACACATTTCACGGTTTCCGGAAGGCAGTTTGTAGTTGGATTCAAGGCCCTCTTAATAATAATGGAGACAGCATAGTCAAATTCTAATAAACAGGGCTGGACCTTTTCCCATCATTTTTTCATGAATGGAGGCAACAATGTCAAATCTTCATTCAGCTGGGAAGCAGGGGTTGGCAGCTGTTGGAAGGAGATGTGCATTGGCTGAGCTCTGTTCCTGGCTGGATGTGTTCATTTCATCTCTATTCTGCCCACTCAATCCCATTCTCACTCTCTTGCTAGCCAGAAACAAGTCTGTGGGATCTAGAAATAAAATGGGAAGAAAGATGGTTAGGATGGTCAAGACCATATTTTATTTTTAGCACTAGCCAGCAAATCCACTATTTTTACCCATTATATCCTGATTAAAAGAACACACTTAGAATGTCAATAAAAATAGCTCGTTTTAGCAGGAAAATGATCACCCAGCTCCTGAGAGCATCTGTGCACCTCTACATTCATTTTTGTATCTACTATTTATTCTGTACACATTCAAGCGCTGTGTCAGACTTCCGAACAGTAATGTAATTAGTATTTTTGAAAACTAGTATGCCTCCTCCATTCCCCAATGCAGCTCACGCAGTTAGTTCCTACAGGGCAAGTGGTCTCTGGAGTCAGGTGAATGAGGGAGTAGTGCTGGTGGTTCTGGGTATACCCAGGAAGGTACGCAGGACAGCCCCAGGCTGTTTTGGCACTCCAGCACCCTGCAGGGCTGCTGCTTCCTTTTACACCCCTGCACTACACTGAGCCATGAAGGAACCCCTGCAAGCTTCATCACCTGTCACAGAAACCCACTGCTGCACCCACACATACTCCATTCCTGCTGTGATCTAGACAATCAGATGCTGTTAATAACCATTTGCAGGTCAGGAAATTAAGGATGATGGAAGGAGTACCTTGGCCGCAGCCCTACAGCCAGCCAGTGGGCGGAGGAGCTGAGATTCCCACCAGTCCTGCCCCATACACCAGGACTTGCAGTTTCTGGCTCCTTGCTTTCGTCTTCCCCACCAGGAGAGGCTGTGGGAGAGCAGATCAGAAGCGTTGGTAGGGGAGGCCATGGAGAAGGCTGGCAGTGCCTTCCCCCTGCCCTGACTTTGCACCGGCTGAAGTGTGTCTGCCTTTTCCCACTGCATGGTTGTGCTTTATGGACTTTCTCCCTCCCATGTGATCCTTAGTGCAAAATTATCTTCCTTTGTTCAAATAAAATGGATGGGGTGACATGCCCTAACCCCAAACCTGACAATTACCCACACTCCTCTCCTGGGGCTCTGCTTGGGTCCTATGGGGTGTGTGTTGTTTGCCTATTTCTATTCCCATGGGCTCATATACTGTATCCAACCCCTGCCTCTCTGTTATGATCTTATTAATTCAACAAATGCTTATTTTTTGTGAACTTTGTGCCTGAAGCTATGATAAGAACAGCTGGGGACACTGTGAAGTTTTTTTCAGTATGAGACTATCCCCTAGGGAATTCAGAACCATGTCCCACAGTTGATGGTCAGTTTTACATGTCAACTTGGCTAGGGTATAACCCCAATTGATTAAGCAAACAGTTAACTAGGTGTAACTACAGAGGAGTTTTATAGATGCGGTTAAAGCCTTAATCCTTGGCTATAAGTAAGGAGAGTTTCCTGGATAAACTGGGTGGGCCTCTTTCAATCAGTTGAATAACTTAATAAGCACAGCGAGGCTTCTCTGAAGAAGAGAAGGTCCCAGCCACAGCGTGCAGCTCCAGCTCCTGCCTCCCTCCAGCCCTTCTCCTGCTGATTCTGTTCTCTGGTTAATACTGACGGTTATACTCATTTTTGTTGCCCTTCAACTTGCAGAAGACAAGAGAAACGCCAAGGTTGGCAAGGCAACTTGGTGACCTCATTGGTCATCCCACTTGCAGTAAAATCAAAGGCAGGGCTTGCCATTTTAGGTGACAGAAAATGGAGTTGGAACTCAGGATGAGAAAATCAGATGTCATACCATGCTGGCCCTAGCTTGAAAAGCCAAGGGCTGTGGGACCTTGTATAATTCTAGGGAAGTCGTTACTCTTATCAACAAAGCAAGTATTATGGCCAAAAAACCACTGTTCTTCATTTTAGACATCAGGTGGTGCTTGGATCACACACCATTAATGCTTTCAAGGGAAGCACTGAGGAGTGGACCTGTCGGTTCCTGTACTGTGCTCAGAAAACTCAGGGTTCCATTTCTTGGTGTGTATAATTTGAGGAGTGGACTTCATCAAGTTTCTTTCCAATTTCAGCATTCATATGATTCTCTTTGATAAGCCTATTGGTTTCTACTACCAATTAGAATGGTTGCTAAAATGAAAAATGTGTGGCCATGGGTTTGGGAGGATTCTCTACAGAGAATACGAATAGTGGAAAATGAGCCTCACTAGAAGGCCCTACTGCACTTTTGGGGCCAACAGTCCCCCAGAACCTCACGAGTGTACCTTCTGAGAGGCATTTGCGCAATTATGGGAATTCTGAAACAGAACCCTGCCACGTGCTGTTTATCACACTTTCTCCATTTGCTTTTCAAGGACCAGATTGTGAGAGAAATAGCTTCACTGTCGGGATAGTACTGATTTTCTCAAATCTCAGTGAGAAGGCTGAGACCTGGGGCCAATGTGTATAGAACCTTCTAGAAAAAGACCTGTGTGAAGGAAAGGAAAAAGGGTCCGTCGAAACTGGGTTTGACATTAATTTGATTGAAAAATGAAAAACAACCAAAGAAGGAATAAATTCATTCATCAAATCCCACCATGGAGGCACATTATTGACGAAGGGACTCAGTACCCTAAGTCAAAGGTCAAGGAAAATGTCACCACAGAAAGTGGCTTCAGATCTCTCTGCCTTCAGAGCCCTAGAGAGAGGTATAACATGCCTTTTCTCTTCCTTCCTTTCTTTTTTTTTTTTGACAGGTGCTCTACCACTTGAGCAACACCTCCAGCCCTTTTGATTTTTATTTATATTTTTTGCAGCACTGGAGCTTGAACTCAGGGCCTAAATCTTGAGCCACTCTACCAGTTCTTTTTTTTGAAGGGTTTTTCAAGATAGGGTCTTGCAGAACTATTTGCCCAGGCTAGCTTTGAACCACAATCCTCCTGATCTTTGCCTCCTGAGTAGCTAGGATTACTGAGTAGACGTGAGCCACCAGCGCTCTGCCCCCATCGCTTTTTACTTTCATTTGTTTCAGTAGGGTCTCACACTTTTGTCTGGGTCAGCACTGAACCAGGATCTCCCTACCTCTGCCTCCTGCCTAGCTAGGATGACAGGTATGTACCACCACCTTCAGCCTGTTCTTTGAGATAGGGTCTCACTAACTTTTTGCCTGAGTTGGCCTTGCACTGTGATCATCCATATCTCTGCCTCCTGATTAGCTGGGATTACAGGCATGAGTCACCATGTTTAGCTCTCATAGCTTGGTTTCTAATCAAAGCCAGATCATGGGACCAAATGTTCTGTGTATGCTTTTGAATAGCCAGGGGACCCCTCCATCTGTAGACTGGAAAAATAACTTGTTTCATAGATTTTATATGACTCACTCCCAAATCTATATAGATGGTGTTCTGAGGAGCCAACTACAAATTATATTTCAAAGCCTTAATGAATTCCTAGTGGCTTTCATTCTTTCAACCTCTGAAACTAATTACTGGCACACGAAGAACCATTTTTTACTTTGAAAGCCCTTGGCTTTGTAGAGTCCTGACAAGCCCCCAGTTGTTGGTTCTGTCCACATAGTCCCCTGCCCCAGTTGTCAGCAATGAAAGACCATATCCAGCTGTTCCGGGTAAAGGGGGACACAGGTAGGAGGGTCCTGAGCCTGCCTGTGTTAGTGCCTCAGCCTTTGAAAGTACAGCCTTGTGCCCTGTATAACAACAGGGGCAGTTTAGTGAAGTCTCTCTGGAGCTTAAACTCAACTCCTTCCTTTCCTTTTCCTGTCCTTTCCCCCTCCTGCTTCCCTTTTTCTCCCCTCACTCCCTCCTTCTCTCCTTTCATCTTGTTGCTTTTTCCTTCCTTGCTAGCTCATTTGCATTTTCCTCAGAATGTGTGGTTGCCATTTTACACAACAGATCTAACACAATCTCAGTTTTGCCTCTAAAAAATGTTAATTTTCTGTGTCTTTCTCATCTTCTGTCCTTTGTCTTTGGACAACATGGATATTTAGCAACAGAACACATAGAGATTCTCTTCTCTATACTTTAGTTTTGGATTATTCAGGCCATATATAAATAAGCAAAATACCTATCTGGTTTTAGCTCTATTGGGAAATCTGAGAAATGGGTAAAAATACATTACATGATGCAGAATGGTGGACTACTGTAATGTTTGTTCAGGAGAAAAAGCATGACACTGAATTTTGGATATGCTGTCCTATTTTATTAAGCAAATTCTAGCAGTTGTTATCTGTCAATCCCAGGGGACTTTAAATTTTGCTACTTCCCGCTTTCCCATGATTACATGTGTATTCTGCAAATATTCTCGACTTCATTTTAGAGAAGCACTAGATGCAATGCGTCTTGATGTTGGCATGATCTCTCATTCTCAGACTTGGTGTCTTTTCATTCTCCACTGTCCTGCAGCTAGACTGTCACATTAGGCTGGCCCTGTTGCTCTCAGATGGATTTCCTGAACTGCTGTATTAAGCACTTGGCTGTCTTTTCATGACGCCAGGGTTTATTTATAACCCACCAGCAGATGATCAGAAAGCCAGGGTCAAGAACAGTTGTTTGGTCAGGTCCAACTGTTGAATGCTGATTGGTGATTGGCAAGGTGTGGCAGCTGCCATCTTGTCATGCCAGGGCCTGGATAGCTCTGCTGGTGGCTTTTGCTTAATTCAGGCAAAAGAAGTTAACTTCAGCCTGCTCTGCAGAAGCAAATCTGGTTAAGTGTTGTGGACGCCTCAGCCAGTTTAATTGGTTCCTGAGTTTATACACAACTGAAAATGAAAAACCGAGCCGTGTGAGTCATCATGGACTGTTGTGACTCACTTGGCCTCCCCACCTGGTTAGGAGACACAGGCAGAAGTGCGTGTCTCAATCTCCTGACAAAGTGCATTGAGTGCCTTTGCAGAACATAAGCAAGAAAATCAATTTCTGTAGCTTAGAGGAATGAATGTTTTCATAACTCTCCAAGTACTGGAAGAGAGGGATGTATTCACTCAATCACAGGAATTAATACAGCATCATGGTTCAGTGCCTCCCAGAAATTAAGTTAGCCCTAGAAATCAGGCTGCAAGGAGGAAGTAGAGTTCAAATCATTGTCCCTAAGTAATAGATTACAGGTAATGCTATTGAATGGCCTGACACATATAGTGATAGAGGGGCTGGTGGGGGAAAAAACTCACTTTGATGGTTAAAACTTTACTAGATGAATATTCAGAAGTCATGGCAAGGTTCATGCAGAACCTGCTATGTGTTTGCAAATGACTTTCATCATAATTTTGGTCATTAACTAGCAGCCATCATGGGAATGACAAATGCTAAACATCCCTGAACACCTGATGGTCCATAGTCATTTTCCTCCTCCAAGGGCCAACAAGGCGCAGCACCCTCACCATCTTCTTTCTTTTAGGAGAGGAAATTGAGTCATGGGGAGAAGAAAAGCCTTCCTGGGAGTCAGGGTAACCCCTGACCTCAGTTGCTCTCTTGGAAGTGAAGGATCCAGGCAGGTGATGAGCCAGGGACTGTTCTGTCCTTCCCTTAGGGAGTTCATAGGGAAGAGGGGCTCCTTTGCTGGAGACAGATATTTTATTTTGATGATAAAAACTAATAAGGTGCCTTGCTTATAAAAGTTTTATTTGAGGCTCTCAGAATATAAACTTGATGTTCTCATGTTCTGGGACTCTGTTTGTAAGGGAATTTGTGTGATTTGGGGCCCACTCTGGGCCCACAAGATCCAAAGTTGAGTTCAAGCTCAGCCACTTCCTCTATGACAGAATTTCAGCTGGGAGCAAATGGTTCTCCCTCTGGGTCCTGCTTTTCTCTTTTCCTGGCTTGGAGTTGAATGTTCACCTGGAACTGAGCATCGGCAGGATAGGCTCTGGGTTATAGCCTATGTCCAGACTCTGCTGCAGTACCCTTTTCTCTTCCACTCATCCCAGACAGAATCTGTGGTTAAGAACCACTGTCTGGGCCAGGCATGGTGCACATGCCTGTAATCCCAGTATTTAGGAGGCAGTGTTGAGAGGATCCTGAGTTTGAGGCCAGTCTGGTCTACAGGCAAGAGCCTGTCTCAAAAAACCATGGGCTGGGGATGATGTAGTTCAGTGGTAGGGCATTTGCCTAGCATGTGCAAGGCCCTATGTTTGATCTTCAGCACCACAAAACAAAACTCCACAGATATATGTAGTTTGCCTTTGCCAAATATTATTATTTATGTGATTAAATTTCAAGATACTGCTGATAAGATGCCAAATAGTCTTGATTCTTCTTCTGATTTTTTGGGGTTTTGGCAGTATTGGACTTGAACTCAGGGCCTTATAATTACTAGGCAGGCACTCTACCATTTGAGCCATGGTTGCTGGGATTACAGATGTGTTCCACTATGTCCAGTCTAATGTGTTTGATATAAGGAACACCACATACAAAAAGAGAACCTATTTGTATTGATTCTCCCATGAATTATCTCTTTATGATCCTTATAGTAAAATACAGTTTTTCAACCAATTTTACTTGGGTTCCAATAAACTCACATTATTCTAGAATTGTGGATGTAAGAACTTTACTAAAATGTTAAGAGTGGTTTTCTTGATACTGTGACAGTATGGATAATTTTTACTTTTCTGTATTGTCCAAATTTTATAATTAGTATATAGAAGCATTGCACAAAACATTAATTCCTTCTAAAATATTTAAAAATATTATAAAGCCATTTGTTGTACTAATTCTTCTTATAAGTGGGCAATTTCCTCTTTAGTCTTTACAGTCCCTTTAGATTTGACAGCTCAGTAAATTAGTCAGGAAAAGGAAAAAGGCAAAGCCAATGGTCAGAGGGAAATGAGAGGCGTATCTCTGTCCTGGCCACAGTTAGGGAGCCACATTACACCCATGGCAGCATCTGTGGTCACAAATGTTACAAAAAAGATAATCCCAAGGAGGCTCGCAAAGTCTGGGACTTTGCTCAACCTCACGTAGCTACTGAAAATGCTTTTACAAAAGAAAGGCACTGGTAGGTGACCCCCTTTTCCACATTCTGTAGGGAGTAGAGGTGCTCCCAGGTCAGGGCGGGGGAGGCAAATTAGGGGATGGATGGCTCTGTCAAGAAAGAAGCAGCAGGCCCAGCTCCTCCTGCTGTTCGAGGACTGAACTGGAGTTAGCTTCCAGGCTGACTAGGCTTCTGTGAACTCTGAGTCTCTGATGCTGTCCCCAGTACAGGCGTGTTCTCACCTCCAAGCAATTAGGGGAAAGTGTATGGGGTGGGGAGGGGAATGGTAGGCACAGGGCTGGGCCCCACAGGAAGCACCCAGCTTTTGTGGAGGTGGCGTGCCAAGCAGCAGAGGCCCACCCTTGTTTGTTGGGGCTTTCCTACTGGTTCTGTGTTGAGGTGTCAAAAGCAGAAAGTTCAGAGAACCCCAACCCTGGATCAGGCTGTAGGCAGAAGTTAATTAGAAAAGTTATTTTCCTATTCAGAGGTGGTTAGAGCAGCAGACAGAGAGAGAGAGAGAAAGAAATGCCATGCTCATGGTTCCGATGGGTTCTGCCAACATGGTACTAATGTTCAGAAAGAAATTTCGCCTCTCTTCAGAGCCACCCGTGTGCTGGTTCTTCTGACCAGTATTGTTAGAGGCACTGGAGAAACTAAGAGAAGGAAAACAACATTGCTGCCCTCCAGGTTCCCAGGGAGGAGACAGAGAACCAGCAAACCCATTTCAGCACAGTTAGTGCAGTGGGGGCTGCAGTGCTCCCTGGGGGAGGATCTCACCCAGCCAAGGGGCGCAAGGAGGTGATGGCGTTCAGCTCTCTTACCTTAGAGCTTCTCAGACTTTGAGGGGCCTAAGAACCAATGGAAGATCCCATGAACTTGTAGGTTTTGGTTCAGTGGGTCTAGGCAGGGCCTGGGATTCTGTGTTTCACACATGGAAACCAGTAGATGCATGCCGAGGCTGTAGGTCTGAGGCCCACACTTCAAGTAGTAAAGTCCTACGTGATGTCTAAGAGGGAGCGAGCTGAGTGGACCAGGGAGAAGGAAATTCCAAAGACTGCATGCATCCCATCGCACCACTTCGAGAGTGGAGAGGCTAACTTGAGGAAAGTTGAAATTTTGCTGATTTAGACCTGAAATTGCCCTGGGTTTGCCTCATTACCATATTAGGGGTTTACTTCATTCTTGAGCCAGGTGTTGTGGGGCATGCCTGTAATTCTAGCACTTAGGAGAGAATTGAGACTTTGAGGCCTGGCTGGGTATGTTGGAAGAAAAAAAAAAAGAAAGACTCACCCCTAAGCCTAAGCCCCACACCTGATGTCCTGACAATATTCCTGTCACTCACCTGACATGTATCCTTCAGTGCTTAATGGCCTTGTTACCTCTTCCTGTCATGCAGATGATAAGGTCCTCAGAGCAAGCCCAGTGGTGGTGACTAGTCAACACAATTGACCTGAGTCTTTGACTATTGCTCTTTGAAGGATGTCGTTGCCTTTTGGTCCCACAGCTAGAATAGCTCCTGATACACACAAGCAGCTAAGGCTCATTATATATTGACTGTGAAATGAATGAATGACAAATACTCTAGATTGTGCTCAGCAGAATAGCAGAATGGTTAGGGTTTAAGCCCTAGAGTTGCAGAGCCTGGGTGTAAATCTGCCTCTAGCTGCATCAAACCGAGCTCATCCTGTAACCACTTTAGGCCTCTATTTCCTTATCTGTAAAACAGGGATGAAAAATAAGTTACCTGCCTCAGAGGATTGCTGCATGCACTGTATTAACATAATACATACATACTGCTTCGCCCAATTGTAAATGTTCAGTAAATGTCATCTGTTATTTTTGCTAAGGGGTGAGGTTGATATTAGTTATCTTGACCTCATATTAACTGGTATCACTTGGGAAAGATGGAAGTATTTGTCTAAGGTAGGGCAGGGTAGGGTCAGGGTAGGTTTACCAGTGAACTTGTTTACCTTTGCTGTACCTGCCCTCCATTAGCATGCATGATGGCAGGTGATTCTATTCCTTTTCATAAAATGTTTCTTTGAAGCTAAAAGAGGAAAACACATACAGGAACACATATAAGAAAAGAAAGGTCTGAGCTGATTTCCTGAGACAACTCTAGTTATTAGGTGGTGGTGTGTGGGAGAATTTTATTCTGTACCTGTGAGATCACCTGAGCTGGGCTTCTAGAATTCTGTTTTTTTTTCATTTC
Source organism: Castor canadensis (assembly GCF_047511655.1). Classification (NCBI taxonomy): domain Eukaryota; kingdom Metazoa; phylum Chordata; class Mammalia; order Rodentia; family Castoridae; genus Castor; species Castor canadensis. The sequence continues at coordinate 109,909,867 of NC_133395.1, read as the reverse complement.
TTTTATTCATATGTGCATACAATGTTTGGGTCATTTCTCCCCCCTGCCTCCCACCCTTTCCCCCTGCCTACTCTCTCTCGCCCCCACCCCCTTTCTACCAGGCAGAAACTATTTTGCCCTTGTATCTAATTTTGTTGAAGAGAGAATATAAGCAGTAATAGGAAGGACCAAGGGTTTTTGCTAGTTGAGATAAGGATAGCTATACAGGGAATTTACTCACATTGCTTTCCTGTACATATGTGTTACATTCTAAATTAATTCTTCTCCAACTAACCTTTTCTCTAGTAGAATTCTGGATGGTTCTATAAAATAGAAACGTTTGGTTAATGCGCAGCCAGTAGATATAGACCTGGCTGAAATGGTGTGTTGTGTTGGTGAGAAAGGGGTGGAATCTCCTGATACCACCTCTCAATAATCTTGTGGATTATTTGACTTTATACCATGAATTGAAAAGGCCTAGGGCTGATATTATTTGTCTTCTTTTTTTTTTTGCACTGTCCAATACGATTGCTACTAGCCACATGTGTCTATGAAATTAATGCAAGTTAAGTGAAATTTAAAACTGGGTAGTCTTTGAGTGGATTCAAGTGCTCAGTGGCCACATGTGGCTAGGTGTTACCAAATTGGGCAGTACAGCTATAGGGTAAAGTTCAGTACAGCTATAGGGTAAAGTTCTAACTTTACCCTGGACAGCAGTAACTTCAAGTGTAGGGTTAGGCTCTCAGAGCTGCAGCTTGTGATCTAGATACCCAAAGATGGTAAAATCCAGAACTCACACAATGATGATGTTGCAGAATCGCACACAAAAATTAGGAAATATAAAGGGCAAGTTTGTGCCACTTTTAGACAATAAAGGTCGACTCTGTTTTTTGTTTTTTGTTTTTTTTGCTCAATAGTTGTTAAGTAACAAAACACTTACTTTGTGTAAAGCATTAAACTAAGGGCTCTGGGAAGAAAGCAAAGTCCATTAGTTACAACCACTGGTTGTACATTGCTTTCTGTCAAGTAAGAAAGACACTAAGTGCACAGGACAACATTACATAACAGCCCTAGAAGTGTGTGAGAAAACTCCAGTGAAATGCTGGGAGACTAGAATGTATTTGACAGGGTAGGAGGCACAAGTGGAACTGAGTCAAGAAGACACAAATGGGTACAGCATCCTGGGAACAGGAAAGAAAAGGGAACAACTCTACACGAACTAAGGAAATCATAGGCAGTGGGAGCCATACAAGGAGTGGAAGCAAAGGAGTGCCACCATGCAGATAATATTTTCCCAAGGTGAGTTTGGTAAGAGTAAAATGCAAAACTGGATGAACTGCCATCTTTGCAGGGATCCCAGCCCAGAGGTTGGGGGAGAAAAATCCAGGCAAGAGGTAAGAAAGCCATGAATGAGGTCAGTCGAAGAGGAAGTAATAAAGAAGGGAAATTCAATTGGTTTGGACTGACCAGGGAAGAGAGTCGGCAGAAATATAGATACAGGTGGCTTGTCAATTTGGACATTTGGGATGTTTAAGAAATACTGTTGATTTGGAGTTTGAGAGGTGGCTCCTTGATGTAACCCCATTAAATCTGATCACACAACTCCTTGGACTGTTCTTCAGTATTGTTCAGTGTACTGTGATCTCTCTAGGTTTAGAACAAGCAGTTTGGGGGTCTGTGATTGCATCTGCTAGACTTTGCCTTCTGCCCAGAACCCCTCAGTTTAGTGCCATGTGTGGGAAAGTGCACACTTATCAAACAGCTGTCTATAATTAACCATAAAGTTCAGGTCTGTTGTCTTTGTCCTTTAAATTTATTGAGGTGAAGAGAAGGAATTACATGTTTTAAAATAAAAATCCTGAGAAAATGTTTCAGTATTTTGATGAAGAGAGATGAATGCCTCCAAAATGCAGTTGCCTGAAAATGCAGTTGTCTGAGGAGTAAATGAGATGTACGTGAGCTACCTAGCAGCTAGTGAGCCATCAATATCTGCCAGTTGGTTCTAATCTAATATACTGAAATACATGGGATTGTAAAAACCCCACACATAATTTTATGACATCTACTCTCTTTCCACTCCTTTCTTGGGTGCCATAAAATAAGGGAAATTCTGGGGTTATTCCAAAATTACTCAGGGCAGAGTTGTTAAAATAGTGTTTGCTCCATGAGGGAGAAGCCAGAGACAGGCCCAGAAATAATCACACTCAGGTTTTTGGCTTATTCTTTACTTTCTCCTGCCTCATACTCTTTTAGGACTGAGACCCTTGTTGGGGGGGCATCAAAGGGCAAGTTGAATAACAGTATTACAGAAAAATGTCAAGGAGGGAATGATGCAGCCTTTATGTGTGATGTGACTGACTTGTTTTCACAGGTGCACTCAAGTTTAGCATCTCAACTACTGCCCAAAACTACCCCAGGTGGGCCATGTGAGCCTCACTTAGAAGTAAGGGCAGCAGCTTCGTCCTTGTGTGCCTCTTCCTCTCTCTCCCTTCTGTGCTTCACCCTATGCACCATAGACAGGTGAAGCATTTGATAGACCTCCTTCAGCATGTCAAGAATTCTTTGGCCTAACAGGAAGTCTGAACCCCACTGCATGGTTTCCGTGCAGAAATTCACTCACCATATTGATTCATTCTTACCTTCTCATTTTCCAAGTGCATCTAAGGATGCACTTCTTCCTCTGATAAGGAAGAAGGGCACTATTTACTGTGCTGGAAGGTCCCATACTCATTTTTTCTCTGTGCTTTGGCCATAACCCTCATCTAGGATAACCTCACTTTTCTGAATTTCTTCATCTTGCTTTGCTAAATTTCATTTATTCTTCAAGACAGGCAAGACCCATTCTTTCATGGGACTTTTTTTTTGATTATTCCAGCCCATAAGCATCTTGCCTTGTTCTGGATATACTGCACTTGTTTACAGTGACAAAAATTTACCACTTTTATAATTGTTGCTTGTTTATTACTTAATGCTGCCAACCAGATTACAATCTTGGTTTATGTCTTGTCCTTCAAATCACATCATCAAAATTGAAAGTGAGGGCTCTGTGACATTTCAAAATCTTTACTGTCAGGATTTTCAAAGTGACCTCTTAGAGAGTTGATCACAGAAGCTTCCAGTTTTTCCCTTCTTCCCCCACCTCTTCCCACTTTTGGCCTCTCTGAAGTCCTGATTTTGGATGCTTTAATATCGAGAACCTAGTTCAGACTTCCTTAGCCAAAGCTTGAATGCTACAGGTCCCAACCATTGAAAGCGTGAAAGTGAGCTAACTGTTGTGGTGGTGAGGAATATTCTAGTTCAACCTGTTCTCACTCATGAACATCTGAAAGCTGCTGTACTTAAGAGCAGCAGAGAATGCGGCTCAGCCCTTGGGAGATCCATCCCTTTCCACATAGAAAAAATAAGGTTTTTTTTGTAGTTGGAAATACAGAGAATTGTAAAGAAAAGTCATTTGTAATCTTACTCCCAGAAAAGAACATTGTTAATCTTGGTGTACTTTTCAGTTTTCTAGTCATACACTCTCCCATAAATAGAGTTTAGAGCACTCTCTATGATGAGTTTTGTGTCCTCTTTTCACACACAACTATACCATTATCCCTAAAACTCCTCTTGTGTATATTTGTTATGGCTCATTGTTGCATGTTGGCTTCCCAGAAGGCAGCCTCTGAGATGCAGATGTATATGAGAGAATGCCTTTGGAACTAATATCTGGCAAAGGGAAGACAAGGAAGCAGGGTTAGATAGAGGGAGAGGCTGAGCTGTGATGTCAGCCAAGAGAAAGCCTTCACTAACTCTGGAGCTGTGGTGGCCTCCAAGTGTCCAAGGTTGGAGCGGAGGGGTCAAACCTCTGTGGTCCATAAGTGGACCACTCATTGGTTTCAGGGTGCCCCTAGAAGAATGCAAAATTTTTGGCAAGGCAGTTCCCCAAAGAAGGCTCACAGGTGAAGGCTACCTTAGAGTAGCAATCGCAGCACGCTGGGAGAATACCTCTTTGATCCCAAAGGGTGATCCAGGCAGCACTTGACAGCCTCCATTACAGTTGCAACTATGCGGGATGGCCAAGAATAGTGGAACTAAGTACCTTACCCTGTGACAGCATTGTGCTAGGTGCCCTCAGACCGCATAACTGCTATTGGACCAATGAGGAAGTAAGACCAAACGCTAAGTGGGCCCCACAGCTGATAAGTGGAAGAGTCAGATTTGAACCCTAAGCCTTTATTTGTTTTGGTAAGTCCCTAGAAGAGTGTTGCCAGGTAAGAATTTCAGTTTCTATGCAAAAATCTTAGAACATATTGAAATGAAAAGAGCTATACCACATTTCCCTTTCATCTTCCCATGGGCTAGAAGGTGATTTTCAGAAATGGTAAAAAAGGAGCATTGCCAGCCCAAGTGAATTAGGAACACTTGAATCATAAGGGCACGCTTTAAAAAGTGGCAATAAGTGACAAGAGGAACTGTGAGGCACTCTTTATTGCATGTTTGATTCAAGCTGTTTCGTTCAAAACACAAAGCAGCAACCGTACGTTGATATGAAACCACAAGCTAGACCTGCCCTTCTCTCCCCTCGAATGTAAATGATCATTTTTACCACATGTGAGAAGGGAGGGTAATGCTAAGGTTCTATGTGGCCTTTCATGCAGCCACAATTTATTGTTATTTCTCATTTTTGAAAAGCTATTCCAATGAAGCAGTGACAAAAATTGACATTTTAGAATTCTTTCTTTTATAGATTTCAGGAGGTTTTTTGTTGTTAAATTTACCTTTCATTCTTATCTTCACACAATCATTTTATTAATTTTTTTCAATAAACCTATCCAGATTTTTCATACTTTTTGAACAAAATGTTCCATAAAAAAGAGAAAGGTTTTTACCAATTTCCTTTTATCACTCTATTTGCCAGCTTATAATCTTCAGAGGCAGTTTATTTGTCAAAATGAATACTGTTTCAGGGTGATTGCATTTATTTATTGATTTAGCCCACTTCAGCATCAGGACAAAAAATTAAAATTCAGGGTCAGTTATAGGTGGGGAGTGTTCTCAGCGATGTAATGTGGTTGCTAGGCAACCAGTGGGCGGGCATTAGCAGGAGGAAAGGAAAGCTAGTCAGCCTGCACTACAATAGCAGTATTGGCTTTCATTTCAAAGGTGCTAAGTAATAGGGCCATGCAATTTGTTCCCCTTAGCTGGAGTTGCTTACTTTTTTTCTTGAATGGAAAGTTAATCTGGTTTAGTACCGGTAACATTTGTAACCATACTTCCTCTGCCAAGCATTTAAAAAAAAATTTTTTTCCCACTATGGGAAATAAAAAGTTCTGCGTCTTTCTTCATGTTTTAGCATCAAGATGTTTATCACATCTTTTTTCTTCCTTTCTTGCTTTATTTTCTTTCTTCCTTTCTTTTCTTTTTGAGAAAATACACCATTGCAGTAGAAAAAGAGAGATGTCAGTATAGGCATTTATGTCAAAAGTTGTAGGGCAGCGTCGGGGGGTCAAAAAAGTCCTTGAAGGTCTGAGGAGAGGAGGCGTTAAGAGAACTGACCTAGGCAACAGGCAGTGCTTGGGGACCTGGGCCAGCAATAAAATGAGCCACCTTTTTACTTGGGGCCAGCATGTCCTCATATTCTCTCCTTGAACCCTGCTCACACACAAGGCTGAACATAGCACTTTGCACAAAGTAGGCACTCAGAACCACATGTAAGCAGTGCACCAATCAATCCTAACATAGAGAGCCTGGATGCAGGAAATTCTGTTGGAACAGCTGCACTCAGGCATGGAGTTGTAGGAAAGCGTATCTGGGGCCCTATGTAATTTCCTGACTTAGCCATGAAAAAAAGTGGACTAGCGGCCAAGGCTGGCAAGCTGTCCCTCTCTGAATGGGAACCAGGCTTCAGTTCTGCATTACCAAAAAATCTCCTATGCTTTTTTCCCCTTTGAGTAAATTAATTTTTATCTGCATGCTCTGAGTTTGCAAGACCTACTGAGGAGATTGAGATTCCAGTGCCTTTGCAGATCTACAAAGCCTGGTACTGGCTGAGAATCTGCAAGTACTATCTTGAGGTTCTTCCTTAGAAATCCCTCTCCTCTCTCTGATGCTTTTCTGCTGTGGGCAATTTAGATGCTTACTGTCTTAGGGCCAGCACTGATGAGATCCAGTCTGCTAACTGGGCTTCTTGCCAGGAGACTCCCATGCCTCCAGTCTCCTGTGGTGTCCTTACAAACACTTCCTTTCATATGATGTGGTTTGCAGAACCTTCCCCAAGTCTTTGTGCTTTCTCTTGACTGCCCTGGCACCCACTATTGTTCCATCAGCTCTTTTCACAACCACATACAACAGTATTTTCAGATCAATGTGTCTTACCGTATCCTCACCACCTTGGTGGTCTTCAGAGGGTTTCTCCAAGATCTGGAAGCTCTCATAGTTCAAGAAACAGTGCCCTCGTAAATTTTCACCTAAACAGCTAACCTTTTATAGTGCTGTACATGTGGAATTTTTTAACCAAAAGAATGTTGTATATTGATCTTGTAATTGGCAGAAGCAGGAGAGGTACAACCAAGAGAAAGAAGAAAATCAGGCTGTATCTTTAGAGGTTAGACATCTATGGGAAAGAGAAAAAAATGGAGAAGGACCCATTAGCAGAAAGATAAAGAGGAACAAGGATGAAGAAAGCCAATTAGGGCCCCCAAGAGGGGACTAGACATGCTACAGCACAAAGCATGATGATTAAGAGTTGACAGGCAGCAGAAGAAGGGAGTTGGGGATGGTGGGGAAAAGGGGGAGGCACAGAATAGGGGGACTTGGTAAGATTTTTGAGAAGAGGGGAGTGCATGTTAGAATCAACAGGATTGACCCTAACAAGACAGATGATAGAATCTGCGATCTCCTTTCCTGTCAGGTAGGAACTGTGATCTCTTCTCCTGTCACCCTTCTTCCTACTTCTTGCATTTTCCAATCTTTTCACTCTCTCTGCTCTCTTAGGTTCCTTTCCTGAAGTTGTCAGTCAATCTCTCTTCTCTCCACTTTCCTCTCTTGCCTTCAAAGTGTTTTGTAAACTGTAGGTCTTGACTATTAGCAGGCGATGAAATCAGTGTTGTGGATTTTAACAAGCATTTTCAAAGCATTGAAATAGAATAGAATAGTGTAGGGCCAGCACTCAATGGTAACTCAATGGTAGAGCACTTGCCTAGCATGTGTGAGGCTCTGGGTTCAGCGTGAGGCACTGAAACAAAGCACAACAAACAGAGAAAAAGAATAGAATAATATAAAATAGGGTATACAGAATCATATACAGTAAAATAGAAAATTTTGGCATGTGTCTTAGGGCAAGCGCAGGCTTCATTTCCATTATGTGTGTGGGTACAGATGTATGTGTGTAATTCCTGCTGTGGACTGTAGTCCAAAGTTTAAAGATCACTGGGACATAATTTAATTCAGGTGGTAAGGTTGTTGCCTTGGAGAAGGTGAATTTCAGTAACTACTCTTTGATGCTATTATGGCAGGCACCTGGATGTTGAAACAATATAATTGATGTTTTATAAATATGACAGGCATTGCCTGACTGGGAGAGGTAAGGGGACAGCTCAACCCTACCTTTAAGGAACTTTCCTCCTTGACACAAATCTGTTCTGCTTTTGGTTCACTTGATAGGTTCATATAAACATCAGGCACATGCAACCTGTATAGAAATGTCACTATCATTTTTATCTTTTCTGTGTTATAAGTCACAAAAATTGTGTATGTTCTTTTTGTTAAAGTCAAATAATACAGAAGTATAAAGGAAAAACTAAAACACCCTTTTAAATCCTCTTCCCACTGTGTCATCCCCCTTCCAGAACTGCCCTCTTCTGCCTCTCCTCCAGTTTCATGCCTCACTTCAATAACTTTTAGGTCATTATCCTTCCAGATATAGGGCAATACTACTAAAATTTTAGTGTGCACACTAGTCACCTGGGATCTTGTTAAATGCAAGTTGTGATTCAGCAGGTCTGTGGTGTACCCTGAGACCGCACACCTCTAACAAGCTGCTGGGTGACAACAGAAGCTCCTAGTCCAAGGATCGCACCTCAGTAATGTGGGGCTGGCTGCTCTTCTGTCCAGTACAATAGCCCCTCATCACATGCAGATTAAAAAGGAGTCTTACAGGCCATCTCTGACTTTTTATGCTTAAACTATATTACCTTTGAGTTCCTTCAAATATTTTATTTTTATTATATGCTTACAGTTACTAGTGGCAAAGGCTATTAGTCCCAAATATAATTTTTGGTACACATCTGATGAAATGTTGATTTTATAGTGAGAGAAGGATGAGGATCTGTTTATTTATTTATTCACTCATTCAATATCAGTTATTGACTACCTGCTATGATCCAGACAAAAAACACAGGCATCAAATTATTTTTCAAATTGCAAATTGACAGCCTATAATCAAAATGTGTTGCCTGTCTCCATGTCAGAAGAACTGCCCATAATAAACTACCTTTGACTGATAATTGTTATCCTTTTATTAAGAAGAAACACACAAACATACAGTCTTACAATGATGGGTTTGATTAACTAAATAAAATCCTACATTTTGGTATGTGCCCCAAAAAACTCACTTAAATTAATTGTGCTTTTATAAAAGGAGTATTCTTGTTGTTTTATACTTGTAGAGTAATGCCAGTGTTATTTTTAGAAAGCATGATAAATAATTTGAAAATGTGTTATTAGTCAATTGATTGTAATGAAATGCATAGAATTAAGGCAAATCGTTAGGTAAATTTTGACAAATGTATACACCTATGTGTCACTGCCACAGTCCGGATGTTGAGTATTTCCTTCACCCAAGGAGCTCCATCCTGCCTGTTTGCACTCAGGCACACCTTCAACTTCTCTCCACTGTAGGCTGCCACTATTCTGATTTCTACTCTTATAGGTAAGTTTTATAGGATTTGGAACTTTCTAGAAATGGAATTACACAGTGGATACTCTTTTGTGTCATCAGCATAATGGTTTTGAGAGTCACCCATGTTTCTCATGGGTGTTGTGCTCCTTTTCTTTCTCAGCATGAAGGCATCACCTTTTTCTCATTCACTCACTTGTCCTGAACATTTGGGTTATGTACCAGCTGCAGTGGTTATGAATAAAGCTGCTGCACATATGTACATACACTTCTCATTGTGGATGCATATTTTTTATATCTCTTAGATAAATACCTACAAGTACAGTTGCCAAGTCCTAGGTTAGGTAAACATTTAACTTTATAAGAAACTTCCAAATTACTTTCCAAAGAGGTTCTACACTGGCATTGTACCAGAGTTCCAGTTTCTTCATGCCCTCCCGAACATTTGGTATTGTCAGTCTTTTCCGTTTTATCAAGTCTAGAGATTGTGTAATGGTATTATTGTGCTTTTAATTTTTACTTCTTTGATGACCAATAGTGTTGAGTATCTTTATTTATTTTTTAGCTCTTTTGCCATTTGTGTAACTTCTTTTTCAAACAGCTATTTGTCTTGGTTCATCCCCCCTCCTCCCAATTGGTTGCTTCTTACTATTGGGTTGGAAGAATTCTTTACATAATTTGGATATAAGATCTAGGTCAGGTGTGTGTATTGCTAATGTTTTCTCTCAGTTGGTGGCTTATCTTTATAATTTCTTTTTCTTTCTTTCTTTTTTTTTTTTAGTGATACTGATTTTTGAACTCAGGTCCTTGAGTTTGCTAGGCAGCCACTCTATCACTTTAGCCATGTGCTCATCCTACATTTTCTTAATGGTGTATTTTGAGGTGTTCTTAATTTTGATGGACCATGGTTTTTCATTTTTTCTTATATGGTTAACACTTCCTATTTCCTGAGAAATCTTTGCCTACTCCAAATTGCAAACATATTCTTGTGTAGTACTTCTTCTAGATGTTTTATAGTGTTAGCTTTTATTTTTAGGATAATGTTCTATTTTGAGTTAATTTTACAGTATGGTGTAAGGATTGAAATTCTATTTCTTCCATATGGATATTCTGTTGCTCCGGTACCATTTGTTTAAAAAAACTATGTTTTGTCTCCATTGAATTATTTTGGCACTTTTGTAAAAAAACAATTGTATATGGGTCACATAGTAGGTATTAACAATCTCTGGTCTGCTTAAGTACTGGTATATTTTTGTATTTTTTAAACCTATATTTATAGCAACATCAAAGACTAAATCAAGATCTGTTATTTGCTAGTGAAAGGAGATGGGAGTAAAAATTTTGGAGATGACTCATGTCCAATTTAACAGGCTGATCATGAATATTTGTGAGATTTGTTGCTCTGTTAGGAGGATAAGAGTTATAACCCACAACATTTTAATAGTTTTCTGGGATACATTTTATGTTTACAAATTAATTTTGTTTGTAATATCTTTTTAAACCAATATAAAATATGCATTTTAAATTTTAAGCTATTTTATTTCCTTCAAATATAAATTTAGCCAGGTCATTAGGAAAACATAAACTGGGGTTGTTTTGGTGTTTGACTTGGTGGGTGGCCTTCTGAAATCCTCAGTCTGCAGCCCCTCACCCTCACCCCCTCCTGCTTCTCCTCTGAGGCCTGAGAGTCCTAGAGGACAGGACCCATCATGCTTTGAGGTAGAGCCACCTCACTGGTGATAAGTCTGTGTGGAGTCTTTCTTATGAACCTGAACCTCCAACTCCCTTACTATGGGGCTGAAAGGAACCCCAAGAGAGTAGGAGAAAGTGGGGATGCCCTTGAACACTGGTTTATAGCAATCCCTGCTTGGTGAGGGTGCAAGTCACAATTAATTTTTTCAATTGCTTCAATTACTGAGGCTTAACTATGTAAAGATGAGAAAGAACCCAAACTTGGAGCTGGACCCAAGATCTGAGCCCAGTTCTTTCACTTGCCTCATGTGCACTCAACATGCAGAGTAGAGACGTGGTGAGTGCATGTAGGGTTGCTGGGGCATTGAGTAAGAGCGCTCTGCAAACTGTGTATTCTAATGATACGTAAAATGACTTTCCTTCAGGAACCCCCAAAATTACTCTATTCAAATCTGAGCCATTACTTAGATGTGCTTTGATGAAATAAGGTGCATAATGACTTTTAGTCATTTGCTGGATTCACTCCTTTTTGCCCCTTTTTAATTGATTGTATAAAATCATGTATTTCATTATACATTTCATTTATGTATACAATGTACTTCAATCATATTCACCTCCATCACCCTCTTTAGTCTCTCTTTCCCCTCCTGCTGTTCACCCTCTCCCTCCAAATAGTCCCTTTTATTTTCCTCTGTCCCCCCTAGATTCTATATATGAGAGAGAAAGTGTGTGATACTTGTCTTTCTGAATCTAGCTTGCTTTGCCCAACATGATGGTCTCCAGTTTCATCCATTTTTCTGCAAATGACATAATTTCATTCTTTATGGCCAAATAATGCTCTGTTGTATATATATACCATATTTTCTTTACCCATTCACCTGTTATGGGCACCGAGGCTGGTTTCACAACGTAGCTATTGTGGATGGTGCTACAGTACACATGGGAGTGCGTATGTCTCTGTTGGATGATAACTTAGATCCCTTCAGTTATGCATCCAGGAGTGATATAGTTAGATCACATGATAGTTCTAGTTTTAGTTTTTTAACGAGCCTCCATATTGATTTTTGTAGTAGCTGGACTAAATTACATTCCCACCAACAGTATATTAGGGTTTCTTTTTGCCCTGCATCCTTTCTAACATTTGTTGTTTCCTTGATGATAGCCATTGTGATCAGAGTGAGATCAAATCTCAAGTTAGTTTTGATTTGCATTTGTTTTAAGACTAAGGGTGTTGAATATTTCTTCATGTATTTATTGAACATTTGTACTTCTTTTAAGAACTATCTGTTCCATTCATTTGCCTATTTAGCAATTTGCATAATTTTTCCTTTTAGTGTTTAATTTTTCAAGTTTGTTATATATTCTGGAATATTAATCCCTTGTCAAATGGATAGCTGGCAAAGATTGAGTCCCATTTTGTAAACTGCATCTTCAATCTAGCAGTTGTTTCCTTTGCTGTGCAGAAGCCTTTTAATTTGATGCAATCCCATTTGTCAGTTCTTGTTCTTAATTCCTGAGCTACTGGAGTCCTGTTCAGAAAGTCGTTGACTATGCCTGTACTCTCTTTAAAAGCTCATCAGCCAACATTTGCTTGCTGAATGGTTTTCCTGTAACCTTGAAAAACCTTACAGTTAGTTCTAGAGAAGGACAATTGTTGGGAGCCCAGGTCATAGTCAACTTACCATTAATTAAGGGTTAATGCTTTGCTGAGAAAACATTGAAAATACTAACAAGACCAAGGGCAGGGAATGGTGTACCTTTATTTATGGCATATGAACAGAAACAAAATGAAACCTTTTCCCCAAAGGCTACAGACTTATTCTATTACTTCAAGTATTATAAAATGGATATTACTGTATCTTTTCCCTGATGTGAGTTAATTTTAATGAATATTTTGTTGGTAACCACTTTTCCCTAATTATAATAGTGATGCAAACTCATTATAGAAAATTTGGAAACTACAGACGTATAAATTGGAAACTGAAAACCACCTATGTCTTTACACCTAGAGGTAACCATTACTTAACATTTAAATGAATATTTTCTAATCCTTTCCCCTTCTTAAAACAATTTCAGCAGGTTCCATTGTTCTATTTTCATACAATTTTATAGAGTATATATATAGACACACACATATATGTATGTAGTTTCAGAAAATTCATAAAGTATTCTTGAAATAGTTTTGCTTCCTCACTCACTTAATAGTATATATCATAAGCAGATTTCAATGACTGTTCTTAGGAAAAACATTTTTTTTGTTTTGCAGTACTGGTATTTGAACTTAGGGCCTCATGCTTGCTAGGTAGGCACTCTGCCACTTGCCATGCCCCCAGTCTCCCTCCTTTTTTTCTGCTTTTAGTTATTTTGCAGACAAGGTATCTGCCTGGGACCAGCCTTAGATTGTGATTCTCCTACCTGTCTATAGCTGGGATTTACAGGTACACACCACCATGCCTGGCTTGTTGTTTAAGATGGAGGTATCAATAATTTTTTGCCTGGGCTGGCCTCAAACCTTGATCCTCCTGATCTCTGCCTTCCAAATAACTGGAATTACAAGTATGCACCATTGTGCCTAGCCTAGGAAAAATAATTCTGAAAGCCAGCTGTATTTTATCTATACTTAGCATATCTAAAACTTATTTAGATATAGTTCTTTCCAAATCATTGTTTTTAAGTTAAACTTGTGAAAATTAAATTTTAGCTCTTAAATTTGTAAATGTGGGGTTGGCAGAGTGGCTCAAGCAGTAGAGCACCTGCCTAACAAGAGTGAGGCCCTGAGTTTAAACTCCCAGCACGACCAAAAAAAAAAGAAAAAAAGTAGCTGTTAAATTTAAGTTGCTGAAAGAATTCTAAATTGTAGTCACAGTAATGAAAGCAAAATGTGGACACTGAAATACACACATGAATTTTGCCATGCCTCCTCAGTGTGTGTGGGAGTGTGATACTACCCAAAAAGGGAGTGAAAATTGATTTTGAGTGAAAAAATATCTTACCTTTTAAAAAATTATTAGCATATATTAGTCATATAGATGGGTTTCATTGTGACATAGCCATGTATGCTTAAGATGTATCTTGGCTGGATTCACCCTCTCCATCATTCTCCTTCATCCTCTCACCCTTCTTCAAACAATTCTAACAGGTCTTGTTGTTCTATTTCATACAAGTATATCAAGTACATCGACCATATTGACCCCTTCATTCACCCTCCCACCCCTTACTGGTACCTACCCCCAACCATGAGCAGTTTTATGTTCCTGTCCTTCATTTCTTTTTTTTTTTTTTGCCATGATTCTTCACACATGAATATATTTTACTTTAATCAGATTAACCTCTCTATTCCTCTCTTTCCAGTTCCTGCCTTTTTCCCATTTTCAGCAGCTCTCCGTGTGGGTCCTCATGCCATCTTCATACAGATGCAATGTATTTTAACACAATTCACTCTGTCATTCTCTTTCCCCTTCTGCCTGCCCCTAGTTCTCTCAAACACTTTCACTATTCCACACGTGTTCTCTCTACAATATGGATGTACATATTTATGTATACATTTATCTGTTAGGTCTAGCTTCCACATAGGAGAGAAATCATGCACCCTTTTTTATGGGTAAAGCACAGATATACTGTACACAGAGTATATACACAAACCTATAGTATATCAGCAGCATTAAAATTTCTTGAGTGAGAGGAGTGATTAGGAAAAACAGCTCTAGAAGGTTCTTAGGAGGTGATGGTGGAAAGTAGATTGAGAGAGTAAGATAATATGACAGGTGAAATCCCACAAGGCAGTTCAGCTTCTTTAAACCAAAGCTTCTTTGAAAGACATGAGTCTGTTCATGTAATCGTGTAACTGCTACCTGGTATTCGGTGGTCATTTCTTCTGAGTATAGGATGCAGAGGAAAGAAAATATTGGAGTTATAATTCCCTATGTAAAGTAATAGCACTACATTATAAAACTATTCATTGTGAATGGGGAAACTCCTTTATTGTACCAGAAAAACCAGAGTTAATCTGGTTAAAATATTACAATATAATTTGATACATGTCAGTGATTTTCAAAGAGTACCAATGCTCATTTCATACACAAATACAATAATTGAAAAGACACCATCACCACAGAATAGAAATGATAGCAAGATGCATGGACTTCGTTTATTTTTTTTTAACAGCTTTGTTGAGACATAACTCACATCCATAGAATTCACCTTTCTAGAACACATAATTCAATAGTTTTTAGTGTATTTGGAGTCTTCCAATCCTCAACACTAATTTCAGAAACTTTCATCACCACAAAAGGAAGCCACCACATCCATTAGCAGTCACTTCTAGCACCCTTCCCCACAGCCCTTGCAACCAGCAGTCTAATTTCTGTCTCTGAAGATTTCCCTGCTCTACACCTTTCATATCAATGGAATCATTCAGTGTGTGGTCCTTAGTGACTGGCATCTTTCCATTAGCAAAATGTCTTCAGTGTTCATCCATATCATGGTGTGTATCAGTACTTCATTCACTTTTATCTCTTACTAATATTCTACCGTGTGTGTCTACCACATTTAATTTATCATTTAAATACTGGGCTGTTTCCACTTTTTACCATTGTGAATAATGCCATCCTGAACATTCATGTGTAAGTTTTTTTGTGGACATATGTTTTCCATTTTCTTGGGTGGAAAGTGAATTTCAGGGTCATATCTTACCTCTATGTTTAACATTTTAAGAAACTGCCAAACTGTTTTCCAACGCAGCCATACCATTTACAATCCCATCAGCAATGTGTGGGCATACCAGCTTTTAGCCATCATAGTGGGAGTGAAGAAGTGTCTCATTAAGGTTTTGATTTGTATTACCCCAGTAAATAAGAGTGTTGATCATTGTTTTATATGTATATTAGAATTTTGTATGTTTTCTTTGGAGAAATTTCTCTTTAGACACTTTTCCCATAATAAATTAGGTTGTTTTATTTCTTTATTGTTGAGTCATGAGAGCTCTTTATACATTCTGAAAGCAGGTCTTTATCAGACATACAGTCTAGACATATTTTCTCTCATTCCCTTGATTGTCTTTTCACTTTCTTCATGGTATCCTTTGAAGCACAGAAGTTTTTAATTTTGATGAAGTCCCATTTACCCATTTTTTTCTGCGATCACTTGTGATTTTGGTTTCATGTCAGAGAAAATATTATCTAATCCAAGGTCACAAAGATGTCCTTCTGTGGTTTATTCTGATAGTTTTGCCTTGGATTCAGTGAATTTTCATGTTTTGTAAGGTAGGGCCCAACTTCATTCTTTCTCTTGTGGGTATTCAATTGTCAGCACCATTTGCTTTAAAATCAAGATATAATAATGTTAACCAACAGGCTAAGATCTTTATGAAAATTCTTTACCTTATTCTGTCACCCTTTTTTCTTCTGTTTCTTATTTATAAAATACTGTGCATCACAATGATAATGTTTGGAAGTCACATTTTTGCAGAAGACTATTATTACTCATGGTAGGAAAGTGGAATGTTCTGGTTGAATTTCCCTGGACATAAAATGCAGGGTTTAGACCTAGATTTTTGAGGTCCCTGGGGTCCTGTCAATATAGATTTAGAATACACCTTATCCACTTTTGAAACAATTAACATATCATAGTGTTAAAATTGTTCTCAAATAATACCATGTTTCATTGAAAGGGCTGGATTGGAAAGTAGAAGGAGCACTTAATGGGATAGCCTGTGTTTGGTGAGAAAGGGTTTTTAAAAGGAAGGATAGGAAACTGTGATGGGTAATGGAATAAACTCCATTAAACAGGCTCTTCATTTAACAACCTTTGAAGGAAATCCCAATAACTGGTAAGCTAATGGTTAGTTTTATATGCTGATTTTGTTAGGCTGTAGTACTCATTTATTTAATTAAGCACTAATCTAGGTCTTGCTGTGAAGGCATTTCATGCAAGTACAATCAGATGACTATGTGAAGGAGAATGTCCTTATAAAAGCTGGGCATGGTGGCATATGCCTGTAATCCTAGCTATACAGGAGGTATAGGTAGGAGTGTTGCAGTCTGAGGCTGACTCTGGGCAAAAAATGTGAGATCCTATCCAAAAAATAACTAAAGCAAAAAAAAAAAAAAAAAGAGAGAGAGAGACTCAAGCAGGTAGAGTGGCTGCTTTGCAGGTGCAAAGTCCTGAGTTCAAAACCCTAATCCTACCAAAATAAATATTTAGGCACTTCATAATATAACTCTTTGGTTATCTTTAATAGAGTGCTCGTACCATAAATACATTTAAACTTTTATTTACTTCTCGCCCTTCTTTGTGTTAATGTGCTGCTGAGTCATTTATTTTTATGGTGTGATGGTATAATGTTAGGGTCTGGACTCTGTTCTTTCTTTTACAAAGTGACAGCTGCTGGAATAGCAAGAAATGGTCACTCAGCCTCCAGAGCATTTTTGGTATAAATTCCCCCATTTTGGCAGACATCATGGAGAAGTCACAAAAGACTCATCATAGGGAAAATCATAAAAGCAAAAACTAAAATTTAGGGGCATGGCTCAAGTGGTAGAGTACCTGCCTAGCAACCACAAGGCCCTGAGTTCAACCCTGAGTCCACAAAAAAAATTTATAACTTTCATGTTAGCCTTGAAATCAATCATGGAACAAAACAATTATGAAGCTCATTGGGAAAAGGTGATGAAAATGTATTTTCTTTATAAAATGTAAGGAAGAAAAGGTTGATGGTACCAGAGGAGCAGAGGTTTTACTTTCTTATTTAAGTCTACAAAATGATTACATCTTTAATGACACATTACAAGTATAAATTTATATCTCAAAATATGTGCTTTAAAGAAAAAAAAGAAAGGACTTGGTTTACTTAGGAGCAGAGTTGGATATAATACTCTGCCAACCAGCTGTTATGTGCTGGCAATATTTGATTCAATACCATCTATCTCCTATTACACCCTACTGACTGCATCCTTGGGCCAGAAA
The DNA here is from genome assembly GCF_047511655.1 of Castor canadensis. Classification (NCBI taxonomy): domain Eukaryota; kingdom Metazoa; phylum Chordata; class Mammalia; order Rodentia; family Castoridae; genus Castor; species Castor canadensis. Next base: position 109,892,355 of record NC_133395.1, on the reverse strand, counting down.
AAAGTCAACACTGTTGATGAGTGTCAGGTTTACCGGGATGCTAAAAATATGTAGTTAATAACCAGTGAAACTGCCTTCTGACTACTAACATGGAGTTTTGTTCCAGAACTGCATGTACATTGTGTACAAGCATCCCATTGGGATTTTCTTGAGAACAGTGACTTCTAACCTTTCTGATGTCTTAGATGTTATTGTGTCATGCTCAGTTCTCAGCATGGGAACATTTGTCAGGAAGATTATTATAATGACATGGATACAGACTTTCAGGTGATTATGAAATTTGCTGAAAGCAACCTTCCATTTGCTCGTATTATGGATATATTACCCAGTATCGTTCATAGTAGCCCAGGTCTGCACTTCCATGTTGTTTGGTGGCACCAAACCACTGAGTCGTGTGGACCACAGTTAGCTCAGAGGTGGCTGGTTACTTTGGTTACATCCTAAGTATATTCAACTTAATCATTTTCAGGATTTATCTTTTGGGAGGACAGAGAACACAGGAACTGCATATTATACAAGTCCTTTGGAAGGTCTAACTTCCGCTGTCACTATTGGATGAAGTAGATTTTTAACAGACTTGAATCTTGCTGCTGTTTGATAGTTTGTGAAAATTGGTATGGTCCTCAATTTATGATGGTTCAACCCACAAGTTTTCAACTTTACAATAAGATTTACAAAGCAAAGTGAATTCAGTAAAAACCCATACTTTGAATTTTGACTTTTGATATTTTCCCAAGTTAGTGATATGTGGTATGATACTTTTACAATGCTGGGTAGTGGCAGCAAGTCACAGTTAACTCCCAGACACCTATGCAATCACAAGTGTACACCACCAATACTGTATAGTGGACTGAGTTGCTAAACTATGAAATCAGTAGTTAGGTATAGTAAGTCCTATTTTTGACTTATGATGTTTTCAAGTTATGATGGATTTGTTAAGATGTAACCTCATTGTCAAGAAGTAGCCATAAACAATATGGACTAAATCCACAAAATCATATTAGACTATAATTTTATGTTGTAATATAATATGATGAAAGGTATTTTTTAATCTCTCACAAAAGAAATTATGATATGCTTGATGGAGACTCTACCTTACTTAATTTTTTATTGGTACCAATAGCCTAGGGACTGGTACACAGTAGACATTGAAAATGGTTGATGAACAAGTTCAATCAATCAATTAATTGGAGCCATTGGCTAAGGAATATTCATTATGACCTATCAACGGCCTAATAAGTCTTTAATAAGATAATGGGTTTATATGAGCTGTGGCCTTCAATTATATAATTGAATGCACTCTTGACTCAGAGGACAGGTTAAATTTTAGTCTGACAGAAAAATCAGAGACCTGTTATGAGGTGGTGAGAACAAGACAGTTGAGACTTATTATCTTGATTTTGCATGAACCATTTAAAAGTCAGCTGCAAGGGCTGGGGGATATAGTGCATTAGTAAACACAAGTTACAGACACCATGACACTTCATATCTAAATACTTTTTTATCTATATAAACTTTCAAATAGCTATTGCTTTAGGCCTCTGAACATGTGCTTTTCCTTGTAATGAATGCTTTGCTTACATTAGCTCATTAATTTTTACAATAATCCTTTGAAGAAGATCTTTGAAGAAGATGTCCATTTTATTGACAAAACCAGGATGGAATTCAAGCCTATCTCTGACTGATTCCAAAGTTCATGAAACACAAGGCAGGATGTAGGTAAGGGAGCAGATGAGCAAGACAACATTGAACTTGAGAACAGAGAGCAGTTTTAGCAAACCAGACCTGTTTAGGAATGTTTCCAAGAAATGAATTCCTTAGAAAAAAAAGAAAAAGAGATGGATTCCTTTGAGTTGTATTGACAGAGACAGTTTTGACTCTTGTAGTGATGCTGAGAACTTAAGTCCTAAAATCACCAACAATTATACACCCATTTTTCCCTTTTTATTTTCCACCGTAAAATTACCATACATAAACATGTACTTCTCATCAGCTTTGCCATATGTATAGTGCCACTGACATACTCTCAAATAAAGACAATTACAATATATATTATATGAAATTTATTTTACTTTGATAGCACTAAGTATTTTCCTGGTGGAAAGTAATAGATTACTGTGACATTTCTTCTGTGGGTAGTTGTATATAGATTTTTTAAATCACGTGAACTTCCACGGCAGGTTTATTTCTAATGTGTAAAGAGATGTGATGTGGGCAAATACAGCACCTAAAATGTACAATATTAAACGTGTGAAACTAAACATGGTTCATAACTCAACAAAACAAGAGTGAAGTTATGCCAAAACAACTTTGCTCTTTGCGTTTCCCAGTGCAGCGACGTTTAAAGGATATTTCCGAAAATGTGCATGAGTCAGAAGTGGAGAATGAGTAATACTGTGCTTTGGACTTTATTAATGTTTTACTGCTGAAGGGACATTGGCTACTGGTTTTTTTGTTTTTTGTTTTTTTTTAGTAAGGTGGTAAGTTACTGATTTGTCCTCAGACTCCTGACTGGCTTCTTTTGAAGATAATTTGAACAACTTGGTTGCTAGTATTTTCTAAATTTTTAGCACTGAGCTTTCTTAAAATGTTTTACCTCTGTAGACAGATACTTGAATCTCCTTTTCACCTGGGTGGAAATGACCACTGGGAGAGTTAAGGGTGGCACTAACCTTAAAACAGACCAACAACGTTCTTCAGCAAGCAGAAAACAAGATTAGGATGACTCATTCTAGGTCCCCATGTACATGAAAATATACTAGCTGGTTGCTGACATTTCATCTTCTTCAGTGGATTTAAAAAAAATCTATTGTGATGAAAATGTCAATGAAAATACTCATGAGTCCCTTGACGGGGGTGAATTTTATGTTTTATAATTTGTGCATTCCAATGGGATTTAGAAGCCTCTACATTTCATCCTTCTGTATATTACTTATCCCCATTCCCAGATTTCCCCCGCTGAGGATCACATTTTTGGCTCTTATTAGAAATGAGTCAAGGAATTTCAAAAGGCCCACTTTGAAGTTCCATGTTTTCAGCCAGTAGGGTCATGCTATTCCAGTTCCTCAGTTAGGTGCTTATTACTGTGCCTCTAGTACTGGGCTTAGAAAAGTGAGCACAAATCATCTACTCTTTCCCCCTGAGATCTTGCAAGTGATCTTTGTTTTCCCATTTGAAACCCCTAGGCTTTAGTATAGTGATCCTGGCGATGGAAAGAATGATAATATTCTCAGGGGGCCACTTTTAAGCTGCTGAAGGAGAGCACATATTGTGTATGTGTGCGTGTGCGTGTGCGTGTGTGTGTGTGTGTGTGTGTATTAGAATAAGAGGCTCACCCTGAATTGCATACAAGAACAAGATTTAATTTATAATCTTGTATGTCTTGTTGTAGGAAGGGGGGGCTAGTATCTTCTGAATTCAGCACTGAGCTTTCTGAAAATGTTTTAGAGTTATGCTATGTTAAAAGCAACATGTTTTTGTTCCAAATATGTAGCTTGTGAAAGCTGAAGCAGAACTGTCATATGTCACTTAGGTCTTCTGTCAGAACTGGAGGACTAGTACCCCAGCTGTTAGGGGCACTATCAGCAGATGACCTGCAGCTGTCTTCTGAATTGGACAGAGGTACTCCACCTGGGTCCTGTCCTCTTTCCAGTCATCATCTACTAACTGGCCAATGGAAGGAAGAACATAAAGCCAGGCTCCATTGTTGCCCCAACTTGGGACAAGCCTGTAGGGCCAGCCCAGCTCTTGTGCCCTCCATGGGGCTGGCTAAGGCCTCTCTTGGAACTGCATCCGAACTCAACCTCTCTCTCTGTTCAATGTCCTACTTCTTTTTCTCTTATTACAGTGATTGATCCCAAGAACATGCCTGAAAAACTTTCTATCCATTAATATCCATCTCAGAGTCAGTTTCCTAGGCAATCAATACCAGAGAAAGACCAGAAAATGGGCATTCACTCAAATTTTTCAGAATTATGTAGAACACAGAATGAGGGATCCCTGGTCATTAACAGCTTTGATAGCTATTTCTTCATCCAACATCTTTACAGTGGGCATTTCCATTTTGTTCGAGTTTGATGGTGAATGAAATCCTTTTCATGAGCAGTGCTATCAAATCCCCCAACTCCCGACCTCCAGTTCTCTTATGTTTTTCAAAATACTGGATTCTGTTTGATGTAAGATCCAAGGCTGAACTTTCAGAGTCCATGATGACTTGGGACTTGATTTAGTGCTCTTTGGCTTTAGTTTGTTTCCACTTGCTTTCAGAGGCTGATTAATCTTCCTGGGAAGGCCTCCAGGGGCTTACGGTGCTTTGGCCTGCTCATTGTCAGAAGCAGAATTATTCAGATTTTCCTGTAACATCCCCTCTTCTGACAATCTTTATCCTGTTGAAGTCCCCAAATGGGCAGCATTTAGAAGGAGAGAAAAAAAAAAAATTGGCGGGCAAAGACATATGATTAAGGTTTGCTCAAAGTAAGTTAACTAGGTCTACAATGGTTTCTTAGTGAAAGGACAACATGGTGTGTGCGTGGGGGAGGGGGAAAGGATGAGCTCTGGTTTCCTGGCAGCTGATATGCCAAGGTTGGAGAAATATACTTCCCAGAGGTCATTGCATTTGTTCCTCATCCAGAAAATCCCTCATAGCCTGTAGGCTGCCCACTATGTTGTTTGAAGACACTAGAATCGTATCGGTGCCTCTGTGCCCTTTCCATGCTTCTCCCTAGTTGTGATATCAGGTCTACAGTCACCCTGGGAATCTCAAGCAGACTAGTGGGGCCCATATACTCTGAGTTGTAGAGAACAATACCACACAATGGTGAATGGGGCATATTCTGGAGTCAGGTTCAAATTTTGACTCTGTCTGGCTAGTTGTGTGATCTTTGACAAGTTACCTTAACCTTACTCCCCCTAAAATTTCTTCATCTGAATAATAAAGATGATAATAATGCTGTCTAATTCACAAAGTTGTCATGGGCTTTACATGGGTTAATGTATGTCTAGTACTTAGAACACATAAAAGCACTATATGTGCTTTAAATAATTAATAAAATTCTATAGAAGTGAAAAAATAATGTAGCAAGAGGAACATTTGATTTGGAGATGGGGCTGTAGTACCAACTTTATCAACAAATTGAGAAGTCAGGAGTGGTGGTGTACACCTGTAATCCTAGTACTCAGGAAGTTGAGGCAGGAGGATATCAAGTTAGAGGCCAGCCTCGGTTATATAGTGAGACCCTATATCAAAAACAAACTTACAAACAAAAAATAATAGTCAGGAAGTCTCCACTGACAAGCAGTAAAATGTAGCATATATGGAATGTAAACCTAAATATTCAAAGGTCTTCTAATAGTAGTGTGTTTATAACAAAATAGATGTGTAATTCTAGGGTGACGGTGGACGCTTGGAGCATACCAAAGTTGACAAACAGCCAAATTAGTGTAGTATTAAAGCTGGACTTTAAGAAATACAATGATATCCGAAGAAAATGTGGATTTTCATGACTACCAGAAAGATACTGATTAATTTAGTGTATGTCACAACTGCTTAAAGCAACATACCCTACTGTTGTCAATGGTGTGATGAAGTACCCCGGTGCAAACCACTTACCCACAAAGCACATGGTAAAGATGATAAAGATGACCTGGACAGTTGCAAGAATGCATTTAATATGTGGACGATGATTGTATTTTCAGACAAAGGGAACAAAATGAAGCATAAATTTTTCCTCCTTATCAAAGCAACATTTAAGTAAAACCCAAAATACTCAAATATTGTGGCTTACAAAACATAAATATGTCAAAAAGTATCAGATAATGTATAATTTCAAAAACTAATTCCAAGGAGGGGTATATATGTGTGTGTGTGTGTGTGTGTGTGTGTGTGTGTGTGCGCGTGCGTGTGCACATGTGCTTGCTTACTGAAAGAGCTGCATTTAAAACAGTAGGTGCTGGCAGAATTGCTTAAGTAGTAGAGCACCTGCCTAGCAAGTGTGAGGCCCTGAATTCAAACCCCAATACTGCCAAACAAACAACCAACCCAGTAAGTATGATGAATTTTCCTACTGTGTTAAGGTTAATATTAAAATGTAAGTAAAATGTGGAAAGTGACCTAACAAGAATAATAAGCCCCAGAGTCCTCTTATGTCAAGTCATTTGAAACTTCAAAATACCTACGTAGTATGGGTGGAGCCTCACCTCTCATAATACTAACTACATTTAAAGCAACCCTATACTTATGATTTCTTTTCTGTTAAGAGAGTTGTAATAAATTTGCTGTAAAATTTTTCATTGATTTTGTTTTACCTTTTTCATATTTTTGAACCAGTATTTTGTTAGTTTGTTTTAGGTTTGAAACATTTTCTATAGCTTTGAGAAACCCTTAGCGTTTTGGCATCCAGCATGTGGAGCCGGAATAAAACAGCCCAGTAATTAAGTTACATTTGGATCTCAGTTTCTTCATCTATGAAGGAAGTGTTTCTCTCTCTCTCTCTCTCTCTCTCCCCCAGAGGTGGAGGTGAGGATGAGTTGAATTGGAGTCATGACTTTTGAAGACGCATATAGAGTTCAGAATTTGCCTTCGGTGAAGTCAGTGTTTCTAGCATTCTACCATGGCCAACATTTTCCTGAAAAAAATTCCAAGCCAGCTCACTCGTGGGTTAGAATCTTTGGATACATCTCTTCAATGTTTTGTGGGCACACTGTCCAATATGGCACCCACCAGCCACCACAGCTATTTAAATTTAATTAAAATTAAATACAATTAAAAGTTCAGTTTCTCAGTCACAATAAGGCAGATTTCATATGGCAAATAGCCAGGCAATGTCTGTAATATTAAATAGTGCAGATTCAGAATGTTTCATCATCCAGAAAGTTCTATTGGACAACATTGTTCTACATTCTTGGTGTCTGGTTTTCTTTCAAAGGAAATCGTTTGCTTTTCCAATAGTCAGATGGTTTTTAAAGAAAAAAAACTGCACTGGGGTATGATTTACACACCCTAAAATTCATTCATTTTTGAGTATAGAATTCAGTGATTTCTAATAAATTACCAGGACTCCTCTTCTGAACCACAGAATGCAAAAAATGATTGGAGTGACTATTTTCCCAAGGATGGATGTAGCTAACAAATTCCAGATGCCAGGGAGAGATGTTAATACATTACAGTGTACAGATGAATGCCTTAGTGAATTGGTACTTATTTCTCCTGGAACCCCAAGTGAGAAAGGCAAAACATTAGGTGCAACAGCTTAAGTTACATCAAAGAGAGAGGCAAGTCTAGCTGAACTTCCATAAGTCACTTGCATGGTGCAACTGTACTGTATCACCAAAATTTGGTAATTATTGTGGTCATATTGCAGCATAGCATAGTATTTCCTTTCCTTGTTCACAAACAGAAATATCTTTGTAAGAAGAGAAATCTTATCTCTATTAAGACATGATTAAAGTAAAACTGCTTGGAACATTTGATTAATGTAATAGTAGAGTATTGAATATAAGAGTATATCACTATTAGCATGTACATTACAGAGGACACTGCTATTAATTTGTACATACTTATGTGATACAGCGTGGAATGGTACCACACAGTACTATTATGTGACATTAATACTGTTTTCTTCATATTTCAGATATTATCTTTGTAATGGCACAAAATGCTTTATCATATAGTTGTAAAGAATATTGCACATTGTTTTCTTTGACCTTTGTTCATGCAGTTTTACAGTCTAGATTTCTTGTTGGTGTATTGACAGTATCTCTAGACTTGTTCCGGGAATTTTATTTCATTGATCTCACATTTTTCTTAGCGTGGTCTCTACTTTGTGCTGTTTGGATGTTTCCAGTGTGTTGAGGTTATAAATTATGATACAATGATAACACTTGTGCTTCCCATTATCTGTGTCGTATTGTCCAGTATGGTAGCCATTAGCCACATGAAATGTGGATAGTGTGAATTTATAGCTGTATTATGTGTAAAATATACCTTGAATTTTGAAAATTAGTATGAACAAAGGAGTATAAAATATCTCATTGATAATTTTTACATGTATAACATGCTCAAATGATATTTTTGACATGTGTGAAATTAGACATTATTAAAATTAATTTCCATCTGTCTCCTTGTCTACTTTTAAAGTATAGCTCCTGGAAATTTTTTAATTTACCATTTTAAAAATTTTTAAATTTGCCATTTTTTCTAATTTTAGGCTTTCTATTTCCCAATTTCTGCTTTACTTTTATATATTCCTTTATTTACATGGCTTACATTATACAGCAAACTGGCCTAGTTTGAGCGTTTGTGACATACGGTTTTGACTAAGCTTGGTCAAAAAAAAAAAAAAAAATCCCGCATGTGTATTCAGCACTGAGTTGGTGTGGAGCACTTCTCAGTCAGCCCTGGGCTATCCCCAGTTGTGTTTAAATCATAGTGTGAGCTCCTGAGTGTTTCCCTGCCCTTCAGTTTGTGAAAACCTACCTCCTAAAAAGCAAATCATGTTCCAAAAGCAAGATTAAAATGATAAAGTGAAATTTTCAGATGTGTTGAAAGGTAGCGTGTGTTTAGCAGATTTGGGCAGTATTGCGGGAAAGATGACTCCAGCATCCGCAGTACAGCACTCAGCGCTGAGCGTTCTGGCCATGTGTGGTGTTTCCTCCGTCTCCTTGGAGCCACCCACCCTGGGGTACCAACGGGCTACAGTATTTGTTTAGGAAAGCATTACTCTCCTGAATTTATTTCGGAATTTTCTATTCAATTGATTATTTTTCCTAATGTTCATATTTAATTCCTGTGTTTTTGATAATGACTTTAATGATTTTAACTATACTTGAACTATAACATGAATATTGCCACATCTTAAAATAATGTTGATTTCTTATGTATTCGGATGACGTGTATCATCAGTTTATAAATATAATTTATTATATTATGGAAACTTGATTTCATGGTGGATTGAAGCTTTTTTTAACTTAAAAATATTGCCATTTTTTTCTAATTTTAGGCTTTCTAATGCCCAATTTCTGCTTTACTTTTATATATTCCTTTATTTTTCCACCCAGGCTTTGCAGTTGTTTTTTTTTAATCTCTTCTGAGTCATTAACATTTTTATGGGAACTCTATTTTCTACTGGCTTGTCATCAGTGTAAAGGAAGGTCATTGAATTTTGTGAGTCTCTTAAATCCTCTTGACCTTTGCTGAGTTATCTTTGATACTTTTGTGGCTTATTTCTAGTTTCTACATAATAGCTACATTAACTTGCCAAAAACAGAATTTTAAACTTCAGTCTACCTGCTAATTATACATTACTTCTCTTTTCTTCTTGAATACATTGTGCTAGAATTTGTATGTGGCTTTACCTGTTAAAGTTTCTATGCTTAGTTTGCTTCTTTCTTGTAATTAATTCTATTAAATATTTTACTATAATAAACTAGCCTTATATTCCTGGAGTAAACCCTGCTTGTTTCATATTGGATAATTTCTTAAGCTATTACATTTTGTTTGCTAAACTTTTGCTTAAGGTCTTACATCATTGTCTCATTAATGCAGTTGCCAAGTCCTGACAGGTTTGAGGCTCAACAAATTTGCTTTGGAAATATAGTTCTCAAATGAAACATACCACACTTAAAAATACATGTGTGTGTGTAGAGCAATTTAAGTAGTACAGGAGTTATTTACTCTTTGAAAGTTTAGAAAAATCTCCAATTAATGGCTCAGAGCAATAATATCTATTTCATATTTACACATCAGAATTGACAATGTTCTGTGTTTTTGAAGATGCTTTCTAATACATGTTTGGAGAAATCAGATAAATGCTATTGTTTAAGCAACTAGCCATACACTTACAGCTAAGAACAATGCTCTTTAACATTCAAAAAAATCTATGCTAATTTGTTTTCACTGATCACACTAATTTATAATTTTTTCATTTATTAATAGTGTATCCATTTTGCCCGTTTTATCAAAAGGCAAACTACTGTTACATTGCTTTATTTCTTTTGTTCCTTCTTTATTTTTAAAATTTATGTTGTATTTTTATTTTTCTACTGTGTTTTAGTTCATTCTTTACATACATGTTTCTATTCTCATTTTATCACTAATACATTTTTTTTTGTAGTTTTCTTTTTTTGGCAGTACTTATGCTTGAACTCAGGGCCTTGCGCTTGCTAGGCAGGCACTCTGCTACGTGAGCCATGCCTCCAGCCTTCTAATATGTATTTAAAGAGAGAAATTTCCTTCTTAATACAGTTCTGCTAGCATCTCATGCTGTTTAGTTTTTTTTGTTACTGTAACTTTGCTCTATGTAGATTAATATGCAATTCTGAATTTTTATTTCCACGTGTTTGTTTCTGTACAATTCTGTTTTTCTCTATTTAATTATAATTGCATTGAGAATATGGTTTCATGGATTTTATGCTGTTGTTTCTTGCATTAACTCAGTGCATTTTTTTGCCTCAGCATATGATTAATTTGTATAACTAAAAAGAGTCTTTATAATCCCTTGCCTTGTGATTCTATGCTTTCCATATGCTTATTTTTCTACTTTATTCCTTATATTTTCAGTTAAGTAGATTCTCTCTTATTTATCTACAGACTCTGCCATATATCTGTAGTGCCGAGATCTATAATTATATTTCTTTGAGGTTCTTCTTGTACTTGGCCAGCTTCCATATGCACCGTGGGGGAGGGCTAGCTTCAAGGGCATTATGACCCATGTAGCTGCACAGGCTCCTGCTCTTACAACTCGGTTTAATGCTCTGCTGTCACTATCTTAAAAGTCTTAATTTCTGAACAAGAGGCCCTACATTTTCATTTTGCAAAGAGCCCCCACAAATTACCTCTGCCTGTTCCTTAAATTCTGCAACTTTGCTGGATTCATTTTTTATCATAAGCTGATTGGGTATGATTTGTTGGATTTTCTAGATAAGTCATTCCATCATCTAAATGAGATCCTCTGCTAGCCAGGCAGCTTTGAGAAAACTGTCTGGTTATCTCTTCATACTCCACCCCTGCATACAGGGTGAAATGTCTACAAAAAGTTCTCTCCTGTATCTCCTGGACTTAGTGTCACGTCTTCCTTCATTACTTCCAGAGGAGCCTGAGGTCAGGTGTCCAACAGATGGGACTCAGCTCAGGCCCTAGCAGGGTTTTTGTTTGGAAAAAAAAGTAGCAGGAGCAGAAGTAAACTCTGCTCTTAATCTCCCTTTCCTTCATAACCGGCTCTGTTTTAGCCAACCCTCCCATCATCCTTGGGGATGCAATACTCACTTTCCTTCAACTGTAGCCCTTCTCTGGAGGAGGGAAGGAGGTCTCTAACCCTTTTCAATGCATCCTGGGGAATAGAGCTGCCACAGGGGAGGGTGGGGCTAAACCACACAGGAGCACTCTTGAGGGCTGACTTTGAGATTGGCTTGGGTCTCACTTGTGGTTTGACCTTAGCAAGTCACTTCACCTTTGTGAGCTTCCTTAGTCCTCCCATCTATAAAATGTAGAAAATGGCAGTATTTCTACATTTAGAAATAGCTATTCCTGAGAGTTTCTGTAAGGGCTATGTGAGGTGAGGTGTGAGAAGCCCTTGAAATAGTGCCTGGTGCATAATAAGTGCTCCCTGCTTCTCCACTGAGCTGCATGGTTAACCCTCATGGCTACACCAAGATGGTGGTGGTGTTTGATCACTCTGAGGTGTTGTCTCTTTGTACAGTGGTCTCAGGAAGGGACCTGGGAAGGGGGGTGGCATTCTCCAACCCTTTGTGCCTCTAGCAAAGGAAGAGTTAACCAGAGAACTGACCTGGGTCCCAATCTGCTGGAAAAAAATAGAGATATAGGTGTGTCCCCATACCTACCTACCTGTTCTCTTGGGCTGTACTTGTGTGGAGGGCATCCTGGCTTTCTCCCCATCAGTATTGCATAGTAATCACATGCATAGATTTGGCCCTGAGTGAGTTATGCAATTTTGGTTGTGTCTTAGCTATAAAATGGGAATAAATGTGTGCAGTCTGTCCCCACTCCTATTCTTAGGATGGCATTCCTCTTTCTCTGTCACTCCCAGAGGGAAGCTGTTGGCTCAGGAGGAGATAAATGTGCTTTGTTGGAAATGGGTCTTGATGACATGAGTTCCAAAAGCCTGAATCTCAAAGCAGGCCCATCCCTGAGTCCCTATGAGCTTGCTTTTAAAGGGCCTGTATTCAGGCGTAGATAGGGACAGGAGGCACTCTCAAATGCCATTCTCATCCCAGGATACCTGAATGTTCTATCCTGAACACTGAAATCTATGGACTTGCTCCAGGGAACAAATAGATAAGAATTTGTTCCTACCCACTATTTTATGCCAGAAGCAAGTAGGGCACTTGAGCTAGCTGCACAAGGAAATTTCTAATTCTATTAATGCTTTCTTTCATTTTAATACTATTATTCCTTAAATCCTATGCCCAACCTATGAGCCCCATTATTTCCCCATTTTTTTGGACAGGTGGACGATTTCCCCCAAGATATCCTCTAGTTGCTGCACTAGCCCGTCTCTTTGTGAATGAGATCACTCACAATTTAGGTTCTGAACCCTAAGTGTTCTGTGTTTCTTTCTCTTCAGTATTATCAGCTTATGTTTAGAAAGACTAAAAAGTTGTTGGGTGAGTGGATGTTCAAATAGTCTTCAAGCCAATATCACAAACAAGAATCAGTTGTTAATAGCACTGCAAAAGGAATATAGTCTGTGAGTTTTAACAAATATCATATCCCATGATGGAGCAGATATTTTATTATGTTCAAGATAGAGATAAGGGGGCCACTGGCTTGGGCTTTGAAATCAGGGTACAGAGAAATTTTTCTCACGAGATATTGATTGGACCCCAAACTCAACTTTAAGAGGACCAGTGAGAAGGGAAGTGCATTATGTATAGATCAGGCTAAGACTTCCTGTGTGTGTCAGAGGTATCTTGTGGATCTATGGGGGGAGATTATTTATGAGTTCAAATTGTTACCTTTTCAAGCGGTATCCATACTATTCTTTAAGTCTTGCTGGTTTTGCTCTGTCATTCACCCTGGGAGCCACATCTATAGCCCAGTCACCATTTATATTCCTGTGTGACCAAAGAGTAAAATGAAATACCTAAGGCTTAAAGGATTTGTTTTATGTCAAGCATGACTGAATCCTGGGTTCTGATCTGCACCCCCAGGCAGAATCTCTCAGGCCTGGGGCTGAGTCACCCAGCCAGACTGCTTCCTAATATCCCCAAACAGACAGAAGGTTAGAATTCCCCCAGGAGTCAGAGTGAGAACAGTAGGCTATTGGGTTGAAATGTTTACATACCACTGTAGAGAAAAGGGCTTATGAAAGACCTGAGAATTAAGCTGAGTATTTAAAACGAAAAGAGAAAGACATAGCAAAGATGGTTGGGATCATTTTTATGGCTGAGATGTCAGTGTGGACTAATAAGGTCTTTGTTGAGAGACAGATAGATAAAAGAACAGAGATGGCTCAATGTACAAGATGTTTGTGGAGCAGAAAGGCTGAGTTTGACATGGAGAATATGGTGGTAAAAACAATTTTATTTTGGATGCAATATAGAGCTTAAACCCCAAAGTACCCATTACCAGAACTGAAGATTGAGGGTGATTTAGAATTACTCCCTGTACTTTAATCACATTAACATTGTATTTAACCAGACACTTTAATTGCCTGACTGTTACAGATACACCAAGTATACAGCATCAAAGATGTTACTATGTTAGGAAGAGAGGTAATTTGATAGTTTAGCAAGTAGAGAGTTCTCCCAGAGATGAGACTGTCCTGGGATCTTTGGCTTAGTGATAAAGAGAAAAAGGAAGTTTAATTTCAAAGGTAGTAAAAATGTACCAATTATGTGAAACCCTTGAACTCAGACTACAGAAATATACAATGACAAAGATAGTGGATTTCAAGAAAGCAAATGACAAGCAATTGATCATCCAGGTGAGAAATGCATGTGTTAGGTTAAAATATTGCATTGCAGCACAACATATAATAACCCCACTAAAACAAAGACTAGGAAGAACTGGCAGAAAAAAATGCAACATCTAATTGACTTCAAAAACAGTTTTAAAAGTTATCTGTGATTAGGGTCAGGCATGGTGGTTCATGTCTCTTAGCTACACGGAGGCCGATGGAAGGATAGGTTTGAAGCCAGCCAGCAAGACTCTGGAGGTGTGGCTCAAGTGATAGAATATCTGCTTAACAAATGCAAGGCCCTGTATTCAAACCTCAGTATTACCACAAAAAAAAAAAATCTGTGATAAAACACCCAGAATCAGCAGGTGAAAAGGATTCATTCATTATGACCCTTTGCCTTAGGGCTGGAACTGCCCATGCCATCCTGGTAGATAATTGCCTACCCTAAACTTAAGGTTCTTGTGAAAAGGAAATTCCAGTGCCTGGTTGGTAATGCATACCAGTGCCTGATGGTTAAGCAAGGAAGATTTCCCTTCTGAGGAGCCTAAAATCCCTGCCTGCTGTGGGAGCTTCTCCACTTCCTCTTGTTCTGACACTCTTCCCAAAAGAGCTCAAGGTCCTCACATTTTATGATTGCATGATCTTAAAAGATCATTTACAGCACCTGGTGTCTTAACAAAGGCTTAATAATGCAAGAAACATTTTCACAGGAATCAGCGATGAGAAGAAGTTGGATATGTGTTTGCTTGTACTGTCCGTTTCCTCACAATGACCTTCTGACCTCCTGCAGCAAGCAGCTCCATGGCTTCCTCCAAGTCTGGGTTCACTCAAGCCTCACTGCCTTCCCAACCCCCACTTAGGGGTTTCTCTGCCTCTGGGCTGATAGCAAGCCAGATTATAAAACTGTAACTCATGGCTCCTAATCCTTCCTCATTTGCCCCCAACCCCTCTGCTCCCCCATCCTAACCCATGGGGCAGAGGACAGTGTGTTGAGCCTTTTCTTGCTGCTTTCTGGGCGACAAGATTAACCTATCTTTCCTCTTTCACAGGGGCTCCATATGTCTTCTTCAAAAAAGAGAAGGTGACATGTGGTTAATTTTTTGCTCATGTGCATATGTGGGAGCTATCTAGGGAAGCTTCCTTTTGCCAGGTAATTTGTACATTTTAACAGCAGCCTTCTGGAGATTTCATCCTCTCTTGTGTTGTGGATTGTTAATCATGGGAAGTTCTAACTAATTAAGAAGGAGTTGGGCATCATGCCAAACCAGAGAGGCAATGTGTTTGGTGTGGTAGGGTTCTGCTATATCTAGCTCTCAAAGCTAGGTCATAATTTTTACTGACCCATAGCCAGGCTGGGACTGTTCCTTTTACTTATTATTTTGAACTACTTTAAAAACTGGGAACTATAATATATACACAATGGAAAATAAATCTCCTGCCTACCCTAAATTCCTAGACACCATACCCCATAGCATCAAATACAATCTTTTCCCCAAAGTATGTATATATTTATTTCATAGACAGTAGCTACATGAATGAATTTGTTTGTATCAGATAAGGAAAAATAGAAATACTAGAAAGTGTGACGTAAAACATATCCAGCACATCCAAGGAAAGAGGCCTCATAAAATAAGAAAAATAAGGTTTTATAAGTATATGTGAGACAAAGATGGATGCTAAAACAGGTTTATTAATAAAAATCTACAAATTTGTTGAGGCTGGTGCAGAGAGTATGAGATGAATCCTGTGTAGTGTCGAAGTCTGAGGAAAGACTGTTGAACTCCAGCTCATAAATAAATGATTGCAATATATTTTAATGAGGGCCATTGTAGAGGTATGTACTAAGTGTTTCAAGAGCCTAGAGGAGTAATTAATTATGTTTTTTGGCACTAAGAACATATTATCAAAAGAGGAACCATTTGGGCTTCTTGAAGGATGTCTTAGTGCTCCCAATAGAGGGAGGAAAAGCGAATTCTGTACCTACCAACACCCTAAGCAGAAGAGGGCACGAGTGCTGGGTCTTCTCAGGGAATAGTCAGCATAAGCAGATGTAAGGAGTATGTCCACATAGGAGATGATGTAGGAAGGAAGCTAGGGGACAGGTTATTGATGGGCCTTGTGTGTCCCCCTTAAGACAATGGAATTTGTCTTGAAGTGGAGCTATTGCAGACTGTGAGGTTGAGCATATCCTCCCTCCCCCAGGACAATTCTGATGGAATTTAAGAAATAGATCAATAGAAGCTGGGGGCGGGGTGGGGAAGGCAGGCCAGGTTAGGAGGCAATTGCAGTCATCTGAGCAAAGTGTGATGACACTGTAAACAGACCCTTCTGGTGGGAATGAGTTTGGGAGATTTTTCTAGGTTGATTTATAATGCCTCAGTAGTTCCCTGGAGTAAGGGATACCAGGAGTTGGGACTGATTTTGAGTTCTTCAGTGAGTCAAATGTTCTGTGAAGGTTGAAACCAAAAAAACAGCCATTGATTGTGTTAATTAGGATGTAAACCAGGATCCTTGGGAGGGCAGTTTCAATATAAAGGGACAGAAACCAAATCACAACAGGCTGAAAATGGAAAAAGCAGTGAGAATCAGAGAGAATAGAATATTTTTTAGATAGAAGTTTGGTGTGAAGCCAAGGAGAGTGAAGGTGTTACTTGAGACCATCCCTTTTTTCCAGATGGTATAACCCTTCTTTATTAACAATGCTGGAGAATTGCATCACACAGCACCTCTAAACTGGCTTGTCCTCAGAGCCCAAAGCCCTAGTCTTATGGGGCTTCTAATGAAGACAACATCTTCCCTTTGGCTCTTGGAGGCCCTATTTTTCTCCTCATTGCTTTGGAGCACCTTTGGAACACTTTATTTTTATTTTTTTACTTTTGGTTCTGGGGTCTTGTACATGCTAGGCAAACATCCAGAATTCAGCTGCATCTCCTAGCCCCTTTGGGAGCATGTATCTTTCAATGCTTTGTGACATCAGATCCAAGGGAAGGTGGTCCAAGGCTGCCTCCAAAACCCCTCCCTGATTTCTTCCTGTTCTTGTATGGTGGACATTGGGAATAGTCTCTTCGGAGGAGGAGACCCCACTTCTCCTTCTACCCACAAGAGGGTAAGAAAACTTGGTTCAATCATATTAGAACAGAAGAGTCCAATAATCATATGAGGCATACCCAAATGATTTCTTCAAGGCTAACCTTGGACAGCAGAGATGGTTAGCAGAGTAAGGATGAGCAGAGTGGAGAAAAAGCTAAAGCAGTTTATTTCTTGAGGCAGTTTATTATCTGTGAGAAGTAGAATGCTCAGACATCTGAGATGGATGGCTAGCAGGCAGGTTGGGAGAGTTTGAAGAATGAAGACTGTGCATATCACCAAGTGGCAAAATATTGCCTAACAACACCAAAGACCCCACTGAAGACAGAAATCATACACTTGTAATAAAGTCTGGCTAGAAAACTTTTTCTTCAGCAGAGTGGCAGCCCAGCGTATGTATATAGAAATCCACAGTTGAATGTATGTGTAAAGCTTTAGATTGGTGAGATGGGCACTGAAGGATAAAGATGAGAAATCTAGGATGCTAGTGAGAATGTGGTTGGAAGCTTTAATCATGAGGCCCAGACTGGGTGGGGAAAAACAATACGAGTGTGGACAGACAGACCGAGAAAATGAGATGGGGTACAGGAAGTATAGGCCATGCTAAGACAGGCAGGTGGGTCTGGGGGAATAAAAGGAACTGGACTGATGAAATGTCAGAGTTTCTGGCTAGACAGTGGAGCTCAGAGTTTTTGCATTTCAGAGATGAGACAGTTCTAAGTTGGGATTGTGGGGTGGGTAGATGAAGGGAAGTAAGTTGGGAGCAACACATACATTGCAATGTATGAGATGACATGGTTATCAAATATTCAACTTCTAAAACTCATGAAAATAAATCTGTCTTTGAAAATCAGGTTGACAGCATGACCCAAAGGAATGCAAAATTTAGAAGACATTTGTTAAGCTTTGCTTATCATGCACTTTGGAGGTGCAAGAGGGGAAAAACAGGCCTTTCTGTAAACCTTATGAAGAATAATATACCACTGTCTAATTTCATCGATGTCCTTTACTTAAGAGAGTGAACTAACAAAATCACAAGTTTTATATTCTAGATTTCTGGCTTCTCTGGAAAAATAAAATGATCCTGGCAGCCCTGGGCCAGGAATCCCTCATGGCAGCAGTTAGATTCCTCACCAACTTACCCAAGTCCCTACCAGTGCATATTGCTGTCCCACACTGGCTGAGTGGCAGCTGTATTTACCAGGATGTTTCACATCTTTTTTAGAGTTGAAAGAAAAGTACTTCTTGTATTAAGGATCTATGAAAATCAGAAAAATCAAGATGAATCAGGAAAAGTATTCCTCTGTATTTGATATGCAAAGTATATCACTGTTGAAAAACTATAAACTATAATGTTATTATGAAACAAATTCCTCCAGCTTCGTTCATTATAGTACTTACTTGGCCTCCATAGGCATTTAAATTTGCAATGACCAATGACTCCTGTAATAAAATAATGAATATACTCAGCTATATGAGAGACAATTTACAAAAGTAGCGTGATAAACAACAGTTATTTTAGAGAGAATCATATTAGACTACTGTACTGTTACTTTTGTTGATGGAATAAGTTTATTGAATCCCCAGTAATTAATAGATTCACCCCCACACACATAAAGTGCTACCTAATTCAATAGCCCCTGAAAAAATTTAATGAATTCACGATGTAGTTTCTTAATGGCTGGAAAGCATGGATGTAATTCTCTGAGTGCCTAGCTTCTTGGCAGCCATGTACACTTGTACAAGACAGATCCAAGGAAAATGGGTGAAGGATCTTTAGTGCTAAAGAAGACTGAGAATATGGAAATGAGAGCTTTTGGCAGGTCCAACTTGCCACATTAGTGCCCAGGAAGAAAGGTGATTGCTACACAATTCTTTTTGCTAAGGATCAGAATAAAACGAATATAATCTAAACTGTAGCAGCATAAAAGATTAAAAATCAACATTGTGGATTGAGTCAGGAAGCAAATTGGTAAAGCCAGTATGGACCAGTACTTTGATTTAGTCTGCTACTTCTTCGAAGCATTTTGATATTTTCCTTTCTGCTCTAGTTAGCTCTCACAGTAAGCATATGGGGAGCAGTCAAATATGAAGGGTCACAGGGTTAAATTGCACCTTTAGAAAAATACAGGAAGTAAGATGAGACTAGGTTTTGGAAATGAAAATTGTCATAATACATTGATGGAGGAAATAATCTGAAGGCCAAGTGAGTCAGAAAAATTTGGAGAGTCGTAATGTTAGTGCCTATGAATCGGAAACTAGATAGAAATTCTTAACCTACAAGGGTATAAATGATGGCAAGAAGTCAGTAAACAGTGCCTGTGTTATTTGGGGTAGCTGAAATAAGGCTATTATGGACCAGGGAGCCTGAATAGCTCAAGTTCTAGGCATCAAATTAGTGATGCAAACAAATGGAAGACAGTTTGGTGAAGAGTGGCAACAATGATTAAAAGCTTAGATGGACAGAAATGTGAAGCAAGCCTGAGAGATAAAGCTGTGTATTGCTGACACAACAGAATGAGATTGTAAAGGCACCTATTGACTTTAAATGTTAGAACAACTCACTTATCAGAATCTAGCCATTAGTATAGAGCTATCATAAACTGACATGAGCACCATGGAATTATCCATAAAGTGAGCTGTATTAACGTTACGCCTATCTTTTATTGCCTTACTCTGAGAATTAGTATGAAGAAACCACTAAACAGTACTTGCTGAGGAATGATTATGATATTTTGGCTCTTTTTCTAACTTTAACTTCTATGAATTTCACAATGCCATGAAAACACTTCAGCAAGCATTTTGGCATACTATTTACAATTTCTTTAATAACATTGCTCATGGAATAGGAGAAATGGAAAGTAATCACTTAGTAACTGCAGAGACACAAGCAGGAAAGAGGAAAAACAATCGCTTACTATGCTCTTTGTGATGAAAAAAAATATCAGAGTTTAGCTTATTAAAAAGCCTGTTGGAAGCCAAGAGTTGCACATGTCAGAGGAACCCTCTGCTTCCTATGACCACATCTGAAAAATGGTACCTACCGTTGGGCTGTTTGTGCTATGAAGAAGTATAGCTATAACACCAGCGGCTTGTGGGAGACATGCACTTAAGGGGATAAAAAGGGACCTGGCACAGGCCTTGGGCGGCTGGCATCATTAGTTTCAGGTCTGCCAAAATGCCTTGGGAAATGTTTTAATTTAAATGCCAAATTTATTTCAACGAAGTCTCCCTGGTTTGACCTGTTGGAAGTCTAGAGTGAGATGGATAGATGCTCATTTTGGAGGGCACTGGCAAATTCCATGGTGGTTTTGTACAAATCACCCTGGATGTTTAAATCTCAATATGTTTGTCTACTCAGCCCAGGTAAAGAATTTCAGGATCTGTGGCCATCAGTGCATTTTACTGGGGATTGGTAAATGCAGACAGGATTGAATATGACTGCAGAAAGGGCAGGGATCCCTCCAGGTGATTATTCAAAATATCGAAATTAGAGAACTTCAAGAATAAAGGCCCCAGCATTGCCTTTCCTCTCTCACAGTATACTCACAGGCTATTATGACTATAAATTTGATAAGGCAAATTAAGAACCTGATCGAATGATTTGAATGTGTTTTCTGCAAAAAAAAAAAAAAATCACAAGACAGAAAACATTATTTTGAAACGAAACTAGATAAAGAAAAAAGGGATGGCACTGGATAACGTTTTCAAATGTTGTCTATCCCTACAAAAGTATCTTGTTAGTGTGTAGGCCCAGGTTGGCAAGAGATATATAAAAGTTTTTGTGATGAGTTACAAAAATAGGAATCCAGAGGACCAGAAGAATGAAAAACGCCCCCAAGAATAACAGCAAAGTATCTGATGTTGCTTCTGGGGCCAGGGCGGGTATGCATATGCATGTAAAGCCATTTCTTCAGAGGCTTCTGCAGGCTGCTACCACACGGTGCTAATGAAGGCAAGGTCTTTTCAGTTCAACCCTGCGGAACGTGCATTCCCAGTAAAGAAGGCGCACCAGTGGAGAAGAACTAGCCTCTAGAACAGGGCAGGAGGCTGAAGCCAAGAGAGCCCGAGTGGGAGCAGGCAGAATCAAGGAAGGACAGTGACAAGGAGGGTCAGCAGTGCTAAATCTCAGTGGATCGACCCGGAGGGCACAGGATAGGCTCTGCTGACGCCCTCACCCCTCACCTCCTGCCCCAGCATCCTGGCAACCAGTTGCACAGTGCAGTTCTGGAGCCAAGGGAGCGGAGCGGCACGGGTTCCAGAATGTGGAATGGGTCTGACCCGGCTGGGAAGCCCAGAGGGGATCGTCCTCCCGGCCTTTGCTGGGGTTGGCCTGAAAGGCACGAGTTCCGCGTGCGGGGCTGGGGGACAGGGCTGGGCCCCCGGGCTCCGGGCGGGTGATTGGCAGTTGCGGCAGCTGCTGGGGCGGCGGTGGGGGGGGTGTTATCCACGACCGACCTGCAGCTGCCGTCTGCTGGACAGCGAGGTCCTAGCGGCCGGATGCCCAGCCAGGGCGACTGCAGCCGCGACGGTGGCCCGCCGTGGGTTAGGGGCAGCCTGTAGGGGGCAGCGCCAAGCTCGGGAGGCGAAAGGCGCGGGGTTAAGTTGCGGGGAGGGCGGGGAGTGTGTGACAGGGGGGTTGCCCCCGGGGTCGCATGACAGACGGCCCAGGGACTACCGCGGGCTTCCGTTGTGACCCTGAGGAAAACGTGACCGGGCTCTGCACGCGGCAGCCTCGGGGACCCGGGGACACTCGCGGGAGTCGTGTCTTCGTGGCCGCCGCGTTGCGGAGTCCTAAGGGCCGACCCGCTGGGCGCGCGTGAGGCAAGCGTCGGGCGAGCGCGGGGCTCGGTGGGCGTCGCGGCCGCGCGGTTATTTTTGGCGCCCGCAGCGGCGCGTGTGTCGGGGCGTGTTTTCCTTCCCCAGGTGCCGCCCGAGCTGACTTGTGCCTCGCTTCTCCTCCCCTGCAGGAATCCTCCGAGAACCCCGCCGCCGCAACGCGGACGGTGCGCCCGGCGAGCCTCGAGCAACCATCACCTCTAAATTTAAAAAAAAAAAAAAAAAAAAAGCACAGGCAGAAGAGGAAAGAGAGAAAAGCGGAAGAAGCGGCCGAGGCGGCGGCGGCGGCAGGAGGCGGCGAGGAGGAGGGGCCGCGCGCGGCGGCCCGAGGCGGCGGCGGCGGCGGCGGCAGCGGGGACGCGGGACGCGGGGACGCGGCTTTGTGCAGGCGGGTCGCGGGGCGCCCATGGCGGAGTGCGGCCGGGGGGGCGCCGCCGGCGGGGCCCTGCCCACCTCCCCGGGCCCGGCCCTCGGCGCCAAGGGCGCCCTGAAAGCCGGAGCTGGGGAAGGCGGCGGCGGCGGCGGAGGTCGCCTCGGCCACGGGCGGGCGCGCTGTGACAGCGGCGGGGTTTCCAACGGAGACTGCAGCCTCGGCGTGTCCGGGGATGAAACCCCGGCCAGTCCGGCCAGGGGACCCCGTGGCGTGGCGCTCGCCCCGACAACCAGTCCAGCCGTCTGTCCCCTCCCCCGGGAGAGCAAGCCGGGCGGCCTGCCCCGCCGGAGCAGCATCATCAAGGTAGGTGAGAGGGGCGCCTTGGGGGTCCCTTCCCTCTCACCCCCCTTCATCTCCACTCCCTGGGGACGTGGTGGCGGAGGGAGGGGTGGCTTTCGGGGCTTTGGAGTGGAGGAGCAAGGGATGGCAAGCAAATGGCATTTGAAAAGAATGGAGGGGCGACCCCGGCTATGGCTGTGCAGGGAGCTGTGCTCACAGGTCCCCAGTGTAACTTGGGGCTGTCACCCCTCCCGGGGATTGGCTTGCAGTGAGGGCCTTGTACCTTGCCTGGTTAGGCAAGCCTTTCAGTGGTAGCCTAGGCTGGTGACAGGCTCCCTGCAAGGTTTCTGTTGTATTTTCAAGACAGCGAGGGGTTAGGTGAAGAGATTTTGTTAAAAAATCCCAGGCAATGGGCAGAGATTTTTAAATGGTTTCTTCTGACCTACATTGTAGTTGGGTACCTCTTGCAAATGGTTGTACTTGGACAGTGCAGAGCCTCCCCTCACTCAGGGGCAGGCAGCAATGGAGTAGGTTTCTGAACACAAATGCAGATTTCCGCTTTCTGAGGCTCAGAGAGACTACAGTTCCGCACGATTCATCCTTTCCTGGCTGTGGTAGACGGGCTCCCAGATCTGTGAAGTCCTGTTGGACTCTGCTTGGGTTTTGAGATCTTTTTACATGGTGTTATTTATCGGAAGAAAGCATGTCTTGTACGTTTCAAGCCCCAGAAGTAAGATTAAGTAACAGTTTGTGGTGGCTTCATTCTAGCATTACATTTTGGTTTACACCATAAAAATGTCGCTCGTGACATGAAGTGAAGAAAAAAAAAAAAAGTTGATGAGTTAAGAAGAGCAGAGCCTTGGGCAAGACTAGCCCATTGGCTTCCTCATGTTTGGAGCAAATACGAAAATGTGGCATTCTGAAAAACAAAGGGGTTGTTAAGGACAGCCAGCAATAGCAAAACATGTTCACAGGGCTGCACCCATCCTTCCCGTGGCTGATAACCTGCGGGAGAAGTCAGAACAGGTCAACATTGGAGACAGTTGGCAATGGTGGCATTTGAAATGTAATGGGACCTCCAGAAGTCTTCAACTACTGTGCAGATGTCTTCTGGTGTTACCAACTTCTGCAGCCATCGAGTGAAATGCAGTGTACTTGCTACTCTATGTAAGAGGCAGTTGTGAAGCCGCATTTCGCTTTGTCATGTGTTGTGTAGTTTATGTCTGGACAAGGCACAATCGACGGACTTGGAGATCAAGCCTGTTACCCACCTGCAGCTTACCTTTAAATTAAGGAAAGGAAAGTCTTTTTGCTGTGTATGTAGGCTTTAGTGACAAATATTTTCTTTTCCTATGTATTGTATGTTTTCATGAAAGTTGTTTTCAACTGTTCATGATAATCCTGTTTGCAGGGTTATGTGACATTTCTGTTTTTGTTGGTCACCACATATTGGTGGTGATTTTGCATTGTGGTATTAATGAAATGTGAGATGAGTATATCAGAGACTACACCAGACTATGCAATTTTAACCCCCCCCTACCCACAGTTTTGAGGACCTGATTTTGCATTTAAGATATCGGTGTCCATAATGGGATTTGTAGTGTAACTTAGCAGCCTACACAGCGACATCTCTCTCGGTTTTACACTCATGGGAGATAAGGAAGAAGGAACACTTGTGAAGATCTCTTGTGATCTGTGGAATGGAGAATTTGTCAGTAGATGTCATTTCATTAATGGCTGTAGACTGACATGGGGAAATGATTAATTGTTCAGAAATCATTTGTTTGGGAAATAGTGTTGATACTTGAATTCTGAAAGTTTCGGAGAGATGTTTTCATTTTTCTTCTTTGTAGTGTAGGCATTTGGTTTCCTGTTCATCACCATACCCCTAGATAACCAGTGCCAGGAACACAGTAGAGGCTCATTAAACTGCTCACTGCATGAAAAGAAGACTCATTAGGAAGTGCATGTTTTCTCCAAGTTCTCTAAAACAGCCTTGGTTTTGGATTTACCAATCTCATATCTTGTACTTCGTAAGATGACCTAACAGACTCCTTTTCCTTGTCTTTATTTTCAACTTGCATTTTCCTAACCACTCTTGAAAATTCTAGAAGTAGTGCTGAAAGTTGTAAGAAAGAGGGGATGCTATATTTAGTCAGGTACTACCTGTAATGTTTCTCCTTAAATCAGTGACTTGAAGCGTTAAGATTTTAGGAATTTAATGCAGTATTTTCTAAAGACATACATACAGCATAACATCTTACAGAATAAAGAAACCTTTTAGTTTAATGTCGGGTTTCATAAAGCAGTGAATACTGCAGATATTTTTGTCACATAAGTGGCAGAAATTATATTTCATTTTATTATTGCCATGTGAAAAGGCAATAATGACGTTGTTGCTTGACTTCCTTGTGTTCTTTTAAAGGATTCTAAGGAGTGAGTGCAGTCAAGTAGTCTGTGAGTAGAGGTGGGAGTAGTTAGTGAGCAGGGTGGTGACTAGGAAGTTGCTGAAAATGCTGAGGAGTAGCTATGGGGTTGTATTAGTTGAAAAGTCAGGCTCATGCTTATTTTTGTTTGTTTGTTTCCTATTTTCTTTCCAATTTCAGCATCCCTTTGTGTGGGAATCCGTAAATCAGGGGAGGAAAGGATTAAATGGGATAAATGGTAGGTAAAGAAAGGAGGTTGTTGTGAATGTGTGGGATTACAGTGCAGGCTGACCAGAATTACATTTCCCATTTAAAATCCTTTCTGTTACTCCATCTGTTTTATAAATACGGCACTCAGTAAGAAATTGTTGTAAAAACTACATTTTTTTTTCCAAAATAAATGCACAGATCTATACTAAAAGAAGCTCCTTGGGTATGGTAACAGTGCTGATGAAAACTTAGTGTGAGCAGCCTTAGAACCTTTTACAAACTCCTTAAGATGGTAAATAAGTTATGGATATCATCACCAGACTTCTCTACTTTTCTTTAGCTTATTGAAAGTAACAGTATGTTTTTGAGATTATTTACAAAGGCCCATTACTGGATTTTTAGGGAAGAAAGCCAGTATGTTTATCATCTTAAATAGTCTAGTAAACATCACTTTCATTTTCTCTTTCCATAATTCATTTTGTCATAGTATTCAATACAGTCTATGCTTTATTATGAAGTAGTTAATTTGGTTAATTGTTCAGATGATTCCTTTTTTTTTTTTATAAATAGTTCCATCTTTGAATTCAAGAACTTAGTCTAAAAATATGAGCTACCATTTTAGGCCATAGATTTCTCTTTGTTTTTAGAAATAAATGAAGTTAAAATGTCTATATTAGTTGGAGGGTTTGTTTTAATCAGAGCTAATTGAATACTTTGGTTGAAGCTTTTAGAAGTGTGGTATGATGGCATACAGTAAGGTTGCTCTTGGTGTCTAGTTCTGTGAACTTTGAAAAAACACAGAGTCACATAATAATCACCACAATCAAGATACAGAGCAGTGCCCTCACCTCATCGCCTACCCCCAGGTCTCTTTGTAGTCTCCCTACCCCACTTCCCCAGACTATGGCACTGTTGATCTTGGGTCATTTTCACTATGTAGGAAATAAAGCCATTGCATTGTTTGGTATTTAGAAGAAGTAATAGTAGCCACCACTTATTCAGCTTCTCACTATGTGCAAAACACGTGAAAAGTGCCATGCCTAAGCTTAATTCTCTGACTTGGGTCCTGCACCAACCACAGGGGTGGAGGAAAGCAGAGTTGAGAGGGGTTAACCACGCACCCACAGAGCTGGGACTGGTTCCTGAACCTGCGCTCCTCTGCCCTCTAAATTACGCTGGCCATTTCAACTTTCTGTGTAAGGAGGGGAGCATTGGTAGTTTTGAACCCCAGACTTGATTTTCTCCTTTAAGTGTAGGGGATGTTGCTAGGGGAAAAAGAATCCCCGTTTCTCCTGGCAGAAGAAGTTGACAGATAATATAGCCAGGCAGCTGTTTTGTCACATGTGTGACTACTTGACCAGGCCTTCCAGCTTCACCGTGACCAGTGGTCTGACCTTGCCCAAAGTGGCAACCCTTATTTTTCTTACTCTTGGTATTATCATTATCATGTCTTATATGAGAAATACTTTTATTATCTTTACACCAACATATATACCTATATCTTGATGCTGAGTTCTCCCAGCATGGAGATCAAGCAGGCTTTTCACCTGTATTATGCAGGCTCAAACAAAATAGTAAAAGCTTAATAGTAAAAATTTACATATATGTATGATATTGACCATGGTTTAAATAAACTATGTTCTTTGTAGGCAAAAACTTTACCAGTTCTGCACAGATATCAAGCACTCAGTAATTATTTTTTTAATTGGATCTTAATATCTGCATTGGACTTTAGATTTGTTTTTCCTGAATAGGGAGAAACAAAGACAACCTCATGCCAAGTCAACTTGTGGACCTGTCATAATGTTAAACAGACAGTAGCTGAATCACAGAATGTGGCTGTCTGGATAGATAGGCAGATCCTGATGGATCATTAGGCGGGAGGAATCCAATGGCCGATCAGCGGTTCTCTATCTGACTTTGTGTAATGCATTTCAGACCCTTGAGACAACTGCTGAAATGTCAGGGCATGGTTGCTTGTCTCAGTCCACTCAAAGAGCTTTCGTCAGAGTTCAGTTTCCAAAATAATCACAGTGTATTAATTTTCGTACACTAAAATTACTGGTCCTCTTTTGCTTTTTTTCCTTTCCTTCTTTTCCAAGCTTCCCCCCAAATATTTGTATTTGATTTGTAATATTTTTTACCAGCAGATTTATAAAGGCAGCTGATGAGAAATTGTTTTATTAATTGCTGATATCAGCCACTTCGTTTCTCTTTAGACTTCATACATATGTGTCCAAAAATAAAAGCTCTGTTCCTTATGATTACTAAGGGCTGGCATTATTTACTCCTCTACCAGATTTCTGGATTACTTTACCTACCTTTTGTTCTTTATTAGTGGATTCAAACATTTTTCAGTAGTGGGCCACAGGATCTGGAACTGTGTTTGCAAGTTTTCTGACCTACTTTTTTCTACTGATAATAGTGGTGAATCAGGAGGTTGTGCTTGGCATGAGAGTGTCAGACTGAAGCTAGAGTCATTGGGGATGTTTGAGTCATACAGGTTTTTCCTGTGTCAGGATAACTCCGTAGCTTTAGAGTTCCCAAAGTATAGAATTAATTGCATTGAGCCTCAGTGATTGTGAGAATGGTTCAGCTTGCTGGTGGGACACTTGTCACCTATGCATTCCAGAGCAGCAGAGCAGGCCAAGCAACTGAGCCCTCATGGTCACAAGGCAGGACTAGTTAATAAAATGTGTTTTAGCTAATTATCTTAACTTGCTTGCTCCCTGGAGTCGAGGGTTGCACTCAGACCACATGTTGTATGTTTAGATTATTCAGGAGGGGAGAGTGGAGGGAAAAACAGAGGGTCAGGAGTTAGTTGCTTGGATTAGAGCCTCACTTCCCTATAACCTTTCTGTGAGCCTTGGGTAAGATACTGAATCTGTGTGCCTAAGTACCCATCTCTACAATGGGTAGAATAAACCCCCTCTCATGCCATTGTTAAGATTCAGTGAGACAATGTGTGACCAGTGTGGCGTGTAACCAGCACTAGGTATGAATTATCCAGTATGCTTTTCTGATCTTCAGTGTCTCTCAAGAGGTTAGCCTGAGATAAGCAGCCACCTTTAATTTCATTTGAATTAGAGATCACTAGTACTGTTGTAACCATTTTAGAGGATTTGCCTTTTGAAATATGCAGAATGTGGCCAGAGGAATTTCCCAGATGTATGATATATTCCCCATTGCTCTCAGGAACTATTTTTTTAGGTACCTTTCTGAATTTGATGCTTTAGTACAACTGAGCACATGTGTAAATAGCCCTCGCTGTGAGACCAGAGGGTCATGTACATCAATTTCATCATCATGCCAGGTACCCATCTGTCTTGATTTGCCCAGGAAAATTCAGATTTACATCTTTTGTCATGACCAAATTATTAGTAGTACCTCCTTTTATTCTCAAAGGTGTCCCCGTTTGGATGATAAAAAATATGGCCACCTCACTTGTAATCTTCTTTTCACAGATGCCATTGTAACCTCTGCTGGAGCCTCAGGAGACTGCCTTCTGTGCCAAAACTTGGACTTTACATTTACACCTTTCTCCTCTCTGCTTGGAATTTCTCCTAGTCATGTCTGAGTTCTTCAAATAATCACCTCCCACTTAGAATGAAGTGGGTTTTTTGCTTTTTTTTTTCCTGCCTTCCAATCACCAGTCTCCCAGTACCTCCATACTGCCCCACCTCCTTCATAGGCAACTGCGTTTTATTCACCTCGAGTTTGTGAAAACACCTAGTTTAATGTCTTGCAGACAGCATGCATTAAGTATGTATTTGTGGAACAAATGTGTGAGTGAATGAGTAAGCAGAGATGAATGACAGCTCATCTTATGGGTCTGATGAAGATGGTGTTATGTGTCACTTCAGTGGGTTTCGATTGAAATGTAGAACTCAGTGGGCTGTGTACATCAAAGAAGAAATTTATCTCATGTACATAAGTTTGGAGACAATCAGAGGGAAGGAAATATCTTCATTTAAAGTTGGATCCAGGAGATTGGATTTTCTTCTAGAATTTTCTCCAACATGTTAAATGATGTTAAATGTTTTATGCTCCTGAAATGAGTGGACCTTTGAAATTTTCTTTTGATTTATATTTTGCTATCAAAGTTTTAAAAAGTATGTCAAGAGAGTGTTACTATTCATTACAGCACTAGTATCTTTTCTGGGATTTTGTTTCTTTAAGAGACACATGTCACTACACATGACATGTATCACTATACAAAGCTACACAGTTTTGCTTATTACTTTTATTGCAGTATTGGGGGGTTGAGCCCAGGGCCTCACGCTTGCTAGTTTTTTGTTTATTTTTAAGGAACTAAATTACATGTTTTAGTGGCATTAATATTGGACTGTCAAAAGATACTAATTGGGAGTGCTGTGAATTGATAATAAAGAAGAAAATACCTGAGGACTTTAGAGTATGAATCCACAGAGCTGTAGAAGTGTGTCTCTAATCCCTCAGCGGTTTTTTTTGTTTTATTATGCTTTGAATTCTGTCCTTTGTTGTGAAACAAGGATTGGATAAAGAAGAAATACAAAGAAATGTTTTCTGTCCACCATTTCCTGCATCTCTTACCAGAAACTGCAAGGAGACACTACATTCTCTTTACAGACAAGGAAACCAGTTCCATAAAGTGAGAATCTTCAAATAAGGTCATAGAGCTTTGGAAGAGGCAAAACCAACATTGAGAGCAAGCTTGGATATGTTGAAAGTCCATGTTTTTGACTGCTTTACCACTGCCATCTACTCCTTGTTCTGAAACTTATTTTTTGCTTTTTTTCCTCCTGTTTGTCTAAGCCCTTCTGGCTCCTTAACCTTAGAAGTTTCTATCAGTTCTAAAATAGATGACTAAGTTCTAATGAGAAGAATTTGTCTTCTTGTGGCTAAATCTTGGGAGGAGGCTATGTGTAACTTAGGATATGAAGCCAAAGCCATGGTCCTGGCTACTCTGCCCAGGTTTCTGTCTGATCCACAGATCAGGACTTGGACCTTTTTATTCCCATTGTCCTTTACTATGAATTCAGTATTCGGGTATTTTCTTGGAGTACGCTAAATACACTGATTTGAAAACTAGAAGTATTAAAATCCCAGAAACTAAGCAGCTGGGCTTAAGAGTAATTAATCATGAAGATTCATGGGATTTTTCAGAATAGAGAGAGAACATATAAAATTCTTTTGTAGTTAGAGATACACAAGACCATACTGATTAGTACATTTAGCTCCTATCTATGGTTGAGTTCATTTATTTGCATATTAGCATAACAGAATTGGAAAAAAATTGTTATGTAATATTGCAGTATATGGTTATTAATAGAATACGATATGGTCTTACAGATAGTTCTTTTTGTGTTTGTTTTTTGCTATAGATAGCTGCATGTGTACACATTCTACTTGTGTATGTACATACTCTGAAGACTCTGCTTATAAATAGTAAAGATCAAGAGCTAACCCAATAATGTAGCAGTAGGTTGATATGAGCCGTGGGTTGTGAAAGATTGATGGGTAGCAGGTGTCTGGTCTCTAAATTGAAAATGCCCAGGAAGGGGTAGGTTATATTTATGAGCATTGCTGATGAAGCTTCTGTTACTTTTGACCAATTAGTGTGGCCACAGAGGGATGAGTGACCTCATTTGCAGCTATTGTTAGAATCACAAGGTATATGATTCTCCCCATATGCTTTCCTGCTACCTTTTATTTTTTATCTCAGAAAAAACTCTGGTATCCTGTGGGCACAGTAGATATAAATTTTCAAATTGTTTTATGGTTTAATGTTTATTCTTGAAGAAAATAAAATGAGTTGCTTAGATTGTTATTTCTCAGTTATGCTAGCAGTTTATATTAAGTGCCAATGGAATTATTTAGGCATTTTCATCTTGGAAGTAATTGGCTACCTAATGAAATAGTTTTAAGGAAATGTTTATCTTTGGAGTATTTGATGGTTTCTTGAAAGAAATATGTGCGCTATTTTAAGGATTTCTTTGTTTTATGTATATTGCCATAAATAATTTTCTATGCATTAAAAATACTGTTAGGGCCAGGCAGCCTGTAATCATAGCTACTTGGAAGGCAGAGATTGGGGAGATTGCTGTTTAAGGCCAGCCCAGGCAAAAAGTTCTCCAGATCAAGATATATAAATATCCAGTTAATTAATTCAGCACCATTAATTTGAAAATCTCATTCTCCACTGTACTGCATTGGCCCTTTGTCATAACAAGTGACTGGTTATATGTGGGTCTGTTTGGGGAATCTGTATTGTTACATCAGTGTATTTGCCAGTCCTTGTGTTCATACCACAGTGTATTACCTACAAGGTATATGCACAACAGAAAATAAAGGTTATAAATGTGTATGAAAAGACATGTGCAAAAATGCTCACCAAACACTGACCGTACCAGCCCCAAATTATAAACAGCAACCCAAATGCCAAGCTTATAAGGTAGCATATTATGTAATGAAATACTGTAGAGAAAAAGAAAAGATAAGAAAGAATGGAAGACAGACGACAATAGATGACAGCTATGTGTACCACTTACAACTCTTAAGCATAATGTTGAAGAAAAGAAGCCATACACAAAAGAATGCATACTGTTATTCCATTTACATAAAGTTCAAAAGCAGGCTGATTTGGGCTAATAAAAGAATAATGGTTACATTGGGGAATAATGATTGAGAAGGGAGCCAAGGGACCTTCCGGGTGCCATAATGCTTGGCTTCTGGATCTGGGCGGCGGGGCAGGGGGCGGTTCCACATGAATTTACTTTGTAAAAGTCCATTAATCTGTGCATTAAGGAGTTTTCTGGAGGTATATTATACTTTGGTAAATAAGTTGACTTTTAAACTTATTAAACGTGGACATCAATCAAATTCCGGTCTGCTGGAATTACTTCCCTCTGCCTGCTTAGGGATGAGCCTTTTCCAGTCTGTGGGTCAACAGATAAAGAGTGCTGCAGGGTGTTGCTGCAGGATGCTTGTGCGTGTTAAGACCTAGAGCCTGAGCTGAGCAGTGGTGTGGAGGTGGGAGAGGGCCAGCTTGCTGGATGACCTCGAAGACTGGCTCTTTCCTGCACTGTGGTGAGGACACAGAGGAGCTGGGCCCAGGTGGGAAGTTGACAGTGGTGAAGAGTGCATTGGTCATTGCAGTCATCTTATTCTGTGGTTGCAATGGCTCAGATTTTTTAATGGTTTGTAAGTGTAGTTTTGAGTTTTGATTCCTTCAGGTGTGCTCGAATGTTTAATATTCAAGTGTGCTGCTCATATAGAAGTTTTGCTAACTGCCCCCGCTTTATGGACAAAAGGGAGAGTTGTTTGATGACTACTGATCTTGGATCCTACATGATTACCAGGTGGTTTTAGCTCTACTGTACACCAGTTTTGTCCCATGTAAATATTCTGTCAGGTAGAGAAGCTGGGAAAGAAAACATTACATCTTCATCTGGGTCATTTTAGGACATACTGGAATTATCTGGTATGGTTCCCACCCCACTCCAATTAAATCAGAATCTCGAGGGGTTTCCTAAAGCAGGCAGGGAGATTTTAAGGGGTAGCCAGAGTTAAGAATATCTGCAAAACCTTTCTCATATGGTGGGGTCTAGAGAACCCTGTTAACTCTGTTAGAGATGAGAGAACAAATAGCTCCAGAATCCTGCAGGTGACAGATAGTGGTGACCCTGTGACTGAGAGATGGTAGGGAGAAGGATTAAACTTTCAACTCTTTTGGATTTTTTTCTTCAAGGAGTCCAGTTCACTTTTTTTTGAGGGGTATAAAATACCAATGAAAGGGAAAGATTCCTTAGTTAAATTTGGAGAAATGGATTTTATATTTGAAAGTGGTAATCTGTGTGCTAATCACTGTGCCATAAGGATTTTTTTTTTCTTTTGATCCAGGGAAGGTATAAAAGCATGTTGTATCAGTTACCAAACAAAGACCCTGGTTGGTTGTTTGGAGTCTTAGTCTACCTGGAGTAGTCATCACTGTGCAGCCAGTGTTTCCTGGTGCTTTTCCTGGGGCTGTTTTGCTAACCTCAGCCACTGAGGAGAGGAGAGCGGTCTGTGTACCTATGTTACTCTGTGTCTTGGAGGGAGAGCATCCCCAGGAGGAATAGTTTTTAGAAAGAACTAATGTGACAGAGACATGAGCACTATTCCTGGAGAGAGGTAATTGGATACTTCAACCTTTGCTGAAACAAATACTTTTCCTTTAACCATCTCATCTTGTGATCCAATAGTACACCTTACATTTAGCAAGTGCTGTTTACTCAGAGAAGATTGTATAGTGACTCTTGCCAAACAGGTGTCTTTTGGAATGGGTAATTTACACTGGGAGGGATGTTCCAGTGCCCCTCCTTATGATGGGCTGACAGGCTGGGCTGGTGAGTCATGACCTTGGGGTGAATGTGGATTTTCTGAATGCCAGAGCATTTTCCTCTTGCCATGTTGTGGTCAGGAAGAGTGAACATTGAACTCCCAGTGTCTATATAATTATTTTATTGACTGCAAAGTAGTAACATGAAAATTTCAGTTTTCACATGTTTGTAGCCTTAGTTATATGGTATGTACTCTTTTTTCCTCTTAACTTGACTGTGCAATTGGGAGGTCATCATTATTCCTACTTATTTTCTTGGGTCAGTATTTTTGTCTTGTGAATTTACATTGGTGAATTTTCTAGCAGAGACGCTCATGCCTCTCACTTGTCTTAAGTAGGCATCAAGGAAGAGAAATGATGTAGTGAGAAGGCTGAGTTTTGGGGGACTCCTGTTCAAAGGGTGGAAGGGAACCCACAGTTTGGCAACTGCAGAAGTATCCTGGAGCTGTCTTGATCTTGATTGTGGCCTTCTTGTCAACATACATACCTCTAACAGGCAGCTTTATTTGCTTAGTTCTAAACCAGAGATAGTCGCAATGAACTTTAGCATTCTTTGGTAGGAAGAGGAAGCCTGTAAGCTCTTTTTGTGATAAGTCAGTGCTCAGTGATATTTACCAAGTTGGAGGAAGTTTCCTTTCCTCCAACATCATTATCTAGGTCTTCTTACCCATCTTTATTATTAGGGAAGATACTCTTCAATAGGTAATTAGACCTTTTGTCTCAGAGAATACCTGCTACTTATGACTGCTGCTGTGAGGGGCCTAGAAATAAGAGTGAAGCAGAGTGTGAGAAATAGGACATGTAGCAAGCAAGTGTTCTGCTGGGCTCCTTACTGTGGGGTCCACAAGACACATCTTTCTGGTGCAGCAGCCCTGACCTTAGCACATTCATGCTGTGTCCTCATCACCACCGGCTGCTGGACAGCAAGGTAAAAATGGGGAGGATGGCTTCGAAGATGTCACTCCTACAACAGAGTGATGAAGCTCTTGTTCCCAGGACAGCTTTCAGGCCTGCCAGTCCTGGGAACATCAGGGGCCATCGGATTCATAGATTATACTCTGGAACAGTATTTCAGACCTTTTCATACCAGACAACATGTGGAAAATAATATAATTGCATATTTACACCATTGTACATTGAGGAAACTCCCTGGGACTAAAGGCCCTTTCCAGCTCTGGCCACAGTGGGGCTATACTCTGTAGGGATCACAGTTCACCTGTGATACATAGGGCGCTTGTCAGAAGCTATGCTTCCAAGATAGTGAGAGACCAGAGGGAAAAGGAAAGGACCAGTGAGTTCTGGGGCCTTCTGCCATCCACTGCAGAGGGGCTTTCCTTCATGCCATGGCTCTAGTGGCTGAGCACATGGGTGGTGGATTGAAGTTGGGCTCCAGTGTGCCATGTGCTATGGAACTGTGGCAACAACAGTAGCAGGCCAGTCAGCCTGGCATGGGGACATGAGACTTGAACAGGATGAGTACCTCAAGAATGAGAGGAACAGCTCCACCTTCATAAGAGGGCCGGTGTCCTATATGGAGAGGACAGACAGTGTGGCCTTGGGTTTTTCTGTTGTATCTGAGCAGAGCAGACCATAGAGTCATATTTAAAAACAGCAACAAAAGAGCAGCAAGTAGACGGGGGCTGAACTCTGAATTTCTATGCAGAGATTCAAACCAGAGCCCTGGATACCAGTTCCCATGGCTGGGGAGTTGGTGGTAGTGACCAGGAGCTGTATATAGAGAGCTGCGGGCTCTTGGACCTGGTAAAGGCTGTACGTTTCTGCCTGACTGAAGTGTTAAATGTGTAAAGAGGACTCTGCATTGTTCTCTTTTTGCTATAAAAGTGTGTGAATTCTTGACTACCAGATTTCTTATGTTTCTTTTGGCTGCTAGTACTTTTTGCTTGACTAATGTGTTAAGTAAAACCTATCAGGTCCTGGGAAGGTCTGTTTAAATGACTTAGTTTCTTCTATTTTGCTGTTGATTTGATTCTTTACATGAGAAATATCTGCATCATTCCTTAAGTTTGCTAATAAATCCATTAAACTATCTAGTCTCCCTCCAAAAACTCTATCCTGTTTTAAAGGTCACATTTAATTTCTTCCCATCTTCTATCATCCATAATTAAAAATTTTGATATCAGTACTCATTGCTTCACCTTATTTGCATAGCATGTATTTGTTTGATATTTTGATTTTTGTTCACTCTGGTTTATGTTTGCTTATTGTTTCAAATGGAATTACATAACCACAGGCCCTGTACATTCAACTCTAATCCATCATTTTTCTCAGCATTCTGCATGATTGTTTTAATCACTACTAGGGTAGAACCACTGAGGTCTTCATCTCAGCATCTTGAAAGATTCTGCTACTGGGGTAGCAACCATGATAATAAAGAAAATAATCTCCATTTTCTTTTTTGATAGAAATAAAAATTCAGAGAAGAATTTGGGATGCCTGTTAAGGAAAACAAGAATAACTTAAACATGGTTAATTCTGTATGTTTAGTATTTTCAGTAGACTTCAAAAGTCAACAAATTGATGAATTCATCCATTAAATTTATGGAATTACAAATTTTACCATGTTTTCTCATAGAGAAACTCAGAAGAAAGATGATCTAAACTTTACATCAAGCATATGTTTTGACTTTTAAGAAAATCAGCTAAAATATCTCACCGTATTCTCTGTATATTGAACTAAAGCTGTGTGTTGACCTGCTATTTTCATTAGGATAATTATCCCATCCTGAAGTAAGGTACTATAAAGATGTAAAATGGTGGTTACAGTCCACCATTTTTTGGATCATAATAAAAAAGTATGGGACGTTCATTCATATGTTAAATATTCACATCTGGTTCTTTCATCTCTAAAAGCCACTTATAACCTTTATTCAGTGTATGCCCACAATGATCCTGTGTGGTAGACAGAACTGGTGGCTCCCGTTTTATGGGAGAAGGATCCCCCCTCCCACAGTCCAGGCCTGAATCCCTCCCTGACTTGGGCATTGCTTGCACAAATGTGTGACTGTTGGCAAGCCCTTCCTGTCATTGTGTCCTTATCATTCTTAGCGTGTGGTCTCCCCTCTTGCTTCTTAGAAACCCTTCAGCCTTTGACTTGAGACCTGTATACTGAGGCTCCCTAAGTTATGGTAGGGGTTTCCTCTCCTCTCCCTATGCTCTGAATCCTCCCCTCCCACATCTTGCATCTTTAACTTCTCCATCTGTGCCTGTGTCTTGCTCATCAGAATGTAAATGTCCAAGAAAGCTAGCAGTAACCTTCTCACATTCTCTTTAGTTCCCTCCCCAGGTTCCTTCCAACTTCTCTTTGCCCCATTTGCAGCTGTATCTTGATCTGCAACCTCCTCCTCCATGTCTTTTCCTTCCAGTCACCCTTCCACCTTCTCGCCCTGGTGAAGCTCATCAGGGTCTCTGTTCCACACAGTCCCTGTTGCATGCTCCATCCTAGACAACCAAGTTAATGTCTGCAGCTCAGACTTGCCCTCTGAACCTGAGCTACAATTGTCTGCTTGTTATAGTTTGGGTGTTGAATGCCTTCCAAAGTCTTTGTCCCTAGAGTGGTGCTTTTTAGGAAATGCTGGAACCTTCAGGAGTTGGGACCTAGTGAGAGGTCTTTAGGTCACTGGGGATATGTCCTGATGGGGGGACTTCAGCATCTTCCTTTTTTTCTTAATTTGCTTTCTAGCCATGAAGTAAGCAGTTTGTTCTGACTGGTGCTTCCCACCATTGCCATTCAGCATACTGCCCAAGGCAGTGGTTCCTTCCAGCCTTGGACTGGAACTTGTAAAACTGTGAGAAAAATAAACTTAAATTATCTCAGGTATTTCATTACAGTGATGGAAAACTGGCTAATATACCGCTATTAAAATTGAACAAGTGCATGATTTCTGTAGCAAGAATATGAGCTGATTTGAATTAAAAATGATTTAACTCTTAGTATAACTTTCTACTTGTCAGTCTAAATGGTTTGGAAAGGGTCGTACAAGTATATAAATACTCATCTGCCTGTACCCTCAACTTTCATTAATCTTTGAGAGTCTCTTATCATCTGCCATGTATTTGTTCACTTAAAATTTCAAAGCAAAAATTGGGATCTGACTCACGTTTCCTATAAGAAACGTGTTTCTTATAGGAAAGGTGTTGTGTTATAAGTTAGGAATGGTGATAGGCACCCGTGGCTCACACCTGTAATCCTAACTACTTAGGAGGCAGAGATCAGGAGGATCATAGTTCAAAGCCAGCCTGGGGAAACAGTTTGCAAGACCCTATCTTGACAAAACCCAACAGAAAAAAGGAATGGTGGAGTGGCTCAATGTGTAGGTCCTGAGTTCAAACCCTAGTACCGCAAAAAAAAAAAAAGTAGGAATGGACATATTTGCATGCCGGAGAGGGACAAATTTTGAACATTTTTATAAGGAGTATTCACACGAGTTTATTTTCTCTTAAGTTTTTAAGTTTAATCTTATCCTGGGAAAATCTTATCCTGGGATCTATGAATTACAATTTTTCTCATCAATAGGACATTGATTTTGAGATTTATTTCTGTAAAAGAATTGTTTTTATGCCGAGGATATTGCTCAGCTGTTTTGCTACAGGTGGGTTTGAGGTGAGATCACTGTGTGTGAGCTGGAAGTCACCATTGTAGTGACTTTCATGTCATGGGCTTGTTTATTTCTTCTTTGATAAGCACTAAAGCAGGCCTGTCCTGCCATGTGATCACAGACATCTGTCTCCTCTTATAATGGAAAAATGCTAAGAAAGCAAAGTCCACTGGACGTCTGCCCTTTAATTTTACTTTTGTTGTTGAATATGATGAGACACAAAGCCTCGGTGCTGGTTTCACAGCAGGGTCTTCCCAGTGAGTGTGAAATCTGAAGGAGTTCCAGTGTGGCTGCCAGGGGGGTACTCAGATGTATGAGAGGACAGAGATCTGAAGATTCAGTAAGGCTGTGTGTCATGTGGCCAAGTGGGAGA